>NC_140491.1:25860000-27060000 GCF_964271855.1 Acomys minous | reverse complement strand
GGTGGAGGGCTCCCCTTGCTAAGGACTAGGGAAGGGAGGGAAAGGAGATGAGGGAGGGGATAGAATCGGGAGGGGAAGAAGGAGAGGGTGGGACCAGGAGGTGATGAGGGAGGGGGCTTCAATCGGGATGTAAAGAATTCAAACTACAGAACAAGCAGGTACTAATATTGCTAATCCCACTACATGGGAACAGCTCTGAGACAGGCTGAGATAGGAAAGTCTATGCACAGGCAAGGCTTCATGTTGGTGACAGATTCCCTGTGACTTACACATAGAGGCCATTCTTAGTTTGCCATGAAGGAAGATTTGCAGATGTCTTACTGCTGCTCATACAATAAGCAGAGAACCAGCCTTAATTGCTCGGTGCATCCTGCACACCTCATACCATCACAGTGTTAGAACTGTAATACGCTTCTGAGAAATTATGTTGTCAGAACAAAAGAACTAGACACCGACCCTGGATCAGACCTGACAGGACTCATTCCTCTCAGCAAGCTGAATATTGATATCCTGCACCCCTGCATGTTCCAGGCCCAGGCACCTCAGTTACCGTTACCCATCAGCACAGGACAGCTTCCAGGATCATGAAACCAATCAGTCCAGTCATTCAGACTGTCCCACACAAGACTTATATTAAGCCTGGAGTTTCACAACTTTTGAAAATTGAACCACAAATGCTTTCCCTAGCTTCCTTAACCATTTTCCCCAGTATTTGTGTGTGTGTGTGGGGGGGGGGGGGGTTGAAAGTAATTATTTGCCCTAAATCAGCCTGAAGAGCCCTTAAAGAGAATGGCATCCCATTTCCTCTAAGGGGGGTTGGATAAGTTTATGTTTACACTCTTGCTCTACAGATGCTTATTTTCATTGGGAGTTGGTTATAAGTATTATTGGTCTTTTACAGAAAGGAAAGTAGGTTTGACTCAGGGACATATCTCTTTTCCTTTATCTTTCTTTTGTAGATAAGGAGATAGGAGCTGAAAAGAAAGAAAGGGAGATGTAGAAATATAGAGGAAGGATAGAACAAAAGGCAGATTAGTGAATCTACCCCTCATTTCAAAGCCCTGTTACTCACAAATAAGGTTACTTTTTAATTCAATAGTATTAAATTTTATATATTAATGCAAATCATGCTCATGTCAAAAGCTAGTCTAATTTTATCACAATAATATATATTCTAGGTCTAATAGATATAGATGTGATTCTATACATATATGAGGTAAAATAGTTAAGTAAGGTCTTCTAAAACCTCAGAGACCTACAGAATATGGCATTTAAAGATGTTTTTTATTATTCTAAAGATTCTTTGACAACAAGACAAGTTAACTCCTGACAATATCCAGCCTGCCTCAAAGAAGACGATGAGAATCAAAGAATCTCCTTATAAAAAGGGCTTCAAATGTGGCAAACCAGCCACTGGGCAAAATGACGTCATTTCTGCCACAGACAGATTCCTGCCTAAAAATGGGCAAGTTTAGATGCAGGCAGAGTCGATGGCCAAACTCTGCCAAGACAGGGTAAGCAAGTCCTCAATAGTTCCTGCCTCACAAATATGTCTGTCAGATATATTATGCCAGAAGGCTGAAGATGATGCTCCAAGGTTACAGAGTGTTGGGTGACTGTTCAGATAGTAAACTGTCTCTGTCATTTTTTCATTTTGGAAGCTGCTAACCTGCACTCCAGGTTCACTCAGGTATTTAAGTTTTATCCCTTCTCAAGTCTCTGATGGGTTTGAAGATCAGATAGTTTAGTCTGTCAATTCAGCTTAGGAGGTTAGGGGTTAAGATGTTTTTAGATCACTCTAGATGTTTTAAGTTAATATAGATGAGATACGATAGATATTAATTTCCATTCAGAAATTTAGACCCAACAGGATAGCAAAGATGTTTATTTCAAGTTTGCCAAATACAAGACAAAACATAGTAATATTTATATATAAAATGCCATGAGGCCTTAATGGGCCTTTATTATCCACTAAAATCATTAAAAGGGAGTGATAAACTAAGAATGATACATGGTTGTAATGGCAGCACTTGAGAGATGATGGAGATCACCAGTCTAGAGCAGTAGTTCTCCATCTGTGGGCCATGTCCCCTTTTGGACTGCATATCAGAAATCCTGCATATCAAATCTTTACATTACGATTTACAACAGTAGCAAAATTAGTTGTCAAGTAGTAACAAAACAATTTTATGGTTGGGGGTCACCACAACATTAGCAACTGTATTAAAAGGTCACAGCATTAGGAAAGTTGAGAGACCCACTGGTCTAGAGAGATGGCTCAGCAGTTAAGAGCTCTTGTTGCTCTCACAGAGGACTGGAGTTTGGTTCCCAGCACCCACATGTGGCACACAGCCAAGCTGACTCCAGTCCCCAGGGATCTGACAACATCATAAGACTTTCTCAGTATGTACAGGTATGGTGTGTATACATACATGCTGACAAAACATTCACACACATAAAATAAATATATCTAAATTTTCTTTAGTGGAGATCAATGAACATGTGCCTAGCACACGGCAGATGCTTACAAAAGGGACTGGCTTTGAAGGGACAGCAAGTGATCTCCCTAACAACTGAACACAAACTGAATAGGTGTGCCCAGTTACTACTATCTATATTTTTACTCACGTAGAATTTAAGTAATAAAGGAAAATCAAAACTAAGACAATAGCTTTTATCAGAAAAAAAAAAACAGTAAACGCCTACCATGGACTCTAGTACATCAAATATTGAAAAATTCAAGATTTCCATCTAGTTTTCTATAACTAGGCCTTATTTTAAAATATAAAAATGCATCTGAAGTTCAGCACTTCCACCTCTTCCCTAAGTTTGAAGCAGACTATCATTTTCTACTATCCTCTAAATGATGAGACCATATTTTCATAGTAGCAATTTGTGACATTCCTATAAATCAGTGTGCTGCAGTGATACCTAAAGAAAAGTTTATTCCCCTATAATGATGCTTCCAGGCTTCCCTCAAGTCAGGTGGTTACTTGCAGTTAATGATCTGTGACATACCACACAAGAAGTCCTAAAAAGACTTATTATACATTGCATGTGAAACAATATTTACTTTATGGATGGCTAAATGAATGAAGACATTCAATATAACTGTAAAAGCAAAATCAAAAGAAAACTTACAAGTAACATGTTTCCTTTAAGTAAAAGGACTGTGACGATTTTCCATTAATACTTAACCTTTCACTGGAGAGTGTACTACATAGGATGCCCAGATCCACAGAGCCCAAGAGCTGTTCTAAATTAATGCTAGCTGCCCCCAATTAAAGGAGCAGTCACTTTACAGAAACGTAAAATCATCAGCCTCTCTTGTTGGAGTCAGAGCCACACATCAAGGCATAACAGTGCAAACAAGATATGACGTATACATAACTATGGAGACCATTTTTAACCAAGCACACACGCACGCGCACACACACACACATACACGTGTGCGCGCACACACACACATATGCGTGCACACACACACACACACACACACTTAGTATAAACATGCCTAAGAGAGTATTATTCTGCACACAAAACTTGCTAATCTCAAATACATGATCTGTCATAACTGTGAGCCTTTGTAAGCACTTACATCTTTCCCATTTATAATTTTATTCCACTTACCAGACTCAGTTTTTGTCCACCATATGTCCACTGTGGATTAACTGTTCTCTTAGGTAAAATTAAGGACTTTCCATTTGTTGTAAGAAGAGCTAAGTATGAAGGACACAGCCAGAAATAACATTTATAACTCAACCAAACACAGAAGCACATTCAAGCTCTAGTAGTGGTTTGTGTAGCATCTTTTTTTTTTCATTAGACACATGTCTGAATAGCAAAATAAACTTGAGATAAAAAATGGTGCCTCATATTTGACCATGTCTCCTGGAAGGGGAGACCTGGTGGCACTCAGAGGAAGGATAGCAGGTTACCAAGAAGAGACTTGATACCCTATGAGCATATACAGGGGGAGGAAATACCCCTCAGGAACAGTCATAGGGGAGGGGAATAAGGGGAAAATGGGAGAGAGGGAAGAATGGGAGGATACAAGGGATGGGATAACCATTGAGATGTAACAAGAATAAATTAATAAAAAAATTTTTAAAAATTCACAGCAATAGTACAACAGCTTTCCCCATTCAGTGTAGCTGTCAAAATTGCATCGCCTCCACAATTAAGTTTTTTTTAATTAAAAAATTTCTTCTATTAGTGAAAAGGCTTTGATTTCCAAAACACCAGTTATAGCCAACATTGTAATCATTAGATTTTTCAAGATATTTAACAAAAATTTCAGCTTTTGTTTTTTTAAATCATAATATTATAAAATGTACACTACCTGGACATACAATTCAGTGCTAGAATGTTTATCTAGCATGCACCAGGCTTTGAGTTCAAGCCTTAGCATTGCTCTGAAAGAAAATATATAATTTAGCAGAATTGCCTGCTTTTGCCTATAATTAGAAGACAGGGCTTTGAATATAAAATAGGAAAGACAATGGTAGCTAACACAGGTAGCTATATTACATAACAGGCATAGGTCTAGGAACTGTGTGCATTTATTTCTTACAACAATCTCCCTGTGAGCTAAATGTTATTATTCCCACTCTACAGATATAAAAACTGGGGTACAAAATGATAATTTATCATAGTCACATAGTTAGTACATAATTTATACATAATGTATATTTATAATTTTTATCTAATACATAAAATAATAATAAATTTATATTGAATACATAATTTATATTGAATATATAATTCATGTCTACATCTAAGTGTCTTAATTAAAAGTCTAAGACATATACTGCCTGTGAATGTTAAACATGTTACACTGACAATGTATGTCTATTAAACATAATATATCCTTAGGAAAATATACATCTGTCTTCTTAAAGTTAATTTTCTTTTGGTTTGTTGAAAAGGTTGAGGTTTTTCAGAGGGCAGTGGGGTGAAATAGAGTCTCAGTGTGCAGCACTGAGTAGCCAGCCTTAAGCACACTAATATATTCAAACTCACAGAGAAGTGCCTGCCTCTGCCTCTTAAGTATCAGGATTAAAGGCGTGTGTCATCATACCTGATCTAAAGTTGAATCTATAACAAAACTTATTATATTCCTTAAGATTAAGAGTTTGACGGGATTTTAAAAACTGCATGTGTAACATAAAGTAATTTGTAAATAATTTTACCTGGTACGAATAAGCTATTAGCTACTTTTCTGCTGGTATGACAACACAAAGCATGGCCACTTCTAGAGAGAAGTGTTCTACTGGACTGGCGGTTCCAGAGAGGTACGGTACATCATAGTGGGAGGCATGGCAGTAGGCAGGCATAGCTCCTGGAGCAAGAGCTACGAAGCCCTCAGCTTCATTTCCTCAACTGTAAGCATGAAGCAGAGACGCGAACTACAAGCAGGACAACACTACAGACTCTCACAGTCCACCACTAGTGACAAACTTCCTCCTGTGTTACCAGCTGAGGACCCAGCATCAGATGCCTAAGCCTATGGGGAACGTCTCTCATTCAAACCACCATCCTAGACTCAAGCCCATCAAATGTAACTGGTTTTCCTCTAGATTCATTAAGGTACGATTTGCAAAATTTGTACATATTTATAATATATAACATCATGGTTAACATATGTATACTTGAAAATTCAGAAATCATGCTAATTAACACATCCTGATCCTTTTCTACTTATTGCTCTCTTAAAACACCTTGACATTTGGTATCCAAAACACTACACTCTAATTCCCTCCTTCATTGGTCATAGTCCAAATTTTTTTTGCTGATATCTCTTCATTTTCCCAAATTCTTAAAACATGGTGTCACCCAAAATTTTATCTTTGGACCCTTTCTTTTTTCAAACTGGTAAATTTTATCTAGTCTCCTAGCTGTATCCTTCACATCCTGTTGACTATGGTTTTCACTTCTACAATACAACTTTTCCTGTCTTTCAGACTTGCCTGCTAAATATCACTACATTGGCCCTTAAAATAAGAACTTCAGAGTGAGCTTCCCCAGATCCAAACCTTTAACCTTTACCCAAATCGTATTCTTCCCATTATCTTCCTCCTCTTGGTTAAGGTACCTTTCCAGAGCTGTAAGTTTACATTTTTTTCCCATTAGCTCACTTTCTCCTTTCCTCCTCAACCAATCTGAGAAGGCCTAAATGTCTTGCCTTTTAATCTACATAGAAGAAATGGCACAATGGTGAGGAGCACTTTTTGCTCTTGCGGAGGACAAGGTTTCAGTTCCCAGCACTGAGCACACAATAGCTCATAACCATCTACAATTCCAATTTTATGGGATCTGATACCTTCTTCTAACCTTCACTGACACCAAGCACACACCTGGTGAACATATATACATTCAGGCAAAACACTCAAAATCTAGAAACAGATTTAAGAGATCAAAACACCCAGAAGTCAAGTGCATCTCACTATTTCTGCTGCTATTACAAGTACCACTGTTATAGAAGAAGCCTCGTCTTCCTGCTTCTACTCTTAACCAATATTAAATAGTCTTAAATTTTCAGTAACTGTTTCCAAATACAAGCTAACTCATTTTGCTCAAAGCCTTCATTGGCTATCCATCTCATTCAAGGCAGAAGCTATTCTCTTCCCGAATTCGTCTTTCTTAGTATTTCCTGTTCATTTCCTACCCTATTCCTAAGCCACTATGCCCTATTTATAACTACATACTTATACACAAGTACTACATACAGCAATATAAACATATCTACCAATGTGATAATTCACACCCATCACTTTGTGGTTCCCAGAAAGAACTATTGCACCCCGAAACCTCTGTTCAGGTTGTCCTCCTGTACCTGAACTCATCTCCAGGCATCAAATGTCTCCTGCTATGCTCAAATGTCATTTTACAGGCTGCCTCTACTATATTTGAGATCTTAATAAGGTTGTCCAAATTTTCTTTCTCTTCTTTACTATTTTATCTACCACCATAATATTAATCATCATTTGGCTTATATTTTAATATCTTCCTTAATAAGCCTGCCTTCCCTTATAGGAACACAGCTAGATGAAGAGAGGAGTTTGTCAGGGGTTCACTTCTGTATCCCCAATACCTAAATCAATAATTAATGTACTCAGGGATGGAAAGTTGGCTCAGCAGTTAAGAGGGCTCTACCAGAGGGCCTACGTTCAAATCCCAGCACCCACAAGGTGACTCACAACTGTCTATAACTCCAATTCCAAAGACCTAACATCTTCAACAGACATACATGAAGGTAAAACAACAATGCATATAAAATAGAAATAAATTAAAATTGACAAATATACTTGAACATTTACTAAATGGAGAATTTAATTAAAAAAGAAACACCTTCTGAGTTGCTATATTTACACTGTAAGACTAGACATTAAAATTTTTACAAAATGAAACAAAATAATTTCAATTCTAACTTCAGAAACAATTTTAAGTAAAATGTATAAAATACAAATGTAAGGGCTGGAGAGATGGCTTAGCAGTTAAGAGCACTGTCTGCCCTTCCAGAGGTCCTGAGTCCAATTACCAGCAACCACATGGTGGCTCACAACCATCTATAATGTAATGCCCTCTTCTGGTATACAGAAGCACTCATATATATAAATAAATAAATAAGTCCATATATATATACACACACACATATATCAAATATAAATAGCGTAATTTTTACAATTTCCCCAAAGACAGTGAATTTGGCCACATTTACAAGGAATGCGGGGCCAACTCTAAAAATTCAGCAAATCCTTGCCAAACTCACTATTTTTACCATTGGTATTATTATTGTTGTTATTTATTATCATTAAGTACATTTTTATATAAACAAACATTTGGACTTTTTTAAATTTAACAAGTGAATGACAGAGCTAGCCAAAATTCTCTGTAGAACTGAATATCCAGCACGGTGTTACAGTACTTGCCTAACACAACTGAGGCCCTGAATTCAATCTCTAGTATCACAATAGAAGAAAACAGAGAGAACCAGCTCCATGCTTGCCAGAAAACCAGGTACACTGCCCATAAGGCTTCTTTCCTCTCTCTGCTCCTCCACAACTGATGTCCCAGTGTCATCCCCAGCTCTGCGACTGAGCACCAGCTGCAGCCTTCCTGTGGACTCCACAGTCCATCTCCTCCTGACCTCTTTTCCCCTACTCAGTCCCTTGATCCCAGACCCCAATTCCAACCGGCACGCCCTGCTAACCCATAGGACTCTCCTGCCAGAAAAACAGGTGAGCAGTTCCACTAAAATCAGGAACAAAGCAAGGTTGTCCACTTTCTTCGTACCTATTCAATACAGGCCTTGAAGTCTTAGCTAGAGCAGTAAGACAACTGAAGGAGATCAAGGGGATATAAATTGGAAAAGAAGTTAAAGTATCACTATTCGCAGATGATTATGATAATATAAATAAATAACCCTAAAAATTCCACCAGAGAACTTCTACATATGATAAACACTTCCAGCAAAGTACCTGGATACAAAATTAACTCAAAAAATTCAGTAGCCCTCCTATAATAAATAATAAATGGACTGAGAGAGAATTCATAGAAAAAAACACCTTTCACAGTAGCTTCAAATAACACAAAATTTCCAAGGGTTACTCTAACCAAGCAAGTAAAGACTTGTATCAGAAAATACTTCAAGTCTTTGAAGAAAGAAATTGAAGAAGGTATCAGAAGATGAAAAGATCTCCCAAGCTCATTGATTAGTGGGATTAACATAGTAAAAATGGCCAGCCTATTAAAAACAATCTACAAATTCAATGCAATTCCCATCAAACTTGTAGTACAGTTCTTTACAGACCTTCACAGGACATTTCTGAACTTTGTATGGAAAAACAAAAGGCCCCATTAGCTAAAACAACTCTGAACAATAAAGGATCTGCTGAGGGTCTCATCATGGTATTGGCATAAAAATAGATATGTTGATCAATGGAATCAAACTGAAAATCAGACATAAATGCACACATATATGAATACATAATTTTTGATAAAGAAGCCAGAAATATACAATGGAAAAAAGGGCATCTTCATGGTCAAGCTGGTGTCTGTATAGAGAAGAATGCAAACAGACCCATACTTATCACCCTGCACAAAACTCAACTCAACATAAAACTAAACACACACAAAACTGATAGAAGACAAAGTGGGGACTAGCTTGAATGTACTGATACAGGAGATGACTTTCTGAACACAACATCAATAGTGCTTCTGTAAGACAAAGGACACTGTTATTCAAACAAAATAACAATCTAGAGAATGAGAAAAGATTTTAATCATCTCCATATCTGATAGAGGACTAATATCCAAAATATGTAAAGAACTCAAGAAACTAGATATTTGTGTGTGTGTGTGTGTGTGTGTGTGTGTGTGTGTGTGTGTGTGTGTGTATTCCAATTTAAAAATGAAGTACAGATTTAACAGAAAATTCTTAATAGAGGAAATTCAGATGGCTGAGAAACTCTGTTGTTGTTATTGTTGTTGTTTTGGTTTCTTTTTTTTTTTTTTTTCGAGACAGGGTTTCTCTGTGTACCCTTGGCTGTCCTGGACTCACTTTGTAGACCAGGCTGGCCTCGAACTCACAGAGATCCACCTGCCTCTGCTTCCCAAGTGCTGGGATTACAGGTGTGCACCACCACGCCCAGTCAGCTGAGAAACTCTTAGAGAAATGTTCAGCATCCTTACCCATTAGAGAAACGTAAAGCAAAACTGCTTTCAGTGTCCATATTACACCTGTTAAAATGG
The DNA here is from genome assembly GCF_964271855.1 of Acomys minous. NCBI lineage: Eukaryota > Metazoa > Chordata > Mammalia > Rodentia > Muridae > Acomys > Acomys minous. Next base: position 27,050,247 of record NC_140491.1, on the reverse strand, counting down.
CTAAGATTATAAACAGAAGTAACAGCTCATTCTGGTAAGCAGGTAGAGCAAGGGGAACATTCTTGCAAACTTGTACATCTAATACTGAAATCAATATAACGATTCCCCAGAAAGTTGGGAGTGGATCTAGCTCAATATCCAGCTATAACACTCTTGGGCATGTACCCAAAGGATGCTCTATCCTACCACAAGAACACATACTCAACCATGTAGATTGTTGCTTTATTCATACTAGCCAGAAATTGGAAACCTAGATGCTCCTCAGCAGAAGACTGGATAAAGAAAATAAAGTAAATTTAAATAATGGAATATTACTCGGCTCCTTTTTTAATGGCATCATGAAATTTGCAGGCAAATGGATGGAACTAGGAAAAAAAAAACACCATGAGTGAGGTAAACCAGACCCAGAAAGTAAGATAAAGGTGATATGCATTTGCTTTTAAGTGCATAAAAGTAAATGATAATTAAGTTAAAGATAATCAAGCTACAATCTGTAGACCCAGAGAGGTTAAGTAAAGAGATGGCACCTATGGAACTACATGAATCTCCTTGGGAGGGGGAAACAGAACAGATTTAATTACTGACTTGGGGTGAGTGGGGACAGGATAGGGGGCAGAGACAGGTGGCAGAGAGACGGGTGGAAAAAGAAAAAAAGAAAATAGAAGGAAAAAAATCATCTCTGCAAAAAGGTGCTCGCTTGCCTACAACACCTAGTTAGAATGAAAGTTTCCTAAACCTTCAGGACAATAAGCATGTTAAATTACACAATCTGACAGCTACACATGATTTGAGGCATCGTATCAATGATGCTTTGATCTCTTCCCTCTTTTAATTCTTTTAGGGTCACTGATATATATGAAGGTCTTGCCTGCATGTGCGTATGTACACCAAGTACATTCCTGGTGTCCATGGTGTTCAGAGGATGCTGTCAGAGTGCCAGAACTGCACTTACAGATGATTATGAGTTGCTAGGTGTTTTAAGAATTTGGGAAAATGAAGAGATAACAGCAAAGAATTGAAAAATGGTCAGTGAAGGAAGGACAAGCAGAATAAGGTATTCTATAAGTCAAATACAAGATTTCCCAAGATTATACAGCAAGGTAAAAATCACAGCACTAACTTAAAAAGAAAAATTTTGGTCCTCAGTTTCTTTAAATTAGACTTGTTCTACATTTACTACAAATATAAACTATAATAAACTATTAAGGGAGCCTAATTTTTATAAGTAAAATCTTCAAATCACCTTTCACAAAGAAAAGTGCCTTACAGCCGCTTTTAATATTTTTTATTCTTCTTTCATACACTACATCCCAACTATGGTTTCTGCTCCCTCCACTTCTTCCAGTCCCCCCTCTCCCCACCTCCCCTCTGCCCTCAGATCCACTCCTCCTCTGTTTTCCTTCAGAATAGAGCAAGGACCTCGGAGATATCAACTGAACACAGCATACTAATCTAATATATAATAATTTCTTCTAAAATTGAAAGTCAGCGGGCGTGGTGGCGCACGCCTTTAATCCCAGCACTCGGGAGGCAGAGGCAGGCGGATAGCTGTGAGTTCGAGGCCAGCCTGGTCTACAAAGCGAGTCCAGGACAGCCAAGGCTACACAGAGAGACCCTGTCTTGAAAAACAAAAACAAAAAAAGTCAGTGGTAGACCACAAAAGAAACAAAACAAACAAAAGGAATAGGAGATGGCTGCAGTTAAGAGCACTTGCTGCTCTTCCAGAGACCCTAGTTCAGTTCCCAATACTCACATTGGGCAGCTCACAACTGCCTGTAATTCCAGCCCTAGGGAATCCAAAGGGCTCTTGGGGATTCTATGAAAACGCATAAAGGTAAACTACATTTTCAAATGATTACAGAACTCCTAAAAACAAAGCAAACAAAACTAAAGACACATTACTTCTTCAGCTAGGTAATTTGCTACACTGTCAAAATTTTTTGAGGCACATTATCTAAAATTCAGTACAAAATAATAAAATGTGATCACTGAAGCAGGCATCAGGTAAAAACCATGTTCTGATTATGGCTACAAAACAGTTGTCATTTGATATTTTCACCCCCAAAAGCTCTCATTCCTGCACCAATTTTAAGGCATTACATACTAGATTTGGGAACAGAATTATTCAAGTAAACCTGAAATGAGGGCAACAGTCCCTGAGGTGTGCATGTATGTAATGTTAGGCTGCTTCTCATCTCTACTCAAGATCTTTCTCCAAGAGCTTCTATTAAGCAAATAATTGCAACTCTGCTTTAAAATGTATATGTTGATAGAAGAAAAAGCAATGGGAACAAACGCATCAGGCCCACCTAAAACGACAGCTAGGTCTGGGGCTCTGGAACTGTAATATCAAAAGGAGGAGGAGGCAGAAGAGAAGGAAGAAGAGCAAGAAGACAGGGAGTATTAAATGAGGAAAGGAGCAGAGGCTTCAGTTTAGAACTATAAGCAGAATAAACTTCTCAAATCTTCAAAAGAGTTGTTCATGTTTTATAAATTACAGTTCTCTTAAATAAATGTCTTTGCTATAATATTGTAGCTGAAATATTTTATAGGAGTTGATATGAACTCTTCAGGGTGAAACTCCAGTGTTAACTATTTCGTAGTCTCACCTATTTACTGTCCAAATAAAATAATTTTCAGTGTCTCAAAGGAATTATATAAGTAAACATGTTTCTGTAAATTCTACCCAGTCATTTCTTACACTCTTAAAAAGGGGGGGGGGGGCTTTTAAAAGCCTTGTGATAATTTTATTGAGAACATCAACACAATTTTCAACTTCAAATGTTCTTATTTTTCTAATCCATGTCCACTGAGTACAGAGAACACAACTTATAGGGTATGTTAAAATGTAACCTTTCAACTTCCCAATGTGAAACAGCACTTCCTGGGCAGATAGTACTCCAGGAACAATCAATCACTGTTAGGGAGAATATACACTCAACATTGTTAAATAGCCCTGATGCACTCTTCTCTATGCCCTCATCTGTCATGAAGATTGTTTAAAAATCTGAGTTATTAGTCTTTATTTGGGAAAGGATCTGGTTAATATCTTTAAGAGCAGAAATCATTCATCCATCCACTCTATGCTGGTGCATGGTAATTCCTGCCCCCAATCCGTGTTCCTGATAACCACCCTACCACCACTAACCAAGAAGTCATAAATCAGAGACAGGGCAGCTCCCATGCAACCCCTGTTAACTCTATTTACAATCTGTCCACCTCAAAATGTGAGCTGGCTGGGGAAGACGCTAGCTGATGGATCAGATAGTAAGAAACATAACAGTTAACGAGAGAAAATGACAAAGAAGCTATGTAATTATAACATGTGGACTAAGTTTTAAATCAATTTTTAAAAAGTTAACATTCCCACATTTTCATTTTATTTGTTATAGTCTTATCTAAAGCACTAAAGAGAAATTAAAAGTATATTTCAATACAGATAAAATTAAAATCATAGAAATAAAGCCAAAATACAAGTTTCTAACATGAAAATTTCAAGTTAGAAAACAGCAAACTTTCTGAAGTTTCTATATTTATGTAATCTAACAAATGGCATGAAATCTATATTTTGTTTCAAACATGGCCCAACAATACAACTTTGATCTGATTTCTACCAAACCTCCACTGTCAATATTCTGTAAGGTGGAAGCCAGTCCACCAACTAGCCTTTAGGCCATCTATATTGAGATAACCCATTTTCATGTTGTATACATTTATGAAGTTCACAAACAATTTTTTAAAGAAAGAATGAAAATCATTTTCCCTAACTAACATATCCTAGGCCACAACACTTGTATCTTTAATCGTCTTCATGAATAGGCTTTTTACCCATTATGCAAGTGATGATAGTCTTAATTTTCATGAAGTTTAGTTTTAGTGTAGAAAATACACAACAAACAATGCCACATGACAATAAATATACAAAAAATAACTGAACATAATGACAACACAAAGGCCTAGGTAATTCCTTGAGATTAACTTGTCAAAGGTAGTGACTTCAAGATGACTTTTAGAATGAAATTAGCGTGACAAAATAGAGCTAACAAAAAGCAAAGACCAGAGAGAAAGCATGTCATGCAGAAGAAACTCTTAAGGTGCAAATGAACTTGGAATGGCTTATGAGAACAAAAGCAGGGAAAGGAGGTAAAATGAGCCTTGAGCATAGGAAATATATTGATTATGAAATCTGCAAGGGAGGTAAGAGTCAAATCACCTAGACCGCGTAATCTTGGAGGAGACATGATTTCACTCTTCGAATGGTGAGAAAGGATTAACAATTTTAAGTAGGAACAACTTATGATCTTTCCTATGGCAACTAACTGAGCACAGCAAGGAGCAGGAACACCAGTCAGGAGGCTATCTGTACGGCCAGACCCACCAAGGTGCTATAAGTGAACATAATAAATCAAATACTTCTAAGCTCTGCAACATGGCCTCTTCAAGTAAGAGTTCCCCAAAGCTGGAAAAGCAAGACTTTCAAAGGCAGAAAAACAGGGATTAAACCAGATGGATTTAGCTCCCTGTCTTTTATGCATATAATTGTTGCCAGATGTAACATGGCCAAAGATCTTAACAGAATCACCAACCACTTCTTTAGCAGTACCTCTGGCTCAATCTTTGAGAAGATTAACAATGGTGAGCTAATATGACATAGCTATCATTTTAAAGTTTGTTTACTAAATAGCACTCCTCCCAGCACATAGTTTAAAATTTTTAAAAAATCATTAAAAGGAAGGGAAAAAGAATAAAATAGTGGCAAAAGATTTCCTAAAAAACATTCTCCTCCTGTCAGTTTCATAGTATGTATTTTGAATCTAATGGACTTAATTTGTCATCATTCAGATAGAACCTATGCTTACTTCATCCTTTGAAAAAACTATTATGATTAACATTAAAATATACATAAAACATTCACTGTTTTTCATACAGTATTTCATTTAGTCGTTAAACTTATCAGAAACTACTACTCTCATTTCTAGATGTAAAGAATTAAGACTTAAATGTGTGAAGGCACACAGTTTAGTAAATGTAGAAGTTGTATTTGTAAGTAAAGTCACACTATTCTTAGATACTATCTAAGGTTGTACAAAAAAAGTCACTAGCTAATGTCTGACAGATTTTTGAATACACTATAGGCTAAGACATAGTGTTTTAATTATTATATATACTTAGTATTATATATTGAAGTAAATAAAGTCCTGTATACCAATCATTCTGACCATTTTCTTAAAGCAAGTCTCTCTCTGTATATGGCTAATCCTTAACTTACTTTACTTGAGTAAGTCTAAGAATATCACATAAAGAATAGCAAGTAGGTAATTAGTAACACAAAAGAATTAATAAACACATAACCAAACATCAGAAAGTCATCCTCTGTCATCAGCCCAAATCTCTAAGAGCTTCTTATTTTTAATAAAAACTAAATCAGTCTACTAATGAAAAGCTCACAACTAACTTTAGCTAAGACTAAACTATTGTTAACATTTCCACAGGCTGTATTTCTTTACAATACATTTTCTCTTTAAGTTGTGAGAAACAGAACACAACAGTGAGTTTACCTCAAGATCCAGCTATATTATCCTTGGGCATACACCTAGAGATGCTCCATTCTACTATAGAGATACTTTCTCAACCATGTTCATTGCTGATCTACTCGTAATAGTCAGAAATTAGAAATAACCTATATAACCAATCAATGGATGAATGCATAAAAAACTGTGGTATATGAGAAGCACTTAAAGAAATGCTTAATGGGAGCTGGAGAGATGGCTCAGTGGTTAAGAGCACTGGCTGCTCTTCCAGAGGTCCTGAGTTCAATTCCCAGCAACCACATGGTGGCTCACAACCATCTATAATGACATCTGGTGCCCTCTTCTGGTCTGCAGGTGTACATGCAGGCAGAACATTGTATACATAATAAATAAATCTTTAAAAAAGAAAGAAAGAAAGAAATGCTTAATGTCCTTAGTCATACAAATCAAAACTACTCTGAAATTCCATCTTACACCTATCAGAATAGCTAAGATCAAAAACTCAAGTGATAGCAAATGCTGGTGAGGATATGGAGAAAAGGGAACACTACTCCAATGTTGGTGGGAGTGCAAATTTGTACAATCACTTTGAAAATCAATCTGGAGTTTTCTCAGAAAATTGGGAATAATGCTACTTCAGGACCCAGATAGACCACTCCTGGGCATATACCTGAAAGATGCCCCACCATACAACAAGAACATTTGCTCAACTATGTTCATAGCAGCCTTATTCATAATAGCCAGAAACAACCTAGATCTCTCTCAACCAAAGAATGGGTAAAGAAACTGTGATACATTCACACAATGGAATACTACTCAGCTATTAACAACAAGGAAATTATGAAATTTTCAGGCAAATAGATGGAACTAGAAATGATCATCCGGAGTGAGCTAACCCAGACCCATAAAGATACACATGGTGTGTTCTCATTTAGGGTGGATTTTAGCCATATAGTACAGGATAAATATACGACAATGCACAGGCCCAAAGAAGGTAAGTACAAGGAGGACCCAAGGGAGGATGTTTAAAACTCACTCAGAAGGGGAAATGGAATAGACAGAGGTAGTGGTTAAAGAGAGGAAACAAAGTAGGAGAAGGAGTGTAGAGAGGAATGAGGGAGGAGATCAGCCCGGGAAGAATGGGAGCGGAAAGGCATAACGCCTGCAGAGGAAACAGAAATTGGCCAGGGGCATCTCAGTGACAAGCTAGAGACCTAAGTCAGGACAGGCTTCTAGGAGCATATGAAGGGGCCCTAGCTGAGACTCCTAGTAGCAGAGGCCATGGAGACTGGAAAGGACACCCTCTAATACTCCTAGTAGAGGGAGAACATCAACCCACCCACAGAAACTTTGTTCCAAAATTTACCCTGCCTGCAAGATGTACGGGGATAAAGATAACGCAGATAGAGCAGAGATTGAGGAAATGTCCAACCACTGTGTGGCCCAACCCAAGACCCACCCCATGGAAGGGAGCCAATCCCTGACACTATTAACAATACTCTACTATGCCTGCAGACAGGAGCTTAGCAGAGTTGTCATCTGAGAGGTTACACCCAACAGCGATTAACAGAAGCTGAGACTCACAGCCAAACAATGTGCAGAGAGTAAAAGACTGTGGAACACCAGCCCTAAACAAGATGTGTCCAGAAATACCTGTCCTCCAGGCTTAGTGAAGCCAGCAGAAGAGGAGGCAAAAAGAATGTAAGGGCCAGAGAGGAAAGAAGACACCAAGAAAACAAGACCTTCTAAACAGCACAACCAATATGTGAACATGACTGTGACAGCATGGACAGGACCTGCAAGGATTTACACCGAATGGTCTGCTAGAACTCAGAGATATGAACACATGCCCACACCCTAACTGAAAAGCTAGCTCCAGTTGATAACCTCTTGCAAATGAAAAATTAGTTTTCTCTAAGGGAGTCTCGCTGGGGAAACAAAGAACTCTTAGGGGTAGGGTCCCATGCCCAGCAGAGGATAGCCAAGACAAAGTGAAGTCAATAACCTTATAGTCCTTTGTGTGTGTGTGTTATAGTTTCTGATTTTGTGCTTTTATGGAATTCCTGTGTGTGCTAAGCGTGTGTCTTTTTTTAGTTCACCATTCTTCCTTAGATGCCTGCTTGGTTTCTAAGAAGGGGTATGGATCTGGATGGGGAAGAACTGGGAGGGGTTAGAGGATAAACAGTAATCAGAATATACTGTATGAAGAAAAATCTATTTTCAATAATAGAAAAAATAAAGAAAAATAAAGAAAGTAAAACCACATTTCATCCTAATGTTGTCATGTGTAAACAACAGTGAAGCCATCCAGTTTCCACACCGAATCCATTATGTTTCTCTTGATTTGGCAATATGTGGCCTTTTGTGAATTTTGCTACTATTTAATAAAATTGTATTCACAAAAAGAAAATAAACACACACTATTATATTAATTAATGTAACACCTATTTAGAAAGACAAACTATAAAATATTCAAGAGACTCAGAGGTAAAGACCTAATAGGCTTAAATGTGGAATAATCCCTCAATACATAATCACATAAAATTGGGCCAATGAAAGATTATGCAGTAAATAATAGCCAGGAAACATTCACCCGTAACTTATTTGTTTCACATATGTAACAGACTTTCTGACTATAAGTCATTTTACAATGACTTATTACAGATACATTTATAATATGTTATAAATACATTAAAGAAGGCTTATTACTAAGTCAAAGATGAAAAGCGTGAGTTTTTATAATAGTAAACCCAAATATAACAATCTATTAATTTTCTGCAAAAATTTAAATAAGGTTTTATTTTTAACACATGGGCATACCACCAGCAGCCTAGACCAGTGCTTCATCTAGTCTAGTATTCTGTTGTTGACATTAACCAATGGTGGATGTGTCACAGGATAATCTAAGCACATAGCACACTGTATATAATTACACACTACTATGCCATTATCTCAGATAATGGTTATATCCTGAAAGAAACAAAAACAAATCCCAATTCCCCTCTCTCCTCTACAGCTTCCCATATGGTGATGGGAAACCTCCATCAAAAGTCTATGTAGAGTATAAGTGAATTCTCTGGTAACATGACAACTGACCAAGAAAATTATCATCTAAAATGAAAAGCTGCACACAGAAATAGAACCCAAAGAGACCAAAACCTATTATTTGGAAGGGAGATTCCAATGAACTACAAATCATAATTCACTCCAAAAGAATTACTTATGAAACAGTTGTGTAATTTTTAGTTACAACTAAGGACAAAACACTACAATTTCTACCAAAGGCCATACCATTTTGTGACATGCAATACTTTTTTCTAGACAGCTGACAGTATTATTTTTACTCTGCACAGAAATGGCTTCACACCTGTTTTATAATGATATTAAATTAGGGATTAGGATTATTAAGTGCTCATCTCAGTATGTAAAACTACATAATGCAGAAATCTAGTTCTCCCTTTAGGAAATACTATTTCCTAAATCATTACAGAGAAAAATGCAAACTTAAGAGAAGGTAATTCTCTTGGTAGTATAGATAGGCACTGATTTAGCAATGCTTGTACTCAGGAAACAGTTCCCAACTAAATCCTCCAGGGTATAATTTAAGCTCATTTTTTCTTTCTCTGACCTCAAGTAGGTAAGAGAACAATGCCTCATGTATCTAAAATCTCTTAGTAATGTCTTCTTTTCAAAATGAAGCAAATAGTAGTTGAGTTCCAGGTTCAGTCTTATGATTTCTACGTGCTATATATCATAGTTAAAGAAACAGATCTCAAAAATTTACTTATTCATACTTTTTACCAAGAACTGTACCTCTCCATGCCCCCCAGATTAACTGCATTTCAGAAATAAGCTTTAAAAATTGAGGAAAAGTTTGTAAAAGATGTAAATGATTCAGAGTAGATGTCACTTATGGGGGAAAATGTTGTTAGATGGTTATTCACATTCAAAAGAATATTCTATTTAAACTCCAAAAAAGCTTTTTCCAGTATCAAATATATTTTAAAAACAAAATGATCAACAAGATAGGCCAATGCCTTTGTAAGGTCTTAGCTTTGACCACCATAATGAAATATCGAAGACCAATACACAGACCACATTATTTCTTATAGTTCCAGGGACTGGGAAGTCCAACATCAAGGTGCCAACAGGCCAGCAGATATTGGTGAGAGTCCTCTTCCTGGTTTGATGACAACTTTCTTGCTGTCCCTTCAAATTACAGAGGAAAAGAATCCTCTCATGTTTGTTTCTTGCTTCCTTTTTTTTTTTTTTTTTTTTTTTGATTTTTTGGTTTTTTGGTTTTTCAAGACAGGGTTTCTCTGTCACAGAGCCCTGGCTGTCCTATACTCTCTCTATAGACCAGGCTGGCCTTGAACTCACAGAGATCCACTTATCTCTGCTGCTTGAGTGCTGGAGTTAAAGGCATGTACCACCATGCCCAGCCTATGTTTCTTCGTATAAGGGCCTCTAACCGCATTCATGAGAGCTCTGCTATCAAGACCCAATGACTTGGTGAAAACTATATCCCCACTGAGCACCATCTGGAAACTCAAGTCTCAATATGTCAGTGGTGGGAAGACACAAACATTCAGTGCACAGAAACAAATAAACTTTACTGCACATAAGTACGTAGTATCAACTTACTTTTATTGCCCACTAAAGCAACCAAGGGCTGAGTTTCCGACTCTTCACTCACTGTCTTGACCACAGAATACCAATCTTCTAAATTCTCAAAGCTCTGGTAATTTGTAATATCATATACCAAGAGGATTCCCTGTCACAAAGGAATACAGAATATTTATAACATAATTTTAAATATTAATCAAATTCATCAGTGCTTCAGATATATCAGGTATACTGTAAAATGCAGTTATGTTTCTATATATAAATTGATTTCAACTTAAATGAGTTATAAGTAGAAACAATATTAAATAATCTCATTTACAATAAATCCTAAAACAAATGTGCAATGCAAGCTAAGGCATAATTTTATCAAAACTCTATTTTTCTAATAAGATACCTAAAAATTCTTAGCAGATTGAGGATAAAAAATTTCTATCACACCCTGTCTCAAAAAATAAAAATAAAAATAAGCCTGAAAGAAAAAAGAAAAGAAAAAGTCTATCACAGTAAAGCTGCAAGAACTTCCCAAAATCAAACATTTAAACTTTTCAATAAGTAACCATCTGCTACATCTCCAATTTTAAATGTCTTCAAAAATGAAGATTTTATGACATCCCTTGATAGGCAATTTTGGTGTTTAACACAATTTTCTTCAAATGAATTGTGGATTTCCTCTTTTAGTCCTCTGTGCATTTAGAGAATGAGAGAGCATTCTCCTTATAATAACACCTCATACATTTGAAGATAGTTAAGTAACTCCTTACCAGTCTGCTTTCCAGAGTAAATAAACTCAGTTCCTTAAAACTGCCTCAAAGGGCCTATTTTCTGTCCTTTTAATCATAGCTATTGAGTCTTCCCAGGACACACTACATAGGGTTTTTTGACATCCTCTTTAAAATGAGCAATGTAAAACTGGACATGAAACTGTAATAAAAGCTCAAAAAAAGCTAAATATAAGAAAGGGGTTGCTTCCTGTCCCTTACATATCATATTCCTTTTTTAATTTATCCTATTATGTTGTGAAGAATGAAAACATGTGTGTGTGTGTGTGTGTGTGTGTGTGTGTGTGTGTGTGTACACACAAAAAAAATTAACAAAACTACATTCTTGATTCTCATCCAGTTTGTGGTCAAACACTTAATACAAAGCTCTGCTTACAGGCTAAGTCACTCATGGTATTCATGTCTACTTCTTATGTTATAAGAACATAACTATTCTTGCATCTGCTATGTATCAAACAGATCTAGATCTTTACACCAATATTCACCATGCCTAAAGATATTGGCATTATCTCCATTTTACCCAAAGAAGGTTATAATAACCAAGATGACCCAGATAGATAATTGATGGAACCAGACTTCAGCCAAGAACTAAATGACTAAATGCATTTGTCTGCAGACTCTATTATGCTGACTGCTAGGGATGTGAATGCTAAACTTCAAGAATGCTAAAGTTGGAGAAAATCTTCCAGGAAAACCAGGCATATAAAGAGGTCATACACAACAGAGTAGTCACAGTTGCTAATGAGCTTGGAGTTCCACTGCAGCCTCTATCAATGTGACATTACTGAATATATACCCTACTAGGACACTACTACATAGCATTTCTACCCAACACAGAAACTATAAACGTGAACAACCTTGGGAACCCAGAAATTAGAGCAATTAGTAAATAATTCATTTTGACCACACAGCATCTTTAACACTTTGGAATTTCTATGGAAAATTTAACCATGAGTATATTTAACAACTGGCTCACAAAAACTGTCAAAAATTAAGCTGAGTTTCTAAAACTAGAACAAACTAGCTGTTATTATGACCTTCCAATACTGAGCTTTTATTAAACCACACTGACCCTTAAATCAACTATTTCTTGTCTTTAAAAGTAGTTTTCTAGGGACTAGAGAGATGGTTCAAGGATTAAAAAGCACTGACTACTCTTCCAGAGGACCTGGATTCAGTTCCCAGCACTCAAATGGCAGCTGGCATCAGTCTATAACTCCAGTTTCAGAGGTCCAACATTATCTTCTGGCCTCTGGAGGTACCACGAACATGTGATACACAGATAAAACATGCAAGCAAAATATTCATACTCATGACTGACTTTTAAAATCAGATTTCTGATTGTCTCAAGATCTTTTTCAATTTCATTATTCTGAAATTTTAATGTCATGTGTGGTGGCTCACAGCTATAATCCCTGAAATGAGGAGGCTAAGGCAGAAGGACTGTTCTGAGTTTGAGTCTAGCCTCTACTACACAGTGAACTCTATAACAGTCTAGGCTACAGAGCAAGACCCAGTACAGAGCAAGACCCAGTCTCAGCAACTTTTTAAAAAGAATACATAAGTTTTGCCAGGCATGGTGGCATACACTTATAAAACCTGAGAGGCAGAGGGAAAAGGATCAAGAATTCAAAGCTAGCTTAAGTTACATAGTAAGTACAAGAGCAGCCTGGGCTAGATAAAAATTTATCTCAATAAAACAAAAATATGAATATTTTGTAATTTTACACAATACCACTAGTCTGGATTATTTGGGTAACAACATCTATTTCTTTCTTCCAAGAGTATTTTGATCACTGACCAAAACAGAGTTCTCTGAAATAACAAGTACAATGTCAATGTGTTGAAGAATATCGCTTCAAAGCTGACCTCTACAGACAGTTACCCCTCACCTTCCTGACTCTAGCTCTGTCTGTAGTGGGTGACAGTATTTATCATTTGCTCAGTTCTACCCTTGGACTCCAGGCCTGCATACACCAGCTACATATCCTTGTGATCTCCCTTTCAAAATGTTTAACAAGCCTATATTACTAAGAGAATAAGAATACATACCCAACAGATCATGTGAAATTAGCAGTTTGCATAATCATACATAATTATTTTTATTCAATGTCAATCACATTCTCATGGTAACTTTGAGGTGTTCTGTATTGGTTAAATAAAGCCCAGACATGTGATAACTAATCCCTGAGATTTTGAAACCTTTTGATTAATACATGAAAATCTTATATTTTTGGTTGTAAGCCTAGCATTTAACAGCTGAGCCATCTCTCCAGCCTAATACATGAAAACCTTTATTCAAGGTGGAACAACTGCTGAGTAAGACAAAACATGCAAGTAGACCATGCATGCCACTGTGTACAGATGGCTAGCACAGTGATACATGCTTTAAGCCTAGGATTCAGGATATATAGGCATGCAGAATATCATCAAAGGTTCTAGTCCATGTGTACTCAATAAGCTTCTATTTAATGCAGTTATACTTTTACTTAAGAATTATCAGTGGTGCTTCAGTATCACAACTCCAAAGCTGACTCACTGCAAAAGAGACAGTAACAGCTTGCCAGGCCTCCCTGAAATACATCTATCTCTTTATGGGAAAGTCTGCCAATCCCTACTCTAGACCAATGTGTCCCCATACTTCTCAATCAAAAGATTCTTTTGAAGCTGTTTAGACTCATTAAAAAAGATAAACTTCATTCACTAACCTAGCTTTCCTCCAACCCAAATAATACAATTTAACATAAAAATATTATTTTGTCCTTTGTTCTTACCATCATAATTATTACTGGTTTTGACCATCAGTGTTATACTGAAATTTCTGAGAAAATGATATGAAAAAAATAAAATAAAATAAAAAAGAAACTTTAGAAGTTTTGGGTTCTGACAAGTTTGTTCATCATCTCTGTCCTTACAACATAAAGATCAGATTTTTTAGGGGCTCATCAGAGATTTGAGATTGTAGGACCACCCTGAACCTTGGGGGGGAAAAGTTAAATTAAGAGAATTACAGACAAGACCTATTTCCCTGGATCCCAAGATGCTAGAGAACCATCTACACAGTAATGCTGGCAACCTGCAAGAAACTGTGGACTGACTGGGGCATGAGGGAGTATCGCCAACCCAGTCTTCAGATCACACCACACATGGATAGGATTTACCTCTGGGAACGTGGGGCGGGGGGGAGTCTATTCCTGATTTTGACATGGAAGAAGTAACCATGTCAATACTCTCCAAAGCATTATATCCCTTGGGTGAAGGAAAATTTCCAACCTCCAACTCTTCCAGCCATCCTCTCGTTGAGCTGGAGCCCACTCAAAGACTGACATGTTTTTGTTAGAATACAGAACTCTCCTCTTCCTTCATTCTTTAGCAGAGCATCAGCAGTACTCCAGGATTAGAACAAGTACAAGCACACACTTCTGCTGAGGAGAGTTCTTTGAAATATCTAAAAGGGGTGGGGCAAAGTAGACAAGACACTAAAGGAACTGATATCTCTGGCACCTACAGGTGTAAGTGAAAGGTAGCAACACATCCGGAGCCAAAGCAACATAAAACTTCATACCAACGCCTGTTTACCTGGATTCTTGTTATTCCCCAACTTTGTCTATCATTCAATAGAAAATTATAAGGCATTTGCTGCAGGAACTCTTTCCCAGGGTGAGGAAATATAAATAAACATCCACCCATCTTTGATGCCTTCCACCAAAATCCAACTTAAGGAACTAATAAGTTTAGAGGATTTACTTACAGAGCATGGATATTATTTATAGGAACATTGGTAGCCCTGAAACAGCTATATTGACAAGTCTCCCTCCAGCCTGAATGATGGCTTCCCCATAGCTGCACAGACAGAGTCCCCTTCAGTTAACCGTCTACACACTACATATTCCAGTTATTTCCAAGACCAAGAGGCCACGTGCAGCCAAGCGGTGGTGGCGCACGCCTTTAATCCCAGCACTTGGGAGGCAGAGGGAGGCGGATCGCTGTGAGTTTGAAGCCAGCCTGGTCTACAAAGTTATCCAGGACAGCCAAGGCTACACAGAGAAACCTTGTCTGGAAAAACCAAAAAAAAAAAAAAGGCCATGTGCAATTAGGACAGAATTGCATGCACTTGGCAGACAGGGTTGGAGGGAGCTACTGGAATCTCAGTTCTAGAGCAAATAATCTTTTTCCCACCCCACTCTTTTATACGAGAACATCAACACATCAGCAGTCAAAAGCTCCTCTGAAGAGGCTCTTCCAAGGAATCATCACCACTCTGGTGAGGATGCTTCATGTCTGCTGTTGAAGATACAATGTCTCAGCTTTCTGTCCTTGCAACTATGCCTGGCACCAACGGTCCTGCCACCCCACTGTGATGAACTCTTAGGCTCTGGAAGCATAAACCAAAAGAAACTCTAATATAAGCTGCACTGGTCATGATGGTTTATCACAGCAACAGAAAAGTAATTAACAACAGTGGTTTGGGTTGAATACATTTATTAGGAAAGAAGAAAGATCAATAATCTAAGTTTCTATGATAGGAAACCAGAATAAAGAAAATTGCATACTAAAGCAAGCAAAGGAGAGTAGAAATAAAAAACAGCACACAAATCAATAAAGTTTGAAAAATGAAAAACAATACAGAAACTATTCTTTAAAAACACAATTACAAGGGAAAGACACAATGAAGAGAAGCAGAACAAGTAAAAACTCATCAGTGCTGACATCACTGATAACAAAAGGATTTATTATTAACTTCATGGCACAAATTTGGTAATACAGGTGAAATTGACCAAATGTCTGACATTCATTACCAAACCATTCAACTCTCAAGGCCTCTACTACCAGCCTCAGCACCTAGAAGCCTCTTGGGTAGTCGGCTCCACAAGCCATCTCTCAGTCTTCAAGGGAAGCTGAGTCTCTTGCTACATCAATTAATCCAGGGCTCTTCTGATTCCCTCCAAAAACTCTAACAAACAAATTCAACTTTCTCAGACATGAAAAACATTTTAACTTCAACTCCAGTCCAAGACCAATCCTGGCAACTGTAGAATCTAATATCTTTGCAATGCAGTGCCATCTAAAGCCATCAGCATTTCTCCTGTTCCAAACACCTTTTACCACCTATTTGCCATCATCTTTCTCCTTTCTTTATGTCCATGCCACCCTTCTGTTTCCCTCCCTAATTTAGCCTCCAGTTGCTCCTTTTCTTCCCAAACTTTTCAAATGACCTTTGGGATGCATATTTCAACTTTAAGAAATAGTCGTTTCAATTTTCCAGTGTCTCTGCTGTACCAGACCTTCCCTTGCAGTTTCAAGAAGATATGACCACTTCTCTTTGTAAAGGTCAAGACTCTTCTACATAAATACAAGGTTGCTTTATGGAGTAGTTGCTTTGCATCTGTTTCATGTATTTAATAAGCATTAGTCATTACAACAGCTACACAGTGTTCTCATAGTAAATAGCTGATTGATGTTTGGAAGTAGCATACATTGGTGGCAATATTTCATGGCCTTAACAATTTTTCTTCATTTTTATTGTAATTTTATTACAATTGGCAAATGATACCATAATTTTAATTAAATATTTCATCATCTTAATATTTTCCTAGTGACTACCTTTATTATAATTCTAAGAGTATAATAACCTTAGTCTTAATAACTATAAAATATTAAATATATCATAATCTCAAAAATAGTGGCTCTCAAAATAGTGATTTTCTTTTTCTAACCTGCAAAAGAAATAATTTACTTCATTTTGTAGCTATACAGAGTAATTAAATCATAGATACTATGCAATGGCTATAACATAGTACACTTACAATCTAGAAAAATATTAGTACAAACAGACTCAGCAGGTTGTATTTATGTATTTATGCATTTATGAGTACATAAGAATAATAATTTTTTAAAAAGAGAGCATGAATTTGAGAGGGAGCCAAAAGGAGGAATAGAAATTGGAGGGAGGAGGGCTGGAGAGATGGCTCAGCCATTAACGACTAGACTCACAATCAAAAATATAAGAAATTGGAAGGAGGAGAGAGAAAGCAGAAATAATATATTTAAGTTTTAAAACTGCAAATAAAAAATATGAAGAAATGCTAGTGTAAGAAGGCTATAAATATAGGTATATTTGGCAAATATCCAATAAAATAATCATAGAAAAAGATAGTAGAATGTTTCAAGAGTCAAGCTTTTAGATATACTCTGTCCCTAGCTGTCATGCTGGCACCAAATCATCTTGTTGGTTGTTAACAAGCAGACTTGTCTGTGTGGGGCATTGATGCACAATACCAGTTGTGTTCTACCTCACAAACGACTACACTTCATTGAGTTTATGCTCAGTGGAGCACTGTTTGCAAACCACTTAGATTCCAGGATGGAAAGAGCTACAAAATGAAACGTCCAGTCCTTCTCTGAGGTTTGTTATTAGCCTCTGTTAGCCACAGGTTACAGGGCACTAAACACTATGTACTGTGTATTTGCTCCTAACCGCTAGGAAAAATAGCCTATAACATCTTACTGAAGACTTCTAGAAATTTTTAAGTTGATTTAAAATTCAGGCATTTTAACTGAGACTTATTTAACTTTTTAAAACTACTTCTTGTCAAAATATCTCAATTCTTTTTGGAGGTCAATTCACTTGTTTTCAATCACTAATCAATGAACTTTTGCTAAAGTTTAATGTTACTAGGAGAAAAACTGAAGAAAGTAAAATCATCAATTTTATCTAAAGCCTAGTAAACTTCCATCTTTCAAATAAATTTCTTCCTGCACACTGATGCTTTAAAAGCATTCTCATGTACACGAGAAAGAATGCTCTATAATTTAAAGACCCAGACTTATATAAGATATAAGACTTCTACAGTACAGAAATGAGAACTACACAAGATAATTCTATAAACAACGCAGAAGTCAGAAAGAAACATAAGCCAGAGTGCTATTAGCATACTAAGCTGGCATCCTAAGACAGACTGACAAAACAGCATGAATGAAGAGTTTATGTCCTGTTAAAAAGTAACTCCCCAAATGTTGGTATCCTTGGCTGAGGTATATTATTTACATATAGTTCAACAAAATAATCTACTGGTAAATGTACTTTTGTATATTCTACATATCTTTAGGGTTAAGGATTTCTGGAAAGCATAAAAAGTTATTACATCATCATTGACTTATGAAAATTTATTTCATCTCAGAATTCCAAGTACTTTAGGATGAATTTTTCAGAAACACTGTAATACTGCATTATGCTGTTATCTAGCATACCAAAGTAGACGCTTGGTAACAAAATGGGGAATAAAAAGTAAACATGTAACCTGAAGGTAGAGCCATGCATAGCACATTCTAAGAAGGCACCTAACACTTATTTTCTTCTAGGAAATGAAGTTCATTTAACCCAACCCAAGTGTTCTCTAGAAGTAAATGTAAGAATTACGGAGACCAGATGTAGTGACACATTCCTTTAAAGCCAGCACTTGGGAAGCAGGCAGACCTCTGTGTTTGAAGCCAGCTTGCTCTAAACAGTCAGTTCTAGGACAACCAGAACTACACAAAAAACGTTATCTCAGAAACAGCAAACCCAAAAAACCAAAAAGTTAACCAAAAGCAAACAAACAAATACCTGACAAAAGTTCTACACAACTTCACATTTTAGGCAAGTATGTAACAACATAAAATATACATTGACTTAAGGATGTGGATGCAAAATATTATAAATATAGTAAATTAGATACCTGAGAATGGTTAGCATATTTTATGACTTTCAAAGAATACTTATTTTTATATAAAAGTAATGCATCTTAAAATAATTTAAATGGTATATTTTACATGATTGAAAGTAAAGCAAAAATAACAAAATCCAGTTCATGTGCAGTATATTGTGCAATTTTAAAGCAAAGGAAAAAAGAATTAATCAATTTTTATATTATCTGTTCCATGATGTATAAAGTAATTCTATTTGTCTACCATAAACAAAGCTATCCTGGGCTGACAAGAAAGCACAACAGATAAACCTACACAAAGGTGGAAGCCAAGAACAGATGCCACAAAGTTGTCCTCTGACCTCCACAGCTGCACTGTAGCATGTGTGTGTGAGTACACATAAACACAACAAAAGTTAAAAAAGAAAGTAAAGCTACTCTATGTGACACATTGAGTCAATCATCACTAGAATAGAGACCAACTTAATTTTTATTTAAAAAAAAAAACAAAAATAAAAACAAAAACAAAAAACAAAAGGCATGTGATCTACAGATATATTAAATGGAATAAGGAGAAAAAGATGTGTTACTTTCAAATCCAATTTAACCACTCTCATAAGTAAAATAAGGACGGTGGCTCCCTGCAGCTCCCTGCCCAGCCACTTCTCTTCTGCTTAACATCTATTCTAAACATAATCAGTTTAACAAAGGGCTAGGGATGTCGCCCAGTATGTATAAGGCTGTAGGACTGATGTTCCAGCATCACAGAGGAAAAAACTTTAAACAATTGCAAAAGAAGGACCAAAATAAATAAATAAATAAATATGAGCCACAGCTTTAAAAAGTGAATGTGCCTAAACTATCAGGTCATATAATCACAAGTATAAATGTGAAACAAAAGCAAAAGACTTTGTAGAAGAAACAAGATAATGCACAAAAGACAAAGAAGAAAGGCTTACGAATCAAACAAAAGTGAAAACACCTGCCTCTGGAACTGTCACATGTGATTCAAAACCCTGTCTTTCTCATTACTACTTTACACATTTTCTAGAGTAAATAGATTCAATTTTCCACAGTAACTGATAAGAGCCAAACTGTATAGAGTACTATCTTTACCCTACTGTTTCATTTTTTACAAGAAACATAGTTTCACTTAACCAAATTATGCTTTCTATACTTTAAAACATCAAACTCTAATAAAGTACTTCGAACATTTAGAGATTCTTCTCATGCCTCATGATGATGGAGAAGCTGCAGACTAAAACCAGAAGCACAAGCAAAAACAAATAGTCCATACACAGTCCTATGTAAGAGCTCAGTAAGTGTCATGCACTTCTTCAGCTGCCTACAAACACACTACTTCAGCAGACAATGACATAAACAGAATTACTGCATTCCTAAAGTCTCTGTCAAAACAGAAAAGGCAATCTGCCAAAGCATTAAAAAGGTGATTATTCTTCACTGGGTATCTTTAAAGTGAAGTAATTTCTAAAGAGTCTTGCTAACACGTATATTTTCTATTTGTATAATTTTATTTAAAACATAAATTATAGCCAGGCATAGTGGTTCACGCCTATAATAACAGCTCTTAGGAGACTGAAGCAGAAGGAGACTACTTTGAGTTTAAAGTCAGCATGAGCTACAAATGAGATGCAAACTAACCTGGGCCATAGAATTAAATCTAGTCTTTAAAAAATAAAAAAGACACAAATATAAATTATATCTGTTACAAGTTCAAATTACTAAAAAAAAAGTAGGCAAATATTCAAGTGTCATTTCTACACAGATTTTCCTCTGAAAAACCTGGGCCATAGAATTAAATCCACTCTTTAAAACACACACACACACACAAATATAAATTATATCTGTTCCAAGTTCAAATTATAAAAAAAAAAAAAATTTAGGCAAATATTCAAGTGTCATTTCTACATAGAATTTCCTCTGAAAACAGTTGTTATTACACTATTTTATTACTCCATACATATTATCACTTGTCTGGTACAGTGTAAGGTTATATATATTAGTATGATTTATAATTATTTAATAAGCCAATACATAGGTCAAATAGACAGATAAGTAGATTATCTTTTGTTCCGTCCAATAATATTTTTCAATATATTTCCTTCAGTATTTTTCATTCTGTTTACTGATAGTAACCATATAACTACATCCTTGTATTGATTTAACTAATGAACAATAGAATTTACCAAAATAAGTATGTGAAAGTTTTAAAGAGTTTTCCAATTCTCACCAAACCACTGCAAATGTAGTCTGGAAAGAATAAAACCAAATGACTAGCACATATAAAATTAATCTCTACATATCAGTTAAAAATCAAATTAGCAGGCTACATGTGGTGGCCTTTATCTTTAATGACAGTACTTGAGAGGCAGATGCATGCAGACCACTGACTTATAGGCCAGCCTAGTCCATCCAGAGCTATGCAGTGACACTCTGTCTCAAAACAAACCAAAAATAAAAAATAAAAATAAAATTAGCCAGCTGAAGAGATGGCACTGACTGCTTTTCTAGAGGACACAAGTTTGATTGCAGACCCCACGTAGCAGCTCATAACCATCTAAAATTCCAGTTCCAAAGAATCCGACGCCCTCTTCTGGCCTCCTTAGGCAGCACATACGTGTGATGCCCAAACATAATGTGCAAGCAAAATAAGTAAAATTAGTTCACCAATTTTGAAAAATCCATACAAATGAAATAAAAGTAAAAAAAAAAATCTGTGTTTATACATGTATGATTGTATACCTGAATGTTTCTGTAAGTAAAGAATTTAAAATATTAGGTTAATCATAGAACTTACGTCATACCTGTGCTCCATAGATGTATTTATCCAACATCTTGCCACCTATTGTCTGCCCGCCTATATCCCAAACTTGAAGAGTAACATTCAAGTTTCCTAGAATATAAAAATAATATAAAACAGGGATACAAAAGACTAACAGTCCACCAGCTAAGCACAGTATGACAGAGCAGTAAGTAACAATGATAAACTCAAAGCCAATTTGCGTTTTGTTCTGCATGGTTACATAGTCAGATATTTAAAACTGAAAACAATGTATACTTCATCCCATATTGTACATAAACATCATTATAATTTCACTAATTTCACTAATGTAAAATAAAATCTAGTGCCTGGCATGATGATGCCAGTCTTTCATCCCAGCATTCCAAGAGACTCTCCATGAGTTGGAGGTAGTCTGATCTACCCAGAGGTCCAGGACAGCCAGGGCTTCATAGCGAGACCCCGCTCACAAGACGAAAATAAGATAAATAAAATGCTGTATAAGTTAGTTTACAAACTTAAGCCTTAAAAAAATGACCTTTTTATCAGAGAATGAATCAATATAAAACACATGTATAAAGAGAAAGAAAAATACTTTTAAAATAAAGATGGAAGTTTTATTCACAAACCCACCCAATCACTTATGAACTGTGCTGTCAGTTCTGAACTCTGTGTGCTCGAAACAGACTATAAAAATGGACTCAAAATTTCAATTCAAATGAATCTTTAATTTGAATGTCAGCTATTATATGTAAAAGTAAACATACTCAATAATTGTATATTATATTTAATCTCTAATATACATGTGTTAGAACTCTATTTAAAGACCAATCAGTGTTTACAAACAAAGTGTATTTCTAAACTTTATGATTCATATCTGTACAAAGTGTGACAATTGAAACAAACTATTGTGGGTCCTTGAAAGCTTTCCTAACAGTGTAATGTCCTTCCCTATGCAAGCATTATGAAAGCATCCAAGAGGAGTGAAAAGCAATCTCTGAAATTCACTTATGCATTTTATAAAATATTGGCATGAACAAAAATTCATTAAATAAACTTCTTTTAACAATACAACTAGTTATTAGAATACAAAAGTCAAAGACTCTATACAATGTATATTAGTTGGACATTCCAAACTTTTTTCTCATAAAGTTATACTGTTTTCTCCTAAGTCTGAACTGGTACATTTGGAATGATCCACAAATTTTAAAATTTTTAAATGAAAATTTAGAAACTGAAAAAAGTTATCTCTCTTCAAAAATAAAATATTTTAAAAACACGAATTTTTAAACCAATGTAAAACACTAAAATCAGAGAATGTCTGTTGCACCATTTACTACACTGCTGAAAAGAAACACAACAGTGAATTAATTAATCACCAAGGTTTTACACTTCAGTTTAGTGGACTTGTATTACAAGATTTCCATTATTTAGATGTGGATGTGTTCCATCTGCTACAGTGCAGGGATGTCCAGGAGGAACATCCATTAGCACTAATGAGGGCTACTGAAGTTTATCGCCATGATCGTTACCACACACACAGCTCCTACGTGTTGAGTAATGACCAAAATGTTCTTAAAGCTCTATGAATTTGCAACCCAAATACCAAAGACTAAGATTTGGCCAACAGACTGTATAAATCCAATTTCTTAAAATTCTAAATTATATGAAAACCAGAGCTAAATTCTTCTTTTCTGATGCCATCTCAAATCAGGTGGGAACAAGCGAACCGTCACTAGAGATGTGCCATGAGGTTCTGAAGCCTGCGTTTCACTTGCAAAACTGCAGTCCTTGATTTACAGCAAAAGACAGCTCTCCCCAGTAGTAATGCTCACAGAGTAAGATACCAGTCCACACATTAACAATTACTAAGTATTTAATCCTATTTCTTCAAGGCCTAATAATCCCTCCTGCTTAACCTAACATCCAGATATGATGCTTTCCTCCCTCTTCTGCTTACTTTTCATTCTGATATCCAGAGCCTCTCTGAATTACACATATTTCCGCTGTAACTTCAGGCACACTCTCTCTGTATGCTTCCAAATTCTTGTGACAGTCTCTCATACAGCTAGCTCAGATACTCAACTGTCTGCCTTCTAGACGATTTACATTCATGCATTGAAGGTACTTTTAAAATCTTTATCTTTCTGTGTTTTCAGGTCTAGATAGGTGCTCTAAGTTGATAATGACAATATGTGATGGAGATTGATTTACATCCAGAATTTTAGATGTACCAAGATAGGAAAGATGTCTTCTTCAAGGCTGTCAAATACAAATAGCCAAAACACTAAGAATGCAACATTTATATAATTACTGATTGTGCTATGGTTCTTCCTGCCATAGGTAATCTATTGTATATATGTGTAATAATATAAATGCATATGTACAAAAATAAAATAATTAAAATAAAAAAGCAAAAAAATCTTTATCTTTCTGAATAAATACTTTTTGTTATTTGCTTGCATTTTATTTTCTTAAGATATTGATTTCAGTGACTAATAAGTAAAATTCCCCTATGATTATTAAGGGAACCTAATAACATAGCCTTACTTGCAAAGAACTAGCAAGAAACAATTACTATAGATTATGCCTTCAATGAGTAATATTGAAGTCACAGTTATTTCATATACTTAGAAAAATACTTTAGCATTTACATTTTAACTTTAGACTTATTAGTACACAGTACTAAAAATAAAATGGATACTTTTTCTATCTGAGGTCCAAAAATAACCTAAAACTGTGATTCACACTTATTTTCATTTATGTTTTTGTAAACACATCATGTGAAAGCCATTATATTTTCAATATGATACAGCTATAAAGCTATAGAAGGATGTTCATTAATCAATATAGTATTTTCTAAAACAAAAATCTATCTAAACCAAATTTCCAACAAATAAAGAACATTAAAGAAATTGTCAGCATTCTAATCTCAAATACTGTACTGCTATAAAATCCCTGTCCTCTGTAAGAAATGACATATAACTAGGAAAAAAGATTAAATGAAGCAGCATTTATATTAAAAGATAAAGTACAGGTAAGTAAAGCCACAACAGGGACTCAACAGTGACCTTATATAAGTACACTTGGTGCCTCGGTTAACCTTACTTAAAGTGCTGCATAGTCTCGATGGAACTCAAAACAGAGGACTGCCCACTGCTTGTGGCAAAGACTCAGAAATCCTTTTCACAGTAGAGCGCTGTTTACTGGACTGTACCACAAGCTTCCTGAAGATATTTTGACTAAGGCTCTTAAGAAGCTCTATCAGCAGAATCTCTGACTAACAGATACACTATTTTAAGCAGCAAAAGCTGCACAGTGGTTGCATCCAGACTATACAGCATACCAGATCATGAAATACTAAAACGGATGAGTATCAGCAAAGTAATGACCCTGAAGAGGTGCATGAAGAAAATGTGAATAAACCAGCAGGGAATTTACAGCCCTAACAATGTGACTAAACTCATAACAAATATTAAATCCACATGCTATGCTACATTACTATATATTTAAAACTGCTTCTTGTATTTTTTTCAGTTAGCAAATGATAAAAACACTAATCATCATTCTTAGACAGTACAATGAGAGGACATTGGCATCAGAGTATGCAAAGTATCTTATTATATACAATCATAATTTTATAATTTTATATTAAATCAAAATAAGCTGAAATAATTTTTTCAAAGTGAAGTATCTGTGGTAATTTTGAATCCATTATGTAGCTAAAACTGTCTTCTAAAAATATTGATAACTTTTATAGAACTCTGCTCATCAAACTTCATCAGAAAAATTAAAACATATTCATTAAAAGCATAAATTTCCTAATGCCATTTTTAACCTAAAGTCTTTCTAAATCTAAACATATTATAAATTTGTATTTCAAAACATCCACAATTTTTTACAAGGTGATCACAATTTTTGAACTCATAACATCGTGCAACAGTTCCGAAATCATCACAAATATATATAAAATGTCCAAAACTACCCTTTGTTTATAATATTAATATTTGGGTCGTGTTTTATTCCTTTATTTCAGCCTTTCTACTAAAAAATTAGAAAATTTAAACAAAAGTAATGAGGTAAATTGTTGTTTTGACTAATTAATCATTGCAGGAAAATAGCTGATAACAAAATACTGTATTGAGGCTCCCTGCATCCAACAACTAGCATAACTAAAACAGGCATCCATGACATTTTCAGTCTTGAATACTAGAAGAGAAAATATAAATGAAACAAAGAACAAACTACATATTATGCTTCTCATTAAACCTCTGAACAATACTTGAATATGGAAAAATAAGAACTTAGATGTGTTTTTTTCTCATGCTATATCACCTAATCCACTCTGGACTCAGGTACAAACATAAACCATCAAAATATGTAACAGGATAGTAGTAACGAGATATAAAGAATCATCTCCAGTTACCAAAAGCTTTCCTTAACTGCTCGCAAATTTTCAGAGAGTTACCAATTGATGAGCATTTGAGAGGGGAACTAATTCTATTAATACTGAAACTTATCCACATTTCAGTATACGAATCTGATATTATAATTACAAGACTTAATTCATAAGAAAGACAGCAATAGTTTTAAAAATCAATCAAGATCACTACTTTTAATAAAACATTTGAAACATGTCATTTAATCATTGAATTTAATGGGATACATTTTAAAGCTCCAATTGTTCAGAAACTATCCTAACACATAAACCACTCTTTTTGTGTTATTATTTCCCTGTACTTCCCACAAAATGTGCTGCAACTGGCATCTAAATAGTTTCTTTGCATGGTGAACTGAAACATCGTGAATGCTCAAACTGTATTTTTATGAGTGCCTAGGGACCCTAAATTTTAGTGGTCTATTAAATGCCAGCAATTTCATGCTGCCTTGCATAAAACAGCATTCACATATTAGAGCACAGAAGTTCCATAGCTACATTATACTTCTGTTCCAGTTTCAAAACAAAAAACTGAACAGAAGCTAATCAAAATAATATTTTAAATCCTTCTCCAATCTTTTCACATTTAATTAATACAATAGCAGTTAACAAATGTATAGCATTTGATTTTTTAAAAGTCTTCTGGAATTTTATAAGCAACTATTGTTTATCAAAAAAAAAAAAAAGAATGCAGTTGCTAGTAACAGCTATGGATTAGGGGAATGTATAAACTTGTTCTTAACCCAGTGGACAATACACTGTCATACTAGATGCTAATGATAGCTAATTTCTTGTACATATTCCTGAGAGACTCGTGTAACCTCACACAGATAAAGTTTCAGAGTCTCTTACCTAGTAAGGTTGTCCTATGAGTGAGACTTAGGCAATCTCGTAGGTTTTATAGACTCTCACCTGGTAAAGTAATCCTTCTCAAAAAGAAATCCAGTCCTATAGTCTGCTTGTACTGTTTCCCAAAAGTCTCTTGAGCAAAACACGTAGCTAAGGAGGTCTAAAAAAACGGATGCACAGAAGAGCAAAATTAATTTCTTTATTGAAAAAATAAGACCACTGCTAAACTTACTAAGTAATCTTAACATTTTTACTCTAATTAATCCAACAAACAACCGCTAGCAGCTCTAATCAGTTACAAATGTAGAGACCCACCCTCACCATGAAAACTTGACTTCCCTACAACCAGCAGTGGAGACAGCAGACTAATCCAATCAGCCAGAGCTCACTAAGTACCCTGGTTTTCAAGCTCCTTCTCCTTGATGGAAATTAGACAATATGGTTAAGATCTGAATTTTGCATGTTTCTTCAATAAAACTTCCAGAGAAGTCTTTAAGTTTCCTTCTAAGGTTATATGC
This sequence comes from Acomys minous, assembly GCF_964271855.1. Lineage (NCBI taxonomy): Eukaryota > Metazoa > Chordata > Mammalia > Rodentia > Muridae > Acomys > Acomys minous. The sequence goes on along the minus strand of NC_140491.1, from coordinate 27,023,021 downwards.
TCTGAAGGTAGCTGTACATTAAGGAGAAGCAGCACTGATTAGGGAAGAGAAAGCTACTTGTAGATGTTTGGTTTTCCTACAAGAAACATTGTGTTCATTTTTTTTCTACACTTAGGACAGTAAAAATAACTATACAGAATTGTCACAATAATATGTACCATTTAAATAAAAAGGCTAATATTATGAGACTAATAGGAAACATGCAAAATAAAGATTCTTTATCTGAAGACAGTGCTAACAAGTCACAAGATAATATAAACAACAAATATTCAGGCACTTTTTAAGTAAAAGCTCTAAGCGTCACTCAAGGACTCCAGAGCTTTCTTTTGGAGAGTCATTTCTTATCAAAGCAAGAGATCCTTCTAGTAACAACCGAAATGACTTAAAACTCAGAATGAAGTGCATTTGAAATGCACTGCTCTTATTTGAAAGCCTACCCAAAGGTAGAGGTAGGGAGTTTCACTAATAGGCTTCAGGACAGGATGTTAGAGTTTAAAAAAAAAAAAGTGTTATATTTTAAAAGTCAAAGTTTGAAGTCAACTCTTAAAGAAAACTAGGATAGTTTCCAAGATAGTTCATTTTAGTTAATTATGTACTAAGAATGGAAGTTCTAAGGAACATTTGGCCATATTTGAAGTCCTTTTAGCAAGGTGAGTTACATTTCTTTTACACATGGGCCTATTTTCCCACAAAGGACAATTTGCACACTCTAACTCCTCCAAATTCTTTAATATTCCAGAAATGTAATTATAATAAATTCCTAATATTTTTGCGTCAAGTATTCATTGAGCATTCCCACATGAAAGTGTTCAGCAAGACATTTAGAAATAAACTCACATTTATTATATCATTGAAGCATGTAACAGTATCAAAATGAGAAATCAGAATAAAAGAGGTAAGTATTTGTTTTTCAAAGACCTTTTGGTTTTCAGTCAGCTTTGATTATTCCACTGAGCCTGGCAAGCACAGAGCACCAAGGGATCTGAGAAGAGGCTTAGGGATCTAGAGAAAAATGCCATTACCTGCATTACTGCAAGTATTTCAAATGCTTCACATAGGAATGCTTAGAATCTTTCAAAGCCAAAAAACAAGGCATACGTAAGAGCATAAAGTTGAGGTATTTTTTCACTTTCATTTAAGATATTCAAATTTTATTATTTTATATTCAGTAATATTCAGAAATGGACACAAGTGCAAAACAAAGCCAGGGAAGAAAAACAACAAAGCAAATTTTATTTGAAAAATGTAATAATGAAAACTAATACTTCATTTACTAACATACATATTTGGAAAATTTCTGAGTAAAGTTACTTTCTTAAAAACAGGATTTAAAGATTTGTAAAGCCTTGCTCTCAAAAATCTAAGGCAAATACATGCCTCAAAATCACAAGACTTTCAAATTTAAAGTAATAAACTGCTGAATGTCTAGGTCATAAACCACACATAGGATACTAATCTAGGTTCTTAAATCATCTAACATTTTGGTATAAAAATTAGAGAATCACCTGGATCTGTGGGAGGCATTTTCTTCCTCTCTGGCTCTTTAGCCTTAGTGTCATTTTTCATATTCAGTAATTTCTTACAAGTTATTATGCAAATATCCTTCTTAAAGTTAGCAACCTGTTACCATATCTGAAATATTCCTATTTGATTGCTGATGTACATATATTCAAGGTGTTTGTGTTGATTTGGGAAATATTCTTTATCCAAACTACATACTGAAATGATACCAAAGAAGTATCATTGTCTTTATTATGACACCAAAGAGTATTTTGCTTCAAAAAAAAAATCTTAAAATGTATAATTTAATTGAAAATATGAAACAGAACAAGAAAGGCTTAAAAACACATGGTACCAAAGGGATAGACTAAATATCTTTTCCAGACTATTACTGGTCTTCCCAGTGCTGTTCTTTATTGCTTTTGCCTTTGGGTATAAAAATGCTGAGAGTTCAAATATTACAAATGGTAAAGGGTTAATGAGGATACAAATAAGAATGAAAATGAGGGTGAGTTTCACTAAAGACAGGACAGCAAAGGAAGCAGGATGAAAAGGTGGTGTTAGTAACCTGAGAGCTGAATGGACGGTTAAAAAGCTTGCTATAGTAATAATGCAACACAGCTAAGGTTCAGGGACTCGTTTCACAAAGTATATAGCTGGAACAGTTATGGTATTTTAAAATACATTACTTATGAGGATAAAGCACCATAAAAAGAAAATCACTCATTCTTCAGGACAGAATGAAAACCTCAACTCAAACATACAGAAGAAAAAAAAAAATTATACGCTGGACAGAACCTTAAACAGAGGTGAAAACTAATTACCCTAAACTAGTAACAAAGGCAAAATAATGTATGACTGTCTAAATTTTAAAATATAGATATAAAACTATAAATAAATTTCAGTGTGTATTAAATATTGGCAGACAAATGAGCAAAAATTTAAAGAAATATGATAAAAATATCAATTATTTTATATATTGGATGGGATATGTTTAAAATTTAAATATAAATATAATAGTAGACTTAATAGATAATTAGGGGTCTTCTGGATAATAATATTATGAAGGGTCATGGTTTTAAGTGGGAAGCTCAGCTATTCACTGAATGCAACTGAATTTACGAAATAAAAACATGAAGTGGCCTTCAAAAGAAAAGCTAAGTAATGAAACCTAAAAAAAATCTAATTTGTTGTTGAATGAAAGTTTAGAAATAATGTTCATGTACAGCAATTTGCTTATTTGAAACGTCTAAGTGAACAATATTTCATACACTTCCTAAAGCCAAGTTCTGCTCTTTGCTCAAGGATATAATCACAGTGAATTGTTTTCTTCGTGATAGCGCTCTACAGCAAAGTATCCTGGGAAAACAAGGAAGGAATTAACAGACGCCTCCAGAATGAAACCTTCCGTAGCTGCCCTACCTAGCAACTCAAATTTCAGAACCAAAGCACGAAGTATGTGCAGAACTTCCTTCCGGGAAGGATGCAAAAGCCATCACCACGGAAACCAGGTCCACCTGCATCAGTCACAGATGCGGGAGAAGGGTTCCCTAAGAAGACACTACACTGGAAAGGGCCCAGGAAGAGAAACTTTAGCTACCTTCCCCAAGAGCGTGATTGCTTTTGACTGGAGCGACAGGTGTCAGGGCGCCCAGACATGGGGGCATCACTTTATTTAGATGGTAGACCCCAGTCCCTCGAGGACACCTAGGGAACCAGGCATTGAAGCAATCAATGTTTATCCCATTACAGTTCACAACTTCGGGTCCAGAACTCCTGCCTAAAGAGGGAGGGGACTAACTGCCTGAGGGTATTCTCCCGCGCGAGCCCAGTCGGTCATGCAGGCAACCAACGGTCACAGAAGGCTAGGTTTTAAGGCAGAGGTCCTAGTGTTCCCTGGACATCTTGCCCACCACGGGAGCTCAATAAATACCTTCTGAATGAACACCTGCACCGACAGGTGCTAAGGATGGAACTAAAGTGAGACAGGACACTAAAAAGGCAGCGCTGAGATGTACGGAGGACGCCCGGCGAGTGCATCGTCACCGTGCGTGTATGTTTTTTGCAGTGACCCGCCCCAGAAGTTTGGTCCTGCCCGGCGGGCGGCGGGCACGCGCACAGGGCGCAGGCGCGAGGGGGAAGGCCGCGGCCAGAGGCGAGCCAGGCCAAGTCCAAGGGACCTAAGAGGAGGACGCCGAGCTGGACAGCGCTCAGAATCCCGTGGGCCCATCAAGCCTGGCGGCACCATGGCTTCTGCAGCCCAGAGCTCTGGGCCCGCCCGAGGACTGACCTTCCCGGAGGTACCGTCCCCCAGCACGACGATTTTCAGTTGCCGGTCCTGGCTCTCCTCCTCAGAGTCTGACATGGTGTCCCAGGATGCTGGCCCACCCTCAAGGTGGAGGACGGGAAGGAGGAGACCTCCGGGGGCGGGGGTGAGAAGACCAGCAGGCACTACGAGCGGGCCCCCCGCCCCGGCGTCTCCTCAGGCCTGAAGGAACCCAGGGAGAATCACGCATCGGTCGCCATCTTGCCCTCCTCCCCTCCCGCCGCGGGGCTCCACCCCCTGAAGGCTCCGCCCCCGCGCGTCACTCCTACGACGCCCCGCCCCGCTCCAACCATCACGCTGCAATGGGGGAGAACGAAAATGCGGGCCGGGCGTTGCGGTGTGCTCGCTGTGGACATTGGTTAGGAGACAGAAGCAAGCGTGTTTTTATATGGAAGTGAAACCACATTGGATGAAAACATCTCTCGGGAGTCTGTCCTCCTTTCTTGTTCTCATGCAGTCTGAAAATAGAACTCACATCAATGCTTTAGTCCAAGGGGGCGGGGGCATGGCGAGGTTTGGTTGCCATGGAAGCCTGGAGTCTAGGAGAAGCACAGGGGCGGGGTCTGTATCTGAGCAGCCAAGGACGCTTCGGACTGCGCGCGCATAGGATCGATTCTGAGGCGCCAGCCGAGCTAGTGGAGCAAAAGGGAGGTTGTGGTCTTGGAGTGACCTGGGGCCCTTGTGCTGGATCCTCTTTTACCCTGTAACTCTTCGCGTTTCTGTCAACAGGCAGACTCCAAAGTTCATTAGTAAGGCAGAATTGAGGGAACTATGCGCCATCCTACTCTTCACCTCCTGGCAGCAGAGTGGGCCAGAGAACGCTGGGGTCCCATGAAGTTAAAACAACCTTCCTCAGTAGGATCAGCGCCTCCTTTGCCTTTTTCACACTCAGGATCTCACAAGTGTAGTTTGCTGGAGGAAAACTTGTGTATGAAGTTGCTTCGCTATATAAAATGAAACTAGAGTTGTGTAATAACAATAATTTTAAAGATCTGCGACAAGTGGAAAAGGTTTAAATCAGACTTTAAAAACGTAAAGCTTTTTTTTTTAATCAAAAAGGGGAAAGATGATCTTGTGTGGATAACTAATAGAACTAATCCACAAACTATAAAAATATCGTTGCGGATGCTCAGGTACAGTGCTCATGACAGGATCACGTACTAGATCCCTTCCCTCAAGGAATAAGCAAAAGGTTTTGAGAAGAACCCCAAGCACTTTATGGAATGAGGTATCTTTGCAACTGCATTGCCGACTTTAACATCTTTTCAGTCTTATACAAACTGTATTTTAATACCGCCACATTCAAGGAGTGTGTTCATGCATGAAACACCTGTACTATAAGTTGGTAAGATCTAGTCCTTAGAGTAATCTCTCCAAGGTTCTCACTGCAAATTCTAATTGTATTGTAATACTTCTGCTCTACTATGAATTTCTTCTCAAATCAAACCAAAACTCCCCACTCTAAGGATGTTTAAGGTAACTCAATAATGCTTAATTTGTCAAGTAGTATTGAGCGTTGCTTTCTTCACAACTCTTCTAAGCACTGAGGACATGAAGTGAACAAACGTGTGGGACTTGGTCTAAAAGAAGAGTGTAGTGGGCTACAAAAATGGTCAGATAAAGATGTGAGAGCCTGCTCGGCAAATAGTAACCTATTTAGAAGAAGTAACTTTCAGGTGTGGTTAAGGATCTTGTGGCCAGAAGGCTATCGTGCAAGACCCCTGTTCATTCGCATATATCCTTATAAGAACAAACTGGAATCTGAGTAGGCTCAGACGGAAAAGGCAATATAACCATGAAAACAGAGATGGCAGTGATGCAGCCACAAACCAAGGAATGCTGGTGGCCAGGAGAAACTGGCAAGAAGACAGAACAAATTCTCTTGTGGAACTTTCAGAGGGAACACATTACCACACCTTAAATTCAGCCCAACGGCACTGATTTAGAACCTCTGTCCCGACAACCTCAAAGAAATGTGTTATTTTCAACTACCAGGTTTATGGTAATCTGCTACATAGCAGTCACAAGAAGCTGGTACAAAAAGGGGACACTAATAATAGATCAACAAAGTTTCAGATAGATTAAAATTAGTTAAACAGCTCATAGGTAGGTACAGCAAGAATATTCAAATATTATTACCCATCACTAATGAAAGTAATTTCAAAGATCATTCTGCTCTGGTCATTTTTTGGTTTTGTTTTTTAATTTTTAGACAATGTCTCACTGAGCAACCCTTGCTTGAAACTGTTATAGACCAGGCTGACCTTGAACTTGAAGAGATCCACCGGCCTTTGCCTCCCACATGCTAGGATTAAGGGAGCTCCACTATGCTGGGCCCCTTTTATTATAGTCTTAACAATGTAATAGTTACTATTGCAATTTGAAGCAAAAAAAAAAAAAGTACAAACCTGGTAGCCTGCAACAGCAACTTGCCTGAAAGATACACTGATACAGTAGTGGAACAACTGCTAGGGCAGTAACCAACTTTCTGCCCCCCCCCCCCCAGAATTATTGTAATGCTCACTCTATATGATGGAAGCCATATCTGATACTGTTATTGGAGCCAAGAACTTCAGACAAGGTAGGTCAAGAGCCTTAGGAGAAAACCTACTACAATTATCCTGTTAGCCATACATGGAATCAAATGACTCCTAATAACACGCTACCACACCCATACATCAGAGCTTCACTCAACTCTCACCAGAGAAGCTGCTTCTTTCCGCAGATGGTGATTAATACAGAGACCATAACTGGGCAATGTGCAGAAAGTGAAACATCTTGAGGCCCTCAACCTTAAATAGAATGTCTTTATCAAACTCCTCCCCTAAAGGCTCAAGGATTTATGCAGATGACGCAGAATGATTATAAGAGCCAGTTGTAGGAGTGCGGACTCCAAGGAAATAGTGCCTTCCAGAAACAACAGGCTGATACACATATGAACTCCAAAGAGACTGTAGCATCACATACAAGACCTGCACAGATTCAAACTAGATGAAATACCAGCACTGGGAAGAGAAAGTGGAGACAAAGTCCCATCCCTAACCAGGAAGGTATCTGCAATTGATGCATGCTGGAAGAGTAAAACTTTCCTCTGTCACTGAGCATATCAAACACACCTTCTGACATACCCCATGGTCAGGAGTAGCTGGCAACACGAACAGACTCCATTGTCTGCGTGTGTGTCTGTGTACACTTTGTTATTTTTTGTTATATTGGTTTTGATTTCTTTGTTTTAATTTTTGTATATTGCTTTATGGTTGGTTTTGAGAGAGAGAGAGAGAGACTATATTTAGGACAGAAAGAAGGATGAGTGGCTAAGCTTGATAGCCTGAGGTCCTTTAAAACCTAAATAAAAGTGGAAGGAAAGAAGCGAGTCCACAAAGCGGTCCGCTGACCTCCACCCATGGGCCTCACGTGCACCCCCACCCATTTATTAGATTGGTTTGCATACATACTAGATATTACATATCATTCACACAATGTTTAAGTCTTTTTAAAAAGTCTGCTCATCAAAGATATTTTCAAGCAATAGAGCACTTGCCTGCCGTGTGCAAAGCCCTGGTTTTGACCCACAGCACCACAAAAATAAATGGGTAAAAGTAAAAACAAGAAGGACATATTTCATACTAGGTGTCTTAATTCAGGTTTTTATTGCTGTGCAGACACCATGACCACAGAAAATCTTTAAAAAGGAAAGCACGTGATGGGGCTGGCTTACAGTTCAGAGGTTTAGTCCATTATCACCATGGCGTGCAGGGGAACATGGTGCTGGAGGAGGAGCTTAGGGCTCTACATCAAGAACTTCAGGCAGCAGAAAGAAAGAGAGTGACACTGGGCCTGGCTTGAGCATTTGAAACCTCAAAGCTCATGCCCAGTGACACACTTCCTCCATAAAGGCCTCACCTCCAATAACCCCACTCCCTGTGAGCCTCTGGAGGCTATTTTCATTCAAACCACCACACTGAGTTACAGATATTTTCACCCACCACTCCCTTCCACCCGCCCCCCTTGCTAGAACCTTTTTTCTTAATAGGTCCTCCTCCTACTTTCAAGTCTTCTTCAGTTTAATGGCACTTTCTTGCCTGAGTGGGTGGATATTTACTGTAGCAAGAGCAAAAGTCACTGGCTATACCACTGAAGAAAATGACGCCGCCTCCCTCAGTAACCTTTAACTGTCAATAACCCCTCACAGATGGTGCTTCGCGGGCCTGTTCCCCATCCATGGTGAAACAGTGATGGGTCCAATCTCATACAGATCTTCCGCAGATACCCATGGATGCTGTGAGGTCATGATGAGTACAGTGGCTATGTCATGTCTAGAAGTCATCTTTTTTGTCTCCCTCCCCATCCTCCAGCTCTTAAGTTCTTCACACTCCCTCTTCTGTGATGCTCCGTCATCCTAGAAGGGAGTGATACAGCCATCCCATTTAGGGACGCGCACCCCACCATCACTTAGTCTAATCCCTTTAGCCAGTTATTTAACACATTGAATAAAAGAATTCAGACACAAATGACAACAAATTCTATGGTTATTTTCATATAAAGGTTAAAAATGCAGTGCTATTAGATGTCAAAACGACAACTGCCTCTGTGAAAGAAAGTGTCTGGCAGGAGGACTATTCTTTCTTGGTTTGATGCATGGGTCATTTGGACATGCGTACTTTTGGGTACCTCAAGATTTATACCAAGATTTGTGTAAATATGTATGCATTACTTAATAAATATATATATATATGTATATATATATATATATACATATATATATATATTGGGTTAAATGCTCAGTAAAACTAAATCTAAAGAAATATAAACTAAGCTATAATTCTCTATTAATAAATTATAAAGAATTATTTCCCATGGAATATACTTTAGTATTAGATATTTTACAACATAAATGTCACTTGAAATTGGTAAAGAAAGGATGAGAAAATAAATCAACAATACAAGAAGACAAATAACTAACAACCTTTTTCCAGGGGACAGGTAAGAAATATTTGGTGTGGTCGCTATATTCTACTAGTACATAGAAAAACTGTCGAGAATTATAAAGGAGAACTCATGAATCTGAAGAGCTTCTGTATGGCAAAGGACCCCATCATCAAAGAAGCAGGCTATATAATTAGAAAGTGCTTTGCCAGTCACTCAACCAATAGTTAATGTCTAATATACATAACAAACTAAAAAAGAAATCAAGAAAGTAAATAACCCAATTAAAAATGGCATGCATATCTAAACAGTGTTCTCCAAAGAGTAAAGTCAATTGGCTGAGAAGAACTTAGAGAAATGTACTATACCCTTAGATATCAAGGAAATGCAAATCAAAACTATTCTGAGATTTCATCTCATACCAGTCAAATTGCAAAAATGAATAAAATAAATGATAACTCATGCTGGTGAGACCTAGGTGAAGATGAACACATACCCAAGGACTCTACATCCTACTACAGAAACATTTGCTCCTCCATGTTCATTGCTGCTCTAATCATCATAATCAAAAATTGGATAGAGCCTACCTGCCCATCAGTAGATAAGGAAAATGTGCCACATTTACATAATGGAATATTATTCAGCTGTTAAGAAAAACTGAAATTTATGGATAAATGAAACTAGAAAAAATTCATTGAGTATGGTAACACGAACTCCAAAGATAAATAGGGTATGTAGTTTCTTGTATGTGGATGTTAAATTTTTTTCATTTATTTATTTATTTATTTATTTATTGGTTTTTCGAGACAAGGTTTCTCTATGTAGCCTTGGCTGGGCTGGACTCATTTTGTAGACCAGGCTGGCCTCGAACTCACAGTGATCTGCCTGGCTCTGCCTCCCAAGTGCTGGGATTAAAGGCGTGCGCCACCACCAGCCAGCGTGGATGTTAATTTTTAAGCCTTCTATAGACACACTACAACCTGTATAATCACAGAGATTAGGTATAAAGGACTGGTGGGGAGGGGAGGCTCTCCCAAGGAAAGGGAAATAGTGTAGTTGTGCAGAGACAAGGAGCAGATTGGAGCAGGAGGATTAAACAGCAAGGGAGAAGAAAGAAGGGTGTCTCACTAGGTATATGAGTCTTACTTAAGAGTAGCTCCCCCCGAAAAAAAGAATAGGCCCCAAGCCCAGCAGTAGATGACAAACACAAAACAAACTCATATTTTGTAGGATACTTTTTTTATATTATTTTGTCTTGGCATTTTCTTTTAATCTTACTGGTCTTTTGCTTGAACATTATGGTTTCTGATTTTGTGGTTCTATGGGTGTGTGTGTGTGTGTGTGTGTGTGTGTGTGTGTGTGTGTGTGTGTTGTGCTTTTTACTGTTTTTTAAAAACTGTTCTCTAAAGAGATGGAGAAGGAAACATGGAGTCATATGGGTGGGGAGTCTAGGAGGAGATGGGTGAGTGGACACCTTGATCAGAATATATAACATATGAACATTCATTTATAAACAAAGAAAGAAAAGCTGTCAATGAAGGCAGGACTAGGGAAAAAGGAGCAGCAGGGAGGAGGAAGGGAAGAAGGAGGAGATTGAGAGTAAACATCATGTACTATATACTGTATGAAAATTGTCAAAGGACAAAATAGAAAGAAAAACCTATTGGCTTCACACATTGCTAAAAGCTTTGATCAGAAGAGAAAAACTTTTGGGTGGCTTGGGAGCTCCAGTTTCCCAGCTGTCCACAGTTCTGCCTCATTGCTTGGAGGATGTGCTTCACTGATCCCCAAAGCGGAGCTCCAGACAGAACCAAAAATGTGTAGAGCAGGAGGCTTCTCCAATCAACTCTACAGCTGTGAAAACGCAGACCTGTCACAAAGCAACAGCCAGGCTGGCATGTTTAAATCAGGTAATATGTGTGCAAGAGTTTTGAAAAACAGGAGTTGGGGTGTAAATACAGTAAAAAAAAGTGCTTGATTGTAGGGCTGTTAGGGTGTGTATTTCCCTGGCTGTCAAGAACCAGTGTAAAGGATTGAGTGACTTCGTGGGCATTTCCAGGTTCTACAGGATGGTAGTGTGTTCACAAGACCAGACATCCTCCCCTTTGATCCTGCTGAAGCGTGTTTTATATAGACCTCCCCTATAGATGAATGTGTCTCCCTTGGTGGCCTCTAACTATGTCATTTGGACTTCCAGTCTATTCACATTGTTAAGACATTCAGACAAGTGTGATGCCATTATAGTAACCTTAGGATACTAGCTCCCAAAGGAAAGCTCTTTTGAATACTTAATACCATGGAATACTTTCCAAATACTGTTCAAAAGAAACCAAAAGCTATAACTACAACACTTACTGAAAAGTGACAGTGTGTTGGAGAATAACATACTCTGAGATGCTACAATCTCTTTGGACCTTTTTAAGGGCAATGATACTTAGGTGATGTAACATGATGTTACTTGCAAAAGAGTTTCCTTTCCGGGTAAAATTTATTCATATCATGTAGTAGCCAAAATCATTACTTCCAAGACATTACTTTAAAACTGAATTAATTCCAAGAGAGAAACAAGAGAGAGGCCAATGACAAAGAAACTGATACGTAGTACTTCAACCCTCACTCCTTTCTTGTCTTGGTTTTTTGAGATAGTCTCTGTATGTAGCTTTGCTGTCCTGGAACTCACTGTGTAGACTAGGCTGATCTCAAACTCATAGGGACAAGCCTTCCTCTGCTTCTAGAATTAAAGACGTGCACCACCATGAGCAGTTTAAACCCTCACTTCTAAAGGGTTCATATGCCAAGGGTTTTCAATTCGGATTAAATCTGTAAGGAGTTCCATCATATAATACACAAACGCTGATATCCCAGAAAGATGAAGGGCCATTCCCACTAAGAGGCAAAGTGGCAGCTTAAACCTGAGTGAGGCAGATTTTCATCCGTCGTCATGCTTATTTATGAACTTGAACCATCAGCATCACCTCTGTGAGTTTCCGTGTCATCTGTAGGACAGAAACTATACAGTGACAGAGCTTACTTTACTGAGCTGGTACGAAGCTTACTGTGGTGGTTAGAATGTGAATAGCACCAAGTAAGCACATCAGAGCCCACATAAACAAAGTAGCTGGTCTACAAAACAGCCATAGCACACTTACCCTGAATTTAAAGCCAACCTGAGGTACATAGTGAGTTCCAGGTCAGTCTCGGACAGAGTGAAACCCTGTCTCAAAAAGACAAAAAAAATTATTTTTCAAATAGAAGCGTATACTTTGCAACTAAATATGACAAAAAGATTTGGTGTGGGGCTGAGGAGATGGCTCAGAGTTTAAGACCACCTTCTACCTCTTCCAGAGGTCCTGAGTTCAATTCCCAGCAACCACATGGTTGCTCACAACCATCTATAATGAGATCTGGTACTCTCTTCTGGCATGCAGGTACATATGCAGGAAGAACATTGTATACATAATAAATAAATCTTTTTAAAAAAAGAAGAAGATGATGATTTGGTGTGACCATGAGAGAATCATTGTCCTCAAGAAATCTAATTGAACTCAATAAAGACACTGGATTTAGCCTATATACTCACACTGTGATGGATTAACTACATGCTGCATGATAGTTCATTTTCAAAAACTGGGGTTCCCTGTAGAAGAACTCCAACCTCATGATGGCCAAGGTCTAAAAGTCTCACGTGAGTTGCCAGTCAGCCCCACAAACTGCAGGTGTGACAGCATCCACAATCATGTGACCCACTTATTCCTACAGAGTGAGAGAGAGAGAGAGAGAGAGAGAGAGAGAGAGAGAGAGAGAGAGAGACAGAGACAGAGACAGAGACAGAGACAGAGACAGAGAGACAGAGACAGAGAGACAGAGAGACAGAGACAGAGAGAGAGACAGAGAGACAGAGACAGAGAGACAGAGAGAGAGAGAGAGAGAGAGAGAGAGAGAGTTCTGTTCTGCTAGAGAACTCTGATGCCTGCTGTAAAGGACACAAAGACAACTATGACTTCCTTTGATTAGCATTCTGATAAAATAATTTCCAAATCCACTTTGTGAAGTAGCCAGTTTGTAGCAGCAGACACATCAGTGAGCACTGATATGCATTGCCGAATTTCATCATCACAATGTTTGAACAAAACTCAGAATCCGATCTTCAGGTATCACAAGGCACAGCTTATGAGTATCTTTGCAGAACACAAGATCTTAAAATTTGGAAACGGGGGAACTGAAAGAACAGTGGTATGACAGAAACTATATCCAAAATTCTGTGTCAACTACCCAGTAAACACTAAATCTAGATATAAGCTTAATTAGTGCCCCCCAAGAAGGTCCATTTCTTTTTTTTTAATATTTTTATTTAAACCATTTCTATATAATAAAGCACCAATGTATCCTAATTATCAGCTCTCTGCTCACCATGTTCATAAAAATTCCTATATGAATACCATGAAATCAATAACATGACGTTCATTTCAGCTCTTCTTAATACTAACTTGGTGACGCTAGGCAGGCCTGCTGGCCTCAGTCTAGTTATATACAAAATGGAAATACATGTGACCTCAGTAAAATACAATGAGACACAAACTGGACTTAAGTTTAAACAACTCTGAAAACTATTTAAGAATATTCAACTACTTCATTTGAGTGCCTATTTGTGGCATTTTCTTTATTTCTAAGTTTACTTATAATAGGAGGTTTGAAAAGAAAATAATGGAGGCTTAAAAAGCCAACAAATTCCTGATTCTTATACATTCAGCAAATCATAAACTCTATAAAGTCCTACCACAAAGCTAAACTCTGGAGTACTTTTGAATGGAACTTTTAAAAATACAAATAACAATCATTGACATTAAAGCCTCAGTGAATGCATTAAATAGCCCATTTGTAGCAGCTCAATGACTGGGAAAAACGTATAATAAAGTCACCAAGGCCCTAACGCAAACATGACAGGATATTAAAAGTGTGCAAGAAAGATTGCAAAACAGGATAAAATAGACAGGTACCACAGATAACTATAGGTCAAAAGAAAAGAAAGAGAATGCAGAAAGGCAATACTAACAAAAGTCTTTTTCAAAACTAATAAAAGAGAATAAAATGTGCATATAGAAAACATAGTATACTGAGCTGGAGAGCTAGCTCAGGGATAAAGTGCATGCTTGTTTGCCTTAGGATGTTTGGGGCTCTGAATTCATTCCCCAACACTGCAAGCAAACACACACACACAGAGACACAAAAACCTTTTATATTATTCTGTATATGCTAATCACAGACTTTATTGTCCCACTACCAGGAAAATACAAAATAAGTTGTATTACCATGATACCTTCAAGTGCTAGGTTGAAAGCATTTGGTCTTTTTCTGGTGTTTTGTTCATTTTATTTTTATTTCTCCTTTTATCAGATATATTATTTGCTGAAAGTCATACCCCAGAGTACTTTTTGCCAACTATTTATGTTCCTTCTTTACTTAGGTAAAGCAAACCCCATACTTTCTTCATGAGGTTAAGGTCAAGACACTGGGGGAGGGGGGTTGCCACTCCTCCCTAATTAGTTCCCCAGACTCCTCTCTTATCCCCTCCCTTTAAATGGCCACATCATTCTTAAAAAAAAAAAAAATGTTTGGAGTCATAATCCCCCCTGATAAATGAATCCCCGATCAAGCAGCTGGTTTCCAGAAAGGGGGGGGGGGGCTTGCTGGGCTGCAGTTATGTTGAAGGTGAACTCCAGTAGTTGGGGTCACAGCTGAAGTACTTCAGGGAAAAACACCCATCTCCAAGCTCCATCACGTGATTCCCCAAGCTAAGAGCCTCCTGCTTCTCCCCTCCAAAGCCCTGTCACAAGATGTGGCTCTTTGTAAATGAGAAAAACACTTAATGAAGTGAATGCAGGGGAAGGTCCCCTACTGGCGACCCATTGCAAGAAAAGACTCCCAAGTTCAGAGAGTACTGGCAACTTGAAAGTTCCTCCTGGAAATCCTGACAGTGACTTCCTGTTTCTTAGACAATACACTTACTTCTGAGCTAACAAACAGTCATCTAGGCAACATTATTTCTTTGAGACTGCTCCCGTAAAATCACTGTAAAGAAGGAAAAAAAAACTGTGTAAATGTAAAATTACCTATCAGGCTGAGAAACAGAAGAAACAAGAGATTGGAAAAGGCTTTGGCTTTTTTACTGACTTTTTTTTGTGATTTCTCTTTTTAATATTTTTATTAGCGCTGAGAATACCCTTCCATGTATTTTGATTATAGTCACCACCTCTTTCTTCCCACAGTTCCTCTCAGATCCTCCCATACTTCCAAATTTCCTCTCTCCTTCCTACAATTTTGTGTCCTCAAAAGGGCTTATATACTAGAAATTATGACAACGTAAAATCACTAGTACATTCAGACAGAGCTCGACTGCCTTTCCAAAAGCATGTAGACTTGTTTTCTCCTCCTGATTACTCTAGAATAATTAAAACACTGTGTTCCCATTCCACAGGAGGGTACAGTCTTAATACTGTCAGTTATATTGGATTTGTGTTTATGCCAAGAGTCACGTGACTTCCTCACTGCAATTGACCCACACTCACAATGCCTTTCTTATTTCGATTGCTGTAACTCCACCTTTATCTTAATCTGAGGGGGAGAAAATGAGATCAAGTCTTCCTGGAAAAAATTAACAAACATTTCAAAAAACAGTGGTATTCTATGTGAGAACCACCAAACAATTCTATTCAAATTTAAAAGACAAAAGACAGACAAAAGCCCCCTGTAAACATATAATACCAAAGAAGAATAAATATCTTATTCAGAATAAATATTAACTCACTGGAGGCACACCTTTAATCCCAGCACTCAGGGAGGCAGAGGAAGGCAGATCTCTGAGTTTGAGGCCAGCATGGTCTACAGAGTGAGTTCCAGGACAGCCAGGGTTACACAGAGAAACAACAACAACAGAAAGACCATCAACTCTACCTGAGTCCTATGAGGATATCACAGAACCTCAACAACAAATTCAGTTGTGGGCATAGAAAGTTGCCAAGACAGCTGCTACCCATCAGCAGCTCTCCCTTCTCCAGATACATTCCTCCTTTGTGGATGATTACATTCAGAGACCATCTGAATAAGCTAAGAGGATCTCCTCTAAATTCTATCCACAAAGATGCACTTTGAAATACCTCAAAGGGAAGTACGTGGCCATGTCCCTCTGGCCGTCTCACCCTGGACCACTCGCCTGTGAACAGACTCTTCGTTGGAATGCTTCCCTGCGCCTTTGATTTGAAGCAGTCTTTCTATGACCAGATAATATTATATATAAGAAGCATGAAAAGAGAGCTCACAAGACAAACCATAGTGAATCAGAAGAATGGAGCAGTGAATGACATAATCTCTGTGGCTGATGATGACTTGAGGTGGCACAAAAGCAGAGGAATTTAATATTTTCTAGTCGCAGAGACTGTCAACGCCCACAGTGCAGAGCCGTGCTCGAAGTGAGTATCTTCTTTTCATCCCAATATCAGAGGGAAACTTTGTAACGGAAATTTTCTAGACCTCATTTTAAGGTAAGTGTTTGGTTTTAATAAAGTTTTTGCTCATTGATGATTTTTTACATTAATGTTTATGTAATAAACAACACTGGTCATTTCTGAAGTAAAAATCAGCCCGGTCGTTTAAGAAGATGACAGGAACCCTAGGCTGGAGGGCACACACTGCTTTTGCAGAGGACCCAAGTTTGGTTCCCATTACCTGTGTCAAACAAATCAAACACCTGTAACTCCTGCTCCAGGGAGATCTGGTGCCTCTGGCCTCTGCAGGCACTGCACTGGTGTATACATACCACACACACGTAACTAAAAATTAAGTTACAGAAGCCAAAGTACATTCCCTAAAAGCCTATACTCGTACATGATTTCTTTTAAAACTCTTAAAGTGAGGAATAGAAGGAAACTTATCCAATCTGACTTGCAAACTAGCTCTCGAGAGACTTCTGAAGCATTCTCTTTTTGATGGATCATCAGAAGAGCCAGAAAGAACAAGACAAAACTGTCTCTGCAGGTGTGATGATCACCCATGTAGAAAAGATTAGGAAATCTAACAAACTCATAAACCTACATATATCTTTTAAATTTTTTCTATATATTTACTTGTGTGTTCATATGCATGTGTGTGCATGTGTATTCCACAACATACTCACAAAGGACAAAGGACAACTTGAAGAAGTAGAGCCCTAAAAGCATTTGTTTCTTTGTTTTTACTGACTGTCTATGGATGATTTGCCTTCATGTATGTCTATATACCACATGAATGCAGTGCCCACAGAGGCCAGAAGAGGGCATCAGATACCATGGAACGGGAGTTACAGGTGGTTGTGAACCATCTGACCAGCGGAATGGTGCTGGAAACCAAAACCAGGCTCCTCTGCAATAATAACAAATGCTTTTAACTGCTGGGCCATCTCTTCAGCTCCCTAAGAAGACTTTGTAAAATTGGGAAGTGCAAAATTCATCTAGAGCAACCAATCATATTTATTGACACTGGTAAAACAACTAGCAAGTAGAACTAGAAAGGATAGAGACCTCCGGAGACAGGAAGAGAGGGGGGAAAAAAAACAAGACAAGATGACGTGGGACAAGAGCATCTCAAATGAAGACAAGAAAGGAACTCGGCATCACAAGGGACTTCTGGAAGGATCTAGGTAAGGAAGCCAGTGTGCACTCTCTTTCTTAATTCTAATTTTTCTCTGGATACATTACTCATCCAATTCCTCTCTTTAGCCTGGAAGTCTCTACATCCTTCTCCTGTTCTGAAGCTCAGTCTTGCTTTCCACTCAGAAGTTAATTCTCTATTGCTGAGTGAATTGCTATGCGAGTGACTGAGTGAACACAGGAGGCTCTGTCTGTTTGGACCACAGATCTGTCCCACATGGAGTTAAGTCTGTAGTAAGGGACCAAGTCGCTAGACAGGATCCTGGGAAATGAATGACAATGGTCTGTGGAAGGGTGACAAGAAGATTGTCTAGGTCACATACTCTCTTGAAAACAACATGACAACTCTCCTTTAATTTTTTTCCCTCCAAAAATTATATTCTGGGACCACAGTGATGGCTCAGCAAGCAAAAGCTCTTGCCATATATGTCTTACAACAATAGATCCATTTCTGGAATCCACAGCAGAAGGAGAAATGGCTGCTGAAAGCCGTCCTCTGTGCATGCAGAGTCCAGCAGTCAATATTTGGTGTCTTCCTCAATCACTGACCACCTTACTTCCCACCACCCACTCCCTTTTTCTTAATTTTTTTAGTTTTATAAAATAATGTACTCACAAGGGAGCAGCCACATATGGACGTGAATAACAAGTGTCTAGTCCATCTCACCAAATAGTGTGGCCATTCTTGCCTGAGGCTTGGAGAAAGGTGATTTGATCAAATTTTCATCGGCTCTTAACAAAGGTCACATTCCAGAGACATCACTGATGGAGTCAGTTAAAAGCAATAAATAAGAGCAACTGAGCTGAGGTTAAATCTAAGAAGAGGTGAGCTGTAGAGCAGGGGCTTGGTTTAGGTTCCAAGCTGATGTTTGAAATGGACACTCGCTGCACACAAAGCTCCCTGATTTGGCTAGACTGGCTTGGCCAGAAAGATTGGAGGATTCCCTAAGTGACCACAGCATAAAGTAGGAAGTCCACTAAAGGTGGAAGACAAAGGCAAGTGTCACAGTTCTGTCAAAACCGTGTGTGCTGAGAAAGATGGTCTCCCTGTGGCCATTAAAACTGTTTACTGTGCCGGGCATGATGGCACACACCTTTAATCCCAACACTTGGTAGGCAGAGGCAGGTGGATTGCTGTGAGTTCAAGGCCAGCCTGGTCTACAAAGTGAATCCAGAATAGCCAAGCTACACAGAGAGACCCTGTCTTGAAAAAACAAAACAAAACAAACAAACAAACAAAAAAGACTGTTTACTGCAACAAACTGAGAAAGAAATTAGGGAAACTACATGCTTCACAGTAACCAAAAATAATATAAAGTATCTTGGTGTAACTCTAACCAAGCAAGTCAAAGACCTGTATGACCAGAACTTCAAATCTCTAAGGAAAGAAATTGAAGAAGATATCAGCAGATGGAAATATGTCCCGCGTTCATGGATCAGAAGGATCAAACATAGTAAAAATGGCAATCTTATCAAAAGCAATCTACAGATTCAATGCAATTCCCATCAAAATGCCAACACAATTCTTTTAAAATCTTGAAAGAACAATTCTAAACTTCATATGAAAAAAACAAAAAAAATCAGAATAGCTAGAAAACAATCCTGTACAATAAAAGAACTTCTGAAGATATCTCCATCCCTGATTTCAAACCATACAAGGTTGCAATAGTAATTTTTTTAAACTGCATGGTACTGGCATAAAAATAGACTGGTTGATCAATATAATCAAATCCAACACCCAGAAATAAACCCGTACAACTACAACACTTGATTTTTGACAAAGGAGACAAAACCATACAATGGAAAAAAAAAAAAAAAGAAATCATCTTCAACAAATGGTGCTGGTCTAACTGAATGTCTACATGTAGAAAAACCCAAATAGATTCATATTTATCACCCTGCACAAAACTCAAGTCCAAGTGGATCAAAGACCTCAACATAGAGCCAGATACACTAAATCTATTAGAAGAAAAAGTGGGGATCAGCCTTGAACTCATTGGCATAGGAGACAACTTCTTGAACAGAATACCAACTGTTCAGGCTCTGAGATTAACAATTAATAAATGGGGCTTCTTGAAACTGACAAGCTTCTGTAAGGTGAAAGATGCTACCCATAGAACAAAATGTTAGCCTACAAATTATGAGAAGATCTTTACTAACCCCACATCTAACAAAGAGCTAATATCCAGAATATATAAAGAACTCAAGAAATTAAACACCAAGCCAAATAATCCAATTTAAAAATGGGGTACAGAGCCAAAGAGAGAATTCTCTTTTTTAATATTTTATTAATTTATTCATATTACCTCTAAATTGTTATCCCATCCCTTGTATCCTCCCATTCCTCCCTCCCTCCCACTTCCCCCCTACTCCCCTCCCGCATGTCTGTGACTGAGGGGGACCTCCTCCCTCTGCATATACTCATAGGGTATCAAGTCTCTTCTTGGTAACCTGCTATCCTTCCTCTGAGTGCCACCAGGCCTCCCTATCAAGGCAACATGGTCAAAAATGGGGCACCAGAGTTCGCATGAAAGTCAGTCCCCACTCTCCACTCAACAGTGGAGACTGTCCTGTCCATTGGCTAGATCTGGGTAGGGGATCGAAGTTTATTGCCTATATTGTCCTTGGCTGGTGCCATAGTTTGAGCAGGACCCCTGGACCCAGATCCATGCATCATAATGTTCTTCTTGTAGGTTTCTAGGACCCTCTGGATCCTTCTATTTCCCCGTTCTCCCATGCTTCTCTCACCTAGAGTCCCAACAGGATGTCCTCCCCTCTGTCCCACTTTCCTGGTAAGTGAAGACTTTCACGGGACATGCCCCTTGGGCTAGTGTCTCGATATAAGTGAGTATATACCATTTGACTCTTTCTGCTTCTGGGTGAACTCACTCATTATGATAATTTCTAGTTCAATCCATTTGTCCACAAATTTCAGGAATTCCTTGTTTTTAATAGCTGAGTAGTATTCCATAGTGCAAATGAACCACAGTTTCTTTATCCATTCTTCTACTGAAGGGCACTTAGGCTGTTTCCATGTTCTGGCTATTATGAATAAGGCAGCTATGAACATGGTTGAGCATATGTCCCTGTTGTGTGGTAGAGCATCTTCTGGGTATATTCCAAGGAGTGGAATAGCTGGGTCTCAAGGAAGCCCTATTCTCATTTTTCTGAGAAAGTGCCATATAGATTTCCAAAGTGGTTGTACTAGTTTGCATTCCCACTAGCAATGAAGGAGTGTTCCTCTCTCTCAACATCCTTACCAGCATGTGGTGTCGCTTGAGTTTTTTATTTTAGCCATTCTGATGGGTGTAAGATGGAATCTTAGTGTCATTTTGATTTGCATTTCTCTGATGACTAACGATGCTAAGCATTTCTTTAAGTGTTTCTCAGCCATTAGATATTCCTCTCAAACAGAGGAATTCTCAACAGAAGAATCTCAATTGGCCAAGAAGCACTCAAATAAATGTTCAACTTCCTTAGTCATTAAGGAAATGCAAATCAAAACAACTCTAAGACTGCATCTTACACTGTCAGAATATCTAAGATCAAAAACTCAAGTGACAGCATATGGTAGTAAGGATGTGTAAAAAGGACAACACTTCTCAAATGCTAGTGGGAGTGCAAATTTTACAACCACTTTGGAAATCAATCTGGTGTTTTCTCAGAAAATTGGAAATAACTCTAACCCCACTATACCAGTCCTGGATATATACCCAAAAGATGTTTCTACCATACAAGGAGACTTGCTCAGTTATGTTTGTAGCAGCTTTGTTCGTAATAGCCAGATTCTGGAAACAATCTAGATGTCCCTCAACTGAAGAATGGATAAAGAAACTGTGGCACATTTACACAATGGAATGCTACTTAGCTACTAAAAACAAAGAAATCTTGAAATTCTCAGGTAAATGAATGGAACTAGAAAAGATCATCCTGAGTGAGGCAACGCAGATCCAGAAATACGCACATGGTATGTACTCATGTTTAGGTGCATTTTTAACCATACAGAATAAACACACTACAATTCACGGATGCAAAGAAGATAAGTAGCAAGAAGGGTCCAAGGGAGGATCCTTAAATCTCACTCAGAAGGGGAAATAGAACGGACAGCAGAAGTGGTTGAAGAGAGTGAACAAGGTAAGAGATGGAGCAAGGAGAGAAATGAGGATGGAGACCAGACCTGGGGAGAGCTGGGCGGGGTCAGCGCGGGGGGTGGGGGGGTGGGGAGGAGGTGGGGGGGAGGACAGCCGGAGGGCCTGCAAAGAGAAGAGAAAACATGGGCGGGGCATATCTGTGACAAACTGAAGAACCATAACAGTCGTAGGTGAAGTCGAAGTTTCTGGTTTCTTTAAAAACTCAGTTGTGTTCCGTGAATATGGTTTGTTTGTTTGTTTGTTTGTTTGTTTGTTTGTTTTGGTCCCAAGTGTGGAATGTGGGGATGTTTTTCCACCACTGAAAACAAACTGGTTGAGAGGGAAGGGGAGTGTGATGTTTTGCTGCTGGAAGCTGTTTCATGGGAGGGGTGCTGTTTTTGCCAGCTGGAAAACAATCCTGTGTGGCGTCTGAGAAGGGAGAAATAGAAGGCCACAGCTAGGGAGACAGTGCTTTTGCATCGCTCACAATGGTTCACATCGCTTCACTTTTCTATACTTCACTTTTCAGAGGGGAAAAAAAAAAATGCTCCAGAGAACTCAGCCCTCTGGCTGAGTCTTGCGGCTTCCTCTGGCTCTGCTAATTCAGCTGAGTCTTACTGTTTCTACTAAGTCATGCTGTTGTTTGCTGTTTGCTAGTCTGCTGGTAGCCTAACAACAAAGATGGATGCACCCCAAAGGAGCTACATCTAAAGAGGTTTCCGACCTCCTTTCCTACTAACCTTCTTTCTCCGCTACCTCGAGTAGATGAGTTTCAAAGGAGGTAGAAGTGTTTAAGGACCCTAAGTAAAGTAGGTTCTTTAAAAATCCAACACAACAAGTAGGCTTCTGAGAGGTTATATGTAGGAACCAGGCCTGACTGGGCTGCCTGCCTGTCTTGCTGTTTCATGTCCTGTTTCTAAGCAGCTTCCACGTCTGTGTTTATCTTGGTTAGCTGGTTGTGTTTACTGCTCTGAGAACGCGCCCCTCCCTTCCTTGAGACTTTTCCTCCTGTGTGCGATCACCTCTTGCGGGATTTCACCTGGGAGGAGGATTCCTGTTTGGCTGCCTATAAGAAGGCTCTTTCGAACTCTGAGAGAAGAATAATAAACCGCTGCCGCAGCCGCTGCTGCAGCTGCTGCTCTCTTAGCATGAAGGACCCGCTGTGTTATTGTGTGTGTGTGTGTGTGTGTGTGTGTGTGTGTGTGTGTGTGTGTGCATGAGTTAAATCCACAGTTCCTTGCCATCAACTCGGTACTGCAGTGGCACGGGCACCACAGTTATAGAAGTAACTCTAGCCGAGACTCCTAGTAGCAGAGGCTACTCCTTTTCTGAGGAGTAGGGAATGGGCGTAGAGGAAAGAGAAAGGGAGGGTGGGGCCAGAAGGAGAGGAAGGAGACCACAATCAGATGTAAAGTGAATAAATAAATTAATTACATTTAAAAAAGGGAATGTTTCCTGCTCTAGCAGGGGATCAGAGTAGCTTATAACTGCCTAAACTCCAGTTCCAAGGAACCGCAACCCCTGGCCTTCACAGGCACCAGTGTGCACATGGTATGCATAAGCACATATACACATAAAATAACATGTAAAAGTTAAATCTTTTTTTAAGATTTATTTTATTTACTATTTGTACAGTATTCTGCCCGCATGTGAGCCTGTGTGCCAGAAGAGGGCACCAGATCTCATTCTAGATCGTTGTGAGCCACCATATGGTTGCTGGGAATTTAACTCGGGACCTTTGGAAGAACAGACAGTGCTCTTAACCTCTGAGCCATCTCTCCAGCCCCCAAAAATTAAATCTTTAAAATATAAAATAGGACATATTATCTCTCTTGACAATGGATGCCTCAATTACAACTAGGACAACTTTAGCCCAGCCCACAGGTATTCAATCTAGAGAAATAAGCCTACCTATACAAAAAGGGGAATTTGGGAGACATGGCTATAATAATAAAACATTCAGCAATGGGGGGGTTGACTAACAGTATAATGTGCACAATACAATTTTAGAGCAGTAAGGCCCATGTCAACGGCCAATAGGGAAAGATGCATACTATATACATCCTAATATGGAGGACCTGTAAGAACATAGGGCAGAATTAAAAGCAGATTTTATAACAAGTATGGAATGATTCCATTCTGTGAAGTAAATCACTCAAAAACTATATATGAAAGTGCATTTCTGTCTGGAAGAACAAACACCAAAGCACTATCAACAGCTACTACTGAGAAGGCTCTAGAATTGACACAGGGATACAGGGAGAAAGATCCTATTATTTTATGTTATATATCTTATGACTTGTAATACCCATGCATGTAATTTGGAAGGAAGAGCAGGCAAATAAATTAAGATGATTAAATATAAACTCTGAAATTCCAGCTCTTGAACAAACACACAAACAAAAGCATGATGTTAAGGACTACTTTCTGTTTTGACTCCAGCTCCGTTCTTTCCATGGTGCTCACAAAGAAACAGTTGCCTCTGTGGGTTTCACAACCCTCAGAGGATATTAAAAATCTGAGGCTATTTGCCAGGCAGTGGTGGTGCACACCTTTAACCCAGCACTCCGGAGGCAGATCTCTAAATTCAAGGCCAGCCTGGTCCACGGAATGAGTTCCAGGACAGCCAGGGCTACACAGAAAAGTTCTGTTTCGAAAAAAGAAATCTGAGGATGTTCACATGCCTTTTATAAGATGCCTCAGTATTTTCATGTAACCTGCCCACGTTCTCCTGTACCCTTCAAGCCACCTCTAGATAGTTACTAAGACCTAACGCAAGGTAAATGCTGTCCAGCTCATTGGCATATTGCTTCAGACATGAGCACAGAAAACCTGTTCAGTACAGATGTAATGGCAGCTTTCCATTTTTTTTTCCAACTACAGATAGACAATTCTGCATGGGTAGAATGCATACATAAAGAAGGCAGAGCCCGGGGTAGGGGGTGGGGGGCAATGAAATGAGTCAGCAAATGAAGTGCTTGCCCTGCAGGCCTCACAAGCTGAACTTGATCCCTGGGTCCTACTATAGTAGTCTTTGACCTCTATGTATGTACTGTGGTACAAGCACAGCTGCACACGTGAGCGCACACACATACACACCACACACACACACAGTATGCTTTGTTTGTTTGTTTCTTTCTTTCTTTTAAGGGGCTGGAGAAACGGGTCAGCAAGTAAGAGTACTTGCTGTTCTTCCAAAGAAACGAGCTTTGATTCCCAGCACTCACATGGCAGCTCATGCTCATCTGTAACTCCAGTTTAAATAAAAATAAAAATAAAAATAAAAAAAGAAGCCAAAGGTAGTGCTGCAAACACACCTTTAATCCTTGAAGTTGGGAGGCAGAGGCAGGCAGATGTCTATGAGTTCGAGGCCAGCTTGGTTTACGAAGAGGTCCAGGACAGCCAGGGCTATACAGAGAACCCTTGTAGATAGATAGATAGATAGATAGATAGATAGATAGATAGATAGATAGATAGACAGATAGAGAGAGAGAGAGAGAGATAGACAGATAGATAGACAGATAGACAGACTAACAGACAGACAGACAGAGCTTTTGAGATAGGGTTTCTCTGTGTAGCTTTGCTGTCCTGGGCTTGCTTTGTAGACCAGGCTAGCCTTGAACTCACAGAGATCTGCCTGCCTCTGGCTCCCTGAGTGCTGGGGTTACAGGTGTGTGCCATGGTGCCTGACTCAAAATAAAAAAATTAAAGTGAAGAAATCCAACTATATTGAAAATTCTCATCAGACCAGGAATTGATCTTGGCAGCAGATTCAGCCAGAAAAGACAGCAGAAATGAAGAAGCCAGAAATGGAAATGACCTTAAAAATGACTATATTTAAAAAACAAAACTGTATCTGATATATTTTCTGTATTTAACTTGAGTTTCAGTTGTCAAACCATACCAATATAAATACTTGCTAAGTATGTAATAGTGTCAAGTTAGTGTTAGCTAATCCAGGCAGATCTTTGAACAAGGCTTTGGACTTTTAATATGAAAAGCAAAGCTGGCCTTTAAAAATGTAACTACTCGCTTGGTAACCATATTCTTTAAATATATATAAATTATTATAAGGCATTCTTGATTTCTACCTTTTAAACATGGGTTATTGCATCTGTATTTAAAATACTCAAAAATAAAACCATTTGAAGGAAGAGTCTGTGCTCAGCTTGAAGAGTATTTTTAATTGTAAATACAGAAACACTCTGATGAGAACACATGTGCTAAGTTTATTTTCACGTTGATAGTGCACAGCACACCGTAATCCTCTCCAGAAGCTTGGTCAAAGAAAGGACGACTGTCTCCTCTCTTTCTGCCAGTGAGACTGTTTCAGGGGGCAGGCTCCTTAAAGTGAAGAAAAGGGTCAAATCCAATTAAAACTGCAAAGAAAACTTTGAGAGGACGAATGCCATTAGCACAATCTGGACTGTGGCCAAAACACCGGGTAATACTTCAACTCTTTGGGAAAAAAAAAAAGTGCCAGGGGGATATTTAACAACTGCAGGTGGCCAAATTCTTTCTCCCGGGTCTCATCAGAAAAGTCATTTAGGGCAACAGTATTCACCACAGCAAAGGAATATTACCTGACAAACTGCATGTTCGATTATCATGTTTAAACTTTGCCTTTGCTCAGGCAGGATGATAAATACAGAAGTTAAACACGTCTGATATTAAGCAAGGAAAGAGCTTATGAAATAGTTGCTATTGATGTCTCGAACTGGCCTATTTTACTTGAAAAACCAATTATCATTTTGGCCTGTGAACTGAGCCTTGATTTATGCATGTTTTAATTTCCTTTCTATATTTTGGACCTCTTTATGATATTTTAACCAAGAGTTTATTCCCCACAATAATTTCCCACTACAGGCTTACTTTATGTGAATTCAGTCAGTCAGCTATTTTCTATAACTTACATAAGACCGAGCCTGAATATTTTTAGTGTACAAATTTACCGTAGTTGGGAAGTGTCACACGATACTATTCCCTGTGTCTTTATTAATTACTTTTTAAATTTCTTTTACATTTATTTCCATTTATCACTCCACACCCCTACCCTCCACTAGGGTTGCACGAGAAACATTTTGTTGCCCAGGATAAAGGAAGGCAATGGAAACTGCAGGCCTGTCAGTGACACAACCCATCCATCTTGGATCCTGCAAAGGATATTATGTGGCAAATGCACACACTGAAACCGAGAACAGTTCCCCGCTTTTAAATGCTGGATGCATAAGAGTTCTGCTTCTGCCTGCTGTGATTTAAAAGGCTATAGGCCTCATTTCGAGCCACTAAAATTCAAAGTGACAGAAACCTACAAATTTTTATTGCTGTGCATTTAATAAAATTTCCATTTACAAGCTGTCAGTTTGAAATGTTGAGTAACTGGTACTTTTGCATTCAGACAAGCAGAATGGGTCATGCTGTGGGTTCGTTACTAGCTACTTACACGTTCCTTAAATACTCAGAATAATCCTTCAATCTATGACTTTTGATATCTCTTAATTCAACACTGCACAAAAACACCATTGAGTTTGCAGCAAGGTCAACAAAAGGAATTTATTGTGCTCCCATAAAGCAAAGCGTAATTAAGAGCCCCTTTCTGCTTGTTTTAATGTGCTAATACAAGAACATTAGAACCAAGGTATAGCCTATTGCTAGGTGTCTGCAGCAGCTGCCTAGGTTTTTGGTAATTTACTCAGTCAATTACGATGACTCTCTTAAATCCACAACACGGGTGGGTGGTAAGGTAGAGGGGTAATAAAAACAACATAGAGTAGGAAACCCCTTTAATGCATCTTTTATGTGCATCTTGGGTAACTTTTTCTTTTCTTTTTTTGCTTGTTTGCTTTTGAGAATCAGAGCTAAACGTTGTAATTTTAAGACTCTCAGCACAGGAGTAAACATGTGTGAGAATAAAACACCTCCCAAAATTATGAGATGCCTAATAATCTGGTGATGACATGCTCTGTGCTGAGAAAGAATATTAAACTGAATGTTTGACTCGGGACTACGAAAACAAATTATCAAATGGCTTTCAAGGGGGAAATATGAGAAAGACCATTCATAAAGTTACTACATCGTAGTAAATTATACACACTTCCTTATTCTGCATGAGAACTGAAAGACAAAAAGAAACTCCGAAAAGGATGTGATGTCACAGGCTCTTGAGGTCACCATGAGCAAAATCTCACAGAACTGTTTGCTACCCAAGTAGATGCAGTATTCTTGCACATGGACATCAAATAAAAATGCTCCTTACACCTACAAAACCACCTAACTCTTCCTAGCAGTCAACCTCAAAGTCCTAATTTTATTTTTTCATATATACTTATTTTATTTGAAGTCAAAATACAAACTTAGGGGGAAAGTCCAAAGTAAAAGGTTCAGCCTGAATTACCCAGAACAACTCCTACATCTAAACTTGTGGTCACATCATATACAAGGTGGTGAGTTAACCATGGAAACCCAAATTGTCTTATTTTTAGATGTTATTTAAATTATCTCTAAAATGTGGCCTATGTGTAACAGGACAAATCACAATCTGTCAACATGAATTAAAATTTTAGGAAGTGCTTAACTATTTTCAAAGGTAGCATTAATTTAATATCAATCTGATTTTTTCAGTATGTTAAGCCTTAAATGCCTTTGATAAATGAATAATTTGCAATTTTTAGCTCAAAAATTGCAAAAGGATTTACACATGTAAACTTATTAATGTTGACTGCAAATTTGATATACTAAAATTCTCCTCACTAAGACTTGGATTCTGCTGGATGAGGCGGCATAAGAAAAAAAAAACAAATGTAATTTGCATAATTGCTTTTGGGCCATTGTCTTTAAAATAATTTATATAAATATATTTCTCTCCTAAAAGAAGTTCATTTCATTTTGATCTCAAGGAAATTGAGGGTATAAAGTATTACATTGAACTAAATTATATCCCATACAATAAGTTCAATAATAAAGATAACTTTGTTCCCATCAGGAAAAATATGTCTTGCCTCACTTTCTATTGTTAACAGTCAAAAGTGAATTCAAAGAAATGAACCTGTAAAATTTTATTTTTGAAATGGAAAGTGAAACTAGCTGAAAGGCTACAGGCTGCCAGAAAAATGTATACAAGTCACCTTTTCCCCCCTAATAATGAACTCAATGAGCCAGGGGCCTAATGAGTTTTTCCTGAACCACAGTGACCACTGAACCAGCCTCTGACTGTGTGATCATGGTGAGCACTGTGACTTAATTGATTTGCCTATTCACCAGTCCTTTTGGGAAAGATATTTTAAGAGATATGGTCAAAACAAACATCTATAATTATGCCTTTCCACAAAACAAAACAAACAAGGCATAATGTTATATCTAAACACCGCAGAAACACTACCTAAGATAACAAATTCCAAACTATTCATTTACTTTAGAATAAAAGCTCACCGGTTGGACTTTTTTTAGCAGCAGGGAGCAGCGCGGCCTATGCACTCTGTCTTCATGACTGCCCTTTCTCAAACACTTACTTTACGTGTCTGGTAAAATGCTAAGCTTATTGGTGTAATGTATTCACTGAATATACCGGGTCCTTATTAATTTGGCTGCCTGCAAGATAACTGAATACTAAGTAACTAAAATAACATCAATATTAATATAATTGTATTTACTAACCTCTAGCTGCTCACTCCTGCCTGGCATAAATGTTGGAATTATAATTCAGACAGAGCTGAACAGCAATCTTCAAGAAAATTGCTTTAAATTGGCCTTCATTAGCTCCCAAAATCCTGAAAAACAACTCCAAGTGCCTGACTATGGAAGGCAAGCCAGTAGCAAACCCTCCCTATTAAAAAGACAGCACATTGACCTGCTCAGCCAGCACTCATCACATTCAATCAATAGTATTAAATAATCTTCGACCACAAAAGAATTCTGCTGCCTCTAAGTGTTGGGACTATTATGACTGTATTTAAAACCCAGCCTAAGTGCCACATATGTTATTGCAGTTTGCTTTTTTTTTTTTTAACAACTGTAGAGCATTGGAGGTGATGGCTGATGTTTTTAAGTCTTTTACTTAATGTTACTTAGTTATAACTAACCATCATTACACTGTGACAAAGAGCAAAGAGACTGAAACTTTGATAGGAAGGGCAAAGGGAATTTCAATACCAAATACCAAGTGGGAAATCTATTTCAAAGAGAACAGACATGCCTACTGCTCCAGGGCTCTGCTTTGAAGGGCCTGTTCTTCCTGGACATCTGCATAGCAAAGAGAGTACAGTTTCCTTGGTCAACTGTCCTCTCTGAAAACCCTGCATTGGCAGACTTGCAAATGGAAGGAATTTTTCTAAAGGATTAATTCACGGCTCTTCTTAACGCTCAAAACTCTGAATATCTTCAGTATACAAGCCAGGGAATCTGGTCCTTAGAGCTACATATTTTAACAAGCAAATGTTTTAAAATACTTTCTCACCGTGAAACCTATCAGACTTAAGTATTATCTGATATGCAAGTGATATGCATATTACCTCCCTATAGTGAGCTGCCTCTTTCTGGTTTTACAACTTGAAAATGTGCCAGCATTTTTCCCTTAATATTGGCATTTCCATTTCTGAGCCTTACCACTGGTTTTGTTCCAAAAAAATAACATTTCAAAACAGAACAGTAAAGTAAAACATTTCAGGCTGAGAAACTAAGACCACCTTCTTGAAAGCCAGGTAAGGTTTCTTGGAGTTTAAACTCATAGCCAATTCCACCATTTTGACTTGAACTATTTGAACTTGGTAAACATTTTTCTTTCTCAATACAAAGTTCTGTGAATTTGTGTCTGTTCAGGGAGGCATGGTTATTTATGTCAGCGGAGATATGCAGCTTCAAATGGCAACTAAAACTTACAGCCCAAAGGCACACATTCCCACTTTTAGCATTTACTATCTGTATAATCTGTTTATAGACTCTTATTATTAATGTATTTATAAATACAATGCCAAAGGCTTTCTTTCTTTCTTTTCTCGAGACAGGTTTTCTTTGTGTAGCCTTGACTGTCGTGGACTCACTCTGTAGACGAGGCTGGCCTCAAACTCACTGAGATCTGCCTGCCTCTGCCTCCCCGAGTGCTGGAATTAAGAGTGTGCACTAAAAACTTTCAAAAGAGGACATGAAGTGCCATTTGTAAGGTACTAAGTATCTTACCAAGCATCATGTAGCAATCTATCTCTCTCTCTCTCTCTCTCTCTCTCTTTCTCTCTCTCAGAACAACAGAACAAAGGCCAAAAATTTCCCTCTCAGATATCTGGTGATGTGTTCTTATAACTAGATGGAAAAAATGACAATGGGAATCTCCACTTTTCTTCAAGGTCCTTTCATTTTGAAAGCAACTACAGTGCTTCCCTTCTTTGCTGCTGGCACACAATAGTGTTTTAGAATTTGCTTCAAGATCTGTCTTGAAGATGACTTTAACTTCTTATTTCATCCTTTGTCAAGTACAATTCTAAACTGTTAAATTCTGATTTCAGAATCAAACAAATTATTTTGCTACCATGTTATTTTAAAAGGCTAAGAAGACTATACTGTGGAAGATAAACACATGCATTGTTTTTACGGTTCTCTTCAAGAAATTGCAAGGTTTTTAAGATTATTTACCTGTTCTTTGTTAGGTAATCCAGTTCTATGCATATAGCTATCCTCTTTTAAAGTATTTTAATTTTGCGATAGAGTATAAAGAAGAATAAAAAAATCTAAGAAGCCACAGTGGCTCATTCTGTGCAGATGTGGTGAAAATTATCTCAAACTCACGTGCACAGAGGGAAAGAACTGGATAGCCTGTTAAGGAAACAGGAAAGATTTAATTTAATTTTTTTTTTAATTCTTAACAAAATTGGCCCAAGAAAGCCATTGGACAGGCTATCAAACTAAGGATGGACTTGCTATGTGATCTTCCAAAACAGAATGGGATGAAGAAACAGACCCCAGACCAACTTCACACAAAGTGAGAGCTTCCTTCTGTCCTTCTGTGCTAGAGCAAAGGCCACTGTGTTCAGTTAGCATTAGGCATGTAGAGACAGTTTCGATTTGGCCAGCTTATACTTGGTCTCTTTGCCCCCCTCCATCTGTGGAGGTGAGAGTCTAGAAGTCAACAGCAGTTCAGGGCACGTGAGCAGGTATAAAGAATGCCCACACAGCTCAACCAAGCCCATAAAAGCCAGGAAATGAACAAGTGCAAGTTCTCGCAGTGTGTTAATGTGCCCACAAATGTACCTCCTTCATATATTTAACAGCTCATGTAGTAATGAAAAATATTGTGTAGAATCCATAGCTGCATGTGCAAGGTGGGCTAATTAATATACCTATTTATGTTCCTTAATTGTTTCATTCCTCGTATTTTTTTGGCTAGCGTAGCACTGAAAACTTTTATATAAATAGTTTATATTATATATGGAATTTCATGTAAAAGAAACCAAGGGGAACGAGCAGGGGGGAAATTCTAATGGGATTCTAATTGAATTTCATGGCCTGATATCCTACTTTTCCTCCTACAGTCAATCTGTAACAACAGAAAGAAGGGAACATTTCACAGGGCACGATCTCTCTCTCACACTAAGCCGGTATAGACAGCTGAGCAGAAGAAAGGAGCCAGGGCTTTGTGGTGTGGGACTCTGTGTTTTTCATCGGGCCATTCCAGTCAGGCCATCTCTGATTACAATCAGGAATTAAGCCTGACATGTTTTTGTCCTAACATGTTTGTCAGTTTCAAAAGTAGGGGGGCCTGGAATAAAGACTTGAATTTTTAAGTTCTCACTATTGCTAGTGAGGTCTGGGTTTGAGTTGTTTTTCTAGGAGAAGCCAAAGGCCACGGAAGATGTTTTTCCATCTTTTTTTTTTTTTCATCACTATTTAAGCTAAAAGGGGGGGGGGCGTGGAAAGATGGGAGGACACGGTTTTCTTTGGGGAAGGAAATTAGAAGTCACCGCAAAATAATTCACCTGGATAGGTAAGGGCAGGCAAACAGTGTCTGCTTGTGATTCCTGACTATATTGCCTTGCACTCAAGGGAGGGGCACGGCCTCTACCTCCATTACAGACCCTGCAAGGAAAGGGCTTTGAGAAGAGACTGGGAAGGGGCGTGCTCCAGGTGTGGGTTCATGTCAGTACATGCCAGAAGGCCTCTGCAGGTGGCTCTCATTGGCTGCCAGGTCCTGTACAAAACCCAAAGCCTGATGTGACCCCCAACCAGGCTGGCTGAAGCAGCGGCCCGGGTTTTCAGAGAGAAAAATTTGGCCTCTGCATGTCGGTTGCAGTAGGCACGCTGACTTGGAGTAAACCTCACACTCTTGTTGCCCAGCATTTTCTCTGTGAGGTGTCTGTGGCCTCTTCAGGCTTCACCGAGACTGGTGGCTTCAAAGGTGCCCTTCCCAAATGCTTGAAGTCAGACTGTTGTACTGTCCTGAGCCCAGTACAGCTTACGCCTCAAAATTCCAGGTTGCAAAAGCTACGCCCAGGCGAAAGAGGTCGCTAGAGTCAGGCACGCTGACCCTGCGGACTCTTTAACAGCTTTGCTGGTGTTAACTGAACTAGAGGCGGTCTTGGCCCCAAGGCTGACACCTCCTGTTAAACTAAGAGCCGACCTTTATCCACACCTTCTATGCTAGGCGTCCTCTACACGTGGCTCACCAGCCGTACTGACTGACCCAGCTGAGAGGCCAGAGGCCAATCCTCTGGACTTCTCTCTTTACAAATGTGTGCTCCTTCCTGTGAGATGTAGAACCGCCTACACCGGGAGCATCCTAGGGGTAAAAATACAGACTCTTGGGCCCAGCTCATCCATTAAAATCGAGCACATCACAGGCTGAATTTTCCCACTTGTTAAAGCTAGCCGAAGACACGGTCTCCCTAACCCTTAATCCTTCCCCTCCTAACCTTCTGCCAGCTCCGGTCTCCTCGTTTTGGGAGTGCCGGCTGTCCCTCTCTACCTTTTCAGGGATGTAGGCTTTACCGGTTCCACTGGACTCAAGGACCTGTGACACAGGTGATTGGCGAATACCGAAAGCTAAGCCATGCTGCAGGGGACTCTGCCTCCGCCACTACAGAGAAAAGCAAAGAGCCGCTCACTGTCTCTACGTGGCGTCCTGTCTCTGTGGTTGTTTTGGGGAAGGAAGGAGCTAGCGTCCAGTGTAGAAGGCTAAGCAAAATCAGCACGCGGTTTGGCGCTCCAGACCCTGGGAAAGGACGGGAGAAAGGGAAAAGGAGCGGACGCAGGCCGGGTTCTCTGGTCAGGTAGCAGCTGCAGGAGTCCGCACCAGTGTCTATTCCTTTTTCCCAATTATACCCCACTAGGACCAGGACGAGCTTCCTGCTAGCCTTCTGCTGGGTTACGGTGTGGGGAGGAGGGGGAGGGGTATGTCTCCTACTCACTGCCTCCACCTGTTCTGTTCTTAGGCTCCAACCGCGGCAAACTGAAGTTCCTTGCTAACTCTTTTCTGCAGGCATTACGGGATACCGGTAAGATCTCAGACAACCTAGAGTGCCTGGAGCCTCCTGCACCACTTTGGAAGTGGTCCCCAGATTGTTGAAAGGAAAGATAAATTTTGATTAACGGGATGGTCATAACTACCACTTATCCAAAGCAACCCCAGAGCCCTCTTAACTTTTGCGTTTATGGAGATGTTAAGTGTTAGCTTTGTACCCCAAAGCATGCAATTTTCTTTTTGCAAATTAAGTGTCCTCTTAACAGAATCTTGGTCCTGGGTCTTGGTGACACCGAAGGAGGCAACATATATTCATGGTTAGGATTTCCAGCTCGAGCCAGAGGTTCAAATTCCTGTCCAATCTGACTAAATGGAGAGCCACAGAGGAATTTTGTCCTTTGTAGCTTGGTCCCAGCAACAGTAAAATCTATTTAATGGGAATAACTTACCACTAAAAGCTGCCACCAGTTTTCCCCCCAAGATTTTCCCACGAACCTGCTCTCCGATGAAATCTAAGGGAAAGGATTCCAGAGAAGCCAGGCAGGCTGGGGAAGCTAACCGCAGTCCCAGTCCGCAACTCTTCTAAGGAGAAATGCTTTAGCTCTGAGTTCTGACCCCACGCAGAACAAAGAAGTCCAGAGTTCTCGGGATTTAGTAACAACCAACAGGGCGCAGATTCAGAGATGCTGAGAGAGGCTGCGGCTATTGCTGCGTTGCTGCGCGTTCTTCTCAGCTGCACTGAATACTTAGCGCTGAGCACTGAAGCAAGCGCCTCTTGCTACCTCCCCAAATTGTAGGAGCAAAGGCCAGAGGGCCTTATGGTGAAATGGATCGAAGCTGTCCCACGACTGCTTCCACGGCTTTTCCGAGAAGGTTTTTAAAATACACTCGTGAATTTTTCTCTCAGAAATGTCCCAGACGGTTCTGTTTAGCCTTTTTAGTTTCAAGCGTTTGGGGTTTGGCTTAATAATAGGGGCTTCTGCGTTTTCAGTACTGTGTGCCAGATATATTTTCAACATTTCGGATGCTGCAAACCTAAGCCTATAAAAACAGCAATTTCTAAGATGAAGGCGGTGACCTTGAGTCGAGATCAGGACAGCCTTCCCAGAAGACGCATTTGTGAACTATGGAATTCTGTCCTTTCTTCTACAGGCATTTAAAAAAAAAAGAAGGACAAAGTACCGAATGCCCCTACATGATTATTTTTCCTCTTTAAAGATCGTCCTTGAACTCCCTACACAATAACCTTTCTGTCCACCCAAAGACCTAGGGAGTATTTGCTTTAGTGGTTGGCTTCTCTCTGGTGCACTGAGCAGTTCAATTCAATTCAAACACCTCTTGGGATTACAGGAACATATCCACTCTGACTCTAGATCCTGGGTTCTCTACCTGACAGCTTGAAGACAAGCTTCCAACTGCCCTCTGTGCCTTAGAGCCCTTGCTACAGGGACATTGGCAACTAGCTCTGCGAGGCTGTGACGGATGACAGGCCACCCAGCAAGCGAGTGGTCTTGAACTCAAATAATCCCTAAAGGCCCTGTCTCTTAGTAATCACACCAGTTACCAGAGAACTGTCTTCCTGTATACTGGCAATATGTGCAAAAGGCAGTTTATATACTAAAAAGGAATAAAAGCCAATAATATTGAGTTCTTGTGGGGGGAAAAAAAGGCTTCACTCGGGTCTTTTTAAAAGCAAACACAAAGCACTCACTTGATGCCAAGTATGGTTTTAAAAGCTTTGTATAATGACTGGGAAGGGGCTCCTGAGCCCACACACCTAACTGAGGAGCTATGGGAAGTTGATGGCTTCTGGGAGGAGGAGAGTTGGCTTTCTTTAAGATTGTGGTTTCTAAACTCAACTGCACATGGACAGCACAGATTGAAGTTGAAGGGCTATTAAATAAAGTTTTGAAAAGAATATAAATCCAGGCGTAGGGAGGACAGGATCTGGGAGGTGGTGATGATGATCAAAATACAGTGTTGCAAGTTAATAAATTTGGTATTAATAAAAGAATTAATAAACTAACAAATTAATAACAAAGAATTAATAAAATATTTTAGAATATTTGGTTTTAAAAGTTTATTTATTTATTTATTTATTTACTCTCTTTACATTCTGGTCATAGCCCCATGTCTCCTCACCTCCAGTCCTACCCTCCCTCCCCTTCGGCTCCCCATCCCCTATTTCTCAGAAAGGGGGATCCCCCTTCCCATCCACCCCCTGTGCATCAAGTAATCTTTGTATTTATTAAACCTCAGAATACCCTTCTATAGGTGTGCTTTTCTGATTTTATGCAAGAAACAAAGGCAAAAGGAATTCTCTGTTAGTCCAATGTTACCTGGCTAGTAGGTTACCTGGCTGGTATACTGCAGAGCCAAAACTAATGCCCAGACATCAGTCTGGGGCTCCCTTCAAGTTGCCATCCTGGGGCAACCCAAAGGGCCTCTCTACAAGATCACTTCAGCCTCCATAGGTCCATGCTAGTTTCCACATTTGTTTGCTTCTTTTTTTTTTGACTCTAGTCAAAGACCTGATTTTCTTTTCCAGGATAGATGTGGTCTCTTCCAAGGAGAATAAACACACCTTGAGTACTTTTCTATATGCTGGGACTCAATAGTAAGTACTTCCTAGATGTTGGGTACCATCCTAAGCTATTTGTCATTTTAATATATTTAAAACGATAAGCAGTACCCTATTAAATAAGTTCTATTGCCACCCCAAGTGTACAGATGAGCAACCTGACCATCCAATATCACACAACCTGTAGAAGATAAAGCTGGCGCTGGTTCCCAGGCTGAAGGGCTCCCCACCAATGCACACGGAGGCCCCCACCGCCTTTTATCTTCCCAACTTACTGAAAAAAAATGCCTTTGGCGGAATTTTCCTTAGAAGCTAAAGCTTCAAGCCACCTAAAGAGACCCACTGCCCCAAGTCTTGGCCTCAGTTTCTACCTTGGTAAGTTGAGCAGCCAAATCAACTATTGCTGGTTTGAGGCTTGAGGCTTGCTTTGTAACCTGAACAACCCTCTCTGGGGCTTCCGGATAACTCCTTCCCAGCCAGCAGCATGGCTACACCCACAGTCCTATGCATATATACTAGTTACGATCCTTTCACTGGCACATTCCATTCTAGGAAGTGACTGGGAACCCCTTTTATGTTCACTTTGCCAACCAAAAGGAGCCGAATGGGCTCCTACTTTGTACCAATAGTCTTTTACTTTTCCTCATGAAAATTTCCAAGTATGTGTACTCCGGAGATCATTAATCACCAAGGACCCATTTGGGAAGTGGGACACCATAGGTGCTGACTGCCACACCTGAACCTCATCCTTTTCCCTACAATCCCCACCCCAGATCCATAAAGTCAGTTAAAAACAACTATTGAGCCTATGATGACATGTAGGACCCACAGGCGGGAAGAAATATTCGTTGTGGTGAGGTCTGGAGAACACAGGTCCT
Organism: Acomys minous; assembly: GCF_964271855.1. Lineage (NCBI taxonomy): Eukaryota > Metazoa > Chordata > Mammalia > Rodentia > Muridae > Acomys > Acomys minous. The sequence goes on along the minus strand of NC_140491.1, from coordinate 26,985,557 downwards.
AAGGAAAGCAGTGCAATGTGGCAGGCACACTGGTGGCAACCAGCCAGACATCAGGAACAGGGAGCCACTCTGCAGATCTTCACTCTCCAGCCCTCAGTCCTCTATGTACTGATACTGGTGACTGGTGGTGTCATTGGCCTCCTGAGTCCAAACTGCTTCTGTGCTAGGAGAGGAACACCAGCTAAAACCAGGCACACCAGGGAGCAAAAGCCCGCCTGGGGCTCATTGGACACAAGACCTGGGTGCTCTGGTTTCCCCTTCCCCCACTCCAACCAGCTCAGAGCTCTGCTTTGACCAGGAAAGATCTGTTGAATTTCACTCTCACTCTGAGCAATCTCTGGGCATTTCTCTGGTTCTCTGGCCTCCCTGGGGTGTTTCCCTTGACATCTGCAGCTTTCTTACACCAACCCTTGCCAGCAAGAACCAGCCAAATCGCTTGAGTGAGTTGGCGAAGGGTGGAGTCCCCTTGTTACCTTGACTGAAGGCCTGTTGATTTCTTAACCTCCTTTATAGGCAAGAATTTAGACTCATTTTACAGAAGGACTTGAGGCTCTGTGATGTATGTCTAAGACAATGTGATTAAATAATGAGGTGGTACCCATCTTGCCACTGGACCGTCACATGCCTTAAGAAATGAAATGTATTAGTACTATGACAGTTTAACCTGCAGTGGACAGGGCTAGGGCCATCTCTAGATCTGAGCCTGAAAGACGTGAGGATGTAGGGAAAGGAAGACACGTCGTCGTACAAACTAGATACTGGGGACCCCTGGAACTCAGACCTTGTAAGTGGTCAGGAGTTGAGGAGACCCCAGATCAGTCTTTGATTTGGTTTTCCACCAGATAGCCTCAGTTTCCTCACACCTGGCCGGTATCATCCCGTGAAAGCCTAGAAAGCCTCTAAGAGCTGGGGCTCCACTCCACCTGGGGCAGTGCTGTGTGACTGTTTGACCTCTCTGGGTCTCAGTTTAGCCCCTTGCATTTAGCCCAGGTAGGTTGGCAAGGGGTAGTCTTGAGACCTTCAAATACAGGTGTAAGCGTCTCTTGTCTCTCGTTCCCTGGCTGAAGGTCCCAAGAGCCTCACCTCTCAGGCATGCAGAGACCATTCGGAGCAACAGGTACTCATGACTACAGTGAGATCCTGCAGGAATCGCCCTCTCTCAGAAATCACGGATCCTCCTTAGTTAAAGTGTACATCCTGATCCTGAGGCCTCTGAGCTCTGGGTTTTGCTTTGGAGGTAAATGGACCTGGCTCTCCATAGAGGTGAGGAAGTCTGAGAAGCCTGCAAAGCCAAGTTCATCCTCAGGAAGCCTCAATGCTCCGCCTCTCCCGGCACAGCTCAGGACTGCAGACCTCTAGGCTTTGGGATAGCATGGAGGACCGCCAGGCCCAGAGTTCCCCCTGCCACATATGGTCTGTGGATTTAGGTGTCAAAAACCGGAGAATTAGAAATGGTAATTTTCCGTCATTATGGCTGAAACGCGATCTGTCACAACAACTGGAACATGTCTCCTCGCTAGCGAAAATAATGTTCGTGATTAGGAATCATTATGCACGTCAAGCCGAGTCCATTAAGTTGTAGGGAGAAATTAGCCTTGACGGGTGGAATCAAACTACAAATATACAGGCCTCGCCTTCAGGAGGCTGAGCAGCCACGCTGGGAAGGAGGCAGTCACAGTCGGGGTGTTTTCTTAATAGGAAACTGCCCAACAAATTAATACCTCCTTCCCACCCCCTTAGGAGTCACCCTTCCTGGCAGAACTGCCAAGTCCCCACCCTAGAAGTAGGAGCTGAGCTCAGATGCATTGGTCAAATCCACTACCTAGAGACTTTGAAGTCCTAAGGCCCTCTGGCCAGTCCTTTGCCACCACTTCCAAACTGTGTGACCTTGCCCAAGTCACTTGACTCTCCTGAACTTTGCTCACCATCTATAAAAGGGTAATCCCCACCCACTTCATGGAATTCCTATGAGGACTAAGTGAACTCAGGTGTGGCCTGGGAACTTGTGTGACCCTCTCTCTCTTCCTGGGCTTCCCTTCTCTGTGCTGGGGGAAAGAGGATAGAGGACAAGGGGTTAAGTGTGTGTGTGTGTGTGTGTGTGTGTGTGTGTGTGTGTGTGTGTGTGTTTGGGGGAGTGGGGGTTGGGGTTCCAGCTGTCACAGAGAAACTTGCCCCCCAGGACCTGAGAAAGGTGACAAGAATCTCTGAAAAATGGAAGAGGACATAAAACTGAGAGCAATTGTTCCTTCCAGCTGCCACCCCCAAGCCCTCCATCAGTCCAGATCGGACCAGAAGCACTGAGTTCTCCATGCTGTCTCCTTCTCCCTGCCCCAACTGCCAGCTAGGATCCAAGATGTTACTTACTGGTATCCACACCATGGCCAAGAAATGGTGTGCTGCAGGTAGGGCAAGGTTAAAATGCGTCCTTTTCAGGCTGTGTTCTCTGAATGCTACATGTAATTCCACCTGAGCAGCGAGTTTTAAAAAGTGAAGAGAAAAAGGGAAAGAGGCAGAAATCCAGAAAGTTCTAATAACCTTTAGAGAGCGTGCTCTGTTGCTGGGCACCAACTCTAAAGGATGCTACTAACTCCTTTCATTTTCAAGGAAAGCTATGTGTCTCACTTGTTCCATAGATGACAGAGCCAGAAATTAGAGAAGTCACCAAAACCACAAGGCTGAGAAAAGAGCCAAGCTTGACCTCACCTCCAAAGCCTCTGTGCTCCCATTTTGAGACCTGCAGAGCTTCAGTTAATACACTTTTCTTCCTTTCTACCCGGTCGGTCAGGTCAGCAAATTCGCCTCTCAGGCTGTGAAAATTGAGCTCATGAACCTAACCAGGTACCCAGCACAGTGCTGGATGGAGAACAGAGGTTCATTTAGCCCTAATGAGTTTGTTTGCTTGCTTGTCTTAATCTCTACAGTGAATGGTACCCTCCTCCCAGGAGCTGTATACGGGAGAACTGAAGACAAGTGTGGACAGTCCCCTGGCCAGCCTGAGTACTTTGAAGCCTTAGAGTCTAGATTTGAACACAACATCACCAGAAACTGCTTCTGTGTAAGAGAATTGAGAAAGGGGTGAGTTGGGGAGGGGAGCAACCAGCACTAGGAGCTCTAGGTCAGTCTCCAGCCAGTCCAATGGCTCATGCAGAAGAGAAGCAAAGCCCCAGCAAAAGAGCAGCCATTAGTTTGCAGGAAAGGCTCAGCATTTTCGTGTTTGACCTCCCTGGTAGTAATACACCCGGCTCCCTGCCAACCCACGTTTCAGCAGTGTCCTCAGTGTCTCCAGGTCGACAGTAAAGCTCTCCCCCTGCGAGAGACTTTCCTCTTCCATCTCCCTGGCACAGAGGGGTTCAACAAATATTTATGTATATCTAAACAAGTATGTGAATGAGTGAGGAATGAATGAGGAAGGACAGAACAATTCTGCAGCAAAGAGTTGGCTCATTAAAAACAAAGAACCTCTATGGGGCAGGCGCGGGCAGGCAGTGGTGTGGTGACATAGGCCTGTAATCTCATAATCCCAGAACTCAGAAGGTAAAGGCAGGAAGAGTGGGAGATCTTAATCCATCTGAGCTATACATGGGGACTCTTGTGTGTGCTCACGGGGCACGCGGGAGGACTCACACACAGGAGGATTCCAAACCAGAGCCTAGTACAACTATATTATTGAGTGAGACCCTTTGTCTTGCACTGAATTTATTTGGTTTTGTTTGTTTGTTTGTTTAACTTACTGATGACAGAACCTAGGGTCTAGAACAACTACTCTGAGGGCCCACACATCTCTGCATAATTTATCATGATAATGCATCATCTCAGCTGTGATGATCAAGGGTGTGAGAAAGGCTGAATGATCTTACTGTTTGGGCCCCCTGCTTTTTGCAGGGGCGGGGGGCACGAGTCCTTCCCATAAAATAATTTCAAATGGCACATACCTTTCTTTAACTTTGCAAATTTGTCAGATAGTCTGTAAGCCTTTAATGACGCCTGCTGCTCCAGAAGCATATGATTCAGTGACCATCCCATCTTTGTTAAGGGGAATTATTTTTTTTTTCAGCCAGACCAGGGCTTACTAAGGACAAAGGCTTTCTGAAAGCCACTGTGCACCTATGGGACTTTCAGGATGACAATATTGCTGCCTTCCCTCTTGAGTCTCTTTAACCTCTCACAGAAGCAACACTGGCTATGGAGAATGTATCACAAAGAACCCATTCCGAACTGTGAAAGTCTGCAGTGTGAATCTTCCACTTCACGAGTAAGTGCCTAGTGCATGCTGGACACTGCTCTGGAAATCCACAGAACAAGAGAAGCTACTGGAAAGTAACTATCCCCTCCAATCTTTAGGATAAATCCCTACCACACTGGGGCGTTCAGTTGCGTTCAACTACGACATCTGAGCAAACATGCTTCTGCCTAATGCTGAAATCCGTTCCTGCGAAGGCACTGTTCCTTCACCAAGGGTGTCTCCATCTCTGAAGTGGCTCACTCAACCCTATAGCATCTGTCCAAATTTGAAATTTAATTTGTTTTTAAGAGAATGCAGAAATGGAGAGCGTACTCTCTGAGAACTAGCTTTTCAGTCTTTAGCGAGTGGTGGTGGTGGGGGAGTTATACGCACACTTCAATACATTCCAGTGTGAGGGGGGATTCCATAGTATTGAAAAAGGGGAGCTTGCCCTCTAAGACCAGCCCACCTATGTGGAAGAACACCAAGTGCATTCTCTACAGAGGGTTCACCGCCTCTGCACACCCTGGCCAGCTTTGTTCTGTGCGCCACAAAGTCAGAGTCTAAGCTGGAAATAAATGTCTGTAGGTTTGGTTTATACCAGGAAAGCTGGAAGATTCTGGCTCATATTCACCAGTCTTTCCAGGGTATACTGTTTGCCAAAGGATGACAGGCACAGTGGTAGATGCTGCAGCCACCTTAAGGTGCATGTTTTAGCTGGAGCACTCCTCAGAGAGCCATGCAGCACCAGCTTAGCCAGTAAACCCAGTATCACCCAGCCACTGTGCTCAGATAATAAATACACGGAGGACGGTGTGACCTACCCAGAACAGACTTTACAAATTCAGCATCTGGGTATGAAGTGACCAAAAGACTACCTGAGACTTCTTTGTGGAGAGCTGAAAGATTTGTGATCTTAGGGGTTTCTCTGTCCATGTCTCTACCGTGTCTCACAGCCCAGGAAGCCAACCCACAAGATGGGAAGGGGGGAAAGTGAGCAGTGCCAAGGTCTTCACCTAGGAAAACTGGCTCCTGAGTCACCGCGGGGACAGCTATTCAGCCCATCTGAGATGTGCAACCAGAGTGGGACTGCCCCCTTCAACTGTCAGGAGGTGCACCCAGCCAAGGTTTAATCCGACTCGGTTTTTAAATCCTCAGGGAGATGAATTCTCTTGAACCTTTTCCAAAACCAGTAGCGAAGCATGGAACAGAACAAACCTCTGGCCAGTGGGAATGTCTTCCTTACCTAGCTAGGGTCCTCCATGACCTCGGAACACAGGTTGATAACCTGCAACGGATAGCCTGATTCCTGGGCTGCACATTGAAAGAATGGACAGATGCGGCATGCAGAGGTTGGGCGTTGGCCCTGTGGGCGCCTCCCAGCGGCTACAGCCTGGCAAAGGCCTCTGAAGAGAAGGCCCGGTAATCAAGGGGTTTTTGTGGGTGTCAGGGTGCAAAAATCCCAGCGACACAGCTGGGGGGGGGGGAGCGCTCTCTGGGAGGCCTTCACTCGCACAAGAGAAGTCTTTCAAAAAACGTTAATAAGCTTATTAAAATGAGCAGTTTTATTGGCTCTCATTTTACAATGAGCCGCCCACCCTCGCTTTCCCTCGGCTTTCGGGTGGATCGTGGAGGAGGCCGCCCTTGAGGCCGTTGTTAACCCTTATTTCGTTTTCTATCCAAGGATGGGGGACTCTCTGGAGTGTCCAGCGCTCTCTAGAAGCCTAATAGTCTCTGGGTCCTCCCTCCTTAGCATGGTGGGTGGAGAAAGTACCTCCTCGAGGAAAAACTGAATTCTACAAAACAACTTTCCACTCCTGAGCTGGAGGGAGGACAGAGAGGGCCTGGGTAAAGGCCTTCCTGTGAAAGCCTGTCGATCTGCTACTTGGAGGGAGCCCAAATTATTAAAAAAAGAAACAATGCCCCTCCCCCCAATAAAAACTAAAATTGTCCAGTAAGAGCTAGAGGGTTGTTTGTTTGTTTGTGTTTGTATTTGTTTTTAAATAGATACACAGAAAAGTGAAGTTAGTTACCTAAGTAAGATTCACTAACTTAGGTGGCAAACCTACCTTTTGGTTTGTGGATTCCAGGACCTCAGGCAACCTCTGACCAGTGTGTGTGTGTGTGTGTGTGTGTGTGTGTGTGTGTGTGTGTGTGTGTGTTGTGGGTGAGGTGGGGGATACTGGTCACAACCACTATCCTTTTTCTGTGCGCACGATGAGGGAAAATTTCCCGCTTGGAGCATCCTCAGGCGCGCGCGCTGAATCTTAGGAGGAGAGCCCAGTTGCCAGAGTGCGGTAAATGGCCGGAGAGGACAAGAACTCACCAGGAAGGCCCCAGAAGTGCAAGAATTCTTTGCGCTGTACCCTCACTAAGGAGGAGAGGGCATCAAGAGGGGGAACTGCACCTCTGGCTCTGGCAGAACACATGATCTGCATGGAGTTCGTGGCGTACAAGCCGCAGGGTGACCCGCGCGGGCCGCTGCCCTGCCAGCAAGGAAGGGCACACGAACTGAGAAAGGGTTCCCCAGCGAGCCAGAGAAACTAGAGCGCGTCTTTGGCCAGCTGTGCTCCCAAGCACACTCAACCGCCTATGCTTCGGAGGAAATAGTTAAGCTTAGTAGCCAGGACCGCTCCAGCAGACAATCCAGGGAAAGTGAATGCGGGTGCCGTCCCTGCTCTCTAGTACCCTGCCCTCCCCATTTGAACTAGACTCCTCAGCCTGGAACCAAGAACTGTTAATTCAGGTGGCCAAGTTAATCCGGTTCCCCAGTTACTACGTTTCTTGAATTATACCAAAGTTAGACGTTTGGCATTTCCATCACAGGAGAATCAGCCCCAGGCATATACTCCACGCATCTGAGAAATTTTTCATCATTTAACTTAAACTTGTACTTTACACAGGACCACCCCTGCTTGCAGGGCCTTAGGAATCAATACCTTATAAATGTATTTTTAATGACTCAAATAACATTGCGTGTTCAACAGGAGGAAAAATAATTTATTAGATGATGTCACCGTTTGTAATAAAACAGTTTTTTTCCCCCTTCTTCTCTGCTTTGGCCTTCTACCCTCTTCTTGGGTCAGGATTTTTTTTTTTTAACCTCTAACAAGTCAAGGGCCCTTAAGCTCCGTAGGCCGCAGGATGCTTGGGCTTCCCTGAGGGTGAAGGAGAGAAATCAGGGTGGCCTTCTGGAGTCAATAACAATGTCAGCAGCATGAAAGTAATCATACCCAGTTGTTCACTCCTTAATGGTTTTCAAAGTGCATATATGCTTCAATGATTCCCTCCCAACCATTGGGGTCCAGCCTGGAGAGTGCAGCACTCCGAGATAACTCTGCATTTTGGAAGGCTGGCAGTCTACTCCTTTCTAGCCTGTGATGATGGGAAAGCTACCTTTGTGCCTTCAGGTCCTACTCTTAGGACAGAGCTCTAGGTCTAGACCCTAGACCACAGGCAGGCCTGTAAACCCCAGCAGAAGGCATTGGTAGGGCTTCTTCCCAGGCAACGCTCAAGGTAAAAAAAAATTAAATTAAATTGCCTTTCTAATTGTGATCATCACTATTATTATTATTTCATACTGTCTGAGCTGTCATCCTGCCTGGCCTCTGACCTGGAGCCTCTGCTGTGGCTTCCTTGGGAAATGGTGGTTTTATATGTCGGGTACTCTGTGCTGTAGTGTGTTTGCTAGTTCTTGTCATTTCTGTGCAGCTTGGTGCCACTCTGGGCTACTCGGAAAGTTGGCAAGGGGAGTGGTTGCCTAGGATAAAATCCTGGAGGCTCCAGTAGTAGGTGGGTCCTCACAAGCTCCTTTCTTTTGGTCTTTGCTGGAGGGAATGTCCCTAGTCCTCCTTTGTGGCCCACAAGCTCCTCTGCCAGTTTGCAGGTTGAGGGGGAGGCCCTCTGACTCTCTCTGCACCTTGGGTTCAGGCCTTCGTGTTCTCACAGATAAGGTAGGAACCTTTGTACATAGGTTGAATTCTGTAGACCTTGCTGGTGTTTGCCAGACTGCACATTTTGTTCTAAGGCACAGACAGAAATTTGAATTAAGGACAGTGTGCTGCCACCATGGACCCTGCAGAGCTCTAGGCTCTGCCAATGGCTGGTGAGAACGTTAGAGCTGTGGTGCCACGGCCTAGTGGGATGTCTGTAGGCCTGGGCAGAGGTTTGTCTCTCAGGGTGCTTGGACAGTATCCACGGCTTGAGGTAACTATTCACAGACTCCCCTCTCCCTCATAGAAAGAATCAGGACAGTTCCGATAAGCAAGGCTACAAGGCATGCCCCACTCCTCAGAAGCCCGCAGATGCCACTTGCACCCTCAGCCCTGTCTTCAGCATTTATTGTGATTCTGGATGTTGGCATCTCAGGCTGCTGTTCAGGGGACATTGAGATCATTTTTTGAACTGTTCCCCAGGAAGTCACATTTGTCATCATCTGCCTACTTTCTCCGAGTCAGGGAGCTGTGTGGAGGAAAGCTGCTACAGAAAGCCACTGATCTTTTGGAAATAGAACCAAACCTCAATGTCCCCAGCTCTAGCAAAATCCAGCCAGGATATTCCCGCAGAGACTTGAGATCCCCACAAACCTAAGCTCTTGGGATGGGGCACACCTTCAGATAAGCAAAGGTTTTACACACACACACACACACACACACACACACACACACACACACACACACGGCAAAAAATGTATTGCTGGCCAGACTGACTTCAGGGCAGGTCAAAGCACAACCTAAACCAGTTCCTAAGCTTATTTCCTTCTCTTTGGTTTAATCACCTGTAAAAGGCAAGATGAGCCAGAACCTAATACTCCTAAGCTCAGCTTTCTGTTAACTAACGGCCAAATGTACAAAAGGAGGAAGTAGGAAAGGGCTAGGAACTCAGGTTATGCTTGTCGCTGCTCTGGGAGCAAAACAATAGGAAGCATATAAACCAAGACTCGTGTGTGTGTGTGTGTGTGTGTGTGTGTGCGCGCGCGCGCGCGCGCGCGCGTGTGTGTGTGTGTGTGTGTGTGTGTGTGTGTAGCAGGATTTTAATTTTAGAAAGAAAAGAAAGGGGGAAAGGAGGAAAGCAGGAAAGGATAGATCATGCGAGTTCATATCTTGCGGTGTGGAGTACTGATAGGACTGAGCGAGATCCAAAGGGTAAGTCGCAACCCGGGTAATTTTACCACGCAAAGCCGCGTTAGGGAGCTGTGTGGAGGAAAGCTGCTACAGAAAGCCACTGATCTTTTGGAAATAGAACCAAACCTCAACGTCCCCAGCTCTAGCAAAACTCACTTTGGTAATTTTGTTTCACCCCCCCCCTCCCGCTCCCAGGACAGCTTCAGAGAGCTCAGAACAGCTCTCTCAGGCTGAGCCTAGCAATGGGAGAGGCCAACGCTGAAAACGGGGTCTGCTACGGAAGAGGAAGCTGGGAAGGAGCGACTTAGGACATCTATTTCCTCCTCTAAGAAATCTCTAGCTCTCTTCCCGAGAATCCTCAAGGGATTAAACACAGACTGCAGCTGTAGTAAGCAGGGTTAACTAATTAAACAGCCATTCCCAGTAGGGCAGGCACCTACCTCCCCGTCAAGAACACTCTGAATTGTAGCAGCAGTCTTTCGGCAAAGGAAGCAAAGAGATGCCGGCAAGAACCGAGAAGTCCTAAACTTCAAGGAGAATGCATCATGGTAAATTATAAAATGAACACTGAATTTAAAAATTAAAAATTTAAGGAAATAAAATGATCGTGGGAACCAAATGCCTGGTAACTGGGGTAGGGAGAACAATAAGATGAGTATGCTATGAGCTTTGTCCTAGCTCTTTCGCTGTTTGCGGAAGCTGGACTCAGACTACGAAACCCTGGTGGCCTCACTCGGCCTATACCGGCCCAGGCAGTTCTGGCTTTCCTCGTACCGCTCTTTAGTACCACAAGGCCTGGAGGCCAGAAGGCTGAGAAGAGTTAACAGGGACGGGAGTAGGGCAAACCAGGCTTTGGTTTTAGCTGTTCCTAGCCAAGAGTTGAGGCTATAGCACTGTGGCATTAACTCATCCTCGCTACCCAGGAATCCAGCGCCAGCGGTCAGCTACGAGAGAGCATTTAACTCGGGAAGACTGTGGTATTCTGGGAAGTCTTGTAGAGCAGGGACAAGTTCGTTCGTTTATTCGTCTGAAAGTGGCCCATCTCACCGTCCACTGACCCTGAGCTTCCGTACAGATCAAATGACGCCAGGTAACGAGCTAGCAGAGGCGCTTGAAAACATTTTGGACAGAATAATATTCGCACCTGTAGAAGTAAAATGAACAGGAGACCTTCCCTGGAGGAACATTATTAGCACTTGACTCTCCTTAAATAGACTTAGAATTTGAGCGAGAGCTTTTGTTTTTCCAGCCCTTTCTTAAGAGTGAGTTACTTTGGAGAAGCACTGGAAAAACAAAAACAAAAGCAAAACAAAACAAAACAAAAAGTGAAGAGAAAAAGGAAAGACAGATTAATCTGCGGGATTGAGAGTTAGATGCAAATTGCCTGTGGATTCAATCAACCCAGGCCCTTCCAAGATGTGAGATCCTAGGAGTGAAGAAAATAAGGACTCTTAGTCATTTGCTTTAAGATTCAGTGGGGTTCTTCCACACCCTAGAAGCTGTGACTTCTCAGACTTTAAGCCGTTGGCCCCCCAAGGCTGCTCCGGGATAGGGGGATGGTACCAGAGCAAGCATTCTCTCCTAGGGGGAAAAAAACCCAAAAACTAATACGGAGAATGGTCCACCGTTGCCTCCGACTCACCTCCACCTCCTTGTCCCACAGTTGCACCAAGAAAATTTCAGAGAAAACAAAACCCCAGAGGGCATGTCGAACTGAAAGTTTATAAATTAAAGGGGGGAAAAAACCAGCGAATAGCGCTTCCAAAATTCACAAATCTTTTAAAGATAGCTCTAGTTGAGTGCACAGTGCCCTTAAAGAGGCGAAAAGCTGCAAGACTGAGAGACAGTCTCAGAAACAAGCGAGGCACAGAGGGTGTGGGGGTCGAAACAGAGGGATAGGAGAAAGCAGAAGAAGGCGGGGGAAATGCAGGCCAGGGATATTCACATTGAATACAAAAATAATCGTTATTTGAATACAAACAACCGAAAAGTGCTACAAGTCTCAACCTTCTTAAAAAAAAAAAAAGAAAGAAAGAAAAAAGAAAAACAAACAAACAAACAAAAAGAAATAAAGACAGGTTTTTCAAAGAGGGCTTTTACGATGGCGGGCCCTCTTTATGGGTCTCCCAGGCACTTTCCCTTTGGGTATGGCCCTCACCTTATAGAAAGGGAAAGTATAGGGAATCCCTGGCCTGCACCTCGCTGAAAGGCTCCCATTCTTACATTCAACATCCAGGAGGGCGCCCCTTGAGGGGTGGAGTGTGAAGGTCACCAAAATCAAACCCATCCAGATTCAATTCAACTCCTGGCCAGGAGCCGAAAGGATTCTGCACTCCTTTGTCACAAATGTAATTTCCAAACATTTAAGATATGTAGATACAAATCGGTAGCATGGATACCATGAACTAGTGTGGCCTAGCGCCGGAAGCGCCTGGCTGACCCGAAATTCTGAGAATTCAGGCTATGGGGTCTCCAGGAGTCCTCCCTGCTCTGAGCAAACACCATCCCCAGGCAGACAGAATCCAAAGCCGACGTTGTTGTGATAATAAATAGCGTCCCGAGGCTTGCAGATAGTTGGCGGGTGTGCATAGGGCCTGGGGTCATAGGGCGCATCTGTTCACATCAGAATAAGGCGCCCTCTCGGGGCAGACTCAGTTCCGCAGCCCCGTCACCCTGAATAGGGGAGTCACAGCAGGATTTCATTCTCCACCTGCTCCCCCTCCCCAGCTAGGCAGAGCTGGCCGGCCGAAGAGTACAGTCTCTACACCTGTCCACGGCAGTGCAAACCGGGACCACAAGTCATTCGCTGCCTCGTCCCAGGCGGTTCACTGGGTACCAGCAGCGGCCGCGCATGTGGACAGTGCCCAGCCTGGGAGGCAGTAGTAAGGGTAGTAGTAAGAGGGCTGCAGTGGCAGAAGAGAAGGTGGCCTCAACACTTCTCCTGGCAGATACTGTCTTTGGTCGTCACGGACCAGCACCTTTACAGCCACTTTCTTGGCGGCGGGCGCTGAGGCAAGCAAGTCGGCGGCCATCTGCCGGCGTTTGGTCTTGTAGCGACGGTTCTGAAACCAGATCTTCACTTGCGTCTCGGTGAGCTTCAGCGAAGCTGCCAGGTCTGCGCGCTCTGGCCCGGATAGGTAGCGCTGGTGGTTAAAACGGCGCTCCAGCTCGAAGACTTGGGCGTGCGAGAAGGCGGCCCGCGAGCGCTTCTTTCGCGGCTTAGGGGCAGCGGGCTCTTCCTCCTCCTCTACGCCTGGCGCTTGCCCGCTGCTAGCTCCGCTGCCTGCTGCGCTGCACAACCCAGGCACGTGTGCACTTCCCGGACTAACCCCACCTTCCTCGGCTCTTGGGCTGTGGTCGCCTGCGGATTCCGGTAGGAACAAAAAGCAAGAACCTGTCAGCCTCGCAAAGATGAAGATAGGTCTCAATTGCTGTGGTTTCTCCGGGAAGACTGGGAAGGGGAAACCCGCTTTGAGCCTACTGAAAGGGGGAGGTGACGTTCCACAGGGGTTCTGTTTCAGAGCTCTGGCTCCCTGGCTTCTCACACGTCTTTGGTGCTGCCAAAGCAGTAGGGAACAGATCCCTCCCCCCAAGTTTTCCGGGTCCCAGATTCCCTGCAGTAATGTAGGGTACTTGGCCTGAGCGTATCCACAAGGTTTTTTTGGTGCTCGGCCCTGAATCCTGGCTTTCTACATTGCTTTTCTGATTCTCAGCTCCAGGCTGTACACCTCTGCACAGCTACACACAAACACATCCGTTGGCTACGTGAAAGAGGGGGTGGGGAGGCAGAGCACAGACCCTGAGGTCAGAGGTATATAGAGTCTTCCACGCAAAGAGCCCAGAATTGCTGTCAGGGATCTGGCAACTAAGTGCAGAAGCTTCTGGGCTCCCTTGCAGCAAGCCAGCAGAGAGGTCAGCACTCTGGCCTGCTTTGTGCCTATGTGAGGCTTGCAGCAGAGTGTACTCAATAGAAGCCAGCTGGGGGGGGGGCTTTCAGACCAAGAAATAACACCCCCGCGAGTGCATTAAGAGGCTTGAGTCTTGAGTGCCTCCGAAAGAACTGGATCGCACTTCCTCACCCTCTTCCGCCTTCAAGTAACTGCTGGTTTTGTTGCTAGCTCCTAGGTACTCAGCAAAAGGCTGTTCTATCAGCCCTAGGGTAAGGGAATTTACACAAGCCCTCTCCAAAGGCTCCCTTGCTCCCTCACTGCGACTGCTATGGGACCTGTAGTCGCTAGCTTGGCTGGATCGGGGAAAAGCTTTGTGATCTACCTTATAGGTCTCTTGTCCCGGTTCCTGAGTTTAGAGATTGTAAACGGACACAGCTGAAGCATTGTAGATAAACTCAAAGCTTTTGGAACTGGGTGCAGGGTGCAGGGTGCAGGGTGCAGGGTGCAGGGCATATGGTACCAAGACTCTGGATTCCAAGAAGCTCAGTTACTTATGGCTTTGGGGCAGCACGTGGCAGCGTGCAGGAGTTGGACGCTTGGCCTGGACTAAAACTGGCGGGGCACTGTGTTCCCCCAGCAGGCCCACCCCGCTAGGGAATGCTTGACCTCTTAACCCATCCCCTTTCAGCCCAGCCCCTTTCCTGGAAAAACTTTTGCCACAAACCTGAAATGCTAGCTGACATCTCGCTGTCGCTGCGGACCGGGGCTTCCTCCTCCAAGTCCTTGGCGGCGTGCATCGCGCAGACCGGCTGGTCCAGGCCCAGGGTCACCCTGGCGCGGCCGGCTCCACTGGCTCCTGGTACCTCCGCGCAGCGTCTCCTGCCCTCGTTCTCGCTCTGGGCTGAGTCCGAGTCCCAACCTCCGGGACTCTCCGCGGTCTGCCCCACAGCTGTTCTGGTTAGGGCGGGAGACGCCAGCAGAGAGTCCTCGGCGCTCCCCAGAGCACCCGCGTCAGTCTCCCCAAAGAGCCGCCAGCAGCAGACGGCGGCGGGCGCCGAGGCCACCGCCACTTCTGTGCCCCCTGGTGCCCGGCGCCCCTCGGGCGCAGTCAGTCCGCCTCGCTCTTCTTTCTTGTTGAGGATCGCCTGGATGGAGAAAGGCGTCAAGGTGCTGGCGCTGCGCGCAGCCATCTACACCAAGTGTCGGAGCCAGCAGCCAAGCGGGCAGCTGGATCGCGGGGACAGCTTCGAGCTTGACAGAGATCGCTGGGCGACCGCTACGCGAGTGAGTGGGGCGCGCCAGGCCTCTGCAGCCCACTTCTGCGCAGCTCAGCAGCCCCCGCCCCTCTCAGTTCCAGGATCCGCGTCGACCCTCACTCCACCTCACAGGCCCACCTCGCCAGGACCCCCTCCCCCGGAATCTAGCGGCAGACGCTCTCCCCCTGCAGCTTCGCCCGTGGTCCTCAGGGGCCCTCCGGGGTCTGCCCCCTTCGGGAAGGCCAGCGCCAACTGTCAAAGGTCCTCTCCGAGTCTGCAGTTGCCTCCGGAGCGCCGCCGGGGCGCAGCGCCGCCCAAGTCACTTTTTCTGTGCGCCTCTGTCTTCCCCGCCTGCAGGGTTTCTCTCCTGGTGGGTCCTCCCTCTTTCCCTCTGGGCTGGCTCTTCCGGAGCCTACCCCCTGGCGCCCGAGGTGTCAGCTACGGCCCTAAAATCGGAGAAGAGCGGGACACCTTTTTACCCTCTGGCCGGGTTTTTATCTGTTTCTTCTCTTTCCTTCTCCAGCGTTCCACTGTAACCCCCCCTCCCGTCAGAGTGTCATTCCTCACCGCTGAGTGACAGCATCAGTCCACGCCCCTTCGCTGGCTGTCCAGGGCTCTCTGGGCAGTGGATTGGCTGGTTCCAACCAGGGGTTCGCGGACTTTACCGACGCGGAGGCCGGAGTGAGTAGCGAAAGACAGGGTCTGAATTAACCCCTTCCTTCCTAAATCTGGTTCTCTCTAGTAGCATCCTTCAGCCATGGGGGGCGGGGGTCACTCATCTTGAAACCTGAGATGGCCCTCTACTCTAGCGCTTTTCCCGAAAACCAGTTTGAAGCCCAGTCCAAATCTTGGGCGAAAACTCAACGTAAAGTGTCTCCACACGTGGCGAGTAGTTTCTGTTCTCTAGGATGGGAGACTAGAGTCGAAGAACAGGATTTATCATTTTGTTCTCACTCTTAAAATTTCGCGGCTGTTTCTCTGCTAATGCTCCTGACTGAACCGATCTAATAATGAAAATCACTCTACTAAATATTTTCTCTCCTTATGTTTGATTGCGTTGGATTTCTATAGATAAATTAAAACGTTAGGTTGACAAATGTTAGTTAAGCTCCAAGTGAAGTGTGGCATTGGAAGGCACCTGAGGGGAAAAAAAATTTTTTTTTTGTAGCTGGCTACTCTCCCTGAGCAGTCAATGCTGAATTTAATTGGATTTGTTCAACTGTTTTATATTGGGGGGGGGGGATCAAAAGGCTTTTAGCTTGTTCTTTAGATATCCGGTGTGAGTTGAGTAGAAATAGAAGTTTCAAAGGGAGCTACACCAGAACTGATCATATTTAACACCTTTAGAAATAATAACCGCTAGAAGGAAGTGAATACAAAATAAAAATATCGTGGTTATGTCAAAACATATGTTGTCTATTTACATAACTCTTTTAATGAAAAGTTTGTTCAGGCGATGTATCTCATTGCGTCACAGACTTTACCAGAGGCTTAACAACGTCCAGTACAGATTGCAACCACTGAACACCTTTAAATAATTGTAATCTTAATGTAATAAGCTGAGGAGGTTGCTACCTTGGTGTCATTATAAGGACCGCCTCCCAGAGCTGCTTCCTCTGGCTGGTTCAGCACTGCCGGGGAGAGGTCCTTAGCTCGTCAAAGTTGTCCTCAAGAAGAGTGGCTAGAAGCTTATCCACTTCAGAGATGCAGTTGCCTAGTTTCCTGCCCTACGGAGATGCTGCAGGGAACCTTGGGGTGAGGGGTGGGGCTCTCTTGAGGAGGCTACAGCTCTTTATAGTTCTTCATGACTGCGTAAGTTTTGAGGAAAAGATTTAAATTTGTTGTTAGTATCTGGCAAGTGTAGCAGTCAAGAGACCCAACAAAATGCTTTTGGGGTTTCAAAATGAAACTCTTCACCCCTTCAACGGTTTTGTGTCTTATTAAAACTGATTTCCTTTTTCTTCACCCCACTTTGGGGTGTTAAGAATGCATATAGCTATTTTTCTTTAGGGACCAGTGCAGGACAAGGAACATAGATTGCCAGGGTAAAAATGAGGTTATTCAGATGTAGAGTATTATGTGCTGGCCTGTGGGCATAGAACTCGATGGGAGCAAGAACCAGTGAGTTCCAGACATATCTGAAGGTTGGATGACTGAGCGCTTCAGTTAAAATTTGGGGATCCATATACTTATTTGAAGTAATGATTACTACTTAGTCAACAGAAATAACCGTTAAAAAAAAATCTGAAACTACAGGTTGCCACAGAGGTAGGTGGCAGACGTTTTCGAAGCATGAAGAGCCACGGTTTGGTGATTTTAGAAGTTGTCAGCGTCGATTGTTTTTGCATAACGAAATTCATCAAGAATAATAATCAAACAAAAATAACGAAGTGGTTTCGGTCCACGTCTCCAAGAGGCGCTGGGCAACAGACGTTGGCAGAGGTTAGCAGATCATTAGGTCTAATGAGTGACCGCTGCAGGCAGGGCCAGGAGGAAGGTGTTTGGAAAGAGAGAAACGCTCGGGATCTGAGCTACAAACGAGGGTAGCCCCTTAAAAAAAAACGAGTAAGAGCTGGGAAGGGATGAAAAGGCTTTGGGGGCTATGGCCGGATGTACTGAAGCACCCCGAGGATATCCTGAGTCAAGGCCAGCTCAAGAGGTCATAGCCCGCACAGAAAGGAGGTCTGGAACTGCTCCATGTTACTGCAGCCTTACCCGGTCCCCACTTCGAGGACAACGAGAGGAGGAGAAGCTAGCTCCGGAAACTCCGTGGTTGCGGACCGCTTGTGGCTCCTGGCCTGGTGCTGGCGCTGCTCTCAGGCCTGGACTGGCTGTGGTTTGCGACAAGATCTCTCCGCACCCAGCGCCCGTCTCCGTGGCCGCGCCCCCCCCTCCTCTCGCCCGTGCTCCAAACTTTCATAGACGTATTCCCCTTCTCCCCACCCCCCCATTTGTTCCTTCTCCAGCTGCCTCCTCTCCAGGATCCCCGCGTGGGTCCAGCACCTCTTCTGCGCGGCCCCCTACGTGAGGCGCCCTCAGTCCTCTACGCAGCCTGGGCCTGGTGCTGCTTAGGCGGCGACGCATCCACTCGCCTCAGGGGCCACGTATTGGGAATGAGAAAGCCGCGAGGGGCTCGGATGGGAGAACCTACAGCTTCAGTCGTTCCTGATAAGCTTCTGAGCAGAGGCATTCACTTCTGGGGTTCTCAAGTCGGAGGGGCAATCTTTCCCAAAGGTCACGCTACAACGCTTGGGCGTCACTCGTTCCTGTCTTGACCTGGGTAGCAGAGCTTGTCTTCTCTCCACACAGCCTAAGGGTGCACGGCACAGGTCCCTGCAGACCATAGGACCCACATTCGGCTGTGACCTGAGCCGTGTGAAGTTAAATGCTCTCTCCATTCCTTTAAAAACAAGGCTGACAGCGGGGCTTTCCGCAGGCCGTAAAGCTGCCGGAGCTACCAAGAAGAGAATGAACTTGCTGGCTCACAGAAGGTGAATGGTCGCTTTGGGGGTTGACGGTCCTCATTTGCAGATGCCCCGAGTCGGGGGCGGGGGCGCTCCCAGCATCCACAGTACATTAGAGGTCAAACCAGCAGACATGGTTTCCCCAGGGCCCAAGTCAAGCCCCAGCAGGGTTTTTCCACGCACAGCGTTTTGGTTTAACGGACTGGAGAGAGACACGTCACCAACACAGGCCAAGGTACCGCTAACACACCAAAGCCCCCTAGACTACCGCTTTACCCAAAGTATATACAGCTGGGGAGGGAGGTGCGATGAGCAGGAAATCATTCCTGCACAGATTCAAGCAGATTCAAGGCCTTCGGTGAGTAGCTAAATCAGGATTCAAATTTGTCTGTAATAACAATCAAACCGAATTTCCCACTCTAGATTGTGCCTCTCGTGTTTTTCCTCCTTAAACGGTTCCTTATTTGTTTCTGATTAATTATTCATTCTAAGAAAACAGCTTCTCTGAATCTGGGCAAAATCAAAGAAACCACGCAAACCTAGTGATAATGATGCCTTCTGTTTTGTACGTTTGACAATGCAGCAAAGTGAGCTCAGGCCTGTGAGTTGAAACCAAACCTAGCACATAACGCTCTTTTAAAAAATAATTAACGAACTATGGTTACACATAGGAAAAGACAGTCAAGTGGTAGAAATCCACTGGATTCAGAGATAAAATAGTGTTCTCAAGTCTGGGATGCAGAGAAATGGCCCTAGGGAAAATACTTTGCCTGGCAGCTTAGCTACCGCGCAAGTGTGAAAAAGAAACCAGAGTAGCTGCAGAACAGTGGAGGGCGAGCGCCACCTAGCGAGCACTCTTCCTGGATGTCCGACATACATACAGGACAGGTACCTTCCCTTTATCAATGCAAAGTTCAGTAGTGGCCATGAGGAAGGGACTGGGACAGAGCGAGAGGTGCTGGGCTCAATTGTCTTGAAGGCTGTTGCACTAGGGAGAATGAGAACTGGACCTGGTTCACCCCCATTACTCCTCTGTGTAGGTTCTCCTGCAGGTCGGTTGCTGGGAAATTTCAAGTATGGCTCTCCCCATGATAATTACGGTACATAAACCTGAGAGTTTATTTGGAATAGTTAACAACAACAACAACAACAACAACAACAACAACAACAACAACAATAATAATAATAATAATAACAATAATAATAAGCTTTTAAATTATTTTTTCTTTTTGAAACAGGGTGTCATATATGCCCCAGGCTGTTCCTCATAAACATCAGTCTTAATAACTTTATTATCCTGCAAAACCCAAAATTCTGTCTATATTGGACACTAACATGCCCCTTCTCTCTTCCTCATGTCCTGCCAAACAGCATTCTATTTTCTCCATAAATTTGATAATGTAGACCAGGCTGGCCTGGAACTCACTCAAGAATGCCTCTGCCTCTCCAAGGTTGGGATTAAAGGTCCACCCCCACCCCCAGCTCCCTTGGACATATGAGTTGTTTGTATATCTCAGCAATTCTGAGTAATGATGAAATCAACACATATGCATAATTTGATAATTCACACAATAGAAAGACCTATTTGTGTGTAGAAAAGAATCACATACATAGATCTTTCTTTTACAACTTGCTTCTGATTCTTCAGGACATAGACTCAGAAACGACAACTTTGGGATTCTGTGATTATTTTATTTTTAATTAAAAAAAATCTCTATATCATTTTCCCACAATGGCTACACCATTTTACATTCCTACCTACAGAAGACAAATATTCTGATTTTTCATATCCTTAACAATGTCTGTTGTTTTCTCTTTGTAATAGCAGCATTCTAATGAGCAGGTAGTGGCACAATGTTGTTGGGTTGCTTCTCATTTCTTTAAGGACAGATGACTTACGGACACATAATATATCTTCTTGGAGAAATGTCTATCCATTGCTTGTTCTGTGGTAGCTGAATTTGAGAGGTTCTTTATATTTTGTAGATATTGGTTACTTATTTAAAAAGTGATTTGAAAATATGTTCTCCCATCCCATTGGTCAGTATTCTCAAAGGACTCAGTGGGTTGGACGGAGGTGAGAAAAGGGAAATAATACAAGGTGTGCTTTGGATCTGGTCTCAAGGAACTACACGTAGCTCAGACTTGGCGGAGACATGCTGAGGAAGTTATCAGTTTTTGATGTATTGCATCTTACCCACTTATTAGAGAGTCGGGCCCCAAATACTGACACCATGTAGAGTGGGCGACTGTCTTAGTGCTCTACTAAGAGACACCATAACCATGGCAACTCTTAGAAAAGAAAGTATTCAATCGGAGCTTTCTTACAGTTCCAGAGAATCAGCCCATCATTATTATGCTGGGGAGCATAGTGCTGTGCAGGGAGACACTGATGGAGAAGGAGCTGAGAGTATCACAAACAGATCCACAGGCAACAGGAAGACAGAGCCACTAGGTCTGGCTTGGGCTTCTGAAACCTCAAAGTCCACCTCCAGTGGCACACTTCCTCCAACAAGGCCACACATCCTACCTAATCCTTTCCGGTAGTGCCAGTCCCTAGCATTCTAGTACATGAGCCCATGAGGGTCATTCTTATTCAAACCACCACAGTGATAATGACAGTGGGTAGGGTGTGAAGTAAAGACTGAGAAAAGCATCACAAGAGGATGTTGGGCTAGAAGCAGGATTTGGGGAATTATCAGTTGGAGGGAGAGCCAGAGGCCTCTTGTCTTCATGCCAGCTGGCCTCATACTTGTGGAAAGAACGACAATAAAGATCATTTAACATGTCTAAGACCCCCTGAGTGGGACCTAATTTAAGACTCGATAGATGCCAGCCCACCTGTTGTGATCTCATCAAACAGTTTTCCTCCACATGAAGAACCTTGATTTAAAATTACATATACACGCATGTGTTTATTTAGGCAAGTGTTGAACAACTGAGCTAAAGTCCCAGTCTTGGAGTGTAGTCCAGGCAGAACTGAGAACTGAGCTTTGCTCCCCTTGCATGCCAGTCCAAGCACTCTCCCACTGGGCTGCGGCTCCCAGATCTCATATGTTCACTCCTTTATATTTGTTTATGTGTGTAGGTCACAGAATCAGAAGATACTCAGAGATCTTACTACAGATAGGAAGTAGAGGATGTAACGGGATATATGTAATAAGAAAGGAGACAGGGATGGGAGGGGATCGAAGGACCACTAACTGGAAGAAGGAAAGGAACCTCCCCATAGGAGGAAGCAGGGAGCAGACTCGTAGGCGGGATGGACTGTAGTAAGGTTTGTGAGGGGTTGCACATGAGCACCAGGGAGTCACTGGCTGTGTAACCAGCTGAGGAGCAGAAGACTTGACAACACCAGTAAGTCTGTCAACCTTGGCTTCAGTGTCACTGAGACCTTGACAACCCTCCACAACCCTCTGCTAAGGTCCCAGCTCTGTGTACAGCCTCTTACTCACCTCTCGCTGCTCTTGCTCCAGCGGTGCATCTTCATTCTCCCAGAAAGCCTAGCCCACCAACCTGCAACTACCAGTCCTGGCCCTTGGGCTGGGATGTCTTTCAAAGACTCACTTCATAGTCCACAGGTCTGCGTTACAAATCCCTCTCAAACTGCATTAAGTCTCTGGGAACTTTTGGTTCTTTGTTTAATGGTCTAACTTCGGGAGGCCACTTGTCTCCCTCGCCTAGGCTTTTACTCGGGTGGACTATAATTACACAGGAGCACATGTGAGTGCCCACTGGTTCCTGAACTGCAAGATGTACCCTCCACTCAGCACAGCTGTGCAGTACTGCCCTAATATTATTTATTTATTTATTTATTTATTTATTTATTTATTTATTTATTCACTTTACATCCTGATCATAACCCTTTACCTCCTCTCCTCCTGGTCTCATCCTCTCTCCCCCTTACCTCATGCCCTTCTTCCCTAATTCTCAGAAATGGGGAGCCTGCCCACTACTCACCCACCCTGGCTCATCAAGTCGCATCAGGACTACTGAGCACATCCTTTTCCCCTGTGGCCTGGTGAGACAGCCCCACTGAGAAGAGGGGGAGGGGAAGGGTGATCAAAAAGCTGGCAACAGAGTCAGAGTCAGCCCCCACTCCCTTTACTAGGGCACCCATATGAGAACTAAGCTGCCCATCAGCTACATCTGCATTGGGAGACTAGGTCCAGTTTATGCATGGTCCTTGGTTGATGCTTCAGTCTCTTTAAGCTGCTCTGGGCCCTGGTTAGTTAGTTCTGTTGGTCTTCTTGTGGAGTTCCTATCACTTCAAGGTCCTTCTATCTTTTCCCTGACTTTCCCACAAGACTTCCGATGCTTTGCCCAATGTTTGACTGTGAGTCTGAACATCTGTTTCTATCCTCTACTGAGTGCCATGGGACAGCTATGCTAGGCTCCTGTCTGTGAGCAGAGCAGAATATGGTTAATAGTAGTATCAGGGGTTTGCTCTCTTCCATGGGGTGGGTCTCATGTTGGGCCAGGAATTGGTTGGACAGTCCCTCAATCTCTGCTCTATCTTTATCTGCACATCTTGCAGGCAAGATAAATTCCGGGTCAAAGTTTTTTGTCTTCCTTAATCGTTTCTTTCTGGTCTTTCTTGTTGTTTGAATGACTATGCATAGTACTTTCCCACCCCCCCTTCATATATAACCTTTTCTCTTGAAAATAAGGAAAGTCATGGTTTACCCCTGCGCAGCCTGAGCACTATGCCTTCAATTAAATTGACTCATTTAGGCAAGTTGTCCCTTCATGATAATAAACAAAGATGCTTAAATCAAAAAGGCATTTTTAAAAGAGTGGTATGTACCTAATTTTAGTCCTCATATATCTCTTTCTACATCTTTACTACTTGTGCATATCCATCTGTTGCCATGATTACTTCAATAACTTTATTTAAATGACTTATGTTTAGCTCAAAAAGCTTTACCCCAAAACCTCTGTATAAGTAATGTATAGGCAATATTAATATATTTATAAATATTTAAGTCAAACACTAGTAACCTCTCACCATGTATAGCCCTCCCTTACACACACACACACACACACACACACACACACACACACACACAGACACACACACATACAAACACACACACACACACACACACACACACACACTGCAGATAAAGCAATGTAACCTTTAGCTTACATTGAGGGTGTCTCCCATTCTGAGGACACATTAACAAGGCTACAGAGTTGTTATATCCTACCACAATCAACCTAAGACTTTCTGGCATAGTTAGAAATACTAAAAATAAAGTGAATTGATGACTAGAAATGCCTATATAAGTCCAGGGAGACATATTTCAGAACATCTAAGCTTTTTAAATTTTGTTTTGTTTTGTTTTTGTAATGGCCAACATCTTAGAAACTAGCTGTGCTAGCTAATCTTAGTTGTCAACTTGATGCCATTCAAAATCACATAGGAGAAAATGAGAAACCCTGGAGAGGGTTCTTTTCTTTTCCTTTTTGACTATTTTTATTCCTTTATTTATTTTTCACATATACATTTGTATTATTACACATATATACAATAAACTACCTACAGCAAGAAGAGTCATGAAACAATCAGGAATTATATAAATACTACATTCTTAGTGTTTTGGCTATTTGTATTTGGCAACTTTGAAGAAAACATCTCTCCTATCTTGGTGAGTATAAAATTCTGAATGTAAATTACTATCATATCTCATTGTTATCAACTTAAAACATCTATCTAGACCTAAAAACATCTTAACCTCTAAACAACTAAGCTTATTTGTAAAACTAAACTGTCTGGTCTTCAACCCCATCAGAGACTAGAGAAGGAATAAAATTAATTACATGAGTATACTGGGAGTGCAGGTTAGCAGCTTCTCAAATGAGGCGATGACAGAGAGTTTGCTACCTGGGCAGTCACCCAAAATTCTCTATAACATTGGAGCATCATCTTCAGCCTTCTGGTCCAATATATATGACAGACATATTTGTGGGGCAAGAACTATTGAGAGAACTTGCTTACCCTGTCTTGGCAGAGTTTGGTCAACTCTGCCTGCACCTGGAGAGGTTTCTAAGTGAGGAGGGAGCACCCACCTTAAATGTGGGTGTTATCATCCAACTAACAAGGGCCCTGGACTGACTGAAAAGGAGAAAATGAATGGGTGAATGCAAGCAGCTTTCTCCTTATCCTGCCCTATTGACTGTACCTTCCAACTGAGAGCTGCACACACACACACACACACACACACACACACACACACACACAAATCCTTCTTTCTTGAAGTTACTTTGTAATGAATACGCTATTACTCAGTGGTGGAATACGTAAATTGAGTGTGATGTATGAGGCACTCACAGATGAAGATATCATACACCAGTGAGATGAACTCTCTACAATCACATACACACACAGAAGGGTGTTACACACTCCATGCTTCAAATGAGTCACTACCGCATCCCTCATGCTGAGTAGACCCAGCACATGGCAGGCTCTTAGCAAATGTTTATTGGACAAATGGTCTCATTTTACCCTCAACACAGCCCTTTGAGGTCAGCAGGGCAGGCATCAGGTTTCTTTTTACAGATGAGGAACTTGAGACACAGAGAAGCCACCTGATTTGTTCCAGGTCACCCGGAACGTAGGTGCTCATCAGGACGCCTGTTACAGAGCCTGTCTAGTAAGACGTGTGCTAGCTCAACATCACTCCAAGTCAACCAATTCTTCCCTCAGTCCTTTTAGCACAAATAACATATTTCAGTTTCTTTTGTTGTTGTTAAATCATCTTCTGAGACTTGGGAGATGTTTATTCCCATGATGGGACATTTTGGACTAGGTTCTAAAAGGGAAAAGGCTGGAGGGCCATGCCTTAAGAGAACGAGGCTTAAGGTAGGGAGAAAGCTCATCCGAGAGATTTATAGCAAGGAATTAAGGCAAGCGCTGTCATTTGGGCTGAGTAAGTGTGACTAGAAACAGGAAGGAGAAAACAGGATCCTGTGGTAGAGCAAGGCTTAATGGAATGTCAGCGGAACAGATGGGTTGGAGCTGTCCTGGGAACTGTCAAAGGAAGCAGTTGGAAAAGGCTTTGGAAGAATCCCTGTGACATGCAGGTGAACCAGGATGGTGACACAGGCTTCCTGTAAATGCAAAATGGGTTGTAAGTGAGGTGTAGAAAAGACAAGCATAGGCATATTCTGCAAGCTGTCTCTGGAAAAAGTCTGCACCAGGTCAGAAAAGATAGGGGCCCAGGTACAGAGGGCAGGCAAATCTTCTTAGACATGGCTTTCCTTGAAGGGATAGAGGTGATTTTAAAAAGCAATCTAAAATTAAATTATATCCTTTTAAAACTCCAACAGTGCTTGCTGGGGAAATGCATTTATAATGGGCCAGAATGGTGCTTTGAGGAGTTGTTTCTCTCCTTTCATTGTGAGCTCTGGTTATGAGGCTTGTGCAGCAGGCACTTTTACCAGTGGAGCCATCTCCTTGGCTGTGAAGTGTGAGCGTCTAGGAAGGTGAGCTGGGTGTAGAACCAGAATGTGGCTCGGTCTAATCCTTAAGCCATTGCTGAAAGTCTTCAGTCTTTCTATGTTCTGGATTTTGTCTTGTATTGAGAGGCCCAGGACTCTAAAAACCGCCTTCCTCTTTTGCCAGTGGGCTTCCTGTAAGTTAGATCTGAGGAGGGTTGTTAAGTTGGCTTCTCTAGAGAAAAAGACCCAATCAAATGTGCGAAGAGGCAAATGCTGGCATTTATTAGGGAGCCTAGTTCATGCTTCTGGGGGCTGGTGTGAAACAGTGTTGGCTAAAGAACTTGCTATGTCAGTAACCTGGCTCAGTGCAAGTCTTAAGGCCTCCAATGAGCAAAGAGGCTGATGGGGTAGCTCTCAATCAAGGCCTGAGCACTCTAGGAGACAGATTGTGTCCTACAGCCAAAAGGCCAGAGAGCTAAGGATGGGAAGGGAAGAAGATATTCCAATTCACAGGAGCAGATAAATACATTTCCTTTTCCTTTTGTTTTCTCCCTAACTTCTGCTAACTGGATGGTATCTGTCCGTGGGGAGGACAGATATTCTCTGTGTAGTTCACTCGAATTTACACTAACCTCTTTACACACACACACACACACACACAAGCAAAACTGATGCTTCACCATGTTTTAAGAATTTCTACATAGAACGAGGATGATATTTAAACATTGCAACTTCCCTGTTGTGCACATCATTTAAAATATTAATATATAAATTATTAATGCTTAAATATTGATAGTATCCAAATATGATGCAACTATTCCAACCACCAAAGTGAACTAATCCTGGCACCTAGAAAAGGAGACTGAGTCTTGGGGTGATGTTTACATTTCCTTGATACGTCATAACATATACATGCATATCTGTGCATGTGTGTGTGTCTGTGTGTGTGCATGCTTAACAAAATAGGGAGGAAATATTCATCTCAGTTCTCATTTCTGTGACTGGTCATGTGCTCATAGCGCATATTTATAAGTACGCTCTTCTACTATTCATTCTGCATTCTCTGCACTGTTCTTTACCTTGAAAGAACAGAGCAATCATTCCTGAAGTGTAGCCAAGCTTAGCAGTTCTGTATGCACTGGGTGGCAGGGTACATTAAGGGGCATCCCAGGGAATACCCTTATTTTTGCTGTGGGTTAGTGGAGTAGTTCTATGTAGTCTGGGTCATCACTCCAGACAACACACTGTTTCTTTAGTCTGTTACTATGGAGGATGAGGATCCCTAGGTTGCCTTGACTTCCAGCTCAATATAAGTTCCGTGGGTTTCCTAGTGGATGAATTCATCTTTCTGGAGCTAGGACATAGGCCATCAAAGCATGAACCCATATCAACTGGAATCAAAGCTTCTATTAAAAGGGGTAAAGCTCAGTGATGTTCTACAAACACCAAAGATGAAGGAGGAGGAGGAGGAAAAGGAGAACAATTGCCAGTGAATAATGGTTTCAGGGCCTCCAAAGTCCCAAGCACCAAGATGGGCGCAATGGCACACGCCCTAGCACTCAGGGAGGCAGAGGCAGATGGATTGCTGTGAGTTTAAGGCCAGCCTGGTCTACAAAGTGAATACAGGACAGCCAAGGCTACACAGAGAAAACCTGTATTGAAAACAACAACAACACAAAGCAAAAACAACAAAAAACCCAAAACAACAACAAAAAAGCCGCCCCCCCCAAAGCCCAAAACAACAAAACCAAAATCCCAAGCACCTGTGCTGTGAAGGGAGCCTGCCAAAGCCTCCAGGTAGCATTCTTATCTACCAAGATGCTTCTGAAATCTACAGAATCCTATCGAATCATATGCCTCAAGAGGCACAGCCACAGGGATCTATTTTGGAACCTTCTTTCTGTTCTGGGTCCCACTCAAGCCAGCTTCGGTCACTTGTAGTTGGGGCAGATGATACTCCACCATAGTCCAAAACCCAAAGGCCTGCCAGGCATTCTGTCTCTTTCCTGGTTTTCTTGCACATGCAACCGTTTATTCTCTACTTTACAAAAACTATCCGTACACATCTATACCATGGGACCTAGAAATTTCATTGAGAAAGACCCTGTTTATTCCCCAGCTTCTGACATCACAAAACCTTACCAATAAATCCAAAATAATCATCACTTCTCATCACTAGGCTTCAGTGTCATAATGTAACTTATATAATAGAACAGTGTTGCTACCTTGTGGAAGGGAAAAGTGACCAAGGTTTGAGCAGATCAAATAGTGCAGAGGGATGGAAAGTTAGTGCACTATCATGTCCCTGAATTCCTGGCCCCAACAGCTGCAAGCAAGCTGCTTTGGGTAGGTCTTGTAGACCAGGCTGGCCTCGAACTCAAGAGATCCTCCTGCTTCTGCCTCACAAGCT
Source organism: Acomys minous (assembly GCF_964271855.1). NCBI lineage: Eukaryota > Metazoa > Chordata > Mammalia > Rodentia > Muridae > Acomys > Acomys minous. The sequence continues at coordinate 26,957,749 of NC_140491.1, read as the reverse complement.
CTGGGATTAAAGGCGTGTGCCACCACACCTGGCTTATTGTTTTACTTCTTGCTAAGTGCTTTTGCTAACTGGAGTGTGAGTGTCAACCAGGATATGTTTTGCTTTCTTTTGTTTTGTGGTGTGTGTGTGTGTGTGTGTGTGTGTGTGTGTGTGTGTGTGTGTGTGTGTGTAAAAGACAAAGAACAGTGAGGCTCGGGGCTGCATGGTTGATTTGGGCACATTGCCCCTACGCTGCAACAAAGACTTTCCTGAGGTTCTCTGGTGGACATCTTGCAACAGTATATCGCACCTGTATTGGAATTACTGATTGACTAAGCTTAGGATAATCCACTGATGTCCTCCAGTCCCCATCTGTCTTTTGCATATGGCAAGTAGGAGAGCTAAAGGGAGGTGTCAGAAGAAGCTCCTATCTAATTTTGAGTCCTGAAATGCCTCTAGGAGTAGGTTTTGTTGGTGTTCACTGTTCTACTTATAAGAAGCTCTGCAGGTTCCCGTTTGGTTCTTATCATAATAGCGCCAACTCCACAGGTTGTGTGATAATAGTTATTCTGTGTGTGTGTGTGTGTGTGTGTGTGTGTGTGTGTGTGTGTGTGTGTGTGTGATTTTTCACATTTATTGCTAACTTGACAGACTCTAGATGCTCTCTGGATAGGTCTCTGGAGAAGTCTGTAAGAGATTACCTAGATTAGACTGACTGATGTTAAAAGACCCACTCTAATGTGCTAATTCCATTTAGTTGGCTTGGGACCAGGATTTACGACAAATGAGAAAGTGAGCCAAGCACCAGCATTCCTGTTTCTCTGCTTCCTGACTGCAGATGCGATGTGACTAGCCGCTTCAAGTTCCTGCTGCCTTGCTTTCCCCACCACGATGGACTGTGTACCCTTCAAACAGTGAGCCAGAATAAAACCTTCTTTCGTGAATTGGAGTTTGTCAAGTGTATTGTTGCAACAATGAAAACTAAATTATCCAGGTTGGGAAACCAGTGTAGGGTTCTGCCATTTGCTAAGCATGCATTCTAAAATTAAGAAAACAATTACCAAATTAATTGAAGCCCCCATGAGCACACTGAGTCAGACTTGAGCTAACGGTTCCTCATTGGTGAGATACACTGGCCTGTAAGTCTCTGGGAATCAGTGTGAGCTCAGAGGCATGGTCCGGTATTCTCCTAAAGATCTAACTGTTCCCCTTCCTTTGATGAACACTTATCCTGACAAAGGGCTGTAGGCCTCTTTGGGGAAGAGATGGGAGAAAGATTAACAGTGCATTTTTTCAGTGATGCTCTATAGAGATCTTGGTATAGACTCAGATTCCCCTTCATTCAAGGGGTTATAGGCTGATAAAGTGCTCAATTCTTGGAAGCTATAATGGTTTCCATTTGGCTCTTCCCACCATCATAGACCTCTCTCTGTGTAGCTCAGGCAACCAATATAGAGGTTTGCTATATGCCAAGTTTGTCTTTTCTGAAACTGGAAATGGGACCACTGGGCGTCGATTTTTTTTATGAGTGCTACTGAGGTTGTGTTCATTTAACCTAAAGGCTCTCTGCTTGTACAGACCTGCCAATAATTTAGAAAAATGACTATATATCATAGAACACCATGACGGGCCAGGTAACAGTATAGATCTACATGGACTAGACTATTCTGACGGCTGTTTTGCCTCTGGTGTCCATCACAGCAATCACTGCCCTCTTGCTTTGGGGGTTCAGTACTGCCACTTGTCATCTGGGCATCAAATTATACTCATTGCATTTAAATCTTCCATTTGAATCCCTACGGAACCCACTGTAAGTTGTTGACTATGGAGAAGAGGAACTGCAGAGTCTTTGGTAATGCTGGGACTCCCCCACCAATTTACTTCCCAATGGACTGGTGAAAGGCACATGTTTCAGACCTGCCTGCTGTGGGTAGGTAGGTGTTAAGTGATGATAGCCCAGCCTTTCATGATAATCTCCTGAGGTCTTGCATCTTCTCTGAAGTAAAGGAAAGGAAAGGAAAGGAAAGGGAAAGGAAGGGAAGGGAAGGGAAGGGAAGGGAAGGGAAGGGAAGGGGAAAGGGAAGGGAAGGGAAGGGAAGGGGAAGGGGAAAGCGAAGGGAAAGGAAGGGGAAGGGGAAAGGGAAGGAAAGGGGGAAGGGAAGGGGAAAGGGAAAAGGACCTTTCTCTTTTCCAGCCAAATGCTTTTGCCACCCAAGCCCAAGTCTGTTTCCTTGCTGCTCAAAAGGGCAACACAGAATGAGATGCGGAGGCAGGAAAAGCAATTGCTCTGGTAATCTGGCAAAACTGTGAAGATGGTGGACTAGGGTTCTGAAAAGACCATTTTAACTCAGCATAAAGTATTTAAAAGGACTTATTTTATTTTTATGTGTATCGAGTATTTCCCTGCATTTGCATAAATAACTATGTGCACACCTGGTACCAGCAGACATCAGAAGTGGGTATTGAGTATCTAGAGTTGGAGCTATGGATGGCTATAAACCACCACGTGGATGCTGTGAACTGAACCCAGGTCCTGTACAAGAACGAGAACGAGTGTCTTTAACTACTGAGCACTCCCTCTGGCCCCTCAGCGTAAAGCTTAAGCTCCTTTATCTTTAAGCAAAGGTGAAGAGAGGGCATAAGGTTAGGGAAGACTTGATGGTCTGAGACGGGTTGATATGAAATCTGATGGTTGGCATTTGTGCCTCTGAAACTATTTATCCCCATCTTTATGTCATCAGTCTAGATGGGGAAAAGAGAGATTAGAGAACCTTTGAGGATATCCATATTGCACCGTTCGTTCTGGGCTAATATTTGTACCTGTGCAGAATGGAGTGAGGACAAGCTGACCCAAAGCTGGAGGGCACAGAGAACCAGAGATAACATGAGGGCAGAGATGTCAAGACTTTTGGTCCTTGTTAGTATCTGTCCGACAACCCAGGCCCATGGTAATTAGTCAGAAGCATCCCTGGGACTTCTTACTCAACAGCTCTATTCCAACTTCAGTGAAAGATCCTGTCTCAAAGGAGTAAGATAGAGAGTGACAGAGCAGGCCACCTGACATCTTAGGTACATGTACTCACACACATTAAGTGTAAAAAAAAATCTTAAAAATGCCTCAGGTCACTTATGTGGATGTAGGGTTAAGAACACCCTGAACAATCTACTCATTTAGTCAGTGACTGGTGCTAGGAACAACCAGCCAACACCATCTGTGTTGTGTCTCTAAAGAAGTTTTTCTCTAGAAGTGTCCAAAAGTGTCACATATAGTTACCAAACTGCTTGTCTCCTAAGTAGTGGATTAGAAGAAATGTAAAAGTCATTAGAAGCAAAATGCTGCCACTGGCATGTACCCTACCAAACAACGTAAATAAAGCTGGGAGGTTATGAAGGAAAGGATCTTATGTGTGAGTGCCTGATGTTGGGTAAGTAGACAGATATACAGACAAAGTCATAGATGTGGTGCAGGGCGTTAGAGAACTGGCTCACACAAGGATGGACTCCCACAAAGGGTGTGTGTGGCTGAAGACCTCGGATGGCTAAAAGCACGTGCCAGTGCACGCCTGACGTCTCGGAACCAGAGAAGTTGATAAGACGGCTCTTAGCTTGAGGCCCAAAGCTTGAGAAGCTCGTGTGGGAGTGGCTAGCATAAGCTCTGCAGTCCAGGGTTGAAAGCCAGGGGAAGGAGAGGAAAGGTACAGGACACCCAGTGAAGCGGAAACTGTTGACGTCACTGCTCCATTATTAGGGGGAATGTTTTTCTTTTGTCTTGCTTTAGGGGCAGGGGGAAGGTTTTTATTGTGAATAGAGAGAGAAAATATCCAGAGGCATCTTGAGGAGTTCAGAGAGGAGAGAAAGAAAAAGCAGACTGGACGTGGCCAGGGCTAGTCAGTGAAGCAGGAGAGTCGGGGAGAATGATGTGGACAGCAAGAGAGTAGGCAGTGAGAGAGTAACAGCTATAGACAGGGAGAGGGAGGGAGGGGGAAGGAGGGGGGGGGGAGAAAAACATTCTCAGTGCCTGAGGAGCTCGGAAGGCAGCAGACCCCTGGAATTGGGGTTACGGATGGCAGGGATGGGGTTTGAGTCTTCTGAGAGAGCAACAAGTAGTCCTCACTGTGGATCTCTCTCTCCCCAGCCCCTGAGCCCGGTAGCCCTTAGGATTCTGGGACTACCATGTGAACTAGGATGTCTACTGCTCTGATTCCTCCACTCTGCTAAATACTGTCAGATCACATCATGACTATGAACTGCTTCTTCACACCCGCAAAACCCCCATCCCACAGGGTCGTTTCTCTTTTCAGCCTGGGCTTCAGAAGAACTGAAAATTGCTAAGAGGTGGCTGACTACCCCGATGGGACATGGTTGATGTGGTTCTACTGCTCGCTCCACATTTCCGAGGAGGCAGCTTTTCCTCACAGGTCCAATTCAGTCTCTATGGGGTCATGTCCAACTACAAGCACCTCTAAACTAGTGAGTGCTGGCTTCACAGTGTGATTGTGTTCAGATGTGTACTGCTGCTGATCTACTCGCTTTAACCCTGCAGTGCTAGGAATCTAGTCTCACTTCTAACTGCAATTGGGTTCTAAAACATGGGGAAAAAAATTCTTGTCACTCAAGTTTTAGGGAAACATTTTATAATTTATATATAAAATTTCAGTAAGAAACAATGTAAAATGACAAGAATATCCACCTTACAATAAGAGACAAAACAATAAAATAAAACCAAATTTAAAAAAAGACAAACAAAAAATCATACCCCAAACAATGAAAAACCCACACACAGTGAATGTAAATTTTAATTATAAAACGAGAATATGAACAGAGCATTTAAAATGATCTCAATCATTTGGCAACTCATCATATCATTGCAAGAAGCAGATCCAACCTTAAGAAAACATTATTTTATGAAAAACTTAAGTTGGACAGTTTGTTCATTATGGGGTTAAAACATGTTTAAAAAAGAACCTGGCCATAAAACCAGTTTCTATCCTGAAATAGCTGTATAAAACAACATGACACCCTGAAGCTGGATAGCTTGGAGCCGTCTAGTCTTCGCGCATTTCTCTTCACTGCGACAGACAGTATGGGGATGGATGGTGGCAGAGGCTTGGGAACAGCAGAGGAGAAGGGCGAACCCACAGAGGGTACCACCTGCAGGTGAAGGGTGCAACTTTACCCGAACCAGAGTCACTTATGACAATGGGGCTTGCGTGTAAAGCCGCAGGGGCAAGGGTAGTTGAAAAAAAGTTACATTTTTAAAAAACAGTCACGACCATGGACGGAAAGCAGCAGCGTCCGTTCTTCAGCTAAACTACTTTACTTGGATGCATGCGTGGATTTGTTTCCTGCCAGGCCCTGTGCAGATAGGTACAGGGCAGGTGGAGTCCTAGAATTCTTCTACTAATGACTGCATAGCATTTAAAACCCTCTTTTTATTAAAAAAAATAATAAAATAAAATAAACAGATATATAGTAAAGTTCACAGATAAGATTTCTCTGTAAAATAAATAAAGTGTTCATTGATTAGCATCATACATTGAGTAAAATACAGCCTATTTTTACATGTTTATATACTATTCACAGATCCCCATGGGGCAGCCTGGTGTCTGATGGGCTGGAAGGATTGCATTAGTGATTTGTCACAATTGGGAAACCCCAATTTGCACTGTTAAAATATACAACTACTTTGCTGAGTTCAGATACAAAGTAAACGGATCTTCCTTTATCTGATGTGAATGTACATAATACCGTCTATGGACAATGGTTTATAAAGCTGTTGGAAACATAACAGAACAAGCTCGCACCTCGAACTTACAGCACATGCAGATCCTTTTCTTGATTTTAAAAAAGAAAAAGCCCATGGGGCGAGTCTTTCCCTGCTCTCCACTGGGCTCTTCTCCAGGAAGCCAGGGCCAGGGTGGTGAGCATTACCGCTTCCCCTTTTTCAGAGGCGTTTCGTCCACTCTCTGCTGGCCTCTTGTTCGAGCTCCAGGAGGGCTGACTTCTCTCTTGCGTTTGACAGAAGGGGAGAGCTGTGCTGCCTTTGATCTGCATTGAGCAAAAGCCAAGGCAATAACGAGTTAAAATCAGCTGCTTCAAATAACGTGGGGGTCTTTAAACCCCTAGAGCAGAGGGAAACCCCAGGGTATTTACTACTAGAAGCGGCTTCACAGCGACCGTGAGCCGAGCACGGAAGCCGGCACTGTTCTGGCCCTGCCACCCTGAGGTGCTGACCTCTGCCTTGTTAGCACCCTTTCCTACACACGTCTTCTGCTGACACACACAGTCCTCACTTGAAACAACTAGCAAGGACGAAGCAGGACCACACCCTAGCATCTGACAGTCAAAACCACGCTTCAGAGCAGCATTAGAGGAGCCAGATGGCACAGTGGGAAAGGGTTAGAGGAGCATGGTAACTGATCAACCATGTCGCCATCCGCAGACATACACCGCTCTTGGTGGCTTTCTGAAGCTTCTAGAACAGTGGTTCTCAACCTTCCGAATGCTGAGATGCTTTAATATAGTTCCCCATGCTGTGGTGACCCCCAATCACAAAATTAGCTCATTGCTACTTCATAACTGTAATTTTGCTCTTGTTATGAATCATAATGTAAACATCTGATAGCAGGGTACTTGAGATATGACCCCCAAAGGGGTCACAACCCACAGGTTGAGAACCACTATTCTAGGACAAAGCAATCAGACCACAGTGCATGCGTTTACACAACTGCTCTCTACTTTCAGCATTCTGCAATGCAATGCTGCCTAAGCACTGCTATGCTCAAATAACTGCTGTATTCTTTCTTCGTGTTTTGACAAGTGATTTTCTTCTTTCTTGCCTTTTTGGGATGAAGTGTCATGTAGCCTAGGCAAGCCTTAAACCCCCTACATAGCACAGGACGACTCTGAAATTTTGGTCTTCCAATTCTTGAGTATTATAATTACATGCATGGACCATTATGTCCAGTTTATGCAGTGCTGGGAATCCAACCCAGGATCATGCCTTCTAGGTAAGCACTCCACCAACCGAGCCACACACCCAATTCTTTCTTTCTTTTTTTTCTAATCATCCTATATGACCCATCTGACCAAATTTATTTTTTTCAGCTCCAGTTAAAAAGTACCCTTGTGGGAAGGTTTCCACAGCACAGAGAAGCAGCTTCCTCCCTGGAAACTACACAGTGCTTTAGACTTCTACGACAGCACTAGACATTAGAACTTAACCACTGTGCCTTTTCAGACGGCAGGTTACAGTTGATATTTTAAAGCAACATGGTAATAGAAGATAACAGAGCATACTACGGTCACCATACCTAAAGTTTTCTAGTGAGCATTTTGTCTGATACAGTAGTTCTAATGAGAGCACCAGCTGTATTGTGAAACATATAACTGTGGTTGCTATCAAAAGTTTGAAAATCTATACACACTCATTTCTATCATTGGAAAAGACATTTTCCCTGGCAGCTGCTAAGATTAAGCATGTTACTTTTGATGTCTGCTTGTCATGTGGTAAGCCTGTAGCACATGTGGAACTGGAAACTAAAGCTGCAGGACAGGGAGATGGAATCTGACTGCTGCAAAGACATGCTTGTTGTTCTCTGAGAGCAAACGGTAGCACGCTGAGGTGAGCATAGTGCTGCGGACGACATGGCTCTCACAGGTTACCTAAGAATGAGCTGAGAACAGCTCAGAGATGTTTGCTAACATTCGTTCCCCAGCTGTGTCCTGGAAGCCACTGGCCACACAGGCAGCACTACTGTGGAACTGCTGTGAGCTGTTAGCAGAATCTTGAGTCAGGCTCCGTCTCTTCTCCGTGGGAGCTTGGTAGGCTGTGCAGGCCTTTTCCTTACACCCAGAAGCCTGCTGGAGTGCAAACTCACAGGCCCAGCTCTTGACAGCCACCACTGGCACCTCAACCATGTAATCCAATTCTGAGAAGCATGCATCCAGACTGTCCTGATATTCTGACACTCACATAGAAAATAAGGATGACTATTTCACCTCACCCAACGAGGATGAAATGAGAGAATTTCCTTCCTTTCTAAGACTAGCAGACAAGAGCACACACGCATATTACAAGTGCACTATGAGCATAAAACACTGTAAGAGAGTGCAAAAGCAATTTCTGAATTTGTGGAATCATCTTTTGTTTATAAATGTTATCATATAAAAAAAGCAAGACAAGTTCCCAACCTCAAGAAAGAAACTTCACAGTTCAGGGAAAGAAGCACAGTTAGGCTACCTACACCACTGCCACCTGCCATTCCTAACTGCTTAGTGCTGACTGCTGCAGACGCAACAGGAAGGAGCCGAGACCAGGCTGCAGCACACAGGAGGCCCTGGAGCACAGGGCTTAAAGAAGGGAAGGATCTAAGTCACTGAGGCAGGTGGTGAGCACCCACTGCCTTAGCACAGCGGAGGCAAAGGACGGGACGGTGGGAAGCAGAGGTGAAGCAGGCTGCAGCGGAAGGTGCAAGCTGCGGTGGCTGCTGAGAGTGCTCTTTTGCTTTGTCACCTCTGCAGTACTTTCCCAACCAGAAAGGACTCTAAGCTGTTACATGCTTCACTACACTGTGCAGACTGAACTAAGCATTCAGACATGCAATCACTTGTGAGGAAACATGCCCAACTTTAGTCTTTGTACATGAGAGTTGGTCAAAGGCAAGCATGTGTGGCTGGGCAGTGTGGCAAAGTCCCTGAAGACTCCTTTGCTTAAGCCTTCCTATTTGTGGAAACCCATGATTCCCCCAAGAGAGCTAATTTGGTGAGATAATATCCTTAAGAAAACAGGAAAAGCACTACTTGGGAGTTACACAGCTTCAAGGGCGGGCAGGGACTTACCTTCCTAATGGGGGAGATTTACTAACTTTTTCGCTGGTAGATAACTTCTCTTTTGCTAACTTTTGGCGATTTCTAGGAGAAACTGTTTCTGGGATGCCAAGTTTGGATGTTGCACGTGTAGATGGCTTGCTATGATGCTTTCTGAAACACATTATAGAGACACCGGGCAATGGTAGCACTGGATTCTCTAGGCCATGGGACCAATAAAAAGGAAGAGATTTTGCATGGGCATGACAGCTTTGGAGACTCAAAGGATCAAAGGGGCTGGATCTCTTGATGATTGCTAGTAACGACCTTGGTGTCAGCTAGGACTAAACTCTACCTCCAGGATACTGTCTTTGCTTTTCCTGTGCATATTTTACCACAATTGAGAAAATGATTCTGAAAAATAGCAAATACACTGGCTGAGAAAGATACCAAAGAGCTCATCACAACAGAATAGGAGGCTAATGTCACTGAAGGCATGACTCACAGTGCTGAATGCTGATGCTCCAAGTAGTCAATCACACAAGAAAGATATCAGATTAAGGGAAAAGCTGACTTCCCAGAGAAAAGGAAGAAAAAGAATTGTTTAGTATATGGGATGTATACGATTCAAATTCAATTCAATGAAGCAATTCCAATTTGGATGCATAGGGGAAATCAGTGTCTGTAAGATCAGCAGAACAACCCTTCTAGATTATGTAGTCCACACCTGGTGTGGAGCATTTATTTCTTAGAGAGGACTAGAAAGCAAACCATAGTAAGATGTCAAGGAAGCTCAGCACAAGAAGAAGGCCTAGAAACTGTCCTCAAATACATACGGGGAATTGTTATGAGGCCCAAGCGTAGAACTTGAAACAAGAGCAGAGTCATGGGGAGGCTGGCTTCTCTAGTGCACGGGAAGAGAGGGCCCAGGAGGAAGAGGCTCACCTGTCATGTGGTGTGCACAAGAAGAGGAGCCGCACAGAGGAGCTGCTGAGGCTCAGGCACCCAAGGTTGGCAGTGTGAGAGGATCATGGAATACGCATCCGACCCCAAGGGCCTGGGAACCCACAAAGATACTAGAGCCCCGGGACCAGTCATCTAATGCTGAGAAATTTAAGCCAAACAGAAAAGAGCCTGTTGATAAATCACACATTCTTAAAGAAACTCAACAATTCTGGTAACTCAAGTGACCATTAAGTGACTTATTCTTTTAAAAATGTATTTTCCTTATTCTTAAATGATCTCTCTGTCTCTGTCTCTGTCTCTCTGTCTCTGTCTCTGTCTCTGTCTCTGTCTCTGTCTCTCTCTCTCTCACACACACACACACACACACACACACACACACACACACACACACACACACATCTTGGCTATTATTTTGAAAGGCAAGCCTGCTAGTGATTTTTGGACACTTTCCAAAAGACAGAAAGTCTAAGGAACTTTCTGAATTGAGCCCCACTGCATTGGAGGGAGGTTGCAGAATCTATAGTGTAAGAGGGACACGGAGGTACTAGTAGGCATGGTGTACCATGCGCAGGCTGCTGCACTCTGCTCTGTTCACTTTCTCACTAGGATTCTTGGCTCAGTGACTTCTATTCTTCTCAGCCATTCCTTTTCTCCAACTCCTCTCCTCCAAAAGCCCAAATGTTAGATCATCTTAACTTTAGTCACGTGAGCTCATTGATTTTGTCTTTTGTATTTAAAATTGGACTCCTGAGAAATCAAACCATGTCACCAGAGGCTAATAATGTCTGTGTTTGGAGGATTTAGAAATGGGTTGATTTTAAACTTTTTATAAACATGATACAGTATTACTATTATATTATGGTGACCCGTGTTAATGGTAATAGTTTCAAAGTAAACATTCCAGACCTTTTTGACTAATTTGGAGAATGAAATTAGAGAAGATTATGCCTAGATCAATGGTGTGTGAATGACACTGAACACAGAAAGCATCTTTCTCTGGAAAACACTGGTGAGCATCAGGGAGAACTGTGCAGCACCGCCACACATCACCTCTAAGTGTGTGGAGTAGGGCAGAAGCACTTCTGGTGGTAACAGGTGCAGCAACATGGGAGGGGCTGGGGAGGAGTCTTGTGGGCAAATACTACAACAGGTTCCTTCCTTTAGGACTTTGCCAAGCCTAAAATATTTCATTTTATTTCATTTATATTAACTTAGAAGAAGCAGAGAACCCATGACTTCTTCAAATTCATTTGAGCACATACCTAGTTTTCCCTGCAAAGGCTTGTGCCTCTAACAGGGTTTGTACTTTAGAGAACTATGGAAATTCAGGCAGTTTGTCAGAGTCAGCACAGGTGATGGCTGTGTGTGGCCCTCGGGGCTCCCTCATGATCCTCAGCACAGTAGATACTGAAAAAATGTGTGGAGAGGACTGAAGGTTTCACCCAACAAGCACTTAAACCAATCAACGACTCTGAAGTAATCCCCCAGCCACTGAAACAGAAAACACATTCTCCATGAGGTGAGACAGGAAGGGAGCACAGAAAGGAAACGGCTGCAAGAGCATCCCATGACCTGGAGAGCTGCTTCCAGACAGAGCAGCTGCTGAAGGCCTCTGGAGGCTCCTGGTTGCTGCATTACCTCTGTGCCTCTGATCTGGTGGTTGATCTGGTGGTGGCTCCCAAGGGCTCCTCCTCCTCCTCCTCCTCTTCTTCCTCATCAGACTCCTGATCTTTTTTGTCCTCGGATGTTTCAGAAACTGATTTTTGGCGCTTTCTTTCTGGCTCTGAGGATTCTGTTCAGGCAGAAGGGTAACACCTGGACTATACAATTCCCAAAGACACTTCCAAAGGACAGTCATGGTGTAGAACTTAGGGTATTTGCAACTTGGAAGCAGAAGAAGTGGTTTTCCACTTCCTTTTGGTTTCAGTACTTACAATTCACAACTGTTTACCTTAATCTCAAACACATTTGGGATAGTTTACTTATGCAGCTCACAGCCAGCATTTGCAAAACATTCACATGGGCTCAGAAAAGCATCTGGGATGTGCCATTTTTGGCAGGGATTAAGCCATTTCACACACATTCATGCAACATTAGTTCTAGCTGCACCAGGCTGGATTTTTCTACATCCAAAAAAGATCTGTTAAAAAGTATGATTTTTTTTTGAAATAAGATTGTAATTAACAATGTACAAATGTATGTACTTCTTGTTTTTTGGCTTGTTTTTTCATCTATTTATTTTGTTCTATTTTTGTTTTTGATTTAAATTGGTCTATTTTTCAAGCAGAGAGAAAGGGTGTGTGTGTGTGGAGGGGTGGGGGGGTGTGGAGAACAAGCTAGATTCATACCAGCATCATCTGATGAAGTCAGTGAGCGTTTGGGCTTTCTTCCTCTTCGACGCACACTCGCTGCTTTTTCTTCACTGTCATCCTAGAAGCACCAGCATTAAAGTTGAAAGGGTGGTTGGCTGTGTATTTATTGTTTATTTATAGAAGATATATCTTGATAAAAAACTTAGTACTTACATTGCTTGTACTTTTTTCTTGTAGGTTGGCTGTTTCTTTATTGAATTCATCTTTAATAAAAACAAAACGAAACAGAAATTAAATTTCAACAGTAGGTTTGGCCTGTTGTCTGTCATCATCCCAATGTTAATGTACTGTTTACAATTCATTATCTGGGGAGTTTTTCTCCTAGATTTGGGAATATCAGTAAAAACCATAATGAATGATCTTAGGAAGGTGACCTACATGTAAACAAAAAACTTGAGGTTTGGGTAGGTAGCTAGCTCAGTCAGTAAAATGCCTGCCTTGAAAACATGAGGACCCAGTTTTAGACCCTAGAACCAGCGTGGTGGTGAGGGGGAGAGAATGCCTGTGGCTCCCGGCCAGCTGGACTCGCACAGCTGAGGAGTTCCGAGCTGATGAGAGACCTTGTCTCAAAGGAGGCAGTTAGCATTCCCAAGGACACCATCTCAAGTGTCCACTGGCCTCCACATGCAGGTGCAGACAAATGTGCATGCAAGTAGATCACTCTGCCCTACTCTCACATATACGTATTTAAAAAGCAAACAAAAAATGCACTTATATTTCATTTATACCTCTCATTCACATAACCAGAAGGTATATTATGCAATATTTTTAGTGTGCCTGCATTCCGAGTGCAAACGAGGGCAGCTATGGAAGTTTCCACTTTATCATGTCAACATTGGAAAGGTTTTGGATTCTGAAGCATTTCAGGTTTTTGATTAGAGATGCTTCTTTTAAGTCTCAGTACTGCTCTGTAAATATTTCAAGTTCAGTTTACAGTTCAGAAAATTGGGCTTGAGGAACTTGGTTTCTATAACTTCTTCAGTCACATAATTAATAAGCAGTGGTATTTGGACTTTTTTCACTCCAAATACACACATCAGGGAAACAAAGAAAAAAAATCACTAGAAGTCTATTAATACACTATGCTTTATTTTTGAAACATCTGTTTTATGTAAATGTTCTATTGTAAGGAAAATAAAGATTAGGTGGCATATTACTTGAATATAAATTTATGAGCAAGTATTCAAAAACACAAGAGTATTTTGTGTGTGTGTGGGTGGGGGGGTAGTGATGAACTATGTAGCCAAGGTCACAATATTGGGCTTCAAGGACAGAGGTAAAGACAGTAATATTTTATTTTTCCTGAAGATTTGCTACACCAATGAACATGGAAAAGTTAATCCAGTAAGATCAAAGTCTTTCCTAAGCTGCTCATTGTCACTCAGTCTCAGAAAATAACAAAAAGCAAAACCACCACATGAGCACATAGATCTGAATCTTTAGAGTGAGTTCAAGGTATAAAGATTTCTTATTATATGGACTTAAAATCCATATAATATATAATCAGGCTAAAAACCAAACAGAAGCAGAATCCTTCCTTCCTTAACAAAACAAAAATAGAAGCAAACTACCACCAACACCACCAACAACAAAAAACCCAAACCCAAAACAACCTTAACTTAACAAAAGACAAGGAAAAAAAAATGAAGCAACTCAAAAGCTTATAGATAATTAGGTGTGTAAACACTGTGCAGGTGTATGTGCTTGCTGAGCAGACTGCATGCTTTCCCAAGTGACTATGGTACCTATTTACACCAACAGCTGTCACACTCATCCTCTCTGCATATTGTCCAAGCCTTTAAACCCACTGGTAGTTCTTTCTTACATTAAAAAAATCCTTAAGCTAAGAGGTTAAAATGTACAAACTCTTAAAACAATAAGGAAAAGGCAGACTAAATAAGAAGGAATGCTTCTGTTAGCCTCCCATTAAGCGCTACCATAATCAACATTTTGGATTTTTTTTTTTCCCTCTTTGGAATGAGGACAAAATACCTGAAACCATTAAGTAACACACAGAAGTTTCTGTTACATGTTACTGTCCCTTTGAGCACAGAAGGTTCTTTGGATAAGCGGCTGCGTTAGAAGTAATAGGGCTCCAAAAGCTACCTCTTCCATCTCATCTCAACACAAATGCAGCAAACTACAGCTTGGACACGGCAGTACATTCAGCTCCAGCATAAACTATTTTTTTCCTACTTCCTTGTACAGTGTCTCAGACTAAAGAAAAAACATAAGTATATTAACTTTTTTTCTGAACCAGTCAACTCATTTTATTGAGAAACAACAAAATTCCAAAATCTCCCCTAATAGCCAGGCTAGGTTCCCTGCTGAAGTAGGAAAACCATCTTATTTAGAAAACCGCTCTTAAACATTCTTGCACATAAACTCCTTAGACCCTAGGCCGAGGAGTCCCGGGGACGTACCTGCTTGGCTGGCTTTCGGTTTGCTGCTCGGTGGAGATTGTTCTACCTAAGTTTAAAGGAGCAAAAATGAAAAAGAACAGTTTGTCATTGTTATACAGAAAGGCAAGCAGTAAACTTTAAGGCCTTGACTCATTCTGCTATCAGAATAACGGGGCCTCTTTCCCATGGCTGCTCAAGCAGAGCTCGCAAGTGTGGCTGCCCCAGCTTCTGAGGCAACTCTGACAAGAAGTGTCTTCTCCACACCTCTGGAGACTGAATGCCACCGCAGTGAAACATGAGCAAAGCTGCCAGTTTTCTGGAGGCCCGCAAGCCGTTACACAGGAGGCTCTGTGCTTCTGCAATCTTTCAGTACTATGGGAGAAGTACTTAGGTACTACGGTATTGCACTACCTCATGGCCACGCATGCAGTCTCGGGAGAATTACATGACCGACGCTGAGTCACAGGTCTGAGAGTAAGTGACAAAGCTAATCTCTAAATCCAAAGTGATGTTTTTTAAGTCATTACTCATTGCCATTGAAATACTTGGAACGCTATCCTCATGTAATGATTTTACTGGGTTTGTATTTCAGAGTCAAAGATGAGAATATTCAAAGAGATAAAGCAGCAGTCCTAGAGATGGCTGTCTTAATAAAGCACCTGCCTCATAGACATGAGGGCCTAAGATGAGACCCTAGCACCTGTGTACAAAGCTGGGTGCAGCGATGCACATTTGTAACTCAGAGTTTGTGGGGGAGATAGGCAGATCCTAGTTCCCTAGTTAGCCAAACTATCTAAATGATGAGCTACAGGTTAACTGAGAGACCCTGCCTCAAAAAATAAAGTGGAGAGTTACAAGAAAGACATCTGATGTTGACTTCTGGTCTTCACATGCACACGCATACACACACACACACACACACACACTCACACATGTGCTCCCACATGAACATGTGCACATACTATACCCACACCCGCACAAACAGCAACGATGATTACCCTGCACTAAACTCAGTGCATCTTGACTACAAAAACAATTCAAGAGAAAAGCATAAGGCAGCAAGGGATGTCAGAAGTTGGGAAAGTCACTACTCAAAAATCACGTATGTATTTTAACCAAGGCTCTCTAATTTTACATGACGGAACTCCTAGGTATGGATGGAACTGGCTTAAGAGCAGCTGTTAGAACTCGGTCCATAGGAAAATACTACTAATCAAGGCATTCTCTGAATGGTTAGCCATGTTTTAATAAAGTCCTTTGAAGTCCTTAAAACAAAGTCGTTTACAACATGAGGACATATTTGAATGGTTCTTTTCTCATCTCTCACAATTACTTACAGTGGTAATGCTAGTCTCTGTTTTGGAGTCTTCTTCTGAAAAAACAAAATAAAAGTTTACTTAGAAGGCCAATTCAGTACGTTCTTGTATATGATTGAAAATGTGCCAAACACCTACTCGATTTCAAGGCTGCTTCTGCTGGGTATTTGCGAGGTCTTCCTCTTTTCCTTTTAATAATTATCGGCTGGCCATCCTAACAGGGAAATGAGAAAAATCCCCATCAATAAAAGAACAACTTACCCTTCATTGTATCAATTCAGAGTTCCCTCATTAACAGGAATGAACTCCAGCTTGGGTACAATGTTGGGAAGTCTTGTAGTTACTCTCCCTGCAGCCCCCTTGCTTAGTGAGTAGACAGTCCTACGAATCCAGAGTCCCACCAGGGTAACGAGTGCTCAGTGTGTTGCCCCACACAACAACTATGTCTGGGATTTGGTTAAACATTGTGGTCAAATGTTATCTCCTACAAAAAATAAATCATCTACTGAATTTCTCATATGAAATCATTAAAGAGTTAGTAAACCAGCAATGGCTGGCTTGGAATTTTAGAGGTCTGTCCTAGGCCCCTGTCGTTCTCTGACCCAGAAGCTCTCTGTCAACTTGAGTGGGCTAGAAGTGGACTTGGTGAAACTGCAGCTTCCATGACCTTGCCTCGCCAAGCTAGGTCTCCTTGGGCCCTCCTGCTGCTGTTCCCATTTCCTCATTTCCAACCTGCAGTGCTAAGCTGCAAGGCCAGGAACCTGGTACTGCCCCTGGCAAAGTGCTGGACTCACTTTATCTATGGATGACATAATTAGGTTTCGGATAAATGCTGTGATGAAAAAGGGCAAGTGAACAAAATTAATCAGAATGACATTCAGAAAGGATAGTGTTGAAAACAGTGTGCCACTGTACTAAAAATGGCTACAAAGTACTTATGAAAAACTCATGTAGAGGCACATGACACATTTGGAAGTCATTCTGAGAGAGTAAGTGTGAAAACCAATTCTCACCTCCTGTGACCTGATGTTGTCATCTTCATTCAGCTCAGTCTTTTCACCCGCACCCTCGCTGCTGCTGAAGTCATCTGAGGAAAAGGCAACGCCCAATGAAGTGCTGGTGACCAGGTAGGCTTTCCTCATGCCCCAGAGGATCAGCACAACCCCAGGTGCCCGTGAACACTTCATGTGCATACTTCCAATAAGCCCAATTATAGCTAACTAGAAACAGCACACTTTGGGAAGAGGATTCAACTTAAAAATTATACCCCGCCCTCCTTTACAAATGTGAGCATAAGGTTCTGTGCTATCTGGAGGGAGCAAATGGGCGAAAGGATGTTGTAGCAGGTGAAGCTCAGTGCAAGGTGTGCTGCTGTGAGAGCGCAGCCTCCAATCCTCCCAAGGGGGGCTTTCACTCACCCCTGTCTTCCAAGGCAGCGTTGTTTGTCTTTGAACTCATTCTAGAGAATTCCTCCAGATCTCCAGAGTTCTCTTCCTGTAGGGAAGTTGCACAAGACCAGATGCTTCATGTTCAAATTTCACTCTGCCTCCACGCACACTCCCCTGGGTTTGTCTCATTAACAATTTCCTAGCTGTCATTTAGAGTAGTTTGAGGAATGTTTTAAAAACATAACCACTATTTCAGTTGGTGGAACTGCTAAAAGAAGATGTAAAAAGCTGAAGGCAGAGAGGCAGCTTGAGGTCAGGGTTCGTTTTATTTTCTTCCTACAAAACATACTTTGTCTTTTGAAGAGAAACCTCAAAGGAAGAACTATGACAATGTGCGTTTCTCTATGGAGTGGCAGAGGAGAGAGTTGTAGGGAGGGACTAGGAAGGAACATCTGGGAGTTCAGATGAACTAATTTAGAGGAGCAATCTCCAGCAGTTAAATTACTGGCCATGAGCATGAAACATCAAGTGACCCCTGCAGGCTACAGCAATGACTGGCCTGGCAAGCCACGCCCACAGGTGCAACAGTGGCATGGACATCACGGAAGTAACCAGATACTTTCTGACTGAAGTCCCACTCCCCAAGATGGGACTTTTAAACAGCCAATTAGAAATCCTCATTTCTTTCCTTTCTTTTTCCTTGGTGGCACTGGAGGGGCTAGGATTGCTGTCATTGTCCCTTCCCTTAGCAGAGGTACTCTGTGTCACTGGGTGATTTATCTTACAGTTATTCATTTCGTGTATGTGCTAACTGAATGCCACGGCACATGACGGAGGACTTTCCCAGGAGTCACTCTCTTCTTCCACAATGCAGGTCCTGGGGTTTGAACTTAGGCTGCAAGACTTGCCAGCACTGCCTTTACCCACAGCTTTCTGACCCACTTTTCAGGGACTTAAAAAAGTATAAACACAAAACAAACATTTGTATAATACCACATTTCAGTCTTTCTAAACAATTGTGGTTTTTGGCCTACTTTGAGGCAAACTCTTTGTGCCTTGTAATGAGGATGACAAGGAGCTCATGCTATCTCCTAGTGATAGCAGTATGAGCTCAGACATTTCTCGTGTGTGTTGACTACAGAATGAATGTTTTTCTTTGTAGGGGCCCTAAGGTACCCAGTGTGGTAGGCCACTCCAGTTAACACGAGGATAGTAGATGCTGCAAGTTCACTTAACTGACTCCCTCTATACTCTAATCACATGATACTGAAACCCCGGGGGTCATTCTCAAGACCTCTCACTTGTGGAACTCCCAGATTTCCCTGGGTTATCATGAATGCACTACATGACCAGTCTAAGACAGGAAGTTATAGCCCATGACTGACAATGTCGCTCACCGTAATTGCAGACACCAGGGTTAATTTCTACATTAAATATTCACAGAAAAATTTTAGAATAATTTTAAATAAAATTAAAAAGTAGTTCTGTCAGCCAGGCGTGGTGGTGCACGCCTTTAATCCCAGCACTCAGGAAGCAGAGGCAGGCAGGTTGCTGTGTGTTTGAGGCCAGCCTGTCTACAAAGCAAGTCCAGGATAGGCAAGGCTACACAGAGAAATGCTATCTCGAAAACAAAAACAAAATAAAACAAACAAATAAAAAAAGTAGTTCTGTCACTTAAAAAATATTCTAGTGGTTTATTATTCTTCCAGCCTGGTAGGGCACAGGGTTAGAATATGGAGGGCTTGCCCACCTACGAAAGCCTAACAGCTATCTCTAGAGCAACTTATTTACTCCGCCATGAATATTCAGGTTCATGTATATAGTGACTTCCAAACTATATGCTTTTCCTGTGCTGGGGGGCAGGAGGACAGAGGTGTGCCTTTGTTGGTTTGCTCAGGCTCAGGTGTGGCTGAAGACGGTGCCCAGTCTTCATGTATGGGACAGAATGTATTTCTGGTTGGGGGATGGTTCTTTCAAGAACTTCACCAGCTTCTGATGACAGCTATAAACTCATTTTTATGTTCTGTTTTCCATTTTTCCAGTACCTGGAGTTTTTCAAAACTCAGCTTCCTTTTCTTTTCATCTTGACAAGTTGGCATACCAACCTGACAATGCCTTTATTGCTCCTAAAACTGACACGCCCTTACTTCATGGAGTGTCACAGGAATGGTAAAACCTCTCCCCACCTGGTGTACAGATCACTGTTACTATAAAATGGGCTATTAAATAGCTTCTGAAGATCGTTTTTGTGCAGGGAAATACTATTTCATAATAATGAAAAGATTCCCTGGGGATGCCTTCTTAAGTTGAAGATAGAGCTCAGGGTCCTACGCACTCTAAGCAAATACTCTGAGCTATTAGATTTTTACTTAAGTTCATTATTTAAAAACTTACATGAGGCTGAGAGGAAATAAAAAAGCTTCTCCCTCAAACAGTTTCTCTATTAATTTAAGAGTATTTATTACCTTATGATCCTAGCTATGAGCAGAGGAAGGAGGACCGAGTTAAAAGCCTATTTCTTTCCTAGGCCAACCCACTGAAATCCATAGTACTATGCTACTTTTCTTATTGTTAAAAAGTCCTTTTTAAAAGAAAATTTAGTTCACCAGTTCTTGGGAGCACAAGAAGTGCTTTAGTGAGCTGGAGGCCAGCTTTTATATTTGCATAAAACTAGAACTAGGTGGAGAAAAATAGTGTAGGTAAGAGAGACAGGGAAGATACAGAGTAGCCAGTCTTAGAAATGGAAGAACACTCAAGAAATATACAGCAGAAAGTGTGTGTATGTAGGACCAACAGGAAGGGGAGCATGGGGAAGGGAAGGACTCAAACGCAGCTTCTCTGAATCCTGAGACAAATAAAAAAAAAATGGGCAAAGTGTGGACTTGGGGCAAAAATATTCAGACAGAGGCAGCATATCAGCATGTCTAATTCACACACATCACCTCTGGTACACATACATCTACGACAAAAGCACATCACAGCTAGAAGAAAACATCTGGAAGCCCTGAGAAACAAGTGAGACCACTGAGCAAAACTACAATGAGCACTGTATCTTTTATGTTACTATGATCTGCAGTTTATGATTATACAGTAGAAAACGTACATCTTTTATAACAAGCTGACTACTGTTAGACACAGAATGTAAGGGCAGTGCTCGCTTCGGCAGCACGTATACTAAACTTGGAACAATACAGAGAAGATCAGCATGGCCCTTGTGCCAGGATGACAGAAGGTAAGGGCAGCAGAACAGAAACTATGAGCAGTCACAATGATGAACTAGGCTACCCCCAACTTAAAACGAGTGAGTAGAAAAATACCTTTGTGTCATGTGGCTCAGTCCCTGAGTACCGTGTCTGTGCCGATTCTATTCTGGAATCCAGGACATCGGGGCTATCATCTGTAAAACAGTGCAGACAGAAGCACAAGAGAACACAAACTGACTGAAACTGAAATACAGTACTATTTTAGGGCAGCTGGGGTTTTTCTTTAGGTCTATGATACACTAAAACCAAAGTTTTATGGGATGTGAGCACTCAACACCTCAACATTTGTCTTTGGCTTGCCAGTGATCGGGAACATTAAAACAAAACAAAACAAAACAAAACACACACACACACACACACACAGACACACACACACACACACACACACACACACACACACACACACACACACACACACACAACCCAAAAACTCCAAATGTTACCAAATAGTATTAGGATATGCTAGTTTAAGTCTGAGAGCCTAGGAAAATTGACCCTAGAACTGAGGAATGGAGGCAGCAGTACGGCCAGTTCAGGACCAGTCTCAACCATATCTCAGTATCTTGCTTCAAAAACAAAAACGGAAACAAAACAACCATTCAAAAGCTCACAGTACCATGAGGTCTAGAGGGAAGGGCTGGGTGCTTGGAGTTCCAGAAACACCAGACCTTCACTTTCTTCAATAGGTTCCATCAAGAGGCACAGCCTTGAGCCCGAGACCTGGGCTATGGGAGCAGGCTTGCTTGAGGAAGTAAAGTAAACCCCTCAGAGCCTTAACCTATATTTACTAGGTGCTAGAGGATAAACTGGGGCTGTATATAAAGAACATATATAAATGTACCGTATCCAAATATAATATATATGGACCCAGAGACTACTAAATAATCACATACTTCTAATCAAAAAGGAGAAAATATGCATCCTTTTCATATGTTCCCTCCAGTATCTAATGAGTGTGTACTTTGTATCAGGAATGTCTGGTATGGCAGTCATAGCAACTTGTGTTTCAGTCTTACTTTGCAGCTGAGCCTGGACCTTATGTCCTGCTGCTCAGTCTCTTAAAAAGCTAAGATTCCAGGTCCATGTTGTCAGGCCCAGCATTAAGACAGAAAACTCCAAGGCTCTATGCATTATATATTTAGATTTATTACTATGGGCCATATTAACTAACACACTGGAATAATATTAATTAAAAAAAAAAGTTCAGGGTCTGGTGAGATGTGTCAGTGGTTAAGGACACTAGCTGCTCTTCCGGGAAATCTGAGTTCAATTCCCAGCAATCACATGGTGGCTCCTGACTATGTATAAAGGGATCTGATGCTCTCTTCTGGCATACAGGCGTACGTGCATACAGAACACTCATATAAAATGAATAGATAAATGAATTTAAAAATTCTTTCATCCATACTGACCATACCCAAATGCCCAATAGCTTCTTGTACCTAGTAGCCAATAACTATGGAACATTTCCACTATTGTAGAAAGTTCTATCACATGGCTGAGTTATAGGTCATGACATCAACAGGATGAGACAGAGGTATTATCACATGTGCTTAGGCTAAAGTGCCTCACTAGCTCTGTCCAGTATCTGCCCATAACATAACCACAGCATTCAGACTGACATGGCCTGGTCATAGGTTCCCATTATAGAGATTTGTGAGATGTCCACAAGTTGGATTTCTGCAGGAAATAATTTATCTTCTGGATCCAAGTCTGAAAAGTTCCTATTGGTGTTTCAAGTTAGCCTCAAAAGTTATGAAGTAAACAGTTATTATCTTCATGAATGATTCTCTTGCCCCATATTATTAGATATGAATGTAACTTTTGGACATCTAAAACAGAAGCACATATAACTACCTAGCTCATCTTCTGAGGAAGGGTAATGCTGCTTTCTGTTTCTTTTAGATATGTCGCTTTCTTCCTCTTCGACCTGGAAGTAACAATGACCATGTTAGAGGCAGCAGGATCTGGATCCAGTCAGTTAGTCACATGAGTAGTAGCTTCTATCACTTACAGCCAATAGGTACATTAATTACAAAGAACTGCACTAGAAATTTTGGCCCCTCTGCTTAGACTGAGCTAATCATGGCTGATGAAAGGCAGTGTAGAAGGGTGCACAGTGACCACACAACAGGACACAATACTTAAGCACCTCAACAGTGCAAGCAGGTCAAATGACACACACCGCTCTACCATCCACCTGATTTATACAAAAAACTAGTATCTGGGCAGCACAAAGTAGTCTTGAAGAGCCTTAAACAAACAGACAAGCAAACAAACAACAAACAAATTAAAATCCCCATAGAGTTGGAATGGTAGAAAAGTACAAGTAGACAGGGAAGAATTGGGGGAGGGCAAATATGATCAAATAATACATGAAACTAGAAACAAAACCCTTCTAATACTTCTTCATGTAGAGGTGAAAACCCTACATACAACACAGGAGCCCGAGTGAACTCTGGAACACACCTCCTCAGGATCTGCTTCAATGCTGCAACCACTTGGGGCTTCCGTGCTGTCTTTTCTACCACCGAGTGCTTCTGCATGGTAAATACAACAACAAAAACCATATTAAGCATTTGAAGCAAAACATCTGAGTGTTTGTGTATGTGGCACTTAAGCACTAGGCACTAAGGACAGTTCAGATGGCTTTTGATGGATTCTCAGAACAATGCTGTTAGGAACATTCTATTGTTTGTCACTGTTAAATGTGAATTAACAGGGTCCAAGCAAGAAAGGACTACGCCAGTACCACAAAACTGAATTCTACCCTGAAGACTTCAAGGCAAGGTCATCTCCTTCAGCTTTGTAGCCAAAAAGTGTTAGGTGCCCATAGAATCCCCATGCAGAACTGCACCACAGATGGGCAAACATCCCAGCCCAGCCAGGTCAGGCACAATGCAAGTGTGAAGTGGCGACTATGCTATCTGAAGACAAGCTAGCATTCACTATGCTGATGATGTGCTTGGAACCAAGCAAGTTAAGAGACACAGAACACTGCTCACATTTTGAGGGATAGGGACATGCAAAGTAGTACTCTGCAATTAGGAAAAGCTGGGAGGGAAAAAAGGACTGTCTATCAATAACAGAAGAAAACAACAACAACAATAACAAACCTAATACATAATACTAACAAGTGTTACAATAAGGTAACTGGACTTATATGAAATAGAGGACAGAACCTCAGAACATACTACAAAGTAGGCAAATAACATTGGTAGAAATGGCTTGCAAAATGTGGTTACCATTTACCTAAACCAGGGAACATATGCTACGCATCTTTATAAGCTAAAACCATACCTAGTAAATGCAGAATAGTGGTTCCCTTTGGATGGGACAAAAGAGAAACAGTATGACAAGGAAGCCCTATCACAGGGCTCACTACATTTTTAACATTTTAATAGATGAGTGAGACAAATATGCTAAATTTTAAGGTATGATAAATGAGGTGATGGGCACATACGTGTCTATCAATCAATGCAATTGTTTTGCTGTAGTTTAAAATATGATGTCATATATTAGAACTAAGTGTATGATATACAGCTCTTTTTCCAATCTTAGATTACAGAATCAACAAAATTAGCAGAAACCAACAAAGCTCTACATGCTGGTTGAGAACAGAAAGAAAAGAAAGTCTCCTTTTGGAGCTAGTGGCCTTCAAAGGTTATGTGTAACATGGACCACTTACAGGAGTGCGACTTCTTGAACTGTTAGCCCAGTGAGCCCGTGGTCAGCTGGAAGTACGGCACAGCACTTCATGTCCACCATAGAAATCACACAAGACTATGAAGGCTACGCCAACACAGGACTAAGCCCACTGTGAGGTGACCGGCAAAGTTTAGTTAAGGTCACATACCACTTCTTAGCTGTGTAGCCAAATTACTCAATCTCTCTCAGCTATTTCCTTAAAACAACTGTGGTGCTCAATGTTCCCTTTACCGGACTACATAAAACTACACGACAACATCTGTGATGTAAGAGACTGTGCAGAGCACATAGAAGACTCTGAAAGAATAGTAATTATGATCAGCATGAAAATTTCTATGGTGGAACTCATTAACAACTCACCTTCTTTGTTTAGAGATTCACAGTGAATTTCTTCATTGATTCTTAACTCTGAGTTTTCAACCTAAATATACAATAAAAGGGTTATTTGTGGATAGTTTTACATAAACTTAATGGCAAGTAAGAAGGCACGTGTGTAACTGGCTGTTGATAACAATGCTGTCAGCACCAGGGTGCATGTTCTCTTCAGTTTGCCCACGCTCAAGGGTCCAGAGGGCCTTCTTTGTGCAAAACTGTAACCTATTAACTTATCAGGCTTCAGGGTTTATTCTCCTTGATTTAAAATCATCTTGGAAAAGCAAAATAATGAAGAAAAAGTTCAAGTTCCAGAATTCTGCATTCAAAGAGCACTTACAAATTCTCTGTATCTATAAAGACTCTGAGCGTGGTTAGTGCTCACACCTGTAACCCTGGCCCTCAGGAGGCCGAGGCAGAAGGGCTTTTCCAAGCTTGAGGACAGCTGCTCTACATAGGAAGCAGCAACAGCTTATACAGTAAGACCCTGTTTCAAATTCACAAACATCAAATCCTGAAGTATTTTTTTTGTCATACAATTACTTACTTGGCACTTGACTAATAAACTTGTGGTTTGAATGAGAATGACGCCCATAGTCTTAGATGTTTGAATGTTTGGTCCTTAGCTACTGGAACATTTTGGGAAGGATTAGGAGTTGTGGCCTTGTTTGAGGAGGTATATCACTGGGGGTAGCTTCAAAAGCCCATACCATATTCTCTCCCCTTCGTGTGTGTGTGTGTGTGTGTGTGTGTGTGTGTGTGTGTGTGTGTTGAGATGTGAGCTCTCAGCTACTGTTCCAGCACCACGCCTGCCTGCCTACCTGCTGTCATGCTCCTTGCCATGATGGTCATGGACTCTAACCTTACACAACTGTATAAGCCCCAATAAACTGTTTCTTTTAAGTGAAAACAAAACAAAAGAATTATATGACAAATTTTGTCAATCATACTTTATTTTAAACTACACAAAGTCTTGATGCCCTACAATATTTTACAAGCCTAGCTACAGACCCTCATAACTATGGAAAGTTGCCCACTGCTGGGGACTGGGAGTGAGAGGTGGCACATGCTTTCTGATGTTGTAGGTTTCAGCTTGGAGGGCAAATTAGAGATCTACCACAGAGGCTTCTTTCTTTTTAGCATTGTCTATAAATGACTTCGTACGGAATTGGAAAGTTGAATAAACTGAAGTTCACTAAACTGAGCCCACAGTGCCTGGCAGTAAGCAAAGCTCTTCCATTTCTTCCTGGATACGCAAAAGCATGGATAATTGAGATTTATGAGCATTTTATAAAAATGTTCACCCCGGGTGTTAGGTTCCCTACGGATACACTAAGGAAAAACAAAACCAAAAAACTTTCAAGGGATTCAAAGCAATTGTGAGGGAGCGCTTAGCTAGCTCAGTTGGTAGAGCATGAGACTCTTACAGCCATTGTGAGAATCACATCTGAGGAAAGTCTTTATGACAATCACAGTTCAGTCTCTTCAGACAAGCCTTCTACAAGCATAAAATGAAGTCTAACTCTCAAACTATTTTGTCTACAGTGCCAGGAAGATTTAAGATTTTATAAATGAATTTGCAGTTCCATTAATAATGAAAACCAGAAACCTCAGCGTTCTTTATCAAGGGATGTAGGTAAATACGGATCACGGCAAGTAAAAGCTGCTGGCAGCATGTTGAACTTGAGGGGGGAGCATGCTACCACATGGCCTCCTGTACAGACAAGTTTTCACACACCAGCTATCTCTTCTCTACTCATGCCCCAAACCAAAACAAACACCACCAACAGACCAAACTGTTACAGGTACTTACATTTAGTGAGTCACTCATCAATGAAGTTTCCGTCTGTAGTCCAGCTGTTCAAAAACAAGATGAGACACAAGGAGACTGTTTGAAATGTAGAGCAACACATTTAAAGATTTCCAGAGCAGAGGAATTGCACAAGACAACGTCAAATGACCTATTTTTGTGAATCGTAAAACTCTGACCAATCATTTTTTACAACCTGTGTTCTGCGTATTACCAGAAAAGCAGCTTGAATATTTACAATAATGTCTGTGGCCCACTAAGTCACTGCAGTGATTTAGCCATTTCAGTGATCTGCAGCTAAGGAAAAGGTGGAAGATCTTAATGCTATCTGCTAAGCTGCAGTTAACACTGACTCATTTAAAATTAATGCCATCACACGAAAGGTTAGATCCTTCCCCCTCAGCCATGGTCTGTTTATATTCTTTGGAACGTGAAGTACAAAGCCTACTGTTTCTCCTCAACAATGACAGAATATACATTTTTCTTTTAAACAGCTTCCTTCTATGTAAATAGATCTCTTACTGAATTGTACCTAAACACAGAATAATAGTGTAAAATTAGATATGGGAACCAAAGACTGAGAATGCATGAATATTTCCTTCTTGACAGTGAACACTGTGCACCATTGAAACACCCACACCATTTAACTAATTTATGCTTTAGATTATTTAACCTCACTATGAATGACTCAGCATTGTGGTGCAGTCTTTGAGCATGGTGAATTTCTGTATAGAAGGCTTTTAAGTCCATTTCGTATGTTTTTGTGCAGAAAGATCCCCTCTCTCTCAATTTCCCAGACAGCAGTCAAGATGTGGACCTACATGTAACGTACTGTTCCTTGAACTTGAGTGACCTGATTTCACTGCACCTTACTTGTGGCACACACCTTAGTTCTCATGGCACCTGGCCTATGCTTTTTTCAGGGAAATAATTTAAAGAGCTCAGTTAACTACAGTGGATATCGCAGCTGCTATCCTAGCATCTTCTGCAGGAACCCAGACTCTGGTATGCAGCACTATTCAGTAGCAGAAATAGATGGCTTGGTTTAATAAATTCCTTAGGATTCCTGCCTGAGCCAGTACAAAGCCATTTTCTTCAAGGCTATTCTTGAGAAAGCAGCTCTGTAGAAGGACAAGTGGGAAAGAGAGATGCAGTTCTTATTGCCTGTGCCTGCATCAGGTTTCAGTTCTGGGAGCTAGACTTTCCCTTAAGATATTATCTGTAGGGTTTTGTGTTGTTTGTCATCCGACTGCCACTGGCTGTGCCAGCTGACCTATATGATAGTCAACACTGGAGAGAGGGAAAAAAGAGAAGAGTTAGAACCTCAAAACTGAGAAGTTACTGCCCTTGTTGTGGCACTGATGATTGATATAATATGCCACAATCTACTGCTGAGCTACACTCTGACAGAGCAGTTCTTTTCTTCTTAATGTATAGGTGAGAAGAAAAGAATTTTCTACTGTTTTAATTTTTCTCATTCACATTCCTTACCATAATGGTTCTCAAACTGGTCTAGCCAAGAGGAGTTACTCCTTTCTGCTTCCACATTTACTCAGACACTTTTTTCTTTCATTTTTTTTTAAACATCAAAAGTATAAGAATAAAGTCTACCAAAGACTTATAGTTAATTTTGTTTGCAGATTTTTGATGTTGGTGGTGTTGATGATTAAAACCTAGGGCTTCTGGTATGCTAGTCAAGTGCTCTACTTACTGTTGTTGGATTTTAGTACACTTGTTAGTTACTTGTGGGCATAGCAGATGCATGGCCAAACTGAAAACTCCCTAATACAATCAAGAACTCATAAAAGCAGATAACATCCTAGTAGTATTAATGTGTGTTCTAGTAACTTTCTCTTTTTGTGACAAAGAAAGAAGAAAGTTTATTTTGGCTTACAGCACCCGAGGTGCACAGGACTATGACAGGGAAGGCTGAACAGAAGGTGGCTGCTCACACTGCTTCCACACCCAGGAAGTAGACTAAGTACAAAGTAGAGCTGGGCTATCACCCTTTTCCTCCAGTGAGGCTCCCCCTCCTAACGGTTCTATAACCTTTGCAAACAGCACCACCATTGAGAGACCAAATGATACAATTTAGAAGCCTGTGGGGACATTCCACATTCAAACTAACAACATTCTGGCTCTGGGGTCCTCAATAACTGTCCAGAGTATACAGTAGTCTTGAGACTAAAACATTTGAAAGCTCTTGCCCTAATCCTTTCTGATTCTGGGATTTTCTCCCTAAAAGTTTTGAGGCTGACAGAAGAGAATGTGGTAGATTGAAAGAGATGATGCAGGCCGAGACTGGCTTTGCTATTAGGGCAAAAGCTAGAGTCCCAGGGCTTAGGGCCAAGGTTGCCAAGTGAGCACATGACCAGGTGGTTATTGGAAACAAGCTGCAACAGTGCCTGCAAGGGCAGCAAGGGCACGGAGAAGCATGCAGGGAATACAGCTCCTGCCCCAGACAAGTCGTCTTCTACGACAATTATTTGGAGATGTCAGATTTAAACAATAACCCTGTATAAGACAGGATGCGAAAAAGGCTATAGTAAAAATGGAAGAATACAGGCTAACCTGGGAGCTCAGCAGTTCTGAGGGCGTATTGCACTTGCAGAAGACTGAAGCTCAGCCCTAGTGCACATGAAACGTGACTTACAACTGCCTCTAACTCCAGCTGCAGCATATCTGACAGCTGCCCAGGTCAACTGTACACACTCATGTGCACACCCACCTACCAGAATAGACAACATTTTGAATAAATCATTAATAAAAATAGGAAAATGAATTTTCTATGAACTACTTTAAAAGGCCAGAGGCAAATTCATAGTCTGTCAGTGTTTTTCCTCTAAACCGTCAACCAACTTTAAGCTGTAATGAGCGACAAACATATATGCAGGGACAGACAGTGTAAACGACTGCCATAAGCAGCCTACCTTCTCCACGCAGCTGTCCAACACAGGGGCTTTCGGGTGCTGCAACGGCTCCATGATTTTTATCTTCCTTTGAATGTACAGAAGTCTACAAGAATTCAAAGCACCACAAAATTAAGTGAGGTGAGACTAGCTGGCAACTGTGCTGAATTAGACCCCCTCCACCCAGCATCTAGAAGCAATTTAAAAATCTATTTTCCCATGAACTGAAAAATGAACATTTCAACATTTGAAAGGAAAACAGGAATCATCAGTTGAATCTCACATTTCGCCCATCAATGCTTCTCTTACTTGCAAAAGGTTAAACTCTAGCTTTGCAGTTAGATGTGGTCCTTCCTGACTGTTCCCACTTCCTTGCCTGACTGAAGTCCCCAAGTAGGGAGCCTGAGCATCAACCCCAGAATCCCCCATCCCTTCTCTTTGTCTACATTTCCTCTTCTAATAACCTTCAACTTGACTTTTAGAATTCTGTACCGATGTTCTTTTTCAAATTCTCTTTTCTGCCTGCCCTGTGCTCTCCTGGAGTAAGCTCCCTCTGCACTGGTGGTAACCCCTTCACTGCCAGTTTCTCACACATGGCTGGCAGGTGCTGAGCAGTCAGTCAAGAGACAGGAAACAAGAGTCTTAAGTGTACATGCTAAGGACCTAATAAAAATAACAAGACTTTTATTCAAAATATGAAACCAAAGAAAATTTAAGCAGAGCTATGACAAGACCCAATTTCTCTTTGTAAAAATATTGGGCATGGTGGTGTGAACCATAGGATAGACTGGAACAGAAGTTCAAGTCTAACAGGAAGCTGTAAAAGTCACTGAGGTAAAGGTGGTAGCTATGGGAACAGAAAGTCATGAACTCATGTTTTGTTGACAGCAGATTAAACACAGGTGACAGAGACAGATGGTGTCACGTCTGCCTTGAGGAGACAGAATTGATAGTGGCACTTTTTACTAGGATTACTGAAGTCCTTAGTTTTTTATCACATGTGGTGACAATAACACCAGTGTCACTAGTATGAGAAGAGGCAGCACTCTGCTTCTGTGTGCGTGGCTAACAGCACACCCCATTTAGTCCAGCCTCACTGAGCTACTGGTCTTACCTCAGTTGTTAAGTTTGCTGACATTTCCAATCCTCCTATACCCGTTGGTGGTAACTCCTCATTGCCTAATGAAACTCAAAAGAATTAACATAATTTAAATTTTTGAATGGAAAAATACATCTTGCACAGAAAAGAAACGGCATGCTATCTGGGAGTCAGAGCCATCTACCCTTGCTGATTTATTTCATTGTAAGCAAAAATGAATACACTGAGGGTGAAAAAGGGCTGGAAAAAGGCAGTGGATATTTGCTCATTTGTGGGGAATGGAATTATTTCTTGCTTGCATAAACACGTAGCTGGCCGGAAAGGGAGATACAATATTATTTGTGGAGATATCTAATTTCCTAGTATTGTTCTACAGTTAGCTCCATCAAATTTGTCCCTAATATATATGCCACATTCTGAACCCTTGAGATTTATAATATCCAATTAAAAAGAAAATTTATGGTAGACCTACTTTACTTCCTGACACAGTGAAACTGAACAGAAAATTAAAACTTTTTAGGCAGACCCAAGGACAAAGGAGTCTTCTCAGGAGGGCAATTTCATCACATCCTTTGTGGTTGTGGTTTCTTATTTTCCTCACCTGTCTCACACAGACGCTGACAAAGAAAAGCCTCCATTTTCCAAAGACCTTGTAAGTTTTTCCTTGCTAAAAGCCCTTTTATTTGTTCTTCCAAGGGACAGAGGCATAATTGAATGTAGTAAAACTGAGTCACAAAAACCATTGGGACATTCAACTCATTCTATGCAAAATGCAATGGGACAAATTAAAGTACTTGTTTCAACCTTCAGGACGCTTAAAAATTATTTATTTAATGTATATGAATGCTGTCTGCACATACACCTGCATGCCAGAAGAGGGCACCAGATCACATTATAGATGGTTGTGAGCCACCATGTGGTTGCTGGGAACTGAACTCAGGACCATTGGAAGAACAGTGCTCTTAACCTTTGAGCCATCTCTCCAGCCAAGAACACTTCTTTGAAATTTTTCTTTCATTCATTTTTTTTTTAAGATTTGTTTTTATGTGCATTCATGTTTTGCCTACATATGTATCTGGGCGAGGGCACCAGGTCCTCTAGAACTGAGTTACAGTTGTGAGCTTCCATGTGGTGTTGGGAATTAAACCTGGGCCTTCTGTATCTCTCTAGCATCTCTTTTATTCTTGAGATTATAAGTATATTTTTCTTTTCCCTTTCCTCCCTCCAAACTGCCACATACCTCTCCTTGCTCTTCCAAATTCATACCTTTGTTCATTATTGTTACATGCATATATATGTGTGTGCATATATATATATATATATGTATGTATAAGAGCATATAATATACTCAGTACATATAACATTACTTATACATACATTTTCAGGGCTATTTGGTAATGGACAACTAATTGGTGTGCTCTTCCCTGTAAAAGACTCCTTAGGACATTTCTTTCTTTTTAATTAAAAAAATTAATTAAGTAATTTATTCAGATTACATCTCAATTGTTTTCCCCTCACTTGTACCCTCCTGTTCCTCCCTCCCTCCTGCTTTCACTCTATTCCCCTCCCATAGTTCTGTGACTGAAGGGGATCTCCTCCCCCACCATATGGTCATAGACTATCAAGTCTCATCTTGGTAGCCTGCTTATTCTTTCTCTGAGTACCACCAGGCCTCCCCACCAAGAGGAAATGGCCAAATATGGGGCACCAGAGTTCATGTCAGTCAGTCCCCGCTCTCCACACAACTGTGGAGAATGTCCTGTCCATTGGCTAGATCTGAGCAGGGGTTCAATGTTTACTGCATGTATTGCCTTAGGACATTTCTTAATGCTGCTTGATAAACAGGGCTAAATCTACTAGCCTCAGCTTTCTGAAGCTAGGCTATGTGTGAGCACGGCTGGTTCCACTTTAAATGCTCATGACGCCATGGTTTATAAAGCTCGAGTGGAGAGGAATCAAGGTCCATTGGCTCTTTTAAGGCCAACTCAGAAACTGTGTTTGTAGAATACACTGTTCTGCACTTCATCCTAAACACTTACCATATTTGAATCACTGGCAATCAGTGTCACAGTGTCACAGGAGGCACAATTCACAGCTGTCCTTCCCCACTGATTATCTGCACCCCTAGAGCCTAGCATAGCAGTGACTGTACACAGCATCTGAAACCGGATAGCATAATAACTGCAACTATACTTTTGAAAGAGATTGCTGATTTCTAGAAGACTAGCATTTTCTGGACTCTCTCAAGAAGGAACACGTGCCGCCCCGACCCCCGCAAATATTCTGAAATGGAAATTAATGCATCTTATTTGAATAGCCATCTCAGTTAAGAATAAAAATAGGAGCTGGAATTGTATGTGGCTCAGTGAAGAGGATGTGAGAGGCGCTGGGCTCAATCCCCAGGACACCGCAAAACAAACCAAGCCAAACCAAGCCACCCCGAGGACAGAGAGGCTCGGAAACTCGCCAGTCACGAAGATCAACATGCTTAGGTGCCTCCTCTTAGCCTCTTGCCTCTTCTATACTGACATGTGAGCAATGGGTCTAGTTTTAATGTTTAAGACAAAGAATTTGTTTTAAAATCACCTATTAAAGTGTTAGAATACACAGTTATAAATGGACTCTCACCCATGCCACACCCATTATCCTCAGGAGGAACGGTGACATCAAGACTTCCTTCCCTTGCACCACCATGTCCTGTTTTCTCAGCAGACCCTTCACTAGTCCATGTGCCACTGTGGTCACTTTTTGGAGTCAATGGCCGCTCCTGTTTTGGAGCACATGGAGCGACTGCTGTGTGTGAAGCAGCCACTTTTGACTCTTGGCCTGTAATACATTTGGTGGTGGTTTTCAAGTTGTTCTCAGGTCCCTGCTGGTCAGAAGGGTTCTCTGGTGCAGCACCTGTGATGGGCAGCATGTCATCAGTTTTAGCACCAGCATTTACTGCTGCCGGACAGTGAATACTGCCAGAGGAGTCCTCAGCAGACTTCTGTTGTGGTCCTCTCAGACAACAGTTTGTCTGAGACAGCCTGTCAGACGCTGAGTCCCTTCTTACTATACCACTGGCTGTGCTACTGTCCCCTGCGGCCTCTGCCTCCGCACTTCTGTTCTCCCTCTGATCAGAGCTCAGCAATGTATTCTTTTCTTTTGCATTGAGGTTTTGACCAGAGTAGTCCTTGCCATGTTTCTCCTCCTCTCCTATGGACACAGCAGTACTTGGTTGGCTTGGTCCTGCAGAGGGCTCACAGGCTGCCAGTCTGTCATGCTCCCCCCTGGTGCTCACTGCCATCAAGGGACCCACTTCCTTGCCCGTCGTGACTGGCCCAGGGCACTGACAGTTACTTCCAGCCCCGAGGCTGGCCATGGGTAGTCCACACTTACTCTGATTTGTAGCTAAGTGCCCACCGCTTCCCTGTGGGTTGTGTGCGGCTGGCTGAGCGTCTTCGGGTCTGCTTGGGCTACTGCACGTTAGCACACACTCTGCTGTGCTGGTGGAGATAATGGCAGTGTCACTCCAACCTTCCTCTCTCACAGGGGCCTGGCCTTCATCTGCAGGGACAGCACCGATCATGACAGCTTCCCGTCCTTCAGAGGTGCTCGTGGAAATCATGGCA
This sequence comes from Acomys minous, assembly GCF_964271855.1. NCBI lineage: Eukaryota > Metazoa > Chordata > Mammalia > Rodentia > Muridae > Acomys > Acomys minous. Next base: position 26,923,743 of record NC_140491.1, on the reverse strand, counting down.
GTGTCACCCATCTCCTCTACCGGTATGACTGAGGGACAGGCTGCTCCCTGAGGGACAGCACTGGACACAGAGCCTTCACAGTCTTCCACTGAACTTGTTGAGATAACTGCACTCCCATCTGGAACAGACGATGCATTTCCACTTACACCAGAGACAGAGGCTTCACAGTCCTCTGCTATGCTGGTCGAAATGAGAGCACACTCGTCCTTGTCTTCCTTGCTGGTTGAGGCAAGAGGACTTTCAGCTTCAGTGGGAGCACTGGGCATAGGTCCCTCAAACTCCTGGGTGCTGACCAAGGCTGGACCTGCTGTGCTTTCCTCAACTGCTGCAACTGGCTGCTGTCTTTCAGCACATGTGACGGTGACAGCACTAGAGATAGGAACTTCGAATTCTTCCCCTATGCTTGTAGAAATCATGGCGCACTCATCCTTTTCTTCACTTCTGCTAGCAGTGGGTTGGCTCTCATCACCTGAAACTGCACTGGGCATGGGAGCCTCAAATCCTTCCATGCGTATTCTGGTGCCTTCCCTATTTTCTTCAGTGCTTAGCGTACACAAATGTCCTCCTCGCACATCTATAATTGCATTTATCTGAGGGGTCCAGTCACTTGTACTGGTAGAAATCATCAAGCCATTGCCTTGACTTTTCCTCCCAGCTAGGCTGTCCTTGTTGGAAACATCAGAACTAGCTGTAGAAGCCATAAGGGCATCACAGTCTTCATTTTCCACAGAAGTGATGATCCCTTCACCTTTGCCTCTGGGTGACGTGTGGCCAACTTCACATTCTGGAATGGCTCCAGATATGAGAACATCATCACTGCCCCTCACCAACCCAGTGGTAATAGTTGTATCTTCTACTGTTTCTTTCCTAGTAAGCTGACTGTCACTGTGATGAGAAGTGGCATTAGCCACAGGACCCTCACTACCACCTAGAATTGGTGGCCCTTCACTGTGTCCTGCAAAGGCACTGGTCACACTGCTTTCCACAATCCCTTTGGCACTGGAGCCAATATCGGTGTCTTTGATTTCCTTCTCTGCACCACTCATGCTATCAACATTACTGTCATTTGTATTCACAGTTGTCGCCCCAGCCTCAGCATCCACATGGTCCATCGTAGGGCCAATCTGACCGCTCTCCTCTCCACTCTCACAGACCAACATCCCTTCACTTTCTTCTAACCCTGTGCAAGCTGACGCGTGTCCAGTTTCATTTCCTCTTCCAGTACTAGTCACAACCCCTTCCCCCTCATCGTCCTCTTCTTTTGCACCTGTGCTGGTCACAATACCTTCATCATCACAGGGACCAGCAGCCACCAGAGGTACATTAGTAATGTCTTTGGCCTCTGTGCTGTCCATTGCACTCTCTGAATTTTCTTCTGTTTCAGAACTTATAGCACAGCCTTCCCTGTTGTCTTCCGAGCCTGTGCAATTTGCAGATGCTTCACCATCTTCTTCAGTAATTCCGGTGCTGGTGACTGCACTCTCCCCTTCTGTGCCATCATTTCCAGAGCCATCTCCTTCTTGGTTGGCACTTGCCTCTTGGGGTTTATCATCATTGACTTGGACCACATCTGCGCCTGTAACTACACGCTGCTCTTGGGTTCCCACTCCAGCTACCAAACAGAAGGTAAAGTTACTACTTCTTCCTTTGGCTTCAGTACATGTCACAGTGCCTTCTGTTTCTTTTTTAGGACCAACTCCTGTCCTATTTTCTTGGGACCCATCAGCATCTTCACTAGTCACAGACCCTGCTCTTATTTCTGTTCCAGCACTCGTAACAGCTCCATCACTTTCACCTTCACCAATGAAAGTAGCAGTCCCCTCGACTGTACAGGAAGCACCATTACACTTTTCCTCAGAGCCTGCGCTGGTTACTGCATCATCTTTCTCCTCTGCTGTGATACTGTTCACACTGGCTTCAGTTTCAACTGTATGAGCAGCCAAAGGGCCTGCTACTTTGCCTTCTGATTCAGCTACAGCACACTCTCCACTTTCTCCTTCCTTGGAACTTGTGAGCAAAATCTCACTTTCAGCTAATCCTTCTGTGACAACACCCCTACCCTCTTCAGCTGCAGCAAAAACAGTGCACTCATTGGCTTCAGCCTCCACTTGGACGGTGTGGCTTCTAGGGCATGTGCCCATCATGAAGCCTTCGTCAGCCTCGATACTGGTACAAGGTAAAGGCATCCCATTCCCTCCTGTTTCTGACGAAGTGGTGGTGGCATCCCCAGCCTTGCTTGGGTTGGACATGATGCCTTTGTCCTTCCCTTCAGAACTCGTAGCAATGAAAGCTTTGTCACGCCTACCAGACCCAGCGGCCACCCTCTCCGTTTTCCCGTGCCTCTGCTGTGGCCCAGAGGCAGTGTCCTGCCTAGCACTGGTGTCTACCTCATTGTTGTCAGTCTTCTTCTCAACATCAGCTGGTACTTTTTTACTGTCTTCTGGATCTCTACTATGCTTCCGTCTGAGTGTGTCCGCTTCCTTCCTTGTGCTCAGGTCCACAGCATGCTCAGCTGAAGCACTGTCCTGCTTGACTTCAGGCTCTACACACAGATCACTCTCTTTCTTGGCTGTGCCCATCAAGCCCCTCTGTTTGCTAATGCTCTTATTCTCCCCAGTTGTGCCCGCTGACTTGCCAGCAGCAGGTATGCTCGCTTTGCTTTCCTTACTATACAGCACCGTGGCCTGGCTATCTTCGGAAAGGTGCCTTTTGCTACTGATGCTTGCTTTTGTTGGCGTATCTAATGTGGGGCCACCATTACCTTCTCTGTTGCAATTTGTCTTATGGACTTCTGCCTTCTTAACAGTCAAACTTTGGTTAGAGATATCGGAATGATTTACAAGAGAGGCACTGGCTGTGCCACCTTCTGAAATGGCTTCTCTGTCAACTCTGGGCATGGTACTTGAATCATGAGACTCTTTCTGAGGAACAACAGTCACAGAGCCTAAGGATGACGAGAGGGCAGAGTCTGTAGAGTACTCAAGAGAGGCGCTGCCTTGAGTGCCACATTCCTCAGTGGCTTTGGACATGCCTTTCAAATTCTTCTGTCCCCTCTCGTTTTCTGATGGGATCCTACAGACTCTCCGACTCACTTCAGAGTCCACATTGACTTCATGGGCTCCTCGCTGAACTGGCTCTCTCTCCCTTGGAGCAGGCTTTGATGCAGTACTTTGGCTATACACCTTCTTGGTCAAGGGGCCTTTATGGTCAGCATGCTTTTCAGAGTTGCTAGTAACTGCTAGTCCACGCCCTGATTTACAGGTCACAGCTGCTGGTTTTGAATCTACCATGGAAGTTCTTAACTCATCCTTTAAAACTCCAGCAGCAGCTTTAGGTTTTGGAACATTTTCACTGTCTGTGTCTTGCTGAGAACTGTTACTGCTGATGTCCTGGGTTTTAGAAAGCTCAGACACATTGTTGACAGCTCCCTCAGAATCAACTTCCATTGGCTCTTGTTCAGGTATTGACGAGGTGTCACTGCTTTTTTTCAGTCTCTGCAGAGAGGAACTACTGGCAGTGCCTGAAATGTTCCCTGCTAACTTATCTTCCCTGGCCATTTCCTGTGACATGCTTCCTCTTCGGTTTTCAGACAGCCTTCTACTTAATTTCTTGTCTGTGACTGAGCCATTCCCTCTGCCCTTTTCATGACTGCTGCCAACTTCTTTACTATCCTTGTCATCTGGTTTATTTTCTTCTTTCTTTTTCATGTCTTTATTACTGTGCTTTAAGCTTCTGCTTTTGTGCCCATCTGAGAACTTTCTGTCGAGTTTGGAGGAGGTTGCATCTTTCTCTGTCTTATGCTTCTCTTTAGTCACGGCTAACTTAGCTCTGTGCCCAGCGTCCTTCTGCGTGCTGTGTGCTGAAGGGACGGCACCCTCTAACGCAGGTTCAATGACCGATTCTTCTAAAGATCTGTCCTCAAGTTTGGACTTGCGCTGCCTTTCTGGGTCGCTGTCTTCTGTGTTCTTCTCCTTATCAGGCTTTGGAGTTGTCACCTGCTTTGTGACACCTTCTTGTGATTCTGTTTCAGAAAGCTTTATTTGTTTGCCTTGACCTTTTGATTTAGACTTCACCGCAAGCTTCTCTTCCACCAGGCTCTTTGTTCTTCGTCTCTCCCTATGAAGAAGCTCTTCTGGCTTTGAACCGCTATCGACATTAGTGGAGTCTGTCTCACACTTTTCTTCAGAATAGCTCTCACTTCTTTTCTGCAATGTTGCACTGTGCTGCTTGGAGCTTAGAGCATCTTTCTGAACTTTAGAGTCACTTGACCTTCTTGATTTGTGCTCGGCCTTGGTTTTTTCAGACAATGGATGCTTCTCCTTTTTGTTATCTTTACGTGCATGGTCATCTGTTTTTATAGTGTACTCAGAAACTGGCTTTCCATCTCTACCCAATACTGACAATTTCCTTTCATTCCTGTGTTTACTTTTACGTTCAGTTTTATCATCTGAAGAAAGTTTCATTTGTTGACTTTGCTTCTGAACATTTTCCTCTGTTTTTAAGCTTTTTTCAGAAGAGTGAAGTTCAGTCTCCTCACCTATTTTATGCACACCATCACCTTTATATCTGTGTTTTGAAGACTTTTCTTCAGATGGAGCCTTCTCTTTTTCAGGTTTCTCCCTGGCCGACTTTGCTTCTTTTTTAGGCAGGCCTTTCCCATGTGTTTCAGGATCATCTTTCTTTTGATATTTTTCATTCTTAAGGGTGCTTTTCTGCTTCTGGAGTTCTTCCACATTAATTTCTGAGCGGTCTGCTTGCCTTTTTCCGTCTCTTGTATCTGTTTCTTCCTGAGCTCCTTCAATTACAACAGGGGTAGATACACGTCGCTTATGTTCTCTTTCTACTTTTAACTCAGTTTTGTTTTCATCAGCTGAATGCAGGCACTCGGAAAGCCTCCGGGCAGGTTTGTTTGGTTCCCCTTTTCCATGAGTATGCTTCAGGTCCTTGGAGGAGGACTTTTCTTTTTCACAGTGCTATTGGAAAACAAAGTGAGACATGTTTTAGAGACAAACTTACTACTTAGCTATGTTTATTTATTATGTGAGCTCTAGAACATCTGAGGCACCTCTGCTCCATGGATGATGTAGCCCATGGCAAGTACCAGGTCACACGCTAAGTCTCACATTCTTCCCAGCTTTACAGAGCAGTTCTTTCACCCAACTGGCCCATGCATTTAGGAAGTCTTCAATACTATAAATAAATATAACTTACTAAGACCCAACAGTCCTTAATAAATTTAAGCTGAGGAAGGGATAGTCTAGTGTACTTTTCAATATAAAAACACAGAGACCGACAAAGAAATAAAGGCTTATTTTAAAAATTAGAAACCCAAACCATCTATAGAAGTCATGTGGACTCAGACTATTTGTACAATATTCTATATATAAAACCCCAAATGTACATGGTAACTGAGTAACAATATAAGCACAAACATGTGACATAAGAATATGCACACATGTGTTCTGGGGCCATGCTAGGGAAGCCTGCATGCACTACCTAAACTTTCCTCTCCACCCCAGTTTTGGCACTTAGTACATTGACACGTGTATAACATGAGATAATTTCCATAAAAAACTACCACAAAGGAAAGTTAAATATTTAAATATATGCAGTAACATATCAGGAATATACCTACATATGACTCTAGTTTCTTACTTTCTTTTTAAAAACAATATTTATTTATTAATTATGTATACAGTGTTCTGCCTGCACACCAGAAAAGGGCACCAGATCTCATTATAGATGGTTGTGAGCCACCATGTAGTTGCTGGGAATTGAAATAAGGACCTTTGGAAGAGCAGTCAGTGCCCTTAACCTCTGAGACATCTCTCCAGGCCCAACTCTAGTTTCTAAATAAAGAAATTTACTGGCTATTAACAATTACTAAATTACTAGTGTCTCTACCTCAGAAACATCATGATGGGGGAGGTATAGGACTATGGATATGTTTATACAAATAAAGACTTAAATTCAGGTAAAGCCAAAATCTGACCCAAGAAAATAACCTAACACGGGGGACTTAAAATGACCACATTTTGGACACAACCTTAGTGCCAGATACAAGCTGGCACTTCAGTACATTGGAGGGCACTCATTCAATATGGCACTAGCCAATCATTAAATAATTATGAAGCTTATGAAGTAGCACAAATGAACAAAGTCTCAAAAAACCTTTTTGTTAGAGTACTTCCCTTCCAAAAAACTATGTGCATGGGAAACCAACGAGATAAAGCAGAAGACCGATTATGGAGGGTTTTAGCTTCCTCTTTCTTCTTACTATTTTGTTATTGCTATACAAAAGAAACAAGGTGAAATGGGTAAGGAAGAGAACTAACATCTACACAAGTCATATGCATCAACTCATCAAAACACGGAACTCAGGCCAAGTGGGATGCGGCTTAAGAATGCTAAGCGGAATGGTTTTCAAGGTACAATAAGGAAAGGTCATATTTTGCTATCTCACTGCAGATAAATCCTCCACGTCCCACATGTAACAAAGGGCACTGACAAGGGCTTCGCTGGGACATACCTCACTCGTTTTGGGGGCTTCCTTGGATTCCTCCTCAGCCGGCGGTTTCTTTCTGGAATTCTCCTCACCATTCCTGAGAGGAAAGCAAATCGCATATGAACTTCCAATCTGAAGCTAAGACTCTAAAGAAAGTGGAAAGAAAATCTTTTCTTTACTCGCTTCCTTTGTGGAGGCTGGTTCCACTTAAATTTAAACCATCCTTTTAGCTAGCAGAGAGCACAATCCAAGTGTAGCATGAACTGTTTCTCATGCTAAAGATAAACATGTTACAAGGACAATTCCTACAAAGACATTTGAAAGTCTCACCATCTTTTCAATGAACAGGGAGGCCTTTTTTGACTCAGAGATATACAAAAAAGATACAAATAAGTCTGAGAATTGACTCCTTTCTCTGAGTAAATCTACTTGAAGTTTACGATTAATTTACAAAATAGTAGTGATGGACTGTTACCCTTTTAGAGGACCTGGGTTGGGGTCCCAGCACCCAGATGGCAGCTTACAGCCATTTGTAACTCCAGTTCCAAGTGATCCAACACCATCTCTTGGCCTCCATAGGCTCCTGCACATATGTGATGCACATAAATGTGTGTAGACAAACACAATACGCATAAGATAAAAAAAATTAAGGAAATTTTTGAAAAGACTTGCAAATTAATGAAAACAGTAAAAACTGTAGACTATAGACCATGGTTTAACATAACCTCATAGCTTCTTTCTTTCTTTTTCTTCTTCCTCTTTTTATTTGTTTTTCAAGACAGGGTTCCTCTGTGTAGCCCTGACTCATTTTGTAGACAGATGGCCTCAAACTCAAGTGATCCACCTTCCTCTGCCTCTTTAAGTGCTGGGATTAAAGACATGTGCCACCACACCTGGCTTATAATAGCTAGGTTCAAGAGTCTCTTTGCCTTTGTAATTCTTCAATAATTAGCAATAAAAATACTGTACTTAAAAAAATAAAATAAAATAATAGAAATGACATTAGTTGCCGCAGGCCCAGACAAGATACTTTTACAAGTGTTTCCAGGGGCCCATAAACTCAACTTCTGAAACTCAGTGAAAATGTTATGTTTATATATGTATACTTTCTGGGGTAGAAACTAAAGCTTCTGTCAGATTCATACAAAGTTAATTAAAAAGTGACTTTAAAATGCTATGGATATCAATACAATGGAAGAAGATAAAAACAAACTCCAAAGCCTTCATAAACACACAGTAATACCTATATTCAAGGTGAGACATTCTATGACCACATTCTCTCTTTTCTTCTCTGACAGATTGTTGTTTTTTATTTCCATTTTTCTGTTGTAGTACAAGTCATTGCCATGGGTGCATCATTTCTGCTTTTTTACTAAGAATGTCAAGGTCAGCAAGATGGCTCATAAGGAAAAGCTGTTTCCTGCCAAGCCAGGTGGCCTGACTTCTATCCCTGGGCCACAAAGAAAATAATGCTTCCCCTACAAGTCCTGGATTGCCGAATAAAAACTGAATGCCATGTGTGAGATGCCTCCCCACAGCTTGTTGGTTGGGAAGGGGTCTCAGAGATTCCCAAAACAATACTGGCTATTGTTACTTATCTTGGTTGCCACCATAACTTGGTGGTAAGATCCCACTGCTGAAAGAAACCACACACCTTGGTCACAGGACATGGAGAAATCAAGCTGGCAGTACTCTGAAATATTTTCCCCTGATGGTTAAATTTTACAATGTCAGAAGGTGTTAACCAGGCTCCTGGGGATGGAGGGAGTCACCAACGGTCCTTCAGAATGTGGCCCCTGTGAGGTACAATAACGGCCAGCAGGCAAGCGGTGCAATAACGACATGGATGTCATGGATGTAACTAATCAATAATGGCATGGATGCTATGGACGTAACTAATCAATAACGGCATGGATGTCATGGATGTAACTAATCAATAACAGCATGGGTGCTATGGACGTAACTAACCAAGTTCTGGGTGGATTAAGGTCTGATCCACAAGAAGAAACACATGCTGACACTGTAAATTTGACCAAAAAGGCATCATTGGGGACCTTATGGGACCCAGGGGTGAACATACTATCATTATTTTGCTGAAAAGGTATATCAAACTGCCCTATAAATTTTTATTTCTAAAAATGCCAGGTATGATGGCACACACCTTTAATTCTAGAGGTGGAGAGGCCGAGGCAGAAGGATCACTCTGAGCTCAAGGTCAAAGTACCAGGACTATTTTCTACACCCATAGCTTAGTGCAGTTCTGGGACCTCAAAAGAGATGTTTCTTTGCGCAAAAGATAGTTGTTAACAGAGAAACTCAGAATGCATCACAAGTGCAGAGATTAAGTAAAATAAACTGTTTTTAATGAGGTGATAGGCTTTTTTCTCTATATCCCTGACAGTCCTGGAACTCATAAACAAATAAAACTCTTTTTATTTGTTTTTCAAGACAGGGTTCCTCTGTGTAGCCCTGACTCATTTTGTAGACCAGATGTCCTCAAACTCAAAGATCCCACTGCTTCTGCCTCCCCCGTGCTAGGATCCCAGTTAGACACCATCACACCCAGCTACTTTTTACGATAGTCTATGAACACTGTTCTTCTGAAAGCACATCAGTCATGTAACAAATAGAACACAGAAGATAAAAATGTACCTTGAATCTTTTCTTCTTCTTTTGCTTAAGGCTACTTTTTTCTCTAAAACTTTCCGTTCTTTAAGGACTTCTTTAATCCTTGGGGCTTTGGGCTCCAAAGTCTTGGTTGATGAGTCTTCCAAGTCCATATTACTTTTGCCTAGAAAATAAATAAATAAGCTTTATTTCAGAAGACAGTTTTGTAACGGTGCTATATTCACTTTTCATTAAAGTTTTATAATCATTATAAAACACAAAATAGCTTTGAATGGGTCTGTTTCTGCTAGGAAAAAACTTTTTGTATTTACTGTGCCAGATAAAAGTCAGCACAAAGGCTGTAGCATAGCTCTGGGGCAGAGCTTGAACTTGGCCAGTTCGTGATCTTGAGTTTAATCCCCAGCATCAGAGGCAGTAACAGGAAAGGAAAAAAAGCAAAGATGATGTAAAGTATAGGCTAGCTGTGCTATCATCACCAGAAATGCTACTAAATCCATCCAACCATTACTGCAGAATAAATTACTTCCACCCTTAGGAACAGATCACTTCATTACACAGAATATGCCACAGCCAATATGAGACTACCTAGAAAATGATGGTGTGTATAAGATGCTCTCAAGTAACAGTAAGATCTGCTATACCTTGGCTCTTTGCTTTGGAAGACTTTGTCTTTTCTGCTTTCTGTTTTCGTTTTTCTTCAAGTTTCTCTCTATTGATTCGTCTTCTTAAAACTCTCTCTTCTTTTTCTTTAGCCTAAAACCATAAAATTGCCTGAAGATTATCAGGTAAAAGCAAAGACACTCTGAGAAATGAGCATTCACATATGTTAGGGTGGGGAAAGAAAAAAAAAAAAGACAGTACATCTCTGAGGCAGTGATCTGGTCCAGCAAATATGAGGCTTTGGATGTGATTCCCAAGTATTCAAAGTTGCTCCTGCCACACATTGCACCCACCGCCCCCAACAAAGTTTTTAATTTGTTTGTTCTTCTGATGTTTGTACACATCAATGGAATATACAGAAGCACACATAAATCAGTCTGAAAAGATAGCTCAGTGGTTAAGAGCACTTGCTGCTCCTGCAGAGGATCCAGGCTGTTCTCAACACCCATATGATAGCTAACAGCCATCACTACCTCCAGTTTCAGGGGATCTGACACCTAAACTGTGCAGGCACTAGGTACACACATGCACACAGACAAAACATACACACAACTGTTTTTTAAAAAGGAAGTAGACAGTGGCTATGTGCGGATGAGAATGGGTATGACTGCTCTGATTTGGAAGCTACCAGATGACAGAAGGCACAGGGAGGAAAACCTTTAATTATTATTTTAGAATGCTATTGGTTTGAAGAAGGAAAGGCCTGCTCTGAGAAAAGGTGATTTAACAAGCTAATTGTTACAACTAAAAGACTAAAAAACAAAACAAAATAAAAATAAAACAAAACAAAAAAAACCAACCAATCCTACAAAAACCATGAATATCAAACCTAAGTATGCCCAAAAGTCTTCATAACTTCTCAGTTATTCCTAAAGGAACTGCTGAAATGCAGATTTAAGTGACAGGTAGTTTCTACAGCCAACCTGACTTGGCAGTTACACTCCTGGGCCTGAGCTGAGGCCCTGGGACTTTCTGCTGGCAGAATTTCAACTAGGGAAGTTCACAATCATTCACCCCTTTCTGGCTCAGAGCTCAAAGACAAAATTTCAAAAATCCCAAGTGGGTGCATGGCTCTTATCCAGTATCCTCTCTAAAAAGTAAGGCTGGAAGGGGAGCTAGCTAGCAATCACACTTTGTACTATTTTTTTCAACAATAATTTCTATAAATCTTGAAAAATTTAAAAATATTTTCATATTCCTTACTTTGTAAGCCCCTAATTGTAAGAAACAAATGAAGTTTGTTTAATAAACATTCAATAATCGATCGTACTTGATAATTGGAAGCATTCTCAAACCCAGGGAATTGGTGGACTGTGTTTCCCTCAATATTATACTAGGTGCACACTGTATGTTTCTGTGAAGTGAGCTACGTGGATACAAGCATTTTCCTAACATGACCCTGACGGTTACCTTTGTGACTATTCTACATAGTTCCACGGCAAGCTCCCTGAGGGCAGGGCTATGTCTGCTGTGTGCATCCTAGTACCTTGCACAGACTATTATTCAAATGTTGTCAACCTGGTATAGCAGGCTAAATCACAGGATGTCAACCCGTGGGTTGTGACCGCTGTGAGGGGACTGGCCTTTCCACAGGGGCTGCCTATCAGATATCCTGCATACTGAACACTTACATTGCAAGCCATAACAGTAGCAAAATTACAGTTATGAAGTAGCAAGAAAATAATTTTAAGGTTGAGGTCACCACACCATGAGGAGCTGTATTAATGGTTTAATAACTACTGCTAACTCAGCAAGGGGTCAGCTGGACTTACGATGGACTGCCGCCGTTGTTCCACTGTGAGTTCATCATCAGAGTCACTGTAGTACTTTGAGTAAAGATACGGTTTGTGAACATAAGCATGCCGTACACTTCTGGATTTTCCATCAGTAGACTCGCTGGTTTGTTTGTTTGGTTTATTCTGTTTATTTTTCTCTTCATCTGGAAAGAAGTCAATATAAAGAGTGAATGCTTCTGTCAACTAGAATAGCATCACCATGTCGTATATGCAGCAAAAGACACCAATATTCTTCAAGTATACGTAAAAGGTCAAAGGGGTGTGTGTATGAGAAAATTAAGAAACTGACATTAAAAAAAAATTACAATTCACCTTACATATAGATGCAGACCAAGACAAATTAGACATTTGTGTTATTAAAAGAAATAAGAAGCACAGATGAAAGCTGCACGGAGCTGATCTGAAGGAAAAGAAAGGCAGAGCAGGGCAGGCTCGGAGCTAAAGTCCACTCTGGCCCTGGAGCTGTGTGCTTTTGCAGGCTCAACATGGAAGCCACACACACACTCCACAGACTGACTGCTGCTAGGCCTTACCTGACGAGGATCTGAAGGGAAGCATCCACTCAGAGGTTAGTAGACCATTTCTGCTGTTCTAAACTCAGTTTCCCTTTACTGTTTACTCCACCTTGGTTTTACTAACTCAGGAGCCCAATTAGTTGAAGGTGCTGGAACCATCTTAGCCTACTGTTCCTCCCATCAGTTGTTTTAAACAATATATTTTGACAAATAGTTAACTCTTGTGAGTGGACTTGATATAAATTTGTCACTGTAAGTTGAGGAAATTGGGTCTTGTAGCAAGACTGCTTAGGGCGAGAGACACAAGGGCAGGCAAGTATTTCAGACCAAAGTTCTAGTGAACTTTTCTGGTTGATCATAGTTTATCCCAATTATTGAAATGATGTGAAAGAAGCAAAGTTACCCACAATTCTCGAGAGAACGTACAGTGGGTTCCTGTTGGAACATTCTGGAGTTGACTCTGCACACTCCATCCCTTCTCTAATTTGACTGTCTTCCTTAGCTGGATCAACCGTATTGAGTAGACGAGCATTTGTTGTTATTTGAGACAGGCTATCACACTAGCAGGACAGCCTAGAACTTCCAATATAGCCCCAGCTAACAGTTAGTCTCCTGCCGTAGTCTCCCAAAGGGTAGGCTTTTCAGCACAGGCCAACAAACCTGACTAGTATACCAGCTTTTGGTGTGCTGTTAGCCCTTTTGGGAAAACAGTTTTTCAAAGGGTGCTCTTTAGCACCCCTAAATTTTCAAGTGGTAGCAGAAGTGAGGGTGGCCTTCTAGCTTGTCCTTCTGCCAAATGCCATCCTCACAGTGACCCATGAGCAAAAGCAGCTGTGTGTGCACTGCCTTCTCTCAGTCTTGCCAGAGCCTCAGGTGATGGAGCTGGCCATGGAGCACTGAGGCCTGCTGAGGGCTAGTGCACATACAAGGTTAATTAGACCTCCCTCGGCTCAGACAGAAGCCAATCTGTAAACACAGGCAGCAGGCTCTTGCTATGTATGCCACACAGTCAGGAAGCAGCTATTAGGATAGAACACAAGTCACAGAGACACTGAGAAAAGTGCATTACCGTCTGATGTAATCTCGCCTTCTTCCATGCTATCAGACATAACAACTTCCTCCTCTGTGTCTTCTTCAAAGGATGAAAGGTCGCTGGTGTGGACCGAGCTAACAGTGATATCAGTGAGACCATCCACATCAGAATCTATCAAAGAGTAATCTTCAAGAAGAAAATGAAGCAAAATAAATAGTTGCTCACAAGAACGGATTCAAAACCTAAACCCTAAATATCTTAATAAAATACAAAGGTAAATTAGTAACTTGCAAAAATAACTATTAATTTGTAACATAAGGCTAAACACAAATGTAAATTTTAAATTACTGATGTATTATTATTATTATTATTAATTATTATTATTATTATTATTACTGCTGCCACCTCATATTTTGAACATTAGCAAATACATCCTAAGCTGCTTGGAACAGTGTGAATAAATGGTAACACAAGTTATAAAGTTCATAGCTTTTCTGTAATTTTCTTTGTGACTAGACACATCAGGATAGTAAAGAAGTTACAAATATTTATTGCCTGTAGCCCAAATGAGGCCTAATTATTTAGCTCAGGCTGGCCTGGATCCTGCCATTGGCATGCCCAGTGCTGGGGTTACTGCTGTGTGCCACCATGCCCAGCTCATTACGTTTACTGTCTTGCAAGTTTTCAGGTTCTGACATGGAAGGCAAACATGACACCGTCCGTCCTCCTCTAAGCAGCATGCTGATCCTGACAGCCATGCGGACGTGAGCACGCACCTTCCTTCAGGCCCTCGGTAGCCCTGGCTCTGCTGCTGACTCTTTCAGAAGGAAGCTTCGTGCTCTCCACATCTTTGTCCTTTGCCTGTTTCTCATCTTTTGCTTTCTGTGTATCTTCACTCCTTTTGGAATGATCAAGTTTCTTTTCAGTCTTTTCCTTCTTTTCTTTCTTTCTTTCTCCTTTCTCATTACTGTCCAGTTTCTTTTCTCCTTTGTCTGTTGATTTAGTTTTTGAGTCAGTGCTTTCTTGCTGAGCATCCTTACTTTGTAATAGGAAGCTACTATTCTCCTTTGTATGATTTTTAGTTTCTTCCACTGGACAAGGGAGATCGCTGGGTTCTTCTGACTTGGGTGCAGTTTCTATGCCCTCCCCTCCGGAATCAGCGGGAGCCTTTTCTCTCTCAGCCCCATCCTCTGAGGCTCTCTCCTTGTCTACGCTGATGTCAGTGCTTGGCTGAGAGGAGAGTTTTCTGGACACTCTCTCGCTGGCCTTGGCATTTGACATTTCTGTTGAAGCTCTGGCAGCGTTAGCTTCTTGGTTAAGAGAAGTTATGGTTTCCAAGATTGACATGGCATCACTCGCTACATTAGCACTGGGCCCAGGAGCGGGAGCACCTTTAAGGAGAAGATAAGATTTGGAATAAATTTATGCAAAAAGCATAACCTTCTACTTCACCCACACTACACATCACTGCTATAGGCTATGCAGAAATGCGAGTTCCTGTAGGCTTTCAGGTACAGTGCTGGTATACACACTCCGAAATTTCCGTCTCCTGAGTACACAGTGTCTTAAAGGAAGGGCACCAATACATCTGAGAACATTCCAGTTATACGAAGAATGTCTTCACTATTTCAGTTACATCCTCTCTTAGAGCGAGCATGCACACATACAAACTCATCATTATTAAAATGCTTTTTAAAATTAATTTCAAAAAAGAAATGTCATATCAGTTGAGGGATTTGAGCAATACTGAAAGTACATATAATTTCACTCCAGAGCCAAATGAAGCAATGCATTAAAAAAAAAAAAAAAAAACCAAACACCTCTCCCTAGGCAATCCGACCAAGAGGAGCACAGGAACTGCAAGAGTAAAAGCAAAGCACCTTGGGTAATGACGGAAGAGTCAGGCTTCTCATCGTCAGGAGCTGTGCTGCCAGTTGCTTCCTCTTTGTGATTTAATGTGGCCAGAAACTCATGCACAGCTTTTTCCACCTGAGGTCTAAACGTGTGGTTGATCTTTGGATCCACAACCTGAGAAATAATTCGGTCGATACCAGACTCCAGCATTCCTGATCTGAAACATGGTAATTCACAGAAAAGTAAAGAAATAATTTTATGTTATCTACATAGATTATTTTAAATAAAACAGCATCTATTATATATATGCTCAACCCTCAATCGTCTATTCAAGAATTTAAAACAGTAGTGGTTTTAGGTTTGCTATACTACAAAAACATTTGTAAACTGCCCACCAACGTGTCACTGGTAGAAAGGCTAACACATGAAAAGGCTTTGAAGTAGCTCCAGCAGCACAGAATGGGGGAGACGATGCTTCTCTCAACCTTTATCCCTGGAACACGACAGATGAGTTCCAGGCCTAAAGTAAATCTCTGGTCTCTGAAACTTTCTTTTTTAAAAAATAGTTAAGTCTTAGAGTTTCCAGTTAAAGTGAAGAATATACACAAAGTATAATTTTATCAAATTGATAAACAAGAAGCAAGGAAAACAAAAATAAAACTCAAGATATTTCACTTTCTTTTTATTGCCTTCCTGATATAAAACAGGATGATTTAGTCACTCAAGAGGTAGTCTACGTAAAAGGCACCATGCTGGCCACCACGCAGCTACAAACCAAACCTGCACCCTGTGCTGGTTAAGAGACACAGACACAAGTAAAGCACACCATGTATTGTGGGGAAAAAGGAGAGTAAGGAATGATTGGCTGTGTCCAATATAAGTTGGGAAACACACCACAAAGAGAAGACACTGAGCTGCGTCTTGATGTCTATAGAAGAGGAAGGGAGAAAAGAGTCTCCAAGTCAAAGGAGCATAAGAGGACAGAGGAGTGACGATGGCACTTGTGTAAAATGTCAGCTGAGCAAAATAGATTTAAGAACACATTTCTTCCTAGAATGTCACAGGAGAAATCAAAGTACCCAGAGCAGTGTTGGGAGACTGAGGCACTAGTCACCTCCACCTTCTTGGGGCTCCATCTTTCTGGATAGAACGGGTGAGGAGGTGTTGGTCCTTCCATTGTCAAATGCTTTTTCTGAGTGCACCTGTCTGAAGTGAGGGTGGACTGGATTTCCAATTCCCGAGGCACTTTGAAACCATGTGCTACTATACTTCTACTTATGTGGGACATAAAGAAAAATGAGCTGACATGCAACAAAGTAGGTTATCTGCTTTTTAAAGTTCAAGATTAAACAACAGGATGCAAATCCTGAAAACACTGCTGTACTTCTAAGGGTTTTTTGTTTTGTTTTGTTTTGTTTTTGTCCCATTTAAAGGTGATTGCAAATGTAGCAGAAATAAAGAATCACGAAAAATTCTTCCTGTAAGGCATAAGTACAAAGGCATAAAACTAAAGAATAAAACCTACTGGACCCGAAAATACTGCTTTAGTTGCCTTCTCTGTTTCCCAGTATTTTGGCTTCTGTTCTTAAATGTAATCTTCCTTTCCATGGAGGTCAACTCTGATTTCATGTAAAATGGAGTCCAGAGTTACTTGGGGTGGTCCCTAGCTGCCTCTTCAGAGAGGAGCATGTCAGCCCTAGGTCACAGGTAAAGTCAAATCTAACAACAGATGCATCCCTGGTTAACATCACTTACCTGAAGCCCTGGTAGTTCATGTCTATATTACCAGCTACTTAGGAGACCGAGGCAGGAGAAACTACAAGTTTACAACCTGCCTGAGCAACAGTGAAATTTCAAGTAAGAGTTCAAGACCATCCCAGGCAAATTTGGAGACCTCTTTTTTTTTCCCCTCCCCAAGAAAGGGTTTCTCTGTGTATCCTTGGCTCTCCTGGACTTGTTTTATAGACCAGGCTGGCCTCAAACTCACAGAGATCTACCTGCCTCTGCTCCTCCAAGTGCTGGTATTACAGGCATGCCCTACCATTCCTGGCTTGGAGACCTATTCTTAAAATAAAAACAAAACAAAAAGAGCTGAAGCCAGGCAAGGTGATAGATACCTGTAATTCCAGCACTCCTGTTCAAGACCAGCCTAACTACACATAGAATATGAGAGCCATGGCTACATACTGAGAACCTAATTTTAAAAAGTAACTCAGTGATAGAGTGCTTATTTTTGCATATATGAAAACCTAAATTCAACCCCTAGTACTGAAAAATAAATAGATAAGTGAAACTAAATCACTTCTTTCTTTTTAAAATTCTTTCAAGATCATTACTGAAAGCTATCCAGCATTTTCAGATTCTGCAGTGCAAATAAATACATAAATAAAATAAAATTTCCCTTCCTCCTAAATAAAAAAATAAGCAACTAAATTGATCCATTTTAAATTGCTGATGGTAGGCCATTTGTTCTACAGAAATGACAGCTGCTTACCAAGAAGAGACTTGATACCCTATGAGCATATAAAGGGGGAGGAGGTCCCCTCAAGCACAGTCATAGGGGAGGGGAGTAAGGGGAAAATGGGAGGGAGGGAAGAATGGGAGGATACAAGGGATGGGATAACCATTGAGATGTAACAAGAATTAATTAATGAAAAAAAAAGTGGAAAAAAAAAAAAAAGAAATGACAGCTGCTATGGCTTAACCTAAGTCAATCAAAGGAGTATTTTCTCAAGTGTGTGAAACCTGCTTGAGATTACAGTTATTTACAGGGATAGTCCATCCATACAGTATTAGTTTGCATACAACTAAAGAATCCTTCTTTAAGCCAGGTATAGTGGTGCATGCCTTTAATCTGAGCACAGGTGGTTTTTTGCAAGTTTTTGTGAGTTCAGCCTGGTCTACAGAGTGAGTACCAGGACAGCTAGAGTTACAGAGTGAGACCCTGTCTCAAGAAAAAAAAGCAACCCCCTCCAAAACAAAACAAAACAAACAAAACATAAACAAAAACACCCAAAACAACTTAAACCCAACCCAACCCAAACAACATCCTTCTTTAAGGAAAACTTCAATATGATACTATTATTGACATAAACCTTTGCAAATGGGGCAAGTGAGATGTCTCAGTGGTTAAAAGCTCTTGCAGTACAGTCCAATGACCCAAGTTTAATCCCTGGATTCCACAGTAGAAGAAGAGAACTTACTCCGGAAGTTCTTCTTTGACCTCCATACCCACAGGATAAGGGGAAACATACAGATGTCTCAAGAAGAGTGGCTGGTAAGTTACAGAACACAGCTGTTTCCCTTCCAGGCCTCTAGTCTGGAGGAAGGCAGCTCGCTGCTTATAGGAGATGGCACCAGTGTTCACTCACCACTGCCACAATCATTGACTTCCTTACCTTTTATCAGGCATAAAACTTGGCATAATATCTTTTATTCGTACTAGGATTGTACATGATTGATTTTCACATTTCCCTCACCTAAAACCAAATAAAGCCTTCTCATCTTGGAGACTTTGCACACTAAAGTATAAATAAAAATCTCCAGAACACTGGTCTTCTGCTTGAGACTCTCACCATGGGATATAAAACAGAGCAAGATTTGTAGGATCCCATGGACTGGATCAGCACCAGCATTGCAAAAACAAAGACACCCTCCTCCCACAAAGGATGCAAGAGCCTTCTACATAGGAAGGTAAGGAAGCAACGCAATCGTCTGTGAGAAGGCTGCACTAGGAAGTGTTGAAAGGGCCCTGTGTCAGCAGCAGCGCTGCACACCCAGCCACCCCAGCTCTCAGTCCTGTGCTGCTCCGCTTACTGCTCCACTGAAGGCCTTCGTGGAAATGGGGAGCCTTCTTGACCTGTCACTCAATAGACTCCTTCTAGTATCTTCTGTTCAGGAAACAGCTTTGACTTTCTACCAACAGGTCTTATAAGCAGCCTTCTGATGGCATCTTCTGATCTTACCTGGACTCTTTCATAGGTTCTCAAACAGCTTTTAAAACACAGACAACAAAGCTAGTGCTATTTCCTTTTCGTATGCACAGGGAGACACAGTCTACGCTCCCAGCTCCCTGTTTCTAGTATGACCCGGGGTCAAATGAACTTTTTAGTGAATTTTTATTCTGAGTCTCTTGTGGCTTGGAACTATCACACTACATAGGCTTGAGTTAGATAGCTCACCTGTTTAAAGCCATATTTTATAAATATTCTCGACTGTAAATATGTCAAAGCAGGAAGAATAGGCACTCTTTAAACAACTGGAATAGAAAGTCTTTTTGTCTTAGCAAATATTTATATTCAAAAACAAGTAGAAGATTATAAATCAAGTTTGTACTTTTAAAAAAGTAAATATTACTGACTTTTCTAAATATTGAAATTTTTATTCTTTGTTTCTTATGCCAATGCAAAAATCACTGGATTTTTGGCTATATACTATTATACATATATATTAGATATACAATATACTATAATCAAGGGATTTCTCTTTTAATTTCAGAGCTCTGTTATGTTTTATTTGTTAAACAAGAAAATAGTCATGAATATAACTGTATTAGGACATTATAGCATTTGCATCTATTACTATTTACATAGAGATTTTGGACAGATGTTCTTTAAGGCAGGCTATTTCTTTTCCTGAATACTTAAATATTGCTATAAGTCTATAGGAAAAGAGTTAAAATTTAAAGGAGAAATATGAAATGATGAGGCAATACTCCAAAATTATACTGGACTAAGTCACATCAAACTTCCCAAACTGCCAACACCAGGAAAATGTATTTCGGTTTGCTTTCAGGCAAAATAAATTGCAGCATTTTAACCTGAGCCCGTGGGCTCTAACTCAGACTTACTTCAGGACTTGCTGTCGGATATTGTTTCTTAATTGGTTCTTGTTGAGGTGTGGACTCCAAGTGTGAGTTGCCAAGTGGTTTGCAACAAAGTTGTCAACTCTCTGCCTCAGATTCTGATAGGCAGGCTAGAAAGAAAAACAAAACAAAAAACCCATAAATGCTAGAAATCTTTAATTCATCCAACATGGATAATAGGTTTACTGGTTCTAAGGAGTCTTAAGAGTTGATGGAAACTTTCTCAAATATTGCCTGTTTTGTCTAAGGCAAGTTGTGTGTAAACAGAGTAAGATACAGAAGACAAACAAACCTTTTTGTAAAGAACTAGAAACAAGACACAAATGTTAACGTTAGAGGGACTGGAAACAAAGAAAGGCAGTGAGGGCCAGGGAACAGGTCTCGATTGAGAATGTGGCATTTGACCTAGAAAAGTAGTTTCAAAGTTGCATGATGTTACAAGAGATGACAATGACCTTTGCTGACAGAGCCAACAACTAAAGAAAATAACTGGGCTAGAAAAATATAATGTCAGAAATATTAGGAGAACCCATATATTGGTAGCTAATTAGAGAAGAGAGTACAGTGGGCAACAGAAATGAAGCTGGAAACAGAAGCCTGGGGCTTGGTGTTTACAAAGGTTTGCGAATGGGAACTGGTTATGCATATGAGCACACTGGCTCAGTAACTGGGCACAAACAGATACAAAACTCACCTGGCAAATTATAACTAAAATCATGAAGGCCTGCAGTGTAAGACACAAAGGAAAAGTCAAGGACTCAAGAGAATTTCCTCAGGGACAGGCCACTGAACTCTACGCTACATCTGATGTAGACGTTGTTGAGCAGGAGTGATTTTAAACTCTCTTCCCTCAGGTGGGTGTTTGGGGCAAATACCTAAGGCTCTTTAGATTATTACTGAGGAGCAGAGGGCAGGCATGCTGCTGAGTACTTCACACGGCTCAGGAAAGACCCTACAGAACTAATCAGTCCAAAATGTCCACAGTACCTAAGGCTCAAAGGCCCTAGCTCTCCTCTCTCTCCCTTCCCCACTTTATTGGCCCCTCCACCCCCTCTCTCCCAAAGAAAGAAAGGAAGGAAGGAAAGAAGAGGAGGAAGAGGAAATGGAGATCAAGTCATCTCTATTTAAGAAATGGTTGTGAGGGCAGCAGTGGTACACACGTTTAATCCCAGCACTTGATAGGCAGAGGCAGGCGGATCTCCAAGTTGGAGGGCAGCCTGGTCTACAGAGTGAGTTCTAGGAAAGCTAGGGCAACACACACACACACACGCACGCACACACACCTACCTATCTCAAAAACCAAACCAAACCAAACAAGTTGGACTATTTAGCTGGGTGCTAGTGGCACATGACTTCAAGCCCAGCACTCAGAAGGCAGAGGCAGAGGCAGAGGCAGAGGCAGAGGCAGAGGCAGAGGCAGAGGCAGAGGCAGGTGGAACTCTGAGTTCCAGGACAGCCAGGGAAACACAGAGAAACCATGTCTCAAAACAAAACAAAAACTACAAAAAAAAAAAACAAAAAAACCCCAAAACAAAACAAAAAAACCCCAAAAACTCAACACAAACAAAACAAAACAAAGAAAGGGTTCTCACTCAGTACGTAAGTCAGTCAGTCTCTCACCCACTCATTCAGGGTCATCTTTCCTTTACCTGTCTTGTCTCTCAATGTAGGTGAGTGACCTGGAATGACTTTAAGGAATAGCCCAGCGTCACCCTGCGCCACTTCTCCCTCTCTCCTTTAGAAGCATATATTCAAGCAACCAATTCTCAGCTTCTCTCTCCTTGTCCTGGCAAAGTCCTCACCTTCAGAGCTTATCCTAAGCACAGGAGGTCATCCTGGCACCCAACACAGGCTTCTGATCCAGCCACTCTTTCATGTTCTTGCCATCTTCTACACATACCACCATTCAACAGCTATGCCAGGGCACTGCGTGCATTTTACGAAAGCAGGGATTCTTAACCTCTTTACAGTACAGCCCTGCTCCTGTCTACATCGCCTGGCAAAGACGTGATTAAGACACTGTCCTTTGCTAACTAGGTAACTACCTCTCACAGAATCGACAGTCTTAGCCGTATGAGATGCTTTTTCATTACTTCTAATTATTTATTCATTCCCCTCTCCACTTACGCTAAACCAATGTGAAATTTTCTTTCCCTCTAACGTTTATAATGCGCATTTCTTCTTTTAACAAGCATTTATTAGACTTAATTATATTTAGCTTTTTAGTCCCCTCAAAATAAATTCAAATTTCAACTCCCTTACAAAGGAAATTTTTCCTTGTTTCTGAGTTTTTTTCATTAGCAAGGTATGATGGTACATGTCTATAATCTCAGCATTTGCAAGGTTGAGGCAGGAGGATGGCAAATTTCAAAGTTTACTTGGGCTGCATATTGAGTTCAAGGCAGTTTGTGTTACATGGCAGGATCCTGCTTTAAGTTTAAGTTCAACAAGTTCTTCTGAGCAGCAAAGTCTGCAGGGCCTAGCAGACACATGAGAGGACATTCAGAACCTGTTTCCTACGACTTTTCCACCCCTGCACTCCAGGCCTCCTCAGCCCCTGACATTCCATACCATGCCATCTTTCAAGAGCCTGTGTTAAATCTTCTGAAACTAGGGTTGCCAAAACATGTTGTCCAAAGTAGATCATGAATCAACACCTCATCTTAAATATAAGTCAGACCACGACCTTTTGCTCAAAACTCACTAATAACTTCTCAACACTAGAAAAAACCTAAATAAATAGGTTGAGATTCAAAATTTACCAGCTGGGGGGTGGAGGGCACTTGCCCCTGTCAGTTCTGCCACAGGTCTTCTGCGCCCTCGGTTAGAGGGTTGGAAGGCACCCATGTTTCCAATTCCTTCAAGGATAAGTCAAATATTATCTTAGCTGAAACCTTACCCAGAGCAAAACAGTAAGCCTCCCATGCTTTTCTTGCTTTATTCTTTTGTACGGAACTGACCATACACTTACTGTTTTTTTTTTCTCCTGGGAAAAGCTGTGAAGCAGCACAGGATTTAGTTTACTGTTGTACTCCTGGCTTCTAAAGTATGTCTGGTACCTAAGGTTTGATCAGGAAATACTTACATGACCCATGAACTAACTGATCAGGAGCCATTTATAACTGAGAAAGTACCAAAACAAAAACAAAAACAACAACAACAAAAAAACTGCCTTTATCACCCATCAAAAAGGAAGTTGCATTTTCTTGACCATCAACTTCTTGTCTAGGATGGAACAATGCGTGTCTTGACCCTCCCTCCTCTAGTAGGTAATCAATGAAAAGGGGGCGGAATGGTTTTCAAGTCACACAGCTGGGTTCAGACACCTGATGACTGGTTGTCCAGAAGCAGCTTTAGCTGGATTCTGGAGCTGCCTAAGGCTCCAGGTCCTTCAGGAGTGACAGCCAGTCTGGTCTGCCGTAGAAATAATCTTGGTTAAGGACCACTGGCTATGGCAGGGTTACCAGGAGGGCTGTATTTTATGGCTTCAGGAATGGCAGGAGACGTTGGTACATCTCATCCTGGTGCAGACACACTGGGATGGACAGTCTGTTCTTGGACAGCATCTGGCAACTATCAAGTGTCTTGACTCTTACACACGGATGTGACTAACATGCTCATTGACTGTTAACAGCCTATACACTGTAGGTAAGACTTTCAGGTAGAAAACAGGACAGTCTCTCAGGTTCAGTTGTGAATTCCTACAAGTGGCAGATAAGACTCAAGAGTTCCATTACTGTGACAGTCCTTGTACGAACAGGGTGCATCACCTCTATTTTGGCCTACTTATAAATGCTATATTCCTAAGGAATCCTTTTCATTTTACATATTAGAGATGTGACTTCATCACAAATATTTTAAATTCAAACCAACACACTTATTCCCTAAGAGAGAGGCAAAGAGAGAGGGATAGGAAGGAGAAAGCCAGGGTGGGGAAGGGCAGGGAGACCGTGCCTAGCTGTTTCTATCTGCTCTCTGGGAAGACAATGTCTTTTTCAGTCCCGCTCTTATCTGGCTGCAAGTTTCTCTTATCGAAGAACGTTCTCAACTCTCTATACACAGCACAAGGTTTTCCCATATAAAACTGCCTATAGTCAACCACTGTGAACTACTGAAAACAGCACCTTAATTTGCACATTTAAAGAGAAGAGGCTAGCTTTCCTGAGACTCTCATACCAAATTCTCTTCTTTCCCCTGCCAGAAACATTTTAATAGTCTACTTTTGGGAGTTTGGGCAGGGATACCACAGACATACAGCAGTAATATTTAATGGAGATGGGATAAGTAAAAGGTGAAATTGAAAAGACTGCACTTCCATCATCAAAATATTAAAACTTTTAATTTTTGATTACACAGTGTATACAGTGACAGCACAGATACACAGGTTTCTAAGAAGATCAAAGTGTAATACCCACTTGTTGCTTGCAAACTACTAACTTTATGTGGGGAAATATTTACTTGACCTTGCCTAATATTTTCCCAATATTTTCAAAAGGCAACAGTGGTGATTTTAAAATCTGGCTGTGCTAGCCCCTAAGCAAGTTATACACACCCCAATAAACTGAAGTCTCCGTGAGTAAAACTCCCAGCATCCTGGAAAACCTAAGGGACTGGGCCTAGGAGCAGAGTCCTTGTAAAAGATATCCTCAGGGTCTTAGGGAGAGTTATTATTGTAGAGGAGACTCGCAGAACTGTGCAGGTGACCTCAAAGCCCAAGGATACGCAGCTGCTATAAACAGTACCCTTTTAAAGAAACTAGGTTCTTTAGACTTGCCAGTCTGAAAAAAACCTTCCATCATCACAGCTCCAGTCCAATGGCCCCAGCCACAGCGAAGCAAAAACAAATACATACACAAAATGCCAAGCAAAACCAACAATAACAACAACAACAATGCAGCCGGGCCTAGCTGTGCACTCCTTTAATCCCTGCACTCGGGAGGCAGAGGCAGGCGGATCTTTATGAGTTCAAGGCCAGCCGGGTCTACACGTCGAGGCAAGGTCAGCCAAGGCTCCATAGAGAAACCCTGTCTTAAAGAAAAACAACAGCAACAACCACCACCCCTGAACAGGAAACCAGCATCTCTCTCTTCACCTGCTCCCAGACACACCCTCCCAGCTTTTCACAACTTCATTGACTGCTCCTTCCTGCATCCCTGGACCACTTAGCCAAGATGACAGTTGACCCGCTAAAACCACCTTCAGTGTCAGTGCCTGGCTCCTCTCGCACCCTTGGGTGTGGACGGCGGATCCTTCCTGCTGACCCCTGCCTCACCGTCCTCACTCTCCAAACGCATTTTCCCCCGGCCTTCTTTCCCTTCAGCATTTGCTGTTATTTCTTCTCCACGTTTTCCCCACCGAACAGCTCCATAGCCGCCACCTCCATTTCTCCCCGCCTCTTCTCATCGTAGCAAAGTGATGGACCGAACTCCGAAATCAGGCAGCCATTGCTAGGGACCAAACGACAGCCCCCCCCCATCCCCAACCCACATTTTTGTCTGCCCAGGTTTGCCTCTCTACTTTTGCCCCTCCTCCCAACATCCAGCAAAACCCATTGAAAAAACATCACTCCATTACCATTTTACGATTCCTGCAAACTCTTAAGTTTGTGGCGATTACAGGTAAGGAAACTTTTGGAGCGAGGGAAAAAGCAAAACAAAACAAACCCCAACTTGGGTAACGAATAAATCACGAGAAATAAAAAAATGAACATTAAGCCGATTCCCTTTTGACTTAGGGCTTCTAAAACCAGTCTCCCTAAGAACAATGGCTTGGTCTTGCTTACTACAGCGGTAATAATTGCGGCGGCCAAGCAGCGCCTGGCACATAGTGGGCATTCAAGAAACACTAGCCTACGAAAGGAACACACAACGGCAGCTGAATGAATGAACATTCCAAGCCTTGCCGAGTGCATAGCACACCGCTGCGGGTTAAAAATAAATAAATAAATCAATGATGAAGAGGCTGCACAAAAAAGCAGCCCTGTGAACAAGACAGTCCCCGAGGGTCCGGCCTGGGGATGCCGCCCCCCTCCGAGCACGCGGGGACCCCATTCCCCGCGCCTCCCGCCGCCGCCCCAGCCTCGCACCTTGGTGTCCACATCCGCCAGGCAGTCCCTGCGGAACTGGTCGAAGAGCCCCTGGCTCTTGAGGTGGTTCACGATCATGGCAACGAGCTGCGGGTCCCCGGAGCCGGCCCCAGCGCCTCCCGGCCCGCTTGCTCCCGGACCAGCCCCAGGGCCCGGCGGCGGCGGAGGAGGCTGTGGCTGCGGCGGCGGCGGCGGAGGCGCGGGTGGCGGAGGTTGCGGCTGCGGGTTGGTGGCCATGGCGGCCCGGGCCGGGGAGCGCGCAAGCCCTGGCGGGCAGGCGCTCCTGGGGAGGCGGCTACACAAGTCCCGCCGCCTGAGGGAAGCCAACGGGATGTTGTTACGGAACAAGCGGATCTGGAGCAACCCCGGAAGTGAAAAGGAACTCGGGGAAGAGAGGAAAAGGCGGTGACATATGGCAAGTAAGGTGTCACTACGGGGGCCGATAGCGTCCAATTCCAGCCGCCTCGACGCGTGAGCGCCCTCTCGAGGATGATCTGGGCGGGAAGTGACTTTGCTGGCTGCAGTCTCCCGGGAAGCAGAGCGGCTGAGAGCTGAGTAGGAGCCTAAGCCGGTCTGTGTTTCACCAACAGCTTCACTTCATAGCAGTAGGAAAAGTGGCGCTAATTTTTACCCGGGTGGCTGCGAGGCCCTCTTGTCTTGCTCCTTTTTTTCGGGGTGGTGGAGACTCATAGGCATTACAGTGCGAACGATTCGTGAGACTGCTGGCCAACTCTCCGGTATTTAGGATTCTTTTTTTTTTTTTTCCCCAGAAGGGTTAACTTCAGGGTCATCACTTTTCTGTTCTACCCACCCATCCCATTTTCCCCTTGGCATCCCTTGCCACTCTTCTTGGTGTGCCTGTCTCTCTTGTTCAATCCTTACCAGCCTCCCATGGCTGCCCCATGAGACAGGGTTTTAGCTACGAGGCTTTTGCTCCTCGTTATGGCAATAGTGGGCGAAGCTTATGTATACAGATAGCATTGTGTTTCCGGCGTGGCATGTACACGCGTTAAGGCGTTTTGTCCTGGGAAGACACTTTAAGAGTGGGTCCCTGGCCGGGCGTGGTGGTGCACGCCTTTAATCCCAGCACTCGGGAGGCAGAGGCAAGAGGATCGCTGTGAATTCGAGGCCAGCCTGGTCTACAAAGCGAGTCCCGGATAGCCAAGGCTACACAGAGAAACCCTGTCTCGAAAAAAAAACCAAAAACCAAAAAGCAACAGCAAAACAAAACAAAAAAAACCCCACAAACAATAACAACAAAAAACCAAAACAAAACAAAACAAAAAACAAAAACAAACCTGGGTCCCTGTATTTTTTGGGCTAATTGAATGTCTACTTGACACAAGCTAGAGTCATCTGTGAGGTGAGGAGGGCACCTGAGTAAAGAAAAATGTCTCCATAAGATCTGGCTGTAGGCAAGTCTGGAGGGGCATTTTCTTAACTAATGTAGGATTGATTGATTAATTAATTAATGTAAGAGGGCTCAGCCCATTGTGGGTGGGGATATCCCTAGGCTGGTGCTCTTGAGTTCTATAACAAAGTAGGCTGAGCAAGCCAGAGGGAGCAAACTACTACCTCCATGGCCTCTGCATCAGCTGTTGCCTCTAAGTTCCTGCCCTGTCTGAGTTCCTGTCCTGACTTCCTCTGATGATGATGAAGAGTGAGAAGGACGTATAAGCCAGCTAACAGCCCCACCCCCACCAAGTTGCTTTTGGTCATGATGTTTCATCATAGCAATAAGAATATTAACCTTAACACACTGCTAATCCCAATTTGCACACCAGGAAATCACATAAATAGTACAAAGTTACCCAGCCCGGAAATCGCCTGACCTGGGGCTGTGTTACCTTTAAAATTGTTTTTAAGGCAAGGCGATGGCGAGGCACACCTTTAATCCTAGCACTCTGGAGGCTGAGGCAAGCAGATCTCTGAGTGCTAGGCCTGCCTGGTCTATAGCGTTCCAGGACAGCCAGAGCTACACAGAGAAGCTCTTGTCTAAAAACAAAAACAAAAACCAAAAAACCAAACCAAAACAAAAGAACAACTCCCCCCCCCCCCGAAAAACAGTCAAGTTTAAAGTGGTGTAAAGTATAAGTGTGTAAGTTCTTC
The DNA here is from genome assembly GCF_964271855.1 of Acomys minous. Classification (NCBI taxonomy): domain Eukaryota; kingdom Metazoa; phylum Chordata; class Mammalia; order Rodentia; family Muridae; genus Acomys; species Acomys minous. Next base: position 26,895,694 of record NC_140491.1, on the reverse strand, counting down.
TTCTCCTTCCTCTTCCTCCTCCTCCTCCGCTTCTTTTTTGAGACAAGGTCTAGCCATTTAGGTTTCATTGGCTTTGAACTTGCTATGTAGATCCACCTGGGATCTCAGTGCTGGGATTGAAGTTGTGTACCACCACACATAATAAGTATGATTTTTTGGGGGGGGGGTAATCCATTCTCAAAATAAGTTTTGACAATAAGATGAAATTATGCATAGTTTTTCCTTAGTGTGCCAACAGAGAGTTGCAATATGTTAAGTGTATGTTGTCAAGTGTGTATCTACTTTAAAAGGCTTAGTGTTTATTTGGTACATAAGTATATAATGTAAATATGTACTATATACATATATATTCTTAGAAACAGCTAAGTAAGAATTATCCAAAAAACTGAAAACTTCACAAAACTAATTAGGCACAATGACCAAACTTTAAAAGTTAATAAAAGGTATTTGCTGTTTGGTGACTAATAAATAGCATTACTTACATATAATATGTAAAAGGTCCTACATCATTTCTAAAATGTATGAAGGTATGAATTTATTATAATTTAGATAATTCAAAACTGATACCCTAAACTATGTGGTGGTTGACTTTTGAAATCTTAGAAGTAGATGTCTGTTCCAGTTGCACTGTTCACACACACTAGATACAGTGTATCTTGAGCAATGCCATAGCCTTGGGAAAACGTCCTGGATACATGAAAAACACATGAAAAACAATTCAGGTCACTGATCTGTAGTGTTGGCCTGATTCAAAGGCACTTTTCTTTCTGTTTGAAGACAGATTCCAGGGATAAATAGTGCAATTACCTGGAGAAAAGGTAAAGGGGGTGTATTATAATTTTTATTTTTGGAAATCTGTTTAAGGTAGTGTTTCTTGCCAAGTGACTTGTTTGCTCTGGATTGTTTCCTTAGGAATGATAATATAATTTTGATAATAGTGCGTGTAAAAAAGTAATGTCTCCTTCGTTTCTCCGTGCCTCTCTCCTCCCCCGACACAACTGCTGTAATTTCTTTATCCCTTTATTTGAATACCTGAATTTAGAACAACCCAAGATTGTCTAGAATGACATGTTGCACCGTGGAAGTGATCACATTAAATTATAGCAAAGGGACAAAAGACGGTAACAAATGTAGTTAACTAAGTAAGTTGATGGGGACACCAGGAAGATGGGGAATAAGAAAACAAAGGAATTTCTCTTTCTCAGATGCTGTCTGATTACTTGCTTATTCTTTAGGATTACAATACATCCTAAAGATTTTATATCCTGTAGATATTTTTTACATCCTGTAGATTTTACATCCTAAAGATTTTACCTCATCGTCAAAAGGGATGTTAAGTCAGATACAGAGGTGGATGATTGTCTTAGACACTGTTCCATTACTGTGAAGAGACATCAGGACCATGGCAACTCTTATAAAAAGAAAGCATTTAGCTGAGGCCCTGCTTATCATTTCAGAGACTTGGTCCATTATCATCATGATGGGAAGCAGACAAGCATGGCTCTGGACAGTAGCTGAGATCTGATCTGTAAGCAGCAGGCAGAGAGCGAGAAGGAAAAGAGATGAGAGCCGAGGAGAGGAGAGCAGAGACTGGGCCTCGTGTGGACTTTTGAAACCTTAAGACCCACTCCCAGTGACACACCTCCTCCAACAAGGCCACATTTCCCTGATCCTCCCAAATAGTCCACCAGCTAGGGACCACACATTCAAATGTACGGGCCTAATGGGGACATTTTTATTCAAACCACTGCAGTGATAATGCCTACTAAAGGGACTAAGGTTTGGTTAAGATATGTTTGGCTCTATATAATCACTAAATTATAATTGGTCAGTCAGTTAAAAGATCTTTACAGTAGCTGTGAGGGTTTGTTCTTGTTTGTGTTTTTACCTTTTATTTCCATTTTAATTTTTAAGAGGATTTAGGTTCATAGCTCCTCTGTTGGCCAAGTATCAAACTCTGTGCACGTGGAGGCCAAATGTTGTTTCATGTCTCAAGGCCTTAGGAAGGCTCATTGCTATGATCTAAGAAAAAAGAGATGTTAAAGACAGGAAATCAGTCTTCAGGAGAGAAAAATAGCTGCTTAGGCTATTGTGCTGGCTAGTTTTATGTCAACCTGACACACGCTAAAGTCATCTGAAAGGATGAAACCTCAATTTAGAAAATGCCTCCGTAAAATTGGACTGTGGGCAAGCCTATATGTCACTTTCCTAATTACTGATTGATGGGAGAGGGCCCAGCCCATTGTGAGTGGTGCCATCCCTGGGCTGGTGGTTCTGGGGTCTATACGAAAGCAGGCTGGGCAAGCCGTGGGAGGAAGCCAATAAGCAACATTCCTCCATGGCCTCTGCACCATCTCCTGCCTGTGGTGCTTGAGTTCCGATCCTGACTTCTTTGATGATGAAATACAATGTGGAAACAACCCTGCCCCAGCGTGGTTTATCACCATGGTGCTTCAGCCCAGCAGTAGAAACCCTAACTAAGACAGTTATTAAAGGAAAATCCCTCGCATAGTAATGTTAGTAGCCATCACAATGCATGGCTGAGTGTTTCCTTGCCCTTTGCAGAACACTTACATAGACAGGTAATAGTAGTAGTGTAGGTAAAGTTCAAACAATCAAGAACCCAGTGTAGCTGAATGTATAAAGGTGGCAGGTGAGAGGAAAAGACACCCCAAACCTACCATCCTCTGGGTGTATCACCGCACCTTTTAACTCTGCTGACTTTGTTTCTCTCCCTTGTGTCTATAGTCATTTACACTTTATGAAATGTGTTTGCAATACTTGAAATGATTCTTTACTTTTTAATTCTAGCTTTTCTTTGTGGCAGTTTAATTCCATGATGATAATCCTGTGGTGGTTTATCTGTCTATGGATGGTACCCATAGATTCATATGTTACAATGCGTGGCCCGAGGGAATGGCACTGTTAGGAGGTGTGGCCTTGTTAGAAGAAGCGTGTCACTGTGGAGGCGGGGCTTTGAGGTCTTAAGTGCTCAAGCTGTTCCCCCATGTGAAACACATCCAGTCTCCTCCTGGCTGCCTACAGAGCAGGATACAGAACTCTTGGCTGCTTTAGCCCACGTCTGCCTGCATGCTGCCATGCTTCCCACTATGATGTTTGCCTTTATAAAGAGTTGCGTTGGTCATGGTGTCTCTTCCCAGCAATAACACCCAAACTAAGACATAGTGAGCCTCAGAGTGGCTGGTTTTAGTTGGCGGAAGGACTGTCTTCAGTATCTAAATTGTCCTCGTTCTGACTTGTGACTTGATTCGTCCTATATTTTTATGTTTTAGATTTGTTCGTTTTATTTTTATGCGCATGAGTGTTCTGCTTCCATGCATGTATGTACACTGTATGTGTGCCTGGCATGTGCAGAACTCAGAAGAGGGTGTTAGGTCCCCTGGAACTGGAGTGACAGATGGTGGTGAGTTAGGACCTGAACCTGACCCTCACCATCAATCGTTTCTCCAGCCCCTTACCCTGTTATTTTGGAAGGAGACAGATTTCAGCCTGGGGAGGTAAATACATAGTTATATTGTAGAGGAAATCAGATAACAACATAGTATCATTTTGATTTTGAATTTCCCCCAAACAAAAACCTTCTCCCTTACCATTTTGTAAAATAGGTAGAGATTAGAGGGCGGACTTAATGGGAAATTAGATTGTATTGACTTTATAGGCATAAGAAAAATCATATTAAATTTTTTTTTTACAATCAGAACGGGAAAGGATCTCCAGTAGGATCATTTTGTGATCTTGCTCATGTACTTTACCTTTTATGTTAGTAAATCTTGGTCTTTTACAATTTTGTATATGTCTGCTATGCATTTCAGTCCGTGCCTCTGACCCTCTCACATTCCCTGCCACTCCTGCTAACATCTCCCTCTCCTTCTTTTACCAGGGGCCCTGTTTACTAGTGTTGGTTCACTTAGCACTTCACAGACTCCCATCAGGGCTGTCGTGTGATCCTGTCTTGGGAAGTAACCATCAGAACCTGGTGAGCGCAGCAGTGTGTACCCAATTAAATACCATCATTTTTCTTTTCCCAGAATCTGTCGAATGTCAATAGATCAGTGGTATAGGTAGGGTCTGGGTCCACTCCCACTCCATAGCTGTTAGGAACACCCAATTTCTGTGGACCTGGTGCCAGCATACTCAGATGCTGTGAGTTTGTGGCTCCCATGTCTGGGTCCTGCTTAGCAAATGGTGCTTTTCAGTGCCTCTCCCTATCCTTTGGCTCCTATAATTTTTCCTGTCCCCTTTTTCTGTAATGATCCCTTGGCCTTAAAGGACTGGTGTTGATGTCTTGTCTAGAGCTAAGCCTTCCACTGCCCGTTGTTCTTGATCGTAAATAACCATGGGTCTTTGCATTTATATAGGTTCACTTCACTGAGAGACTCTGACAGCAACATTGTATTTGCTACTTCATTTAATCTAGGCAGTCAACTTAGTTTCCCCTGCAGGATCTAAGACCTCTCTAATAATGAGTTTCAGATCAAACTTGTAGTATCTGGCAAAGATTCGGTCTTGTAGAGAAAACCCCAATTAGTTGATTACCCCCATAATGATCATGCCGTTATACTAGTGGATTCATCTTGCCTTGCGGGTTGGTATTATAATTCACAGAGTTCACAGATGGATTAGACTGCCAACACCTTTATCCCACAGCAGATTGTATAGCGCCATCTGGTATTGTGAGAACCATCCAGAAAAGAAGAATCTTCTAGCCTAGTTCCAATTTGATTTCTCTATGTCTGGCATCCAAAGTGTGATGTCCTTGGCAATTGGGCCTTTTTGTTTGTTTGGTTTGGTTTTTCAAGACAGGGTTTCTCTGTGTAGCCTTGGCTGCCCTAGACTCACTTTGTAGACCAGGCTGGCCTCGAACTCCCAGTGACCCGCCTGCCTCTGCCTCCCAAGGGCTGGGATTAAAGGCGTGCGCCACCACACCTGGCAGCAATTGGGTCTTATTAACTAGTTTTAGTGGGCAGCCAAGAGGAATGACAAAGTCTGTATTGTTTTGGAGTTCTCTGGAGCCACTTTGACCAACTACTCCTATGGAGATGTCCCATACTTGGCACTAAAGTTTTTACCTAATGGACCTTTTACTTTTAAGACTTACCTTGTCTTGTCTTGCAGAGGTTGGAACTAGAAAGTGAACTCTTAAAAGAATTTCAGGGGCTTGAGTGATGGCTTCACACTTACGAGTGCTTACTGGTCTTTTAGAAGAGCTGGGTTTGGTCCCCAGCACCCACATGGTGGCTCATAGTGATCTTAATTCCAGTTCCAGGGCATCTGGTATCCTTTATTGACCTCTATGAGCACTAGGCATGCACATGGCATACAATAAATACACACAAATACACACAGGCAAAACACTTATGTATATATATATAAGTGATATATATATATATATATATATATATATATATATATATATATATATCCATAAAAAAAGAATTACAGTGGCCATGAAGATGTTAAAAAGTGTCCGATATCTTAGCCACCAGGGATATACAGATTAAAAGTACTTTAAGATTTCATCTCATCCCATTAGAATGACCATCATCAAGTAGACAGATGATAACAGAGGGATGTGGGAAAAGGAGAACCTCTGTAAACCTGTCTATTGCTGTGGCTAAGAATTAAAACACTATATTGTTAAAAAAAAAAAAGAAAGAAAAAGAAAAGAAAAGAAGAGTTGCTGTGGTCATAGGGTCTCTGGACAGCAATAGAAATCCTAACTAAGACAGAAGTTGATACCAATAAGTCAAGTATTGCTGTGATAGGCTGGACCACATTTTTTTGGAGGAATATGGAGCACTTTGGGACTCTGGACTAGAAAAACAATTGGACATTTTAAGTGAGGCCTGTGTAGCCCTGGCTCTGAAACTTGCTCTGCAAACCAGGCTGGCCTTGAGCTCAGAGACCTGCTTGTCTCTGTTTCCTGGGTGCTGGAATTAACACTGTGCACCACCATGTCTGGCTTGAAGAGTTGTTCTGTTTTATATCGTATCTTTCAGATCTTGAGGATAAAAAACAAAAAGGGTACTACGCAAAGTGGTGTGTGTGTGTGTGTGTGTGTCAAAGCTGACAAAGGGTAGAATGTCATACTTTTTGCCAACTTGACACAAGCCTAGGCATACTTGATGTATTGGTTAGTATTACGTCAACTTGACACAAGCTAGAGTCATCCAAGAGGAGGAAAACCTCAGTTGAGAAAATGTCTCCATAAGATCAGGCTGTAGGCAAGCCTGTACAGCATTTTCTTAATTATTGAATCATGGGAGCCTAGCCCATTGTGCATGGTATCATCCCTGAGCTGGTGGTCCTGGGTTAGATAAGAAGGCAGGCTGAGCAAGCAATGGGGAGTAATCCAGTAAGCCACATTCCTCCATGGCCTTTGCATCAGCTCCTACCTCCAGGTTCTTACCCTGCTTGAGTTCTCTCCCAGATTTTGTTTAATGATGGAATATAATATTACAGTATAAGCCAAATAAACTCTTTCCTCTCATGATGTTTCATCATAGCAACAGTAACCCTAACTAAGACAATTGGGAAGAGGGAATTCAGGTGAGGAATTGTCTACATCAGATTGGCTTGTGAATATGTCTTTGGGTCGTTTTTCTTTTTTCTTTTTCTTCTTTTTTTTTCAGATTACAACTCAATTGTCATCCCATCTCTTGTTTCTCCCCATTCCTCCTTCCCTCCCGCTTTCACCCTATTCCCCTCCCCTAGGTCTATGACCAAGGGGGACCTCCTGCCCCATTATATGGTCATAGGCTATCAAGTCTCATCTTGGTAGCCTGCTTATTCTTTCTTTGAGTGCCACCAGGACTCCCCACTAAGGGGAGGTGGTCAAATATGTGGCACCAGAATTCATGTCAAAGTCAGTCCCTGTTCTCCATATAACTGTGGAGAATGTCCTGTCTATTGGGTAGATCAGGGTAGGGGTTTGATGTTTACTATTGTATTGCCCTTGGTTAGTGCAATAGTTTGAGCAGAGCCCCCTGTTCCCCAATCCACTCATCACAAGATTCCATCTTACACCCATCAGAATGGCTAAGATCAAAAATTCAAGTGACACCACATGCTGGCGAGTATGTGGAGAAAGAGGAACACTCCTTCATTGCTGGTGGGAATGCATACTTGTACAACCGCTTTGGAAATCTGTCTGGTGCTTTCTCAGAAAACTGGGAATAGGGCTTCCTCAAGACCCAGCTATTCCACTCCTTGGAATATACCCAGAAAATGCTCCACCACACAACAAGGACATATGCTCAACCATGTTCATAGCAGCCTTATTCATAATAGCCAGAACCTGGAAACAGCCTAAATGTCCCTCAGTTGAAGAATGGATAAAGAAACTGTGGTACATTTACACTATGGAATACTACTCAGCTATTAAAAACAAAGAATTCCCAAAATTTGTGGACAAATAGATGGGACTAGAAATGATCAGAATGAGTGGGTTAAGCCAGAAGCAGAAAGACTCACATGGTATATACTCACTTATAATTGGGCACTAGCCCAAAAGTCACATCTCACGAAAGTCTTCACTTACCAGGAGATTGGGAGAGATGTGAGGACATCCAACTGAGACTCTAGGTAAGAGAAATATAGGAGATGGGGAAATAGAAGGACCCAGAGGGTCCTAAAGAAATCTACAAGAAGAACATCATTTTTCTTGATAAAAGACTAGTTGGTCTTCCTCAAATACCATCTAATTGTATTACCAATATTTTTAACTGAAATTGTGATTATTCAGTGGTAACAGAAATTTCTTGTAAAAAACTTGGAAAATTTTGTTGATATTAATGAGTAGTCTAGAGGTCAGAAAAAGACACAAACTGGACCAACTGAACCCTACCTTGGGAATTTTGTAAGGTAATTAGTATCCTTTGCCAATGGCCACACTGGAAGCAGAATTCTGGAGTATTAAAAAAAAACCCAGGTCCTCCAGAGGGCTTGCAGAGAGAACAGAAATCATGGGCAGGGGCATCGTGTAAGTCCCCAAATAAGGGGAGGGGTTGCTGTCTCTGACTTGGACTCTGTTGCCTGCTTTTCAGTAATTTCCTCCTGGCAGGGCTGCCTTGTGAGGCCACAAGGGATGAGGATTCACTCAGTCCTGAATTGACTTGATGTGCTGGGGTGAGTTGGTAGGGCAGGGCTCCCATTTTTGAAGGAGTAGGGGAGGGGGAAGAGGAAGGGAGGGTGGGAGGTAATGATGGGGAGGAAAGATGGGAGGGAGCTACAATTGAGGTATAAAGTGAATAAATAAGTTAAAAAACAAATCAAGTAGAGCCGGTCTTCCAGCACAGAGTGAGAATCAGGCAAAGGTAGGCAACCAAGATTCCTGCCTGCACAGCACATGGTCTAGTTAATTTGTCTGTAGACATCATTTGATTATATGGAACAAGTTCTCACAGGGATCCTAGCTAATATAAGCAGTGTTGTTTATATGGAATGTGCGTGCTTTGTTACTGTAACAGAAGGGTAGTCAAGTCATAAGAGAGTGTAAGAAACACACAACATGAAGAGGGGCTGATGAATTTCACATTTGGCAATATTTACTCAACTTGTGAATAACCAGACCTTGAATTGACACTTTCTACTAATTGATGCCGACATGCATGAAAACACTAACATAAATCTGATATTCCACAATACAGACAGGGTATTCTGTCTGTATCAGGGCTTTATTTTCCATGGGGATTAAAGTAAACCATGAATTGGTTAGTTGGGACTCTTTAAAGACAAAAACCTTCTTTCTAGAGAGACTTGAAGAATGATGTCCATAGAATTTAACAGTGTGCCTCAAGAAGGGGCAAGAAAATTGGAAGGAGAAACTATGGCTACTTCCTCAAAGAAACTTGCATAAGTATGCTCACTAGTAATTATTAGACAGAGAGCACTAAATTGTCAATCGTACTTTTTTCGATATTAGGTAGAATTTATATTAAGTGTTTTAATGCAAATGTATGAACTTAGTAAGACACAATTAGAAGATAAGATTCAGAAAACTATTTTTTAAAATGTCTGAGTAGCAGCCAAGAATCTTCTTGACTGAACATGAATGTGACTTTTCAGTACTTTAAGCTATTAAAAATTCATGTATTTTTCTGATGTAGATTTAATCCAGTAAATATTTTCATAGAAAGGTGAGTTGGTAATCATCTAGGCTTAGAATAAATCTTTGTAAAAGGTTTTCAGAGGGTGGACATGGAAGAGGCAACCCCCGTCGCCAAAGACTGGTACCCTCAAAGACAGCAAAGAAAAAAACAATAAAGTCTTGGTACAATAAAGACTCCCTGGGACCCAAAGAGCACTGTGTGACATTTTCTCATTTCAGACTCCCTGCCTAGCATGTACCTATACATCCTGTCCCCTGACTGCAAAGACCAGGACTCTCAAAAGTCTTAAGGTCAAGTTCTCAGACAAGACAAAAAGATGAACTTCATCCACCTCCAGTAGCTGACTTTCTAAGATCTTCTTTCTTCTGCTGTACCCTTTATTTCTCTTCATGGAAAATGACACAAAAGGCAAGTACAGTATCTGGAATCCCTGAGCCCCGAGTTGGAGGGATTAGATGGAGATATCCCATTTTTGAGCTAAGAGTTCCAAGGTCTCCCACTCTCTGCATAATTTCTGCTGTAGGAGGAAGCTTTTCTGATGATGGTTGAAGAAAGCGCTCAATATCATTAAGAGCCATTTCATTGCTACTATTTTTTTTTAAATATTGATTTTAATTCTTTTTAGAACAATAGCCCCTGTTTTCACCCTAGGACTCTGGACTATTTAGTTTCCATATTTTGGTCACCAAAGCAGTGTTGGATATGGGTCCCATCTTGTGAAGTGGGTCCTAAGTCAAATCATATGTTGATTGGTTACTCCCATAAGCGTTGTGCCACCATTACCATTGCATACCTTGCAGACAGGGTAGAATTGTAGATGAATGGTGTGTGGCTAGGTTGGTGTTTATGCTTCTATTTTGGTAATGTCCAGAGAACCTTCCTGTACCAAAGATGCTAGAACATTGTGAAGGCTCTGTATGTACCAGCATGAATTCTCCATGTTCAGTGACTTGTGTAAGTTGTGGACTCCAGCAATGGGGCTTTGCTGTCAGTTTGTGGAGAACAATCTTTAGTCTCAGCAACAGCCTGGGCTGTTAAGAGATTCCCATGGGATCCCTTTGACCAACAACTCAATGAGGTGCAACCCATTTCTGATACTGGCAGCTTCATTTGATCACAAGAGATGGCTAGGAGGGACTGTTTCCCCCATTACTTGATGATTTCATTAAGAACACACACACACACACACACACAACACACACACACACACACACACACACACACACACACACACACACACACAGAGTTTATACTATATTAACTTTCCAAACTACTCCTCAAATGGTTCTTAAGTTTGTCTCTTGGTATTCCCTCCACCATCCTTCTCTCTCCTTCCTCCACCGGGTCCTCCCATTTCAGTCCCCCTACCCATCCATAACTGTCTATCCTGGTTCCCTTCCCTGAGGAGTTCTGTCTGTACCCCTCAGTCCCTTACTGTATGCCTAACCTCTGTGGTTCTATGGATTATAGCTTGGTTATCATTGACTTAACAGCTAATACCCACAAAAAAGCAAATGCATACAGTATTTGTCTATCTGAGTCTGGGATTTTTAACTCATGTGATTTTTCTTCTAGTTTCTTTTATTTACCTGCAAATTTCATGATGTCATGTTTTTCCCCCTTAAATATGTGACTAATACTCAATTGTATAAATGTACCACATTTTCTTTTTCCATTCTTCTGTTGAGGACATCTAGGTTGTTTCCATTTATGGCTATTATGAATAGAGCAGCAGTAAATATGGTTGAGCAAGTGTCTCTGTGGTAGGATAAAGCATCCTTTGGGTATATACCCAGGTATGATATAGCTGCATCTTGAGGTAGATCAATTATCATCTTCTTGAGGATCCACCACACTGGCTTCCCTAGTGGCTGTACAAGTTTGTATTCCCACCAGCAATGGATGAATGTTTCCCTTACTCCATATCCTGTCAGCATGAGGCATCACTTGTTTTTATAGATCTGAGCCATTATGATGGATGTAAGATGACTCTCAAAAGTAGATTTGAGTTGCATTGCTCTGTTGGCTAAGGATGGCTGAACTTTCTTTAAATGTTTCTCAGCCACTTGAGTTTCCTTGTTTGCAGATTTTCTGTTAAGATCTATACCCCATTTTCTAATTAGTTTACTTGTTTTCTTGATGTCTAGTCTTTTTGAGTTTTTATATATCTTGGATATTAACCCTCAATCTTATGTTTAATTAGGAAAGTCTTTTCCCATTCAGTAGCCGGCCACTTTGTCTGCATGCTAGTGTCCTTTGCTGTATAGAAGCTTTTCAGTTTTATAAGGTCCTGTTTATTAGTTGTTGTTCTTAGTAGCTATGCATTTGGTGTTTTGTTCAGAAAGTCTTTTCCTGTGCCAAGGAGTTCAAGGCTATTTACAACTTTTCCTTCTATTAGGTTCGGTATATCTGGTTTAATGTTGAGGTCTTTGATCCATTTGGAGTTGAGTTTTGTGCAGGGCTATATGTATGGATATATTTGGGTTCTTCTGCATTCAGCCAGCTGTCCAGTTTGAGTAGCATTATTTGTTGAGGATGCTGTCTTTTTTTCCTAGTGTGTGTTTCTGACCTTTAAAAAATATTTTTAAAAAGCAGGTATTCATAGTTGTGTAGATTTATGTGTGTCTTCAATTTGATTCCATTGATAAATGAGTCTGGTTTCATGCCGATACCATATTGTTTTTATTCCTTTAGTTATGTAGTACAACTTGAAATGAGACACAGTAAGTAGAGTTCACAGAGGATCACATAGACTGAAGTGGTAGTCATGAAGCCTGCATGGGTCTGCACTATGTCCTCTGCAAATACGCTATGGTTGTTAGCTTGGTGTTTTTGTGGGACTCCTGACAATGGTAGTAGGGATGTCTCTGACTCCTTTTTTTCTGCTCTTGGGCCCCTTTTCGTCCCACTCATTTGCCTCTCCCAGCTCTGATATAGGGTTTGTGTCTAGTCTTATTGTAACTTTTTATGCCGTGTTTGGTTGATATCCCTGGAAACCCTGCTCTTTTCTGAAGGGAAATGGAAGAGGAATGGATCCAGGGGAGAGGGGATGTGTGTGTGTGTGTGTGTGTGTGTGTGTGTGTGTGTGTGTGTGTGTGTGTTAACTAGGAGTAGTGGTGGGAGGGGAAACTGTGGTCAGTATTATTGTATGAGTTGTATGAGAGAAGAAAAAGAGAGAGACAGAGACAAAGAGAGACAAAAAGACGACAGACACACACACACACACACACACACACACACACACAGAGAGAGAGGGAGGGAGAGAGAGAGAGAGAGAGAGAGAGAGAGAGAGAGAGAGAGAGAGAGAGAGAGAGAGAGAGAGAGAGAGAGAGAGAAACAAATGTCTGGTAGGATTTAGCACTAAGACCATCTGTTCCTGGGCTCTTTCTGGTTGGGAGACTTTTAATGACTACTATTTTACTAGGGGATATAGGTCTGTTTAAATTGTTTGTCTGGATCATGGTTTAACTTTGGTAAGGGGTATGTATCTAGAAAATTATCAATTTATTTTAAATTTTCTAATACTGAGGTTTTTGAAGTATGTCCTTATAAGTCTTTGGATTTCCTCACTGTCTGTTGTTATGTCCTCCCTTTTGTTTTTGATTTTGTCAGTTTTACATAGTGTGTCTCCATGCTTTAGTTAATTTGGGTAAGAGTTTGTCGATCTTACTCATTTTCTCTAAGCACCAACTTTTTGTTTCATTGGTTCTTTGTGTTTTTCTCCTAATTTATTGATTTCAGCCCAGGATGTGATTATTTCTCAAAATTTAGTCCTTTTGGGTATAATTTCTTCTTTTTGTTCCTGAATCTTCAAGTTTGCTTGCTATTAAGTTACTAGTATTAGGCCTCTCTACGTGTGTTGTGTAGGCACTTAGTGCTATGAACTTGCCTCTTAGAACCACTTTCATTGTGTTCCGTAAGTTTGGGGAGGTTGTGTATTCATTTTCATTCAGTTCTAGAAAGTCTTGGCCCAGTTTTCATTCAGCAGTAGGTTGCTCAGTTTCCATGAGTTTGTGAACTTTCTGTTGTTTCTGTTGTGGTTGGCAATCAGCTTTAGCCCCTGGGCAGCACTGCCCTCAGATATCCACATGGGCTCCAGTGGCAGCTAACTTTTTCATCTGGCCTACTTTCCTTCATCCATACTGGTCCAGCCATGTGCCTCTCTCTGTAATAACCCATAGCGACCTTTTCTTCCTTCTGTGCCTCCTCCTATGCCTGTCTCCTCCTTCCTAGACCCTCCTGTCTACAAAGCCCTTGAGCCTTAGCCATGCCTACCTTTTGCCCTGTACAGGTGTAGGCCTTTTAATAAACTAACCAATCAACTTTAAGTATGTGGAGCAAGTTTTACACAACTAGGCCAGGTGTACATGAGAATCTGCTCCTCTGGGCAGCAAGTAGATCTTGGGGACCAATAATTAAGCATCAGAATACATAGCACCAGACCAACTCCCAATAGATTATTCATTTTGACTAGAAAGGCATCTATCCTCGGGAGGCAGAGGTAGGCAGCTTGCTGTGAGTTCTAGGCTAGCCTGGTCTACAAACTGAGTTTAGGATGGCCAAGGCTACACAGAGAAACCCTGTCTCAAACCAAACCAAACAAAACAAAACCCAACAACAACAAAAAAGGAAGGACATCTATCAACTTTGTAAAGACTCTTTAAGATCTCTCTCTCTCTCTCTCTCTCTCTCTCTCTCTCTCTCTCTCTCTCTTTGTGTGTGTGTGTGTGTGTGTGTGTGTGTGTGTGTGTGTGTGTGTGTGTGTTTCAGCTATGTTGGAATACTCAGAACCTGGCTTGCTGGCCTGAAGTGGACACTATTGCCCTGGCTGTTATCAATCATGTTTTTACACTGGTGTCTAGCCATCTGAGGTTAGATCTGGTCTTTGTTCCTGGACACTTTGTTCCTTGGTTTCTACTTCCTCTCTGGTTATTAGACGAGTAGGGTGTCTGTGTGTTGCCTGGTAGGAAATTCTTCTGGGGTCCTGGTAGGTGTGGCTACTGGGTGCTCCACGTAAAATGTGTTTCTGGGAACTAGGAGCTGACACCTAGGAATGGGGATGGCTTGGGGTCGGGGAAGAGGTCCACAGGAGGGAGGAAAGTAGGGTGTTCTACTAGGATCTGCTGAGTGCCCTGGGAATGGAGCTGAGAGTAAGGAGGTGCCACATCACGTGTCTGCTACAGACTCAGGTGCTGCGAGGTTGACCTTAGAGTGGCCTGCGGATTCCCAGGGAACGCTTGCTGGAGTTAGGGCCTGGAATAAAACAACAAGTAGGGGGAGGGAGGTTAGGAGGGAAAGATCTGCCTGGTCCACTGGAGATGAGGTGGCATGGGGGGGCCTCAGCAGGTGTTCTGCTGCAGAGCTCTGGATGTGCCTGGGTAATTGCATTTGGAGGAGCTGGGGGAGTGGTTAAAATCTGGAGTTATCTGTTTCCTTGGTCAGAGTGCTCTCCTCTTTTAAAACTTTAGTCTGGTAGTGATCATTATGTCATTCTTGGTTTTTCTCCCAGAAGAATCTCTTGGAGGTATTCTTATTTTTCATTTTAAAATGTTTCCTCTACGAAAAAAATTGAAATAAAATGTAAATTTATGTTCCCGGTAAGCTTGTCTCAGAAACTGTGATGCTAGTGTCATCTCTACCACTTCAAAGACATTGAATTTGGGCTTCGAAATGTTAACTTGATCAGTGCTGCAGATTTCTGGCCCAAGCCAGCACCACTTCACCCCTCCCCCACCCCGCTACCCCCATGTATGTCCTTCAGGAAGACCCAACTGAACTTATCATCCTCTGGGGCAATGAAGCTCATCTAGTTCTTATATGTGTAGTTCAACTAGACTATACCTCAGTCTAGGTCTTTGCAATCCAACCTGTCCATATATTATAGTAATGTGGGAAGCTTTTCAGAAGTAGTTGATTTCTGGGCTACACTCCAAAAGACAGATTAAATTGGATTGGATTTCAGCCCAAGCATCAGTCTGTTTTAGAAGCACGCCATGTTCTGTGAACGTCACGGGCTGCTAAGCTCCTCTTACCAGTCTTCTGTGAAGAACCTCCGTTGTCCACCATGCTTAGGACCCTGGATACGCCTGCACCCTGACAGCTTGTATAAACGCAGAAGGAGTCTGCGGTCCTCTACCCGTTCAGATTTGCAGCAGTCCCCACCTCGGGTCCAGGAGCCTTTGTTGAAGAGCTCAAGAATCCCCACTGGGGCTCTGCCCGTGAAGAATCATTCTGGGGTTTCATCTCCCCTGCACCCGGAAGTGGCGAAGCCTTGTATTCTGGACACCACTAACTCCACCCCTCACAGTGGGTCCTCAGCACAGGGGATGGTAAGCATTCTCTTGGATGGCTATTGCTTAAGGGTACTCTTATACAAAACTGGCCCCTGTAACAAGTCATCTCCTCAACTCCACACACAGGCAACTGCACTTTCCAAGGCAGAACCCGGAACCCAGGGGACCCTCCCACAATGGGCGACAGCATCCCTGCCAAGGTCTAGTTCTCTGTTTCAACCACAGAGACATGAGACACCCAGCCTTCACTCCTGCTTCTGTATTTTTCTTCCTGGACTCTGTTCTATTTTCCCCACCAACTGGCCTTCTATAGGTCCATTTGATGTGCTCCAGTAGAAGTGATAAACACCAAACCCTCTTCTCTCAGAGCCATTCTTGGTCTCCTCTCTATATAGGTATAGATTCACATATGTAAAAATCTATGTGAAAGAAGATCTGTCATGCTTACTCGTTATACTCATCTGGCCTCCTCCTCCAGGTTTTTCCGAGGGCCATCTCCTAGTCTTATAAAAATGTCCTATCCTCTATCCAAGGGGTCAGAGTAAACTTCCCTTTACCTAGATGCAACTCAAAGGACTGGTGGGATAATTATTTCTAGGATTAGGGACCAACTTGGTGTAAGGACTCAGAACACTCAAGTTTTCTTACCTTCTGCCCATTAGGATTGCATTCCCAGTGGTCAGCCTGTTACTTGTAAATGAGGTTGATATGAATATGTATCTTACAGGGTCGGTGAAAAATAAGCAATAAGATAAAATGTAGAAAGATGAATTTGTAATGGATGACTGTCATCATTAGTAGCTATGCTAATTTGAGCTAATTAGAGCTGTGCCTTCGATAGGTGAGTGTCCCTGTGGTGGCGTCTGTCTGCTATAGTGACTTCAGTGTGATGATCGTGCTTCCTAGTCAGGGCAGGTCAGTAGCTTCGAGGATATTGCCATACCACCAGTGTGTAAGTCACGCTACCCGGGGTGGTGGGGCCTCTGCAGGATGTGCAGGATGTAAACCGGCATTACCCACTCACACATCTCTTGCTGTATTTCTGAGAACAGACTGAGAGGGAAACTACCGGCCAGATGCCCTTTGGAAGTTTTCTTCTGTTTTTCTCTGGATAGAGTCAGAGCTTTTCAGCTATCATAAGAACATTGAGGAATGTCTATATTTATGTGTCCTGTCCCCCGCGCCCCTGCAAAGTAAGGGGAAATCATTAAATTTGGGAGTCAGGAGGTACCTGCCTGGGCTTAGCAGTGTGCAATGTTATAGAGTCATTTTCCTTGGTCTGTTGGATACCTGTTATTTAGGAACCTGGAAGAGAGGAGGCCCATGCTTAGTACCACTATACCTGCAAAGTGACTTGAAAGGTAGAAACACGTCTACTTTAGAGGTATAGCAACAACCAACGTTTTAAGAATTCTGTGTGTGTCCCCCAAAGGGAAGACTAGGTTCAGGGTCCTTTCTTAGTTACCAACCATGGATGATGTGGAAAGGGAATCCCACATGTTTTTAGCTTGGAAATGGTGGCTTTGATGTGCTTAGTTGGCAGTGGTTCTTCTTAGTCCTTCCCAGGAGAGCTCACCTTTGTTAGGCGTGCCTGTATTCTCCTGCAGTTAGTTTCTAAGGAGGGCCCTGGGACAGACAGGAAGAAAAGCCAAAAGAAAAGTCAGGAAAACACAGCTCTGCAGAGAACACCTGTGTGCACTTCACTTGGGATTCGAGAGGGCACTTTTCACTCAATTAGCAGAATATCTAGTGTGCTGTTTGACAAAGAAAATTTGCAGAATTAGCTGCCAGTAAATTGTTAGCTTTGCAGACCAAAGGTTCTGTCTTACCTCTACTTTTGGCCATCAGACTTATTTTTACTTATTTTTGGCATGCAATTATTATTATTATTATTATTATTATTATTATTATTATTATTATTATTATTCCATTTTAAAAACTTACTCGGAGACAGGAGTGGTGGTGCATGCCTTTAATCCCAGCACTCAGGAGGCAGAGGCAGGCACATGGATGTGAGTTCGAGGCCAGTCTGGTGTACAAAGTGAGTGCAGGACCGCCAAGGCTACACAGAGAAACCCTGTCTCGAAAAACCAACCAACCAACCAACCAACCAACCAACCAAACAAACAAACAAAAACCCCTCAAAAAACCAATCAACCAAACAAACAAACAAAAAACCAAACTTTACTTGGGATGAGATAATGCATGTCTCTTTCGTTGTTCTGGATTCTATATGATTTGTCTGTAGTTGTTAAGCAGAGAACTCAGATATTACATGTCTATTTTTTCTTTTCTTGAGATAGTCTCCTGGAGTCCAGGTGTCTTTGAACTCCATTTAGCGAATTATGAGCCTGAGCTGCTGACATGCCTGCGGTCAAGCCTCCACTGTTGTGATTACAGGCTGTACTGCCATGGCTGGCTGTATGTCTAGTTCCTCAGGTCAGATATATATCGATTATACACAGTTGATTAAGTGCCTGCCATGTATGCAAACTTGGATTTTAACTTGGCTTGGCTGGGTATGATATATGCATTGACATTTCTTACTAAAGTAAGCTTGTGTCTCACTTTTCCTGATTGCCTAATGCTATTTATACCTTTTCTTCCATAAGGTGTTTGGTTAAAATTTAAAAGGGACTATGTTAAAGAAAAAAAAACCCCTTCAGACTGAGTATGCTAAGTTTTAAATGTTAAATAAATACCAGTTCTTTTTCCAATTAAAAAATCTTTACAAGTCCTTGTACTTAGTGCTGCACATACAGCAAAAGTAATAAAAATAGGATGATACATTACTTTTTAAAAGATTATATATATAATTCTGCCTGCCTGCGCGCCTGAACATCAGAAGAGACACCCGATCACATTATAGATTGTTGTGAACCACTGTGTGGTTGCTGGGAATTGAACTCAGGACCTTTGGAAGAACAGACAGTGCTCTTAACCTCTGAGCCATCTCTCCAGCTCCATGGTATGTTATCTTTAATGTGGCTGCATCATGGAGTAGTGTGGCCTCATGGAGCACAGTGTAAAAATGGATTTTACGTGTCATCAGGGATGTGTGTTATACTTGCGTGGCTGCCTTCCAAGGCTTAGGAAGGGGCACTTGGGAACGCAAATGACACATATTTACAGCCATGATCACAAAGCTCCTTTGAAGAACTCAAGCTGACACAGTGTGAAATTCATCTAGAAGAAATGAGTATGTAGAGGAATGAGCATCAGGATGTTGGTTAGCATGTTTACATGGTACTTCTAGAACCTTCTCAAACAGCTGGAGAGAAATGAGCTACTACTATTGGCTGAGTAGTTTTTTGGTTGGCTGCAAACTGCTCTTCTTCCCCTGAAGACTTTAGAAATCACTCTAGACCATGCTGGGAGAAATAGTAGATAGACTGTCCCAGTCCAAGGCCCCAGCAATAGGATGCTCTGAAGTTCCAATGCTCCCTGAGGTCATGTGTTGTGACTTAATCCCCAGTGTAGTGGCATTGAGAGGTGGTGTCTTTAGGAGGCATTGATATCACAAGAGCTGTGCCTCCATGAATAGATGAACACCACTACTGCAGAAGTTCATTAACTACCCTAAGAGTTTTACTAAGATCCTAATGAAAGGATGGGTTTGGGAGTTAACATGCACAAAGCACACAATATACATTTGTGAATATGTTATTTTGCGTGCTAATTTAAGAAGAATGAATATCTAGCAAAACAAAACTATATTAATTGAAACTCTTGCTATTTGTAAGTATACATGCCAATGATATTAGGTATTCATGTTATTTTTAAAACTCACCATTGTCCACCGAAAGAAATTATTTTTATCTTTTCCACATGGAACTCTGTACACATGCAACAGTGAACTCTCATTACTGTCTCACGCTCTGGCAGGCACTATATTAGCTTTGGACTCTATTAATTTGCCTACTTTAGGATTCTTACTCAACTGGCCCTACTCTGTAATTGAAAGATTAATAATATTCTTTTTTGGTATCTTTTTTCTTTCTTTCTTTTTATTAATTTATTCAGATTACATCTCAATTGTTGTCCTCGCACTTGTATCCTCCCGTTCCTCTCTCCCTCTCTCTTTCACCCTATTCCCCTCCCCTAGGTCTGTGACTGAAGGGGACCTCCTCCCCCACCATAAGTCACATGCTACCAAGTCTCATGTTGGTAGCCTTCCTATTCTGAGTGCTGCCAGGCCTCCACACCAAGGGGAAGTGGTCAAATATGGGGCTGTGATAATTAGTTTTGGCAACCTGATGCAACCTAGAGTCAGCTGGGAAGAGAGGCTCTATAGGAATTTCTTTCTGGATGAGCTTGGCCTGGGGCATGTCTATGGGGGATTACACTGAGGTGGGAGGACCAGTCACTGTGGGTGGCAGGATTCCATAGGCAGGGCATCCTGAACTGTCTGAGAGGGGAGAAGGCAAGCTGAGCACAAGCGTGCACGCATTCCTCTCTGCCTTTGACTGTGGGTGCAAAACAAGCAGTTCTGCCTGTGTGATGTCCTGTAGCCTAGAGCCGTGAACTAAGACAAACTGATCACCCCTAACTTGCTGTTGTCAGGGTGTTTTATCACAGCAGCAGGAAACTAAGTCAAGACATACTCATGGGCCATGTTTTCCTTCCATAGTTATTCTGTGGTCAAAGCAGTTAGGCTCCCACTGTTTGGTCATTTTTAGTGTTGCTGCATTAGGGTACACTCAAGGACGGGAATGCTGTGTCTATGGCATATGTTTTCAGGGATCGCCATACATTTCCCCACGCAGCTTCTACCACTTTCCATTTCTACCAGCACCATGTGAAGGCTCTATATCTTTTACAAACAGCCGACTTTAAAAATGCTGGCTTTTTTTTTTTCATAATGGCCCACCACAGCATTTGTTATTTTCTTGTCATTTCCAGTCCCATTTCCAGTGGTTATAAAGTATTTATTTACTTATGCGTGTGTGTGTGTGTGTGTGTGTGTGTGTGTGTGTGTGTGTGTGTGTGCATGCGCACACACATGCAGTAATGTATATGTAGAGGTCAGAGGTCAGAGAACAGCTTCTGGGAGTGAGTTTTATCCTTCTACTGCATGGGATCTGGAGATGGAACTCAGGCTCTCAGCCTTAGTGGTAAGCAACTTTATCCACTGAACTGTCTCGCTGCCCCATTTACCCATTTTCAAATAATTTTTCTTAATTGATTTTTAGCTATAGGATTTTACTATTGCTTTTATTTAATATAAATATTTTATTTAAAGATTTCAAGCAATATATTTTACTTATTTATTTTCAAAAATTTTAATTAAAAAAAAATAAAATGAAACAAAAGCAAAGGCACACAAAGAACCATGAAGTCCTTTCTGTATTGGCCAAGGCCCACTACTCTTGAAAATGGGGCCTGCCCTCGAGTTTTGTTGATTTACCTAGTGTCACTCCATTGGGGAAAGCTGGTTTTCATTTTCTTAGAAGATATTGGTCCAAAATAGCTTCTTGTTTATGGATGAGACTTCCTGTTTCCTTTTTTCTGGTGATGGAGTTTTGTCTGGTTTGAGTGTGTGAGGGTCTTACGAGTTCATATTTGTTTCAGTCCTGTTGGGTCTGGAAGGCAGTTTTCTTGGAGCTGTCCATCACCTCTGGCTCTTACTTCCGCATAGATCCCTGAGCCTTGAGGGGAGGGGGGTTGATGAAGAGGTATTATTTAGGGCTGAGTGCTCCAAAGTCTCAGATACTTTACAAATATTTATTCTCTGTGAGTTGTCTTCTCTCTATGTTGACAGTGTCCTTCAAAATATAGTATGTTTTAATGTTAAATACTTTTTTATTAATTTATTCTTGTTACATCTCAATGGTTATCCCATCCCTTGTATCCTCCCATTCTTCCCTCCCTCCCATTTTCCTCTTACTCCCCTCCCCTATGACTGTGCCTGAAGGGGACTTCCCCTTTTTATGCTCATAGGGTATCAGGTCTCTTCTTGGTAGCCTGCTATCCTTCCTCTGAGTGCCACCAGGTCCCCCCTCCAGGGGACATGGTCAAATATGAGGCACCAGAGTACGTGAGAAAGTCATACCCCACTCTCCACTCAACTGTGGAGAATGTCCTGTCCGTTGGCTAGATCTGGATAAGTAATGTTATATACTTACTTGGTCTTTTTTTCCTTTTATTATTCATCTTTCCTCATTGTATGACACAATGTGGAACAGATGTCCACATCTTGATTTTAGACAGAGGTGCCCTGCATTTTCCCCTTAAAAACAATGTTCTGGGCTGAAGAGGTGGCTCAGAGGTTAAGAGCACTGTCTGCTCTTCCAGAGGTCCTGAGTCCAATTCCTAGCAACCACATGGTGGCTCACAACCACCTACAATGTGATCTGATGCCCTCTTCTGGCCTGCAGGTGTGTACAGGCAGAGCACTGTATTCATAAAAACAAACAAACAAACAAACAAAAAACAATGTTCTATAATGCCTCCTTAAATGTCTTGAAATGAGCTCACAGATCATACAACTTGTCTGTACACATGCTTTGTTTTTCAAAGGCCAATGTGATGTCCATTCTACAAAGGAAAAAATAAAATAATTTATAGTAAGACAGTGGATATTTCAATGCATGGATGTATAGGAACAGCTGTATTTAAAGGCCCCATTAAGTATACGGGCATTTGGATGTATACACAGGATTGGTACAAAGTAAGAGTGAAAGAGGGAAGGCATCCTGTGAGATCATGTCCTCTATTGTACTGTTGTCAGTGATAAGGTTTTCCAGATGGTGGCCATTTGTTGGTAAAATTTATGAGCAATCTTCCTTCAACTGAATCTGGACAAAAATCACTGTATTAGCACTATGTAGGACTTGGGTATAGCTCAGCAATAGATGCTTGTCCATGCATTAGGACACGTTTTCAGTACCTGCTTCAACCTCCCATCCCGAGTAAAACACTCCACAAAGCACAAAAGCAGCAGCAGCAACAGCAGCAGCAGCAACAGCAACAAATATCTGTGTGAAAATGCTTTGCTTTGAGGTATAAGATGGAGCTACAGTCTATGTCCAAACAACTTTCCCTACTACAAGTGTACCCGGGGTCTACATGGTCCATGTAGCATATTTTTGTGATGAAGGACTGGTCACGGCATCATTGTCACAGGGTGTCTAATTTGCTTGCACTGCCAGCAAGCACCCTCTCACCACAGAGGCAGCTAGTCCACACATTTTCAAAATATCTTAGAATTGGGGCTGGGGCTCTTTCCAACCCACTGCTTTCTGCATTGTGTCCAGTGGTGGCTTTTTATACTGGTCTTTGTTTACTGTAAAGAGAAGTTTCTCTGATGAAGGTGCACTTACATATGAGGATTTGGAGCTAAGAAGCACAGATGAGAGAAAACATGCAGCAGTTTGTCTTTCTGGGTCTCAGTGGCTTCACTCAATATAATCTTTACTCGTTCCATTGACTTATCTGCAAAACTCGTGATCGCATTTTATTTTACAGGTCAATAGCATCCCGTTGTGTAAATAAAAATGTGTCACAGTTTCATTATCCGTTCATCTGCTGAAGGATATTTAAGTTGTTCCCATTTCCTAGCTACTGCCAATCAAGGAGCTGTGAACACGGCTGAACAAATATCAGCAGAGGAGGATAGTGAGTCTTTTGGGCATATGCCAAAGAGGGGTATACCTGGGTCATAGGGTATAAAATTAATTAATTAATTAATTAATTAATTAGCTATTTGAAGATCCTTCATACTGATTTCCATGTGGCTCTAACAGTTTGTAATCTCATCAACAGTGAAGGAGTCCCCTGGCCCCTTTCCCCACATTCTCACCAGCGTTTGCCAATTATTTTGTTAACCTTAGCCATTCTGTGTGGTATGAGATGAAACCACAAAGTTGTTGTAACTGCGTATCCCTAACTGCTAAGGGTGGTGAGCACTTTTTGAGGTATTTCTTGGCCATTTTTATTTCTTCTTTTGTGAACTCTCTGTTCGGATTCTTTGCCCCTCCTCCTTTTTTTTTTTTTTTGATTGAGTCATTTGTTTTCTTGAGTTCTTTGTGTGTTCTGGATATCAGTACTTTGTCAGATGGATAGCTGGCAAGAGTCTCCGAAACTCTGTGGGTTTGTTTTTTTCTTTTCTTCACTTGATGCATTGTTTCCTTAGCTGTACAGAAGCTTTTTTATTTTTTATGAGGTCTCATTTGTCAAATTTTGGGCTTAATTTCCAGGAGAATGGAGTCCTATTCAGAAAGTCCTTCCCCATATCTGTATCTTGTAGAGTACTTTCTATGATTTCTTCCAGAAGTTTTAGCATTTCAGGTTTCAGATAGAGAGCTTTGATCCACTGGGAGTTAATTTTTGTGTGGGTAATAGATACGGTTCTAATTTCATTCTTCTGCCTGTGGACATTCAGCTTTCCCATTGCCATTTGTTGAAGATGCTTTTTCTTTTCTCCACTGTATGTTTTTGACCTCTTTGTCAAATATCAGATGGCTATATATCTATGTGTATCCATGTTTGTGTTTTCTATTTTATTCCATTGGCCTACATATCTGTTTTTGTGTTACTACCATATTGTTTTTATTATTAGATCCCTACCATATATCTTGGCTTTTGGAATGACTATCCCTTTATCATTCTTTTTGTTTAGGATTGTTTTAGCTATCTGGGGTCTTTTGTGGCTCCACATGAATTTTAGCATTGCTGTTTTTCTACCTCTGTGAAGAGTGAGGTGGGGATTTTGATTAGTATTTCACTGAATCTGTAAAATGATTTTGCTAGGATGGTCATTTTCATAGTATCAATCCTGCCTCTTCTTGAACACAGGATAGTCGACACAGTTTCCAATAAATAGCATATATCATCACACTTTTGATACCCATCAAAACGCATCTACCATGTACCAATAGGAATTCTCAGGCTGGGGCCAGACAGATAGCTCAGTGGCTAAGAGTACTTGCTCTTATGCATAAGACCCAGGGGTTCAGTTCCCAGTACTGGCATCAGGCTGCACGCAACTGCCTGCAACCACACTTTCAGTTCTACGGCTTCCATCATCCTCTTCTGGTCTCTATGGATACTTACACCCATGGGATGCACAAACATGCATGTGGGCTCTCTCTGTCTCTCTCTGTCTTTCTCTCTGTCTCTGTCTCTCTCTGTCTCTCTGCCTCTCTCTCTCTCTCTCTCTCTCTCTCTCTCTCTCTCTCTCTCTCTCTCTCTCATTAACACACTCCTCAGGCTATTATCCCAGAGGGTGTCTCCCTTTGAATTTTTCTCTGAAGAGAAACGTGTTTTGATCTTTTTTCATTCCAACGTTTCTGGTTTTTTAATTTTTTTAAATTTTTTTTTTTTTATTTTTTAGTGCGACGTGTCCTTCTAACCACCTTTCCCCCTCGGGCACTGGGCCATATCCAAAGATGAAACGCTCGTAATTTGGCTCTTATGGGAGAAGGACGTGAATTGGTTTGAAAAGAAGGAAGTGACTTTCTTTTTTGAGCACGTACTGTGAATGCATCGAACACTGAACTTGTTTATTCTGCCTTGTGAGTTAGGGTTGCGTTTATCATGTGAACTTTACAGGTGGGAGAGTCGGAACTGCACTGTGGAGAGTCTTTCTTCATGTTAACCAAGCACCCACGGAAATCAGGTCTGATAGGCGTCGTCTTGTTTCGCAGACTCAGCGACAAAGCTCTGAGTGCAGGTGATATATTTGAGGGCCGTGTTTACTATCCTTTGCCTCTTTAGACGAGCACTATGATGAACAAAAGGATTCTTAAACCACTTCGCATTTAAAGCAAGCGCAGTGCTAAACTCTCCCAGTAGGGGGCACTTGAGGATACTGCAGTAATAAGAGTCTCTGGGACGCTAAACTGACAGAGGTTCAGAGTTGTTGGGAATGCAGACTCCTTCTGTGACTGTGAAGCCTTGCGATTCTGATAATCTCTGTTTTGCTTCCTCAGCATGGACTGTAGAACCCCTAGATGCTCTACGCTTGCTGGAGGGCTTCAGAAAGGCTCCTGAGTTTACTGGAGCCCGCCGGTAATTACACGCTATATATAGTCCTGAATGCCGGGGACCCCTTGTCCAGGCTGCAGTGTGGACCAGTAAACCTCCGTTTGCAATTCAGTGCGCCTCTGTGGGAGGGCTGGAAGGGGCTGCGGATTTCTGCTGCCTCATTAAAGGCAGAATGTCTCTTTGCCTGCACTCTACAGTCCTTGGTTCCAGACAGTCTGAGGACGGATTAAAGCAGTTACTTCGCTGATACCTTATGGGCAGAGCCAATTTTATCCCAAAAAGGAGGCTTTTTCCAGCGTGTGCAGCCAGCAACATGGCTACTCTGGCTGGAATACAGACACCACTTTAATCCCAGGAGACAGAGGCAAGCCGATCTCTGAGTTCAAAGCCAGCCTGGTACCGAGCAAGTTTCGGGTAAAGGAAAAGCTTAGATCCAGGTATGGCAGCACATACGTTTAATCCCAGCACAAGGTAGGCAGGTATGCAGATCTCTGAGCTCTAGTCAGTGCTGTTCAGCTAGTTCGGTTGAGTCAGTGCAGTGGAGCTGAGTTCATGGCAGTTTAGTTTGTGGAATTCAGAGGCAGGTTTTACCAGGAGATTTGTGCAGAGATCGGTGGCAGGAGAACATGCTAGGCACAGATGAAGACAGATCGAGCCAGAGAAGGAGAAGGATCGAGAAGACCTCAATAGATTGCTAGAGTTAGTTTGAGGACAAGCAGAGCTACCCAGTGAGAAACCAAGGGAAGACAGATTGAACCAGTCAGCTTGGAGAGGGGTTTGAGCCAGAACAGCTGACTTGAACCAGCCAGCCAGAATTCTGAAAGAAGCAGAAAGGGTGAGTTTATTCAACAGTAAGTCTCAGAGGCTGAAAACATTCTAAGCCTAGATTAGATTGTATAGAGGCTACAAGCTTCCAGGACTCAGCCTAGGTTAGCAAACAAAGACAGTAAGCCTCAGAGATGGACAACTGCATCGGGTGGATAAAAATTAAGTTTACAAGTTTTGTCTTTTAGGGCTGGAGAGATGGCACAACAGTTAAGAGCACTTCTTCCAGAGGTTCTGAGTTCAATTCCCAGCAACCATAGGGTGGCTCACAACCATCTATAATGAGATCTGCTGCCCTCTTCTGGCCTGCAGGTGTACATGCAGTAAAACATTCATACACTTTTTTTTTTTTTTTTTTTGCCAGTTGACTCTCTTCAGCCCTAGATTGCTTGGGAGAATTTCCTCTTCTTGTAATTATTATTTATTATTGTTAATGGTGTGTGTGTGTGCATGTGCACGTGAACGTGCATGTACATACACTAAAGTTCTATTTTAAATTTACCTTCCGTTTTATTTCTTACTTGGCCTGCCCTAGTAGACCATCCCAAGAAGATGGTGGGAGAGAAGCCAGCACACAGTGTGTTACTGACTGTGGCTTTTAGTGCACTGGAAGTCAGCAAGGAAAATGACTGATTTATGCAGCACTTTATCACTCTGAGGATGCTTTTGGGGACCATAACTCCCTTTGCATCTCAGTCCTATGCTGTACTGTTCAAGACACAAACCCTCAGGCAGAGCGAAGCAGGATCATAATGGTAAGAATTCTATGTGTGGAAATTGCCCACTAAGGCTGAAGGTGGCCACTGGGGTGAGTCAAAGGGATGCGCATGTACAGAGAGGCAAGTCTTACTGACTTGCTATTGTAGGATGCTGGCTCTCAGAAGGAAGCTGGTCAGCTGGTTGTTGACATGCGGCTCACAGTGATTCAAAGGTGAGGTTTCTGGAAAAGTCAGTTGCAAGATCAAAATGTTTTCCTGACTATCGTAATTTGATTGTATGGTGAGTGTTTGCTGTGTGTAATTGGATTTTTCTTTGACCTTGGCAAGCCTGCTGGCTCTCTATCTACAATGGAAGACAGTTTTCTAACTCCCTGGGATACAGTAAGCCAAACCTGGATTGCATCAAGGGCTGGCAGACCTGCCATCTTCAGGAGGTGCCTGTGGCCACGGCACCCACCCAGCAAAAAGTTGGTGTTGCTGGTATTTCCATCTCGCCCTTATGAGAACGTTTCAGCCTGAGCACAAGGCCTCCCCCCTTCTTCCTCTGCTTTTTAGTAGACAGCTTGGTGGCATTAAGCCCTTCTAACTCTGAGCACCGGTCTCTAAAGTTCAGTGAAATCAAAGCTCAGTTCAGTGGTAGATTACAAAGACAAGGGTGTCCCATCAACGTGGACACCAGGGGGTAAAATGTAGGTAGGGGACAATTGCATCCCACAATGTTCTGGGTAGAAACAACAGTTTTAATTCATAGTGGCTATGGCATTTTGATAAAAAATTAAAAAAGGACCATTATTTTGTTCCAATAATGAAGTAAATAATAAAATGCCCTGCAAAGAGTGCAAGCCTTGTAACAATATCCTATCATTATTTGTGCAACCCCCATAGGTAGCTGTTGACAGGGATGATGTACTTTACAACGATCGAATGTCTGCTCAGAAGGTTTCCTTTGAAAGCACTTAGAGGATTTTTTTTTTCCTGAGATGCTGAAGTTTTCTCCCTTCTCCTTTGCTTTATATTCACGCTGTTATCCAGCATCCAGACAGCAGGGGGAAGTGTTTCTCTATTTTTTTTCCTACTGTTGCTCCTACTCCCCAACTTAGCCAGGCAGAAGAGACCCATAATTCTTTAATTCAAATCTGTTCACAAATGCACCCCCATTTGATAAGATTCTTGTCGTTAGTCTCTCATCCCCCCCCCCAAATCTTTAGGGGACATGGGCTTCCGGTGGTCAGCTGATGATTGTACAAAAGGGGCCTGGTTGTTGGGGCTTGTTGGCGCAGATTCCTTCCCTCTTCACTGTGGTTCCCTTCTTGTTACTCTGCTCGGCTCCCATACATCACTTGCCATAATCAAGTCATCGAGAACAAATTATGGAAATTCACAGCTTATTTTTTTTTTCATTTTGCAGATGAGACTCAGGATTTGGAAGGCAAAACAAACAACCAAACAAATAAAAAAAGAGGGTTGCTTTTGGCCCTCTGTGAATGATGCCGAAGGGAAAAAGAGAAATAAAGGGCAGGGGGAAGTGGCTGGTTATGGATGAGTGTTTACTGATGTGCCCAGGGCCATAGTGTCTCTAACTCCTTAGGTCCTGAAAACAACATGGTAGACTGGACGTCATTAGAGCCCCTCTGCTAATGAGGACACTGATGCTCAGAGAGGCTGAGCAAGTTGCCCAACGTTGTGTTGCTTGAAAATGATAAAATAAGGGGGCTGGAGAGATGGCTCAGAGGTTAAGAACACTGGCTGTTCTTCTAAAGGTCCTGAGTTCAATTCCCAGGAACCACATGGTGGCTCAAAACCATCTATAATGAGATCTGATGCCCTCTTCTGTTGTGCAAGCTTGTACATGCAGGCAGAATAGTCTATACACAATACATGCATAAATAAATAAAAATTGAAAAAAGAAAATGATAAAATGAGAACTGCATGCCCAGACTCCATCCATGCCGCCGAAGCATTTAAAAGTCCCCCACCCTCACCTGCCAACAAATCAGCAGAAGGCAGCACGTCTAGTATGAGTCTCAGTCACTCCTCTCCTGACAGCAGGCTGTGGACTTACTTTCTTACAAGGGTGTCCACCTGCCCTCAGCTCCACAGACGGGCCAGAAAAGGAAGGATGGCCTCCTCAAAAGCTGCAGAGACACACAGAGGAAGCTGCTTTTGCGGTGACTCCTTTAGAAAAAGTGATAACACAGAACTGCCCAAGGTCAGAGATTCTTAGAGCTGTGGACTTGGGGAAGTGCCAGGGAAGGCATTGCACTCTAAACAAACAAACAAACAAACAAAACAACAACAACAACAACAACAAACCAGAGCCCCCTATGCCTGTAAGTGGGTACGTATTTCTGAGTATCTACTTTCCTAGTCAGGCTTCCTGGTCATGTGCACGGGCAAGGAGATGAGCAGCAGGACAGTAGCCCTTGGCAACAGTGAACATAAAGCCACTTTATCAAAGAGAGACAATTAGAGGTGCTCTTGGACTCTCCTGGCATCTCTGTTAAGTGACATCACCCTTTTGGAGACAGCATGGCCCCCTCTCAATTCTGAAAACATCTCCTTTGATGAAATTGGGACCCTAGCATGTTTGATCACTGGCTGTATTGTCATTTAAACAGAAGACAAGATCCTGGCTGCATCCTTGGTAGATATGGTTCCTAGCTACAGTTTTCTCAGGCTTTTTATTTGCCTTTGCTTATGGCTGTGTTCATGGTGAATGATTCTGGATTGTCTTTATGTGTGCGTAGTAATGAGAAGAGTTCATTTACTTATTTCTATAGCAATTTACAAGGCAGACCTGGCTGAAGGTCAATGTATAGACCAGGCTAGCCTCACTTACAGTCCATAGAGATCTGCCCGTCTCTGCCTCCCAAGTGCTGGAATTGGAGTCTTGGGCCAGTGTGCCCAGCAAGCTCCCTATTTAAATAACTATATTTGAAATTTAGAATGTCAACTTCAAGAATGATAATTGAACGATGACGGGATAGATGTATCGTAGATGGTGAAAGTGGGGTTAGGACGGTAGAAATATAGGGATACTGCACTGTGTTATCTCTAAACATGTCCTTTGTCTCAGACATTTCAAAACTGCCAATCCATCATTTGGGAATGCTGAGACAATGGAGTCTACCTCATTTTACATCGATGAGATGGAGGTTTAGCTAGTTGGGATTGCTATGAGGTAACACAGTGCCCACTGGCTCACACTTGGTGTGTGCCTGTGTCCGTGTGAGTGTGTGACTCTGCTAGGAGGAAGCAAAGCAGAATAGTGACTTAGGTATTGAACACCTTAGGGCTTTAACCAATTTGAGGGTAGCTGGGCACTGTGGGTGGAAGGAGGGAGAAATGGGGAAAGAAGGAAATGGTTATACACCGAATGAGAGCTCCAAGACAAGAGAGGCAAATCTCTAATTTCTCTCTGTCCCGTGTTTACTGCAGCAGACTAGGGAGGAGCTGCTTGACTTCCTCCAATAAACACAGCAGCAGATCTTTGCTGCCTGCGGAATGTGGCATTAAATGCAAAAGGTCAGCATTAAGCTTGAGTGAAATGTGATGACTAATTAGAAAATGAATAGTAAGCCATGGATGACAGATCCTGATTGTGATAATGGTTATTCACATGTTTACCGGAACAAACACAGCTGCAAGCTGTACCTTCAGCTTGACAAAACTGGACCCGCTTATCCTGGTCTTAGGCAAATTAGTTCTGGCTGGAATGGCATCTCTGAGGAAATTAGGTGTTACTGGTGGAAAAGGACATAAGTATTCTCAGATCCTGCTGTTTGAGGGCTTGTAGCTCTCAGCTTTCCCTCAGTCTGAGGTCTGAGCTGAGTCTTGTTTTCCTGTGGGGATACGGAAATGGGAAAAGTGGGAACTAACGTATGGTAAAGGGCAGCTCCTCTTTATAGATTGTAAAGCCCCAAGTAGGAACTTAGAGTATATTTGCATAATGGATGACTAGCAGCCTGGACAAATCAGTCAGTCATATGTAAAGATCATTGTAGAACCAATATGTGGTGTTATTAATCTCCATCTAAACACTCATCCTGTGTAGACAAATTTGGCCACTTTATAGTGCCATTATTTCTCCAGGCCCAAAATTCAAATAAACTGTCCTACACAAATGTTCTTGGGATATGGGGAGCGAGTCTGGGACTAGTAAGTATGATGACTGCCTGCTTGTTTATTAAATCATAAATCAAGCTTGTGCATATTTGCATGTGTGTACACACACACACACACACACACACACACACACACACACACACTTTAGAGGTGGGATCTTATCAGTAGCCCCAGTAGGCTTTCAACTTTTTTCTTAGCCTTTCAAATGTTGGGAATGCAACTTGAGCCACTGCAGTTGATTGCCAGCTAATTTCTATTAAATAGTTAATGAAAATGTAGCCTAGGCATTTCCTAAGATTGAATGAGGAAGTTAGATAATAACCATGTACATAAATAGATAACCAGGATCACATTTTCCAGACATTACTCATGCCACAATGAAGTAATTATTAGATAAATGCATAATAGCTGTGGCACTGATAAATGTGATAACTATTAAGTACAATGAGTTACACACCATTTGAAACATTTGCTTGTGCATTTAATCCTCACTACCACTCTAAAAGATAGGTATAATAATTATGTTTCCTCATACAGAAGGAAATTGTGGCATAGAGCTGGAATAGGATAGGAAGGCTTCCATTATTTTCAATAACAAAGTCTAGAATGAAGTCCCTGGGAAGTGACATTTAAGCGGCAGTCAGAAGTATGTTTGCTGTGTGTCTCTAAGATGCACGCTTCCCTTTCCACTCACCCCATGTCTGCACCATCATTGTTTGGTAAAGGTTTACCAGATTGTGCATTGTCCTTGCAGATAGCTTCTGCCTGGGTGCCCGGCCCGAAGCTTGAAGTGTGATAGGACCTAGAAAAGCCACAGACAGATTGGCTAAGTGCATTTGGTCCACTTACTTTGCTGTTGACTTTTTTTCATATGTAGCTGACTGACAGACACTCATGATTGACGGACACTCTTGGGGTAGACTGGACGTCTCAAACACATCTCAAAAGCTCAAGCATGTAGGATGGCATGACAAAGGATAATGGCTCATCACCGTGCATTCACTCACAGAGATCTGGTTTTCTTTCTTATAGTCAACCAGGCCTTGTTATGCTGCTTGCTGTGGGAAGGGACAGAAAATGACCCAGTGGTGGCAGCAGAAATCAGAAGAATCTCATCTTCTCACAGGGCACAATGTCTTTCACAGTCTTTTACCTCCACTATCCCACGTGGGTCCTCCAACAGCCTTGCAGAATGGAGAGTGTCATGCGTGATTCAGAGACCAGAGAGACAGAGGCTGGCTGGGTCAGAGGCTTAATCCAGGTCATAGAGTTGGTGGGGACAAAGGGAATCAGTGCTTATTCATTTGGGGGCAATGAAAAACCTGTTAATCACTCTATAGACATATGTTTTGTAACAGTGAAAATAGTCACTACCACAGCAACTGTTTAATGTCACAGCTCACCTTCTACTGGTGTCTTAGTCTGTTCCTGCTGCTGATACCAAATACCACAGAACATGTGGCATGCAAACAACACACATTTATCTTTCGTGCTCTCTGGCCTTGGAAGGTTGAGGCGAAGGAGCAGGCATCTAATGACATCTTCTCTTTAGGTCTTTACTATCAGAAGAGGTGAAAGGTCTCTCTTGGTCCTCTTTAATAAGGGCATTGGTTTCATTAACCTGACTTCTTCCCCTATTAGTTCATTATCTCTCACAGACGTCACCATCTAATACCATCAACTTGATGAGTTTCATGGCTAATCTTGATGTTAACGTGATAGGATTAAGACTTGCCTGGGGGGTCAGTGCAGTATACCTCAGGCTGTGTCTGTGATGGCTTCTCCAAGAATCCTGAGGAGGCTCTGACCTAATGAATGGATTAATCCCTCAATGAATTCATAATCTGATGGCAGTATTGGGAAGGTGCGACAGGTATGAGGTGAGGTCTAGTTGGAGAAAGAAGGTCACCTGAGGTACGGGATCCAGAGGTGGGAGGGAGTATGTCCTTGGGTGTTACGTCTGGCCTCTTCCTGTGTACCCAGATGTGAAAGGTCTCCTTTGCTATGTGTTCTGGCTGTGGTAACGGTCTGACCACGCACACAGAGCCAAGTAACCATGGATTCAACCCTTAGAAACTAAGGCAAACAAATCCCTGTTCCTGCTAATTGTTTCTGTCAAGTGTTTGTTTCACAGTGATGAGAACAACGAATTCAGTGGGCTAGGATGTCCACTTATGAACACTGAAGACGTAAATACATCATAGGTTTCTGTCCAAATTCTGTCTTACATTAAACATACATTTATTCCATTCCAATATACTCCCGCCCCTGCAAAGTCTTCACCAATTCCAACACCAACTTTAGAACCCTAAGTCTCACCTAAATATGATATTTAGACATAGAATATGTGTGATTCTCAAGATGTGATTTGCTAGGAAATAATTTTCCTATTAGCTGTGAACCTGTGAGATTATACAAGTTATAAGCAGCTAGAACATGATGGCAGGATAATACAGGACAGAGATTGAGATGAAAGGTCCCAAGTGAGACCCCAGCCTTCAGACTGGGATACTCTGTCATTGATGGCCCACTGGGATGGTTGTCCTGGTGCCGTGGCTTTGGGAAAGCTGGTTTATATGGGTCTGTTGAGTACTGCCCTGCTGGGCATTCTGGGATGATCTCTACAGCAGCTCTCTTTCCTCATCATGTTCAAGGTTCTAGGCAGTCCATGATTCTCAGTTCTTCTCTAGGTAGCCACGCCATCATACCTAGGTGCTCTGTGTCCTGGAAGGTACATCTCAGAGAGGCTGCCTCACAGAGGGTTTGCTAAGGTGCCTTCTACGCCTGGGGACACTGGAGCCACAAGTGTCATTCTGAGAATTGTTTGACTGTATAGAGCAGAGCTTTAAGGAGGGGCCAGACAGCCCTTGCTAAGTTTCCATGGGTACTTTTCCCCCTTTAAATACTTGTTTCTATCTTCCAGGCCTTGGAACTCTGGATCTGAAAAGGGAGGAATAGCTCTAACAGTTTTTGAAATATCTTTGGGATGATTATTCCACTGTCTTAGAAATAGGTCCTGGGTAATGCACCCAGTCCTACTTTTATTTTATGCTTAATTATTCATTCCTTTGAGTGTGGATAGGTTGTGACTTTTCCAATCTTTAAAGTTTCCTTTCTTTTAATAAAAAAATCTTTCTTTAAACCATTTTTTCTCTTCTTGTATTTTTCTGGAAGCAGTTAGGAGATGCCAGACTGCACCTTCAACAATTTGCTTAAATATTTGTCCAGCCATATATGTCATAGCATCATCAAAGAAGATGATGGGGCCCTTTGTGTAACATGAGGCAACAATAGGACACATTGCTATTTGTTGTATGCTGTCATAGCCTGTTTAGGCATCTATAACAGAAACACCTAGATATGTATATGTAGTTCATATACAACAGAAAATTATTTCTCACAATTGTGAAGGATGCGCAGTCCAAGATCCGGTACCAGAAGATTTTGAGTGTCAAAGAGCTGGCTTCCTGATTTGTCCATAACTCTTAGAAACTATAATCCCACATTCATGTAGTAGAAGGAGTGAAGGTACTTTCCATGGTGATCCCATTTGCAGGGCTCTGCCTTCATGACTTTATCACCCCCTAAGAGTCCTCACCTCCTAATACCGTCCCATTGTTGTCAGGATTCAATATGTGATGTTGGCGGGAAACACAAACATTCAGCCTGCAGAATGCACAATACTGTGTGTGCAGGACAAGGGTGAACATTTTGTCTATCATTGCTCCCAAGTTCTGTTGGCTGCTCCATCTTCTAGGTGAAGGTGCTGGGAGGCCCGGAGAAATGTCACATGTCTCAGGTCATAAGCCAGTTAGCACTGCACTTGGTTCCTACCCCAGGTGTGCTGGACTCAACCCTTCTAGTTCTTGAGCTATGTGTTGATGACAGAAGGTTCTCCAAGGCTGGCAGAGGGAACACTTTTCCTGGCCTTAAAAAACAAGAGTGAGGCTGTGGTGGTTACTGCCCATACAAGACATTAGCTCAGCACTAACCAGTAGAAATAGGATGCTGTCTGTGTAAGTTTGAATTCTTTGCTAGCCTCATGAGAAAGGATATTCACATGTCATTCACGTAATAATGTGGCACATGCAACTCAGTACATACAGCAACCACCATTTTAGCATCAGTCCAAAAAGTTCTTTAGGAGATTTGTGCTTTTTCCTATTAATTCTGTGTGTATTTCACACTTGCAACTCATTTCAGTTTGATTAAACCCATTTCAGGTCTTCAGTATATACATGCAAACAGGAGCTGCCCTCCCTGATCCGCAGGTTTGGAGAGAGCTGTATCCACAAGACTAAAAGCAACACCAATAGGTAAATATAACCCAACACTTAATAGATGTTGGCCCTTCTGTTAGCTTGCTAGGACTGCCAGAACAAAAGGCCACAGACCTGGCTTAAACAACGGACATTTATTTGCTCACAGTTCTGAATGTGACAGGAACAAGACAAGCTGCTGGCACCTCTGGGCTTGTCGGTAGCTTTTCTTGTTTGCGCTTGGAGGGCTGTTTTCTCAGCGTATCCGTGTGAAGTCTTTCTCCATATAAGCACATCCCTGGTTTCCTATCCCTGTGGGTGCCCAAGTTGCCTATGTTTGTGAGGATACCAGTCATGCCGAATTGTGACCCACTGTTAAACTTTGGCTAAAACCTCTCTCCAAATGCAGTCACATTCTGAGGTATTGGGATTAGGACCTTAATGTTCTGATTGGGCACAAGGCACAATTTACCTTCCAATTAGTCATCAAGCTAAGCAATTACCATAATAAATTTAACAGTGATACAACAAGCTGTGCTATTAATAAAACCATCTCACACACATGAAGTTTAAGGCCAAAGAAGTTAGGTATAACAGGTGGGTGTTGGTTGAGACAGTGTCTATTATATCACAGGTTGACCTTACATTCACCAAGTAGTCAAGGATGACTTTGAACTTCTGACTCTCCTGCCTCCTAGGTGTTGGAATGGCAGGTATACTGCATTGTATCCAGTTTTGCATAGTTCTGGGGATTAAACCCAGAGTTTTGTGCTGGGAAGCCCTCAACTAACTGTGCTACATCCCAGGCATTAGATAGTATTTTTCCTTATTTGTTAAATTTTCATGATTTCCTATTTTTATACAAGGTATTGTGATCATATGTTCGCTCATTACCTTCTCACCTCTTACTTCTAACTAGTCCTCTCTCTACTTTCATGTCATGGTGGCTGGGTGTAGCTGCTAGGTTCCTTATGGCATTGGCCATGTCATATAGAGAAGACAGTTTTATAGTGCTCTTCCTCATCTTCTACCTCTTACAGTCTTTCTACCATCTTGTTTTTTAACATTCCCTGGACAGAGAGTGTGTGGTGTAGATGTCCCCTTTGGAGAAGACCTCAGTAGTTACTTAGGCTCTGTACTTTGACTAGTTCTGACTAAGCAGGTCCCAGGAATAGAAGTGAAGTCATCAGGCTTAATGGCAGGCTCCTTTGCCCACTGAATTAATCTTGCCAGCCTGAGGAAGAGATCTGAGTGATGTATTGCCATGCCAGTGAACACCAATGTTTTCTACCAACTCCGACAAACTGGGAGAGAGCCATGGGGCATAAGACTCCTCAAAGCCTGCAGAATGAACCAGCTTGACTGTATCTTGATTTGTATTTGTACCCTCCAGAACTCTGGGGCAATAAAATTTTGTCATTTGAAGTCACTAGGCTTGTAGACTTCATAACAACAGCCTTAAGAAATTAATGCAGATGGGAAGGGAGAAACATTCATGAAAATAATTGCTTTGGGTGATAATAAGTATGACTCAGAGAGAAGGATGGGGGTACAACCAGTGTCTGGGGACTTCTAGCGAAGAACAGTTTCAAGGGAGGATAGAATTATGGTCTAAAAATCTCCATATAAATGGGAAACCTAAGAAATAAAAGAAACTAATGAGAAAAGGTGGTGAATGTGATATTTTAGACTCCCTGAGAATTGGGTTGGAATCCAGTGTTGTTATGAACTGAAGTAGAGGGGAGATAGTTGACCTCCCCTTCCCACAGGTTCAGCTTCTACAAACTCAGCTGATGGGGGAGGGGGAGGGGGATGGGGATGGGGAGGGGGGGTTGAAAATATACCTGAAAATGAAAAGTGTGTCTGTAACTGAACATGCACAGACTTCCCCCTGTGTTATTTACTCCATAACTAACACAGTATAACAGCTATTTGCATAGCATCTACATTGTATTGGTTATTCTACATAATACAGAAATGATTTAAGGTATTGTGGAGAATGTATGCGCTTTATATGCAAATACTGCACAACTGATATAGGGATTTGAGCATTGTGGGCTTCGATAAGGGTGTGTGTGCGGGAACAAGTGTTCCAAGGATTCCTAGTCACTAATGCTCATTTATTGCAAGGGGGAAACTTTTGTGCTAGAAAGAGTCAGACAGATGAATGGAAGCCAGAGAGATCTCAAAGGAGAAACAGACCAGCAGAGTTTAGGGTGAAGGCCTATCCAAAGACACAAAAGAGTGACATTCCTGAAAACAAACAAACAAACAAACAGACAAAACAACAACACAGTACATGAGAATGACTGCCAGTCAAAACGTGAACCTATAGAAATACATTTCCTATTCAAAAACTTAGCATTGCATCCTGCCTCCTAAAGGCTTATAGCTATCTCATAGTTTGAAAAGCATTTAGTTCATCTCCAACAGTCTTAATGGTTTCAGCACTGTTCAAAAACCAAAGTCTAAAACGTCTTCCAAGACTCAAGATAATTTAGCTGTGAACTAATTCCCATCATTTTAAAATTTTCATTATTTGACTGGATCTCATTACATAGTCTTGGTTGGCCTGATACTTGACACATAATGCAGACTAGTCTTGAATTCAGAGATCTGCTTGCCTCTGCCTTCCAAGTGCTGGGATTAAAGTCATGCACCATCATGCCAGGTAAAATTATAAAAAGAAATTAAGTATTTTTTTTTTAACATACAACAGCCCAGAATCAACATTTCCATTCCAAAGGCGAGGTGCAGGAAGATAGCAAGGAAGGGTCAGACTAAAGCAAGACCAAAGCCAGGCAAGAGTAACACCATATTCTGTTGTTCCATGTCCAGCATCTGGACTTAAATATCACAAGCTGAGTTACCTTGGGCCTGAACAGCCCTGCCCCTGCTGTCTGTTTATTTTTATTCTTCCCAGACTTTTTATTGGACTGCTTCACTTCTTGTTCGTTGCTTTCCTCAGCAGACATTCTGTTTATCTTCATTTACTCAACATCGTTAAGCTTCTATTGCAGCTAGGCTTCATTCACAAAGTCTCATGCCTTGCTGTTTCATGCTTCCTTTCAGAGAGTCGTACTCTGATGCACATTTCCTGGTCTCACAGACTTTCCTACTTGATACCCTATGAGCATATATAGGGGGAGGAAGTCTTCCTCAGTCACAGTCATAGGGGAGGGGAGTAAGGGGAAAATGGGAGGGAGGGAGGAATGGGAGGATCCAAAGGAGGGGATAACCATTGAGATGTAACATGAATAAATTAATAAAATAAAATTAAAATAAAAATAGCAGTGGAAGCCTCTGTGACCTGATGATTATTCGTTGTTTGCCTTGGCAAACCTAGCTTCATGAGGATGATGTGAGTGTCTGTCACCAGCTTGAGCAGTAACTGCTGAGTCCCCTTGGATCTTGGTTGTAGTTATCTCTAAGTATCTGAACCGCACAAACCAGGGACTCGCCCCATAGGTGACCCTGTATGACCAGGGCACCCCTGTGGTTCTCTCTTCTTAAAGGGAGATTTTCAAATTAGTTTACAGTTTGCACTCTGGAGTCTTCAGTAGGTAGTGTCAGGTTAATTCATTTTCCCCAGGGCAAATCGCGTGCGCACGTGTGTGTGTGTGTGTGTGTGTGTGTGTGTGTGTGTGTGAGAGAGAGAGAGAGAGAGAGAGAGAGAGAAAGAGAGAGAGAGAGAGAGAGAGAGAGAGAGAGAGAGAGAGAGAGAGTATGTGTGTGTGTGTGTGTGTGTGTGTGTGTGTGTGTGTGTGTGTGTGTGTGTGTGTGTGTTTGCATGCACATGTGGACTTTTGGAGGCCAGTGGTTGATGTTGACTGTCTTGCTCAGTTTTCTATCTTATTTTTTAAAAATGTTTCTCAATAGGCTTTCAGATAGAATAGGTGACCAGCAAACTCCAGGGACCCTTGGCTTCTCTCCTTTCCTCGTGTGTTGCAGGTACATGCCCTGGCTCTATTATATGGGTTCTGTGGGATCAAACTCTGGTATTTATGGTTGTATGGCAAGAATGTAACTGACTTTGTCTGTCATCTCCTCAGTCAGTAATTTTTTTAAATTTTAATTTTTTCCTAATGTCTGTAATCTCTGTAACAGTCACCCCTCCTTGTCCATCCCTTTCCTTTCTCCTTTTCTGATCAGAGCTTGTAAAAGTCCTTTTGATCTTTGTTTAGCTTCTGTTTATGATTGTTAATCTGGCTAAAATAAGCCTGCAGTAACCATTCCAAAAGCTTGAATGTTCTTCTTCTGTCTTAGTGTTTCCTCGACATAATTGATTAGCCCATCACCTTTAACATCAGCATCTCACAGTTTCAGGATATGTACAAAGTTTATGCAAAAATTTTGCTAGGACATAGCATGAATAGTCTCTAGTACAAGTCCTAAGAGTTTCCATCTAAAAGCTGTGAACCTGACTTCCACTATCTATTAGTCCTTCTGGCACTGTAATTTTTGTGGCTTCCACTAGAATTGCTCATTAAAATATGCTTATGCAGTTATAGGTGTTTTTAATTCTACTTATCCAAACTCTTCCAGATTCCTCCTACAAACCAGTCCAAAGTCTAAAGAACAGCATGGCCATGTTTAATCACCACCCTACTTCTCTGGTACCAATTTTCTATGTTATTTACTTTCCTCATTACTATGACCTAATACTCAACACAACAACCTAAGGGAAGAAAGATTTATTTTGGTTCATGACTTCAGAGGAGTCATGGTTGCCTGGACCCCACTCAAGCAGAACACTTTGGCTGTAGGTGTGTGCAGTGGAGCTGTTCACACCGTAGCTGATGAGAACCAGAGAATATACAATGGGAAAGGGCCAAGAACAATATATTTCCAAGGATCTCTTCCCCTTTACGCATTTTCCCCAGCTCATGGCTACCTCCGAAAGTTTTTACAGCCTCCCCAATTGAGCTGGAGACCAGACATTTACAACATGAGTCTGCGGGTGAGATTTGATGTCCAAGCAACAGCACTTACTAACAATAAAGCTGGAATAGTATAATTTATGGTGTTTGATGAAACCGTAAGTAGAAATTAAGTGTAACTGCTATTTTCTTTTGCATGTCATGAATCATTATGTGTTCTATGTAGATCAAAGCTTTCAAAACACTGAGAAGTGTATCATTTGTGGACCTCTCTATCCCTGTGCCAAAGTAGACAGTTCTTTGGATGAACTAAATTTATCTCAATAATGGAAACCTTAGGAATCAAGGGCTCTGTCTGAATCAAGGTCCATTAAACATTCCTTCAACAGATGAACCATTTTTGAAACTGGATTTTCAAAAATAAAAAAATGGCTTACCCATATTTTGAAATGGGGTAGGCCAGGTTGTGATTGAAAAGGGAGTAAATATTAATTTGGGGGGAAAGCCATTGTTCTGGCTATTAAGCAAATTAATGATTATTAATGAACAAATGCCCAACAATTACTAGGTACCTGGCTCAGATGTAATCAATTAGTCTTTCCTCAGAACATCTTCTGTCTTTTGTACGTATTTCAGGCATGACAGTGATCTCAGCCACAGAATGTATATGGTTTTCGATTTATTTGTAAGCAACAACTCCACTCCTGTAAGCTTTTGTTGTTGTTGTTACATTTTTTTTTAAAAATTTTTATTTATGGGGCTGGTGGGATTGCTCAGTGGTTAGGAGCATTTCCTGCTCTTCTGGACAACTCGAATTTCATCCCCAGGAGCCATGTCAAACCTACTTACAATTGTCTGTACTTTCTACTCCAGGGGGTGCAACACCCTCTTCTGAACCCCTTGGGTACCACGTATGTGTCTTGTACACATACACAACACACACAGACACACACAGAGACACACACACACACATGCACACACACACACATGCACGCACACCATGCACACAAATAAAAACGGAATAAATCTTTAAAAGGCACTTGTCTTTTGGCACAATCTCAAAAGCAAACAGAGAGAAAAGGCTTTGTAGTTAAAGAAGGGTCGGGGGGGATGGTGCAGGTACACCTTGATTGGAGTCTGTTGGGCTCTTTGGGGACACTAGAGTCAGCTGAGTAGAAGTGGGGCGTCCTGTGCGATTGGTTAGATGTGAGCAATCGTTCTTTGGTTGGTCCTAAGGTAGGAACAAGGGAAAAATTTAGGAAGCTGCCAGTTATTAATCAGGTCTTGGATATCCTGTGATGTTCCAGGGTTATTATTTGTCTTCCTGGGCCAGTGGCTAGAGATAACATCCATCTTCCTGGGCTGGTTGCTACAGGCTATGGCTCGGAGTTCTTATGGTCTGTGTTTGTCATTTTTATATATGATGTGACCGTTGGGTGTGTTTTTAGTCTGTCAAGACCTGGGATCAACAAGCTTTCTTTGAAGAACCGGATATAAAATAGTATCCGCTTCGCTAGCCACACAGGGTCTGGCTGCGGTTACTCAGTTCTGACATTTCAGCGTGCAAGCAGCCACAGACAACACGTAAACAGATGGACTTGGCTGCGTTTCAGTAGAACTTTATTCTCCTCAAACAAGCAGAAGATCAACCTGGCTCCTCAGCCCTAGTTCTCCGTTCCCTGTTCTAGAGTGAGATCCCCGCTATGGGTGAAATTTGTCCCCTGTGCTGTGCCTCAT
Source organism: Acomys minous (assembly GCF_964271855.1). Taxonomy (NCBI): domain Eukaryota; kingdom Metazoa; phylum Chordata; class Mammalia; order Rodentia; family Muridae; genus Acomys; species Acomys minous. The sequence continues at coordinate 26,853,738 of NC_140491.1, read as the reverse complement.
CCTTTTTATCTTGCTACAGAGCCACGCACGTGATGATCACCGAGGCTCAGTTTCTGAGAGGTATCACATTGCAGATTTATAACCAGAACATTAGACGAATTCCACTCTTTTTCTTTTATTTCCAAAGATATCTGATACTACCTGTTTAATACCTAAAGTGAACTTCTTATTCCACTGGTTACTTTTTCCTTATCTGATTTCCTCATAGCACAAACTCCCATTTCAGAACTTCTTAGTTTCCAGGACTCTTCCTCAAAGCCACTGCAACATAAAGGATGCTAGCACCATCTCTATCTCCACCCACCCCATGGGAGGCAAGAACAGCGTTGTCAAATTGGCAGAGGGGCTTGGTTCATGCCTACGTCTCTCATGTTTATAACATGGCTGTCACGTTTCTAGGCATGGCAAGAGAATCGTATCCAGAGGAAGCAGAGGGCATTGATTCAAGAGTGGCAAGTCCTGTTATAGATATTCCCCAGCAGAATCTCCCTCCCATCGTGTTGTCCTGACTGTGTCACACCTACAGCAACACTACTAAGGAAAAGGTGACATTTCTTGTCTTTTACATTGCTTGTGGCCTTATAGAGGAGGGTGGATACAAATGAAATAATTCTACAAAGAAGGGATTCTTCCCCCGCTCTTTGAATAAACCAAGCCAGTCTATTCATTGTTGCCTGAACTATATGTACTCGTTTGTGATTTTTCTACTGCCCCACGTGGTTTTATGCTGTGTCCTTGTTTGTGATTTTTCTACTCCCACACGCCTTTACACTATTCTCTTTATTCTTCTCTCACTCTGTACAGCAAGCCCCCCCTTTTTTTTCTGGCCTGTAAATCTTCTGTATGATTCCAAGTCAGACTTGACCAGAGACTATGCATGGTGCCTTCTCTGATGCAGACACAGAGTGACATTCTCTGAATGTCATCAGAGCTTGCAGGATGGAATGTATTGTGGTTATATCATCATGGACCTTGACAATCAGAAGGGTAGAACTAGAAAGCTGTGAGTCTGACATAAGGGTGATATGAAACAATGGAGTGGAGGCCGAAGCAGAAAATAGTAAATTATACTGGGAGTTTCGGGCTGGAGTCCTGGCGCCTGCATTGCCATTTTTTTCCTGAAGTACGCATTTTGTATCAGTATCAATTTTTAATTTCCAGAAGGGAGTCCACACCTAAATCTTCCCCATAGCTCTGTTTCAAGAGGAAAGAACAAAATTTATTTTATTTATCTGTCTTTTGATTATATCCATCTTATAACCCTGTATCCACTAAACATAAGTAAGATTTAGAAAAAAAAACTGTTAAATGAATGTAAAGTAGGAAAGCATAGACATTGTCAATTTAACATGATGCTTTTCCACTGAGCCCAGACACGACTTCCATATATTTTAACATTTGTTTGTTTGTATGTTTGTTTATTTTGTATGCCTATGTGTACATGAGTGCATATGCCTGTACAATATGGGGTCTGCAGAGACTGGTGCATCTTATGTCCTTTTCCACCATTCTCTGCCTGCTCCTCTGAGACAAGCCCCTGTCACCTTCTTGTCACCACTTTTCTAGGAAATGTAGTTATAGGTGTTTTCAGGCAAGAAATACCCAGCTTGTTACACAGGTGCCAAGAGAACCATCTCTTCAGACCCAACCTTCATATTTCTAAAGAATCAGATTCTTTTAGAAACAGATATTACCAAAACTTCAGAATTGATGCTTAAATCGAAACGTGTTTTTGATTATCAGGTTTTACTAAAGAGTACTCTGAGTGCCATCAGGTCTCCCTACCAGGGGGAAGTGGTCAAACAGGGGCCACCAGAGTTCATGTCAGAGTCAGGGCCTGCTCTCCACATAACCAACTCCATTGGCTAGAGCTGAATAGGCGGATTAGGTTTATTGCATGCATTGTCCTTGTCTGGTACAGCTGTTTGTGCAGACCCCCCCTGGAACAGGAAACAGGTTATCCAGATGAGACCTGATAGGCTGTGATCAGGCGGTAGGGAAGGAGATCCCTTCTGTCACAAGTCTAGGGGAGAAGAGTAGGGAGAAAGATGGAAGCGGAGAATGGGAAGGTACAATTGAGGGGATAACAATTGGGATATAATCTGAATAAGAAAATTTAATAAAAATTAAAATAAAATAAAAAAGCCCTTAAAAAAGAGCACTGTTTGGCTTGCAAATTAGTTCTCCAAAGGGCATCGCTAGAGGCATCACAACCTCTAGTGGCTCTCTCCTTTATCCTCTTCTTAGGCCCGCAGGAAGTCCTTACATCCAAACACAGCCTCCCCTGCAGTGAAAATTGAGCTGTCCATATCCTTCAACTGGAACAAGTATCTCAAAGAAATATGATATGTTTTTACTTCTATGAAATGAAATATCAAGGAAGAAGTGAATCAATCCACTTTAGTGAGATTTCTGTGAAATTTATTAGAAACAAACTACCATGCACGCGAAAGGCACACCTGGAACAGTAGGCTTACTTTCAAGTATACTTCTCTCTGTCTGTAATATACAACTCTTGTGTCCAATTTCAATCATTTGTAGCACTTTTAAAACATTTCTTAATTGATTTATTGCCCTGGAAACAGTTCAGAATCCAGCAACAAGAGTGACTGATTAAAAAGCTATGATGAAAAAGCTTCCATGAAGAGAGATTAAGAACCAAATATGATCAAAACCTTGGCCAAACAAGGACCCAGGGACAGCTGTCTGAGCAACTATAATTACATAGCAGGGCATGAATTCCAAAGTAAGAGACAAGCTATTCTGTCAGGACATTAGCGGCTTCAAAAGGGAAAGTTTGTTTATTTATTTATTTTAAAAAATATACATTTATTTATTTTATAATTTATTCATATTATATCCTGATTGCTACCTCCTCATTCTTTTCCTCCATTCTTACCCCTCCCTCTTCTGCCCTCTTCCCCTCCTCTAGTCCTCTGATGGGGGGGCCCTTCTCTCATACTATCTGACACTTCCTATCAGGTCTCACAAGGATAGCTTGCATCCCGTTCCTGTGTGTGCCCACTGGGCCTCCCCACCAAGGGGAAGTGATCAAATCATGGGCATCTGAGTGCAGGTTAGAGGCAGCCCCTGCTCTACCCTCCCTGCCCTTCCGAACATGGAGAATGAGCTATCTATCAGCTATATCTGAATAGGGGGGGGGGTCTAGGTTCTCTGCATGCATTGTCCTTAGTTGGTGAATCAGTTTGTGTAGTCCCTACTGGGTCCAGATCCTCAGGCCTTGATACGTCAGAATTCCACCCAGAGTCCAACTGTGAGTCCCAGCATCTAATCTGATTCCCCACTCGGTGGAGTCTCTCAGAGGACATCTATGTTGGGCTAATGTCCACTTATAAGTGAGCATATACAATGCATGTCTTCCTGAGTCTGGGTTACCTCATTCAGGGTGATATTTTCTCAGGATGCCTGCAAATGTCATGATTTCCTTGTTTTTGATAGCTGAGTAGTATTCCATTATGTAAATGTACCACAATTTATGTATCCATTTTTGGTTGAGGGACATCTAGGTTGTTTCCAGATTTTGTGGCTATTACGAACAAAGCTGCCCTAAACATATTGGAGCAAATGTCCTCGTTGTATGGCAGAACATCTTTAGGGTATTTGCCCAGGAATAGTATAGTTGGTCTTGAGGTAGAACTATTCCCAATTACCTGGGGAAATGCTAGATTGATTTCTAAAATGGTTGTACAAGTTTGCACCCCCATTAGCAATGGAGGAGTGTTCCCCTTTATCCACATCCTCACCAACATGTGTTGTCACGTGAGGTTTTGATCTTAGCCATTCTGAAAGGTATAAGATTTGCAGATGATATGATAGTGTATATAAGTGACCCCCAAAATTCCACCAGAGAACTCCTACAGCTGATAAACACCTTCAGCAAATTGGCAGGATACAAAATAAACTCAAAAAAGTCAGTAGCTTTCCTATATACAAATGACAAACAGGCAGAGGAAGAAATTAGAAAAATTACTCCCTTCACGATAGCCACAAGCAATATAAAATATCTAGGAATAACCCTAACCAAGCAAGTGAAGGATTTATTTGAAAAAAACTTTAAACCTCTGAAGAAAGAGATTGAAAATGACATCAGAAGATGGCGGGATCTACCTTGTTCGTGGATTGGAAGAATCAACATAGTAAAAATGGCCATCTTACCAAAAGCAATTTACAGATTCAATGCAATCCCTATCAGAATACCTACTAAATATTTTGAAGATATTGAAAGAACAATTCTCAACTTCATATGGAGAAACAAAAAGCCCAGAATAGCAAAATCAATCCTATACAATAAAAGATCCGCTGGAGGAATCTCCATACCTGATCTCAAGTTGTACTATAGAGCAACAGTAATTAAAACAGCATGGTACTGGCACAGCAATAGGCTAGTGGATCAATGGAATCGAACTGAAGACCCAGAGATGAATCCACACACATTTGCTCACCTGATTTTCGACAAAGAAGCCAAATCCATTCAATGGAAAAATGACAGCATCTTCAACAAATGGTGCTGGTCTAACTGGATGTCTACATGTAGAAAAATGAAATTAGACCCATATTTGTCACCATGCACAAAACTCAAGTCCAAGTGGATTAAAGACCTCAACCTAAAACCACAGACATTAACCCAATTAGAGGAAAAAGTGGGGAAGAGTCTGGAACTCATAGGCACAGGAGACAACTTCCTGAACAGAACACCAACAGCCCAGGCCTTAACATCAACAATTAATAAATGGGACCTCATGAGGCTGAGAAGCTTCTGTAAGGCAGGTGACACTGTCAAGAGAACAAAGCGACAGCCTACAGACTGGGAAAAGATCTTCACCGACTCTTCATCTGACAAAGGTCTAATATCCAAAATATATAAAGAACTTAAGAAATTAAACACCACCAAACCAAATAACCCAATAGAGAAATGGGGCGCAGAGCTAAACAGAGAATTCTCAACAGAGGAATATCAAATGGCTGAGAAACACTTAAAGAAATGCTCGACCTCCTTAGTCATCAGAGAAATGCAAATCAAAACGACACTGAGATTCCATCTTACACCCATCAGAATGGCTAAGATCAATAACTCAACTGACACCTCATGCTGGCGAGGGTGTGGAGAAAGAGGAACACTCCTGCATTGCTGGTGGGAATGCAAACTAGTACAACCACTTTGGAAAGCTATCTGGTGCTTTCTCAGAAAAATGGGAATAGGGCTTCCTCAAGACCCAGCTATTCCACTCCTTGGAATATACCCAGAGGATGTACTACTACACAACAGGGACATATGCTCAACCATGTTCATAGCTGCCTTATTCATAATAGCCAGAACTTGGAAACAACCTACGTGTCCCTCTATAGAAGAATGGATAAAGAAACTGTGGTACATTTACACTATGGAATACTACTCAGCTATTAAAAACAAGGAATTTCCAAAATTTGTGGACAAATGGATTGAACTAGAAATTGTCATAATGAGTGAGTTCACACAGAAGCAAAAAGAGCTAAATGGTATATACTCACTTATATCGAGACACTAGTCCAAGGTGTACGTCCCCATGAAAAACTGTACCTACCAGAATAGTGGGTAAGAGGGGAGGACATCCTATTGAAACTTTAGGTGTGAGAAGCCTGGGAGAAAGAGGAAATGGAATGATCCAGTGGGTCCTGGAAAACTACAGGCGAGTCTGGGCCCTGGGGCCCTCCGCAAACTGTGGCAACAGCCAAGGAAAAAATAGGCAGTAAAAACCTTGAACCCCTACCCGGACTAGCCGATGGACATTCTCCACTGTTGAGTGGAGAAGGAGATCTAACTTTCACACAAACTCTGGTGCCCCATATTTGAACATGTCCCTTGGACGGAGATGCCTGGTGGCACTCAGAGGAAAGATAATAGGTCACCAAGGAGAGACTTGATACCGTATGAGCATATTCAGGGGGAGGAGGTCCCCCTCAGACACAGACTTAGGGGAGGGGAGGGGAGTAGGGGGGAAGTGGGAGGAAGGGAGGAATGGGAGGATACATGGGATGGGCTAACAACTGAGATGTAATATGTATAAATTAATAAAAATGTATTTAAAAAAATAAATAAATAAAGTAAAGACCTTAATATAATTAAAAAAAAAAAAGATGGAATCTCAGAGTTGTTTTGACTTATAGTTCCCTGATGACTAAGGACTTTGAACATTTTTTTAAGTGTTTCTCAGCCATTCGATATTCCTCTGTTGAGAATTCTGTTTAGCTCTGTACTTCATTTACAATTTGTAAAAAAAAAAAAAAAAAAAAAAGATTTATTATGTATACAATGTTATGCTTTCAGGCCAGAAGAGGGCACCAGATCTCATTATAGATGGGTATGAGCCACCATGTAGTTGCTGGGAATTGAACTCAGGACCTTTGGAAGAGCAGTCAGTGCTCTTAACCTCTGAGCCATTTCTCCAGTCCCCATTTCTTAATTGGGTTATTTGACTTGTTGGTGTTTAGTTTCTTGAGTTTTTTAAAAAAATATATTTTGTATATTAGCTCTCTGTCAGATGTAGGGTTGATGATCTTTTCCATCTGCAGACTGCCGTTTTGTTCTCTTGACTGTTTCTTTCACCTTACAGAAGATTTTCAGTTTCATGAGGTCCCATTTATTAATTGTTGATCTTAGAGCCTGAGCTATTGGTGTTCTGTTCAGGAAGCTGTCTCCTATGCCAGTAAGTTACAGGCTCTTCGTCACTTTTTCTTCTAACATATTTAGCATGTCTGATTTTATATTGAGGGTTTTAATCCACTTGGACTTGTGCTTTGTGTAGGGTGATAAATATGGATGTATTTGCATTTTTCTACATGTAGCCATTCAATTAGACCAGCACCATTTGTTGAAGATACTATCTTTTTTCCATTGTATGGATTTGACTTCTTTGTCAAAAATCAAGCGTCCATAGGTATCTGGATTGATTCTATTGATCAACCAGTCTCTTTCTATGCCAGTATCATGCTGTTTTTATTACTGTTGCTCTGTAGTACAGCTTGAGATCAGGGATGGAGATTCCTCCAGAAGATCTTTTATTGTACAGGATTGTTTTAGGTATTCTGGGTTTTTTGTTTTTCCATATGAAGTTGAGAGATGATCTTTCAAGGTCTGTAAGAATTGTGTAGGTTTCTTTTTGATAGGGATTGCATTGAATCTGTAGATTGCTTTTGGTAAGGTAGCCATTTTACTATGTTGTTTCTCCAGGTCCATGAGCATGGGAGATCTTTCCATCTTCTGATATCTTCTTCAATTTCTTTCTTCAGAGACTTGCATTTTTTTTCATACAAGTCTTTCACTTGCTTCGTTAGAGTTACACCAAGATATTATTTGTGACTATTTTGAAAGGCGTAGTTTCCCTAATTTCTTTCTCAGCCCATTTGTTATTTGTATACAGGATGGCTATTGATATTTTTTAATTAATCTTGTATCTAGGCACTTTGCTGAAGGTGTTTATCAGCTGTAGGAGTTCTTTGGTGGAATTTTGGAGGTCACTTATGTACACTATCTTATTATCTGTGAATAGGGATAAATTGACATCCTCCTTTCTGATGTGGATTCCCTTGATCTCCTTTTGTTGTCTTATTGCTCTAGCTAGAATTTCAAGTACTATAATGAAGAAATATGGAGAGAAGGGACAACTTTGTTTCATCCCTGATTTTAGTGGAACTGCTTTGAGTTTCTCTCCATTTGATTTGGTGTTGGTTATAGGCTTGTGGTATGTTTGGTATGTGCCTTGAATCCTTGACCTTAAGTATGAGTGGGTGTTGGATTTTTTCAAATGTGTTTCGGCATCTAATGAGAAGATCATGTGTTTTTTTCTTTCAGTTTGTTTATATGATGGATCACATTGATGGATTTTCATATATTGAACTACTCCTGCATGCCTGAGATGAAGTATACTTGGTCATGGTGAATATTTTTGAGGAGTTCTTAGATTCAATTTGCTAGTATTTTATTGAGTATTTTGCATCAATGTTCATAAGAGGAATTGGTCTGAAATTCTCTTTACTTGTTGGGTCTTTGTGTGGCTTAGGTATCAAGGTGACTGTGGCCTCATAGAATGAGTTTGGTAATGTTGCTTCAATTTCTATTTTGTGGAATAGTTTGAAGAGTATTGGTATTAGTTCTTCTTTGAAGGTCTGGTAGAATTCTATGCTGAAACCATCTGGCCCTGAGCTTGTTTTTGGTTGGGAGACTTTTGGTGACTGCTTGCAGGGAACAGGGAACCCTTCCATGGATCAGCCAGGTGACCCAAGGTCAGACTCATGAGCTTTCCTTGGACCAGCCAGGTGGCCTCAGGTCAGATCCACCTGTGTTCCACATGGTGGTGTCTTCTCTCAGCAAGGAGACTTAACCACTGGTGTTTTGTGGCCCAATGTTTAGTCTGAGACAGAGTCCTGTGTGCTGCCTACCAGCCTGTGGCTAGATGCTGGAGTACTGGCACATGCCTATGGGGACCCAGAAATGTTTCCTTAGGTTAGCCTGGTAACTCAAGCCCGGATGCACCTGTGTTCCACACTGTGTGATCTCCTCTTACCTAGGAAACACCAGCACTGGTGTTTTGGAGCCCACAGTTTGTTCCTTTAGTCACTGTGCAGTCACTGCTGTCCTGCTGATCAGACACAGTGTGTGATCGGCACCACCATCTTGGATCGCTGTCCATTTTAAATGTTTTTTAAATTAATTAATTAGTTAATTAATTAAGTTTACATCCTGATCATAGCCCTTTTTTCCCTCTCTTCCCAGTCCCATCCTCTCTCCCTCTTTGCTCTCCCCAACTCCTATTCCTAAGAAATGGGAGTCCCCCACCCCTACCCTACCTCATCAAGTTGTATCGGGTCTGAGCACATCTTCTTCCCCTATGGTATTTGGAGGCAGTGGTGGAGAGATAAAAAAAAAACAGGCAACCAAGTCCATGCCAGAGACAGCTCTGATCCCCATACTAGGGAACCTACATGAAGCCTGAGCTGCCCATCTGCTACCTCTGTGTAGGGGGCCTAAGTCCAGGCTATGCATGGTCCTTGGTTACTCTGCAAGCCCCTATGGGAGGAGGACAGAGGGCCTGCAGAGAGAAGAGAAACTATGGGCAGCAGCATCTCTATGACAAGCTTGAGCCCTAGGACAGGGTAGGTTTCTGGGAGGATATGGGGCTGACTCTTGCTGAGACTCCTACTGGTCCAGGTCATGAAGACTGAAGAGGACAGCCTCTAACTAGACAGGACTCCTAGTAGAGGGAGGGAAACACTAACCCACCTACAAAATCTTTGACCCAAAATTTACCCTGCCTACAAGATGTACATGGATAAAGATAAAGCAGATGCCTGGCCCAACCTGAGACCAACCCAATGGAACAGAGCCAACCCCGGACACTATTAATGATACTCTGCTATGCTTGCAGACAAGAGCCTAGCACAGCTGTCCTGAGAGGCTCCACCCAGTAATGGACTGAAACAGATGCAGGGACCCAAAGCCAAAGTTTGGGTGAAGTGTAGGGAGTCTGGTGGAACACTGAGGGGATGCGTAGAGGGACCTGGAGAGGACAGGAGCGCCATAAGAAGACCAACTGAGCTCACTTATTTATTTTTATTAATTTCTAATTTTTACATATAAATTTATGTTACTACACCTATATAAAATAAACTACATACAGCAAGAAGAACCACAGAATATTCAGGAATCACATTCATGTTACATTCTTGGGTTTTGGCTGTTTGTATTTGGCAACTTTGAAGAAAACATTTTCCTATCTCACTGAGTCTAAAATTCTGAATGTAACTCAATATCTATCATATCTCATCTCTGTCAACTTAGAACATCTATCTAGACCTAAAAACATCTTAACCCCTAAACAACTAGGCTTAATTGTGAAACTCAATCATTTGGTCTTCAACCCCATCAGAGACTTGAGAGGGAGTAAAATTAATTACCTGAGTAAACAGGAGGTATGGGTTAGCAGCTTCTAAATTTAATAATAATAATAATAATAATAATAATAATAATAATAATAATAATAATAATAATAATAATAATAATACAGAGACAGTTTGCTGCCTGAACAGTCACCCATAGCTCTCTAAAACATTGGAGCATCATCTTTAACCTTCTGGCCAAGTATATCTGACAGACATATTTGTGAGGCAGGAACTATTGAGGACTTACTTACCCTGTCTTGGCACAGTTTCACCATCAACACTGTCTGCATCTAAGCTTGCCATGTTTTAGGCAGAATTCTGTCAGTGGTCATAATGAGGACAGTTTGTCCAGAGCCTGGTTTGCCATATTTGAAGCCATCTCCATGAGGAGGTTCTTTGATGCTCATTATCTTCTTTGAGGTAGGCTGGGTGTTGCCAGGAGTTAACCTGTCTTGTCAAAAAATCATTAAAACAATATAAACATCTTTAAATGCTCTTTAAAAACTCTGAGTTTCTTGAAGACCTTAGCTATTTTACCTTATCTGTCTATAGAATCATACCTATCTGTTACATTTATTTTTAAAAGAAGCGAAATTTAGTCAACTTGGCTAGTTCACTTGAACCAATGGCTATTCCAGAAAGCTGTGGACTAAGGTGGATCCTAATTTCAGGGTGAAGAGCGTAAAAGGGTGCAATGGGGAAAACATGCAAAGCCCCTGTCTACTCTGCTCTTCCTGTCTTCCTTTCTCCAATGGCCCATCTGTTTAGTCTGCAGTGTTTTTGAAAGACTTTACCACCCTTGCATATCTGGAAATAAATTGAGAATCTGTAACTCTAAACCTAAGAAAAACAATTTAATCCCTTATGGGGGATGTTCACGAGCAAAAGGATTGTGTCTATTGATCATAGGCATTCATGTGGACGTGTACATGGTCAGCCCATCTTTTTAAAATTTTTTTTATTAATTTATTCTTGTTACATCTCAATGGTTATCCCATCTCTTATATCCTCCCATTCTTCCCTCCCTCCCATTTTCCCCTTATTCCCCTCCCCTATGACTGTTCCTGAGGGGGATTTCCTCCCCCTGTATATGCTCATAGGGTATCAAGTCTCTTCTTGGTAACCTGCTGTCCTTCCTCTGAGTGCCACCAGGTTTCCCCCTCCAGGGGACATGGTCAAATGTGAGGCACCAGAGTACGTGTGAAAGTCATACCCCACTCTCCACTCAACTGTGGATCAAAGGAGTCAACGCATCTTATTTAGCAGCCTTCCTCAGGATTGCAGATGTTATGGAGGTTTTGGTTTATATGTAAACATAGAACCCCAGGTGTGGGATATGTGGGCTGCTGCAGTTTGTTCACAGCTGATAATCACCTGCCTACTCTTCAACGACTCCTCTCGCTTACAGAGTGATGCCCATACCATACTACAAACAATAGCAAAAGTAAACCGAAAAGATTATATTAAAAACACAGGGAATCTATAACACGTTTTTAGAAATACTGTTTCTACACCTTTTCTTCATGTAGGCATATTTTTAAAATCTATCTTTATTTTGGTTTCTTATATCTCTTTTTCCCTTCTCTATCCCAATCCCTTCCAACACCCTAACACCAGGTGGGAGAGAAAGCAGGTTAGTGAGAACTTTTAAAAAGATTTATTTATGTTTACAGGGTTCTGCCTGCATGTATGCCTGCATGCTAGAAGAAGGCATCATTATAGGTGGTTGTGAGCCACCATGTGGTTACTGGGAATTGAACTCAGGACCTTTGAAAGAGCAGCCAGTGCTTTTAACCTCTGAGCCATCTCTCCAGCTCTAGTGAGAACTTCTTCTTGTCAAACTGCATCAACAGTTGATGCAGACTAGGAGCAGCAGGGAGAAGCATCAGCAGCCTTCTTCTTTCTGATTCCCCCCCAGTCTCTCTCTTTCTGGGTCTGGCATTTATCCCAACTTGCAAAGACCATGCAACCCCATGAGGCAGTTCACAGCTGACAAATATCATGCTTGGTCAGTCAGGGATTTGGAAAGGTCGCATTGTCAATGGTTCAGAAGAAGGAGGGTCAGGTGAGAATAGTAGTTACATTATTGAAACAGTCTGCGCAGGAAGTGATTATGATCTGAACCCTCCGTGAAGGCTCTGCATAGAGGATGGAGATGCATCCGAGAAGGGTCCTCATTGCTGTTTACTTCCCGTTGTCCCTAGCCTCTCTTCTTCCAGTAGAATCAGGTTCGATGCCTTTCATATTTGTTCTGTCAAAATCACAGCTGGCTAGCACATGGAAACATCTACAAATGATTTATTTCTAATTTGCTTAGGTAGCGAGATTGACAAATATCTAGAACAACAGAACTTGGCACATTGTCCATCATCTGAAAGTGACTCTGCTTTATTAATAGTAGGATCCAGTTCATAATTTTTTTGTCACATTAATTTTTATCATTAATATTCTAGTATGTTTCATTCATACTTACATATAGTATGTATTTTTAGGCATATAGTTACCATAGTTGAGAATATGCTACTGCAAAAGCAATCTTGCATTCTACTATCCATCTTTAGCCTTCTAATTACAAATACTTTCCGTTGCACAAAAATTGTTACTAAATATAGTTTTGAATGGTTACAGAGTTTCTATTGCACAGTGTTCTTACTATATACTTTGCATTATACTATCACTAGTTTAATTCTGCACTCTTAAATGACTCGTGCTATTATAATGTACAGTTTTATAAAGATATTTTTAGTAGCTTTAGAAGTAAAAGCCTCAAACAGAAAACAGCCCAAAGAACTATCCACAGAAGAATAAATAAATTATTCTGTTTTTATAGGATGGAATACCTTTCAGCAATATAAAAGAAAGAAGTAGTGATAAAACACAAATCAATCACAAGATGTTCTATTGACTGAATGTCCTAGAAACAAAAAGACTCACTATACACTTTCATTTACATGTCATTTTAGAACGGACTAAGAAGAACTATGCAATAGAGATTAGAGTGGTGCTCATTTCTTGGAGATACAACTTAGACTAGGAAAGATGGAACTTTCTGGAAAGATGAAGATAGTTGGGCTTTGATTGGGGTGGTGGTGATATGGATATATAAATTTGTCATAGTTTTTCAAACTAAACATAAAGTTCATAGACTTCATCTTATGTAAATTAATTTTTACTTATATTTGTGGTACTGAGGATTGAATCTAGCATCTTTTGCATGCTAAGCACATATTCTATCACTCTTTTTACTTTTTTTTTGAGAGAGAGGGTTTCATTAAGTTGTCTAGGCTGGCCTTAAACTCATTCTGTTGCCCAGATAGTATTTGAATTTGCAATTTTTTTCTGGCATTAGTCTTTCAAGTATCTGGAGTTATGCAACCAGGCCTGGACAATCCTTAAAACGTTTATAAGAAACACTGCTTGTTTTCTGGGTTGATGAATTTAATGCAAAATTGGAGACTTATGAAGAGATTATATAGAACATATCTCATATAGCAGTGTGAGAAACCTGGGCTTTAAGGTATATACTCTAATATCTCAGAGGACACAGAACATACCACAGCAAGTGCCTAGCATTGGCACATCACAGTCTCTCGAGCTCATGGGTTTTCACAAGATACTCAATATATAAACCTTATGTGCAATGTTATAAAAGAACCTCCAGGCTCGATTCTGAAAAAAACAGGCACTTCAATAAATAAGATGAGTGGAGGTGCTGGGACATAAGAGATATAAAAATGTTTAGAAGGTCAAGGAAGCCCAGGGAGATAAAACTCAATAGTACAGGATGGATAGAAAGGGAGCTAGAACTTTCTATGTTTTAGAAAGAAAGTTAAAAGACACTTACAGCGGGAGTTGGAGTAGGACCTTGAAAGAGTATGTTTTACCAGCCTGGTATGAATCTGACTCCACCTGTATAAGCGAAAGTGATAGGTAATTCTTTCTGGATTTTCGCTGTGCTCAGGAATGTTTCCCCAGCAAGGGAACTTATGACTGTGTGAACTGTGCTCGGTCTTGTTAAGGTGATAGTTGCGTAAGACTGTACTACTGTTAAAATTCACTAAACTGAACACTCAGTGGTCAGTGTGTCTTGTTGATATTAGGACCTTGATAAAAACACATAAACAATAAAAATATCAAAGAAAGAGAAGTATTATTCTTTTAGTGGCAGACTTACATCTATGTGCTCTATGTGATAAGCCATGGAATTCCCCTACAAGACATTGTTTGGAGGAGTGGACAATGTATCTGGATGTTCAGATCCTCTTTGAGCAGTAGGTGACTGATCAAAGCACAGGCACCATCAATGTCATTGGTCTCTTCCTGGCCAAGGAAAAAGCCAAGGAAATCCCTCTGTGGATTTGGAACACATGCTGGGGGAGCAAACTTTGGTAAAAATGGATACCAAGACTTTACCCTTCTTTAAAGAGGATGCTCAGCATTGGTTAATGATGTCTGTTGAGGTTGTAATAGGCCAGATTGGAGGCATGGACCCAAATAATTTGCTCGGTACTCCTGGTTGAAGTTTTTGCATGAAGAATGAGACTAGAGACTGGATTCTCAAGAATGCTGTGATTTTTCTCTAGTAGTGAGAGCAGTCCCTGTGATGGTGTTGAGAATGTTCAGGCACACTGGACTGGAGAGGAGTGTAAGAAACATACATTTCTCCTTGAAGCTCTCAGGAGTACAGCTGCCTTAAAAGAGACAAACAGATAGTTTGGTTGCTATTTCTTTCTTAAGGGCTGAGTAGAAGTGGAAATTACATCTGTGGAAACATGGAGGGAGCCAGTTCAAATCTGGGTAGAGGAAGTGAGAAGTGACTGACTTAGGAAATGACCCTGGCTGCATGAAAGTGTAGAACCAGGGGCCTTGTGAGGATTACTACTCTCAAGGTATACAATTGGTTTGGGTCATAGGTAAAATGCAGTAAATGGGTGAATTCTAGCATCCTTCAATAATGAACATTGATTTTTTTCATATAATATATTCTGATTATGGCTTCCTATCCATCAGTTCCTCCCAGATCCTTCCTACTTCCCTACTCACCCTAATCCTACCCTTTTCTCTTTCTCTCTTATTAGAGTATAAAGCAGGCATCAACAAAATAATAAAATAACAACAAAACAGAATAAGCCAAAACAAATAAATAGGAGAAAATGAGCCAAAGAAAAAGTATAAGAAGCATATACATATAAATGCAGACACACACACACACACACACACACACACACACACTCATACACACACACACATACAAATCCATAAAGCCACAAAACTGGTGTTTTTATATTAAAAAGACCTGTAAGGTAAACAAAACAAAACAAAATTATGAGACAAAGAACCTCTAGAAAGTGCCATTGAGTTATTTTTGTGTTGGCCATCTGCTGCTGGGCATGGGCCTTCCTGTAAGAGTGGTTTGTATCCTTAGTGAGACTCCCTTGGAGAAATCAATTGTTCATTTGTGAGTAGTTATCAGTTGGGGGAATTCTAGCATCTTTAATACCTTGCCTTCTTCGAGGCCAGCAACTGATGCCAGGGCTTTGGGTCCAAGAATTTTATGTCTTGTATTTCCAGCTTAGTTTGTGTTCCCTCTGTTACAACGCCACATCCCTGTCTTCTGGGGACCAGTCACAGCTTTCCTGAGACCATAGTCTCAGGTTTTACCACAATCCTCACAATTCTGACTTCAGCCATCCTTGACTAATTCTGCCTGGTTTGAACTTTGTTTAGTAGAGTTGGACATGACTTACATTTTTTTTTTTGCTTCTGTTCTGTAACATCTTATTCATATGAGTTTAATCTTCCCTATTGATATACATTGTAAGTGCTCCCTGGTAGGTCTGAAGCAGTCTCCCAAAATGGTAGTGCTGGTGACAGTGGTGGTGGTGACAAAATGACTCTGGCCTGACAAACAGAAGGATTGTTACTGGGTAAACAGAAACCTATAGGCAGAGTTCTTTTTACTAGGAACTTCTTTAATCTTGCCCCCAAAAGGCAACTACCTTGGGCAAGGACATCTAGTTTGTGGTCAATCTGAACAGCTTGCATCAGCTCAAAGACTGCCACCCAAAACTCTGATGACTGTCATATAAAATCCTTCCGTCTTCCTGCCATTTTGCTTTTCTGTGCTTCCCAGGAAACTCTTCTTGGCAGTGGCAGTCTGATTTTTAATAAACCCTCTTTCTATCTATGGAGTGGTCTACTTTGCTGGCTTCACTGCTCCCTGGATTACACTTCCCTGACCCCAAGAGTTTTCCATTGCAGAAATACACTAGCACCTGTCCATTCTCATATTGAAAGGCCTTTGGGCTCAGATAGTTTCTATAGTGACAAGTAGAGGGATATTTTATTTTCGGCATATGTCAGTACTTTCTTTCCTCATGTGCACCTACTGGTGTGGAAAAGTATACTTGTCTTTATTGTAAGTCTTCTCACATTCTCAGGGGTGGGATAAGGAGTAAATTGTAAGTATCTTGTCTAGGCCACAGATTACCAAAATCCTGATGTATCCTTAAAAGGTGGAAGGGTAAATGACTTACTTTGATCTTATTTGGCAGCACACTAATCTCAATCATGAAGGTTCAACCCTTACACTATAAATACCCACCAATGTCCCAGTTCCAAATAAAATTAAGATTTTTAATTTGTAAACTTTGTGTTGGAGCACAGACATTCAGAGCATAGCCCTGTGTCTAATCAAAGAGAACTGATGATCCCCTATGACAATGACAAAGGCTTTGTTTGAGACTACAGTTTGATCATTTGCTTTTTATAATGACTGCATGTGGCACCATCATCATGCCCAATTAACCAGATGAGAACACCAAGTTTAAACTCAGGTGACTTGGTACAAAAGCAATACTCTTTTTGGTAATCTGTGACCTGGAAAGACATGTTCACCAAAATCCAACCATGCTTTCTCCTTTGGTCTTCTCAGCTGCTTATAAGCCACCCAATTGATGGCCCCTTGGCAAAACATTCTAAATTAGCAGAGACAAGACTAGTGTTTCTCAGAGAAATAAGAAAAATCTGATTAGAAGGGGATTGAAACCTTCAACCTTCCTCATACCATTGTAAAATCTCGTATCTCTGTAAAGTTAGAAGTTTACAGCCATCTTTCCTCCTCCAAGGTTGCATGTGGTTGTGAACTATGAAGTGCCACCCCAGAGAGAGGAACCGAAACCTTTCTTTTGGTAGTAGTCCTGCCGTTCTGGGGTTTCCAATCAAGCTCTTCTGCACCCGGCTCTCTGATTTTCCATGAAGCACTCTGGGTTTTAGCATCATCTTCTGAGAGCTAAGGTCATGATTGAGTGTGTTCTGTGTTTCAAAAAGTTATAAATGAAAACTCCAATTTCATTAGCAGGGTGAAAATTTCCATTTCTCACATTCTGTCTCTGGAGATATTGAGGTCTTAGTAGCTCCGACAGGAGGCAAGTTTTGTTCACAAGTTCCTAATGCCACCTGTCCCAGAGAGAAGGGACCTAGGAGTGTTTGGGGGAAGGAGTTACCTAGTACCATCTTTAACTGAATTGTTTTCCCCCTCAACTGAGGGCTAAAGGTGAAATGGGCAGATAACACACATAATTGCTTTATTTCCAGGGTGAGCCATTCCTGGCCTGGGGCATGAGGTGTGGATCTCATTTGATTTCATTACATTCCCAAGTCACTCCTGTGTTGGTTTCAGATTAATTTCTATCCTGGTGGGCTGATGTGGGGAAGTAATTCTGTGAGAGACTTAAGGTTGAATTATTAAAGCAACAGAAGATCTGTTCAGATTCCAAGGGTAAAGGAGTACTGGGTCAGATGAGCACTGGGAGATCACTGCAAGTCCATGTCATGTTGGCCCAAACTTCCCAGTTCACACCTGCTGCTCTGGCTCCTCTGTTTCCTTTCCTTTCTCCTTCCTTCTTCCTCTTTTCCTCTTTCCTCTTCCTCCTCCTTTCTATTCTTCTTCACCAGACTTCTTTTCTCACTACCATGATGTGTGTGTGTGTACTTTCTGTGTGCATGTGTGTGTGTGTGCTTGTGTGTATTCTCTCTCTCTCTCTCTCTCTCTCTCTCTCTCTCTGTGCATGTGGAGGCAGAGGTTGATGTTGGGTATCTAACAGTACTACTGTTCACCTTATCTTTTGAGATAAGGTCTCATGCTGAATCTTGTGCTCACTGGTTGGATTGGACTGGCTGGCCAGCAAGCCCCTGGGATCTACTTGTCTCAGCCCCTCAGCATCTACATGGCTACTGGGAAGCCAAACTCAGGTCCTCTGGTTTTTGCAGTACTCAACTTTACGCATTGATCTATCTCTACAGCCCACTGCCTTCATTTTCTTCCACATGTCTTCCCCCAATTCACATTTCCAAATTAGCTATGATGCATAATGGGAAAAGAAAACCTAGATATTTTGAGCATCTGTTGGACAAACAGATGACACCAAGACATAGCCTGGAGAAGAGATCTGAGGCAGAGCCAGAGTGGGAACTTTATTTTTGTGACTCAACACTGAGGATTCTCATTCATTTTTACTTTTACATTTTATGTACAGGGAACTAAATTCTGAGTCTTGTATCTGTTTCACAGTACCTTACCATCCTTTCAGCTCCTTAATATTCTTGGTATTTGCACAAATCATCTAAAAACAATGACTATTTTCATAGTGTAAAATATTACATGACTTTTATAAAATATATAAAACTATAAAAAACCAAACTACCAACTATTCATTTACACACAAAAACCATTCTTTTTACTTGTTCTCTGAAAATTTTACACATTTATACAATGTATTTTAAATATATTTGAATGTATTTATTTTTTATTATGCATGTGTATGTGCGAGTGCACATGCCATTGTGTACCTGTGGAGGTCAGTGGATAGCTCTCAGGAGTCAGCTTTCTCTTTCCACCACACAGGACCCAGGGATGGAACTCAGATCCCTAGGCTTGGTGGAGAGTGTCCTTTCCTGTTGAAACTGTTTTTTCCGTCCCTATGTATTTGACCATGTCCATCTACCATTATAGTCTTTTAATTCTTCCTAGTGATCTCAGCCCACCAGTCTTTCAATTTCATCTCCGCCTTTACCTGTTTTTGTTGTTAATAATCCCCTGAGTCCAATTAGTGCTGCCCATATGTGAATGTGTGCAGGGCCATCCGCTGGGGCACAGGCAACTACTCTTAACAGTGTGGGAGAATTTTCTTCCTATCCCCATTCCATTCAAACAGAATTGCACTGATTTTAGTGAAATTGGTTTCTGTAGCAGAGGTGCATTTGAATTCTGCTTCTTATGCTCGGCTCTCTCTTGTCAGCATTATATTATGGCATTAAAAATTCTTGAGAATGTGAATTTTAATAAGAACACGTTTTCTGATTTGTGGCTATGCCATAGTCTGTTTAACTATTTGTGGCATGGAATGGAGGAAGAACTCTCGCTTCCTTTCCTCCTCCCTACCCCCATCTTTTTCTTTCCTATGAATGTGTGTTAACTGTAAGAATCCGTGGGTACCACTGCTGTAAGAATCCGTGGGTGCCACTGCTGTAAGAATCCGTGGGTGCCACTGCTGTAAGAATCCGTGGGTGCCACTGCTGTATTTTTGGGCATGGTCATTCTCTGCATTCACCACACGCTCCACTTCTATCCCTTCTGCTCTCCAGCCCCTTCCCAGTCTCTAAAAGCTTTCATTTTGAATTTAAAAGTGGGCACGTGAGGCATTCCATATGTCCTCAAGGGGAGGGGAATGATCATCACCAGTCCTAAGTGTGCTACTTTTTGTTCAAACCTCTGGATTGATTTTCCCCCTGTAGGTCACAGACTCTCACAAACCAAGGAAAAAATGAGTGTGCTCTGTGATTGTATTGCTTTAATTACCATGGTTTCTTGTGACTTCTCTTGCCCCTGCTCTGTTTTCACAGGCAGTGCAGAGCACATTTCATTTTGTGCTCCCTCTTTCCAACCACCTCACTTTAAAACCGACGGTTTGCTTACCCTGTCTGACTTCTGTGTATCATCTGCCCCTTCAGCCTTTGTTTGTTTGTTTTTAAAACATTTTGTTAATGCTAAGTTTTGTTTCTTCTTTTCTTTTTTCCTTCCTTCCTTGCTCATTCTCTCTCTTTTCCTTTTTCCTTTCCTTCATTTCTTCCAGCTTTAATAAGGTATAATTGATATATTAAAATGGCACATTTACCATTGTAATCTGGTACTTTCATGTCTGTAGACCATTTGAAATGATTATCACAGTCAAGCTAATGATATCATCTATCACTTTACATTGCTGTGTTTTTGTCAGCGATGACATTTAGGACTAGTCTTAGCAGTTTTCACTTACATGATGTACCATCATTCACTACAGTCAAGTTGCTGTACCAACATCTTAAACCAGCTAAGTAACCCGGAAGAGGGTCCGTGAGAAACTTGCTTGCTAAACTTGTTTCCTGAAGCCCAGCACTTGTGGTGGCTTGAATGAGAATGGCCTGCATAGGCTCACGTGTTTAAATACTTGGTCCTTGTTTGGTAGAATGTTTGGGAGGGAATAGAAGATGTGGCCTTTGCTGTGTTTCACCATGGCCAAGTAGGCTTCATTTCAGGCATGCAGCGATGGTTCAATATATGGAAATCCATCACTATAATCTACCATATAAACAAACTGAAAGAAAATAAACACATGACCATCTCCTCAGATGCTGCAAAAGCATTTGACAAAATCCAATACCCATTCGTGTTTAAAGTTTTGGAGAGATCAGGGATACAAGGCACATGCCTGAGCATAAGAAAGGCTATACACAGCAAGCCAATAGCCAACATCAAATTAAGTGGAGAGAAACTCAAGGAAATTCCACAAGGCTGCCCACTTTCTCCATATCTCTTCAATATAGTTCTTGAGGTTCTAGCTAGAGCAATAAGACAACAAAAGGAAACCAAGGAGATTCAAATGGGGAAGGAGGAAGTCAAATTATCCCTATTCACAGATGATATGATAGTGTACATAAGTGACCCCAAAATTCCACCAGAGAAATCCTACAGCTGACAAACACTTTCTGCAGAGTGGCTGGATAAAAAATTAACTCAAAAAAGTCAGTAGCCTTCCTCTGTATTCAAATGACAATCATGCTGAGAAAGAAATCAGGGAAACTACACCCTTCATGATAACCACAAGCAATATAAAGTATCTTTGAATAACTCTAACCAAGGAAGTGAAAGAGTTGTTTGAAAAAACTTCAAATCTCTGAAGAAGGAGATTGAAGATGACATCAGAAGATGGAAAGATCTCCCTTGTTCATGGATTGGGAGAATTAACATAGTAAAAATGGCCATTTTACCAAAAGCAATTTATAGATTTAATACAATCCCTATCAAAATACCTACACAAATTCAAAGGACATTAGAAGATCAATTCTCAACTTCATATGGAAAAACAAAAAACCCAGAATAGCTAAAACAATCCTGTACAATAAAAGATCTTCTGGAGGAATCTCCACACCTGATCTGAAGCTGTACTATAGAGCGACAGTAATTAAAACAGTCTGGTTCTGGAATAGTAACAGGCTGGTTGACCAATGGAATCAAATTGAAGACCCAGAAATAAATCCACACACATATTGACACTTGATTTTTGACAAAGAAGACAAATCTATTTAATGGTAAAAGATACCATCTTCAACAAATGGTGCTGGTCTAACTGGATGTCTACATGTAGAAAGATGCAAGTAGATCCGTATTTATCACCATGCACAAAAATCAAGTCCAAATGGATTTAAGATCTCAACATAAAACCAGATACACTAAGTCTATTAGAAGAAAAAGTGGGGAAGAGCCTGGGACTCATTGGTATAGGAGACAACTTCCTGAACAGAACTCCACCAGCCCAGGCTCTAAGGTCAACAATTAATAAATGGGACCTCATTAGGCTAAGAAGCTTTTGTAAGGCAGAAGACACTGTCAACAGAACAAAGCAACAGCCTCCAGCCTGGGAAAAGATCTTCACCAACCCTACACCTGACAAAGGTCTAATATCCAAAATATATAAAGAGCTCAAGAAATTAAACTCCACCAAACCAAATAACCCAATTAAGAAATGGGCCTCAGAATTAAACAGAGAGTTATCAACAGAGGGATATCGAATGGCTAAGAAACAACTAAAGAAAGTTCAACGTCCTTAGTCATCAGAGAAATGCAAATCAAAATGACTCTGAGATTCATTTCTTACACCCATCAGAATGGCTAAGATTAAAAATTCAAGTGACAACATATGCTGGTGAGGATGTGGAAAAAGTGGAACACTCCTTCATTGCTGGTAGGTATGCAAACTTGTGCAACCACTTTGGAAATCTATCTGGCACTTTTTCAGAAAACTGGGAATAGGGCTACTTCAAGACCCAGCTATTCCACTCCTTGGAATATACCCAAAAGATGCTCCACCACAAAACAAGGACATATGCTCAACCATGTTCATAGGAGACTTATTCGTAATAACCAGAACCTGGAAACCACCTAGATGTTCTTCACTCGAAGAATGGATAAAGAAATTATGGTACATTTACACTATGGAATATTAATCAGCTATTAAAAACAAGGAAATTCTGAAAATTTCAGGCAAATGGATGGAACTAGAAATGATCATCCTGAGTGAGTTAACCGAGACCCAGAAACATACACATGGTATATACTCACATATAATTGGACACTAGCCAAACAGAGATGTCCCCTGAAAGACTTATCCAGAGATTGGGATAGATATTGAGACTTCCTATTGGGACTTCCGGTAAGAGAGGCATGGAAGAATGGGGGAAGAGAAGGATCCAAAGGGTCCTAGAAACCTACAAGAAGACCATTGAGGCTGGCAGATATGGACCCAGGTGGGTCAGCTCAAACTACTGTACCAACCAAGGATAATGCATGCAGTAAACCTAAAACCCCTATCCAGATCTCAGCAATGGACAGCACATTTACCACAATTGTGTGGAGAGCAGGGACTGACTCAGATATGAACTCTGGTGCCCCCTATTTGGCCACTTCTTCTTGGTGGGGAGGCCTGGTAATACTCAGAGAAGGAGTAAGCAAGCTACTAGGAAGAGACCTGATAGGTTGTGATCTTATAGTGGGGGAGAAGGTCCCCTTCTGTCGCAGACTTAGGGGAGGGGAATAGAACAAAAGAGGGAGGGAGGGAGGAATGGGAAGATACAAGTGAGGGGATAACAATTGAGATATAATTTGAATAAATTACTTAAATAAATAACGTGGTCTTATTAGAGGAGGTTTGTAACTTGGAGTGGGCTTTGAGGTTTCAAAGACCATAGCATTCCCAGTTTCTTCTCTCTGCCTTGCGGTTGTTTCCTCAAGATGGTACTATTTCAGCGATTTGCCCACTTGCCTGTTGCCATGATGGTCATAGACTCACCTTCTAAAACTGTAAGCCCTAATAAACTGTTTCTTCTATAAGTTGCCATGTCATGGTTTCTTATTACAGAAACAGAAAAGTAACACACATAGAAGTTGGTATCAGGAAGTGGAGTATTGCTGTGACAAACTTTACCATGGTGTTTTGGGAAGGATTGTGGAAGACTTTGGGAGTTCGGACTAGGAACACCGTTGGATGCTGTAGTAAGTGCTTAATGAGCTATCTTAGTAAGATCTTGGAAGACAGTCATGCTGAGAGATCAGTGTGGACTATGGAAGATCAATTCAAAGAGGAACAACTTTAACAACTAAGCTAGAGACTGATCTTATGATATTTTGTCAAAGATATGGCCATTTTGGTCTTGTCCTAAGAATCTACTTAAGGGTAAATTGAAAAGTTGTGGATTAATATCACAGGCAGAGGAGATTTCAAGTCAGCCTAATATTGACTTTGTTGTTTGGTTGGTGATGATCAATCTTATGCAGATCAATGATGAAAAAGGGAAAGAAGGAAGAAAGGGATTACAAAATGTACAGTTTGAGAGGGGAAATAGTACCAGGAAATTTAACGTTGGAGCCATAGTTTGTGCCGGAAGAGATAAGGAGGAATGGAAGAGCAGTGGTGCCCTCATGACAATACTCCATCCATATTAAACTCTGCAACTTGGGAAAGGAAAATGTCCAAGGAATTTCCTCCACTAAAAAGTAACTACAAATCAAAACTTATGCAAATGTCATTCATGGAGGGGCAGGCTCTATCTCAAGTAGGCAGTAGAACTTGGCAGCTTTGGCCATGTGGTTGTGGCTTTAGAGTCATGAATGATATAATAGCAAAGTGGATCTAGAATGTTCCTTAGAGGTTAAGGAAGGCTGGTGAGGTCAGGCATGGGGCAGAGGAGTCCCTGTGTGGAGGGCCAGAAAGAAAGGTCATTGCATGAAGCTGTGAAAACGAAACCTGGGCTGTGTTGGAGATCCCAAGATGTTGGAGATACCAGTGCCATGGGATACCTGACAAGGAGAGCTGAAGATAGGGAGTGAGATCAAGAGAAGGAAATATGTCATAGTTGGCAATGCTGCAAAGTCCGAGCTATATAAGCCCATTGATCTTAGGTATGGAACTATAGGACTTAGTGTTTGACTTTCTTGGTTTTGATCTTACTTTGGTCCACTATTTCCTCACTATACTCTCTTCCCTCCCTTTTGGAATTACAATGCATATTCTGTGCCATTGTATGTTGGAAGTATGACATTTACTTTTTGATTTTACAAGGAGTTACATTAAGAAGTTGACTTGAATCTCAGAAGCGGCTTTGGAATTTGAAACAATGCTGAGACTGAAAAACTATGGGCGATTTAGAAGTTGAACTAAGGGCATTTTGCGTTATGACACCGCCACAAACCTATGGGGGTGGGGCAGGGAGTGGGACGATGTGGTTTGAACGAGAATGGCACCCACAGGCTAATATATTTAAATACCTGGTCCAAATCGGTGGAATTGTGTGGAAAGGACTAGGATGTGTGACCTTGTTGAAGGAGGAGTGTCACTGGATGTGGGCTTTGAGGTTTTAAAGTCCGTGCCATTTCCAGCGAGCTCTCTCCTTGTCTCAGCTTGTTGTCTGAAGATATGAATTATCAGCTACCACTCCAGTGCCTGCCTGTCTGCTTGTTGTCGTGTTCCTCACTATGATGGGCCTGGACTCACTTCCTGAGACTGTAAACCCTAATAAACTATTTCTTCTTTCAATTGCCTTGGTAATGGTATCTTGTCACAGCAATAGAAAAGTAACTAAGACAGCATCTTATGGTTTATGAACTCTAACCTGTTCTGAGGAAGGCTTATAGGAATGAATCTAGGTCCATTGTGATTCACTCATAACTGGGACACAATTTGGGGATTTTTTCTCCCCAATTCAAAGGTGAAGACAGTGCAGTGTAAGGCAGTGAAGACAAGAATAGCAAGCAGAAGCTAGCTACTTGAATCTCACCTCGGCCCTGATTTGCATTGGATCCTTAGATTCATGTAAATCATCTGAGCCTCAGCTTTCTCATCTGCAGCTGAGTAGTAATAATGTGCTATGGGCTTTGGGAGGCACTAAAAGGCAATATATCTAAGAGTTGAGATTGGTTCTGGGAGGTCAAAGCAGTCAATAGATGGTACCGAGGATCATTATTACTGCTTGCTTGTCTTATTCCTACACTAAATGTCAGTGCTCATGTTTCTATGGCTAGAAGGTAAAATGAAAGGAAGCCTTATAGTATGAACCCTTGTTTACATATATCTGTATAGACTAAGTACATTTGGGCTTACATTAAGGAATGGGGACTTTGATCACTGGAGTCAGTGAGGAGCAGGGGGTGGGAGTGTGAGTTTCTTAGTTGACATATTGGGAGAGAAGACCTTAGCTTTTCACATTTTCAGTGCTCACAGAGTGGGTCTGGAGTGCTGGACAACACTCCTTTCTGGAAGCTGCCCGACTGGAACAGGACTGGGGGGTCTCATCCTCACTCATTTGGATGGCTGTGACCTTTATTCCACACCTGCAGCTGTTCTCTGGGAGCCAAATACGTGTGCACCAGGTGCAGAGAAGTCGTTTGCTGTGAAGAACAACTTGCAGTAATATATGCTCATAAATGCAGACATCACTCAGAGCAATGCATTTCCAGGCTGGCTGGTTGCTCCATGCTGCTCCATTCTTTCAGGCAGAATGACAGTGGGACTGAGCCACCTTCCAGGAGCACCTTGTGGCAATTTGCTAATTGTTTTGTAATGCCAGGTCAGTTATAAAGTTGTCTTGCCTGCTGTTTTATATCTCAGAGCCATGTGACAAAAAACAAAAGCATAAAACAAAAAAACATATCTTAAAAGAAGATGTAAATGCCCAGCCTGTCATGGAGAGGGATTTGGGACCCTCTGGCTGGGTTGCTTTGAACTCCTTCACCTTGCATTTCCTTTTTCTTGTCCCAAGCTTTACTTTTATTGGAGCTTTCTTATGGTTGATGAAAGTACAATAAGCCGAGTGGTTTAGGGCAGCTGGGATGCAGTCTTAGCAGTGCTGTAGGGGGTGACCAGGTGCATTTTCTCTGTGCTTCTGTTGTTGCCACCAACTTTTCACATTCCAAGAAAGATGCACAATGGTGCCTCTCCATCTCCTACCTTAATTGTCAGCTACTCTTTTCTTGGTGCCTATCTGTCTGTGTGTCTTCTCTAGTGAAGACACCAGTTATATATTATATTAAGCGCCCACCCTGCTGCAGTTTATCTCATCTTAGCTAATTGCATATATAATGACCCATTTGTGGATAAGAGCATATACTATAAGGAATCTGGGTTAGAAAGTGAACATTCTACTGAAGGGAAAAAATTCAAATTATAACAGAAAGCACCCAAGGATGCTTCATTTATTAAAGCTTGGATGCCTTTTAATTATTTCCCAGGGCTGAGGCTAGTTAGAAGCTGCTTGAAGAGCGTTCCCTGGGATCTGGGGAGACAACTTAGTTGATAAAATGCTTGTAAAAGTCACACACTGTTGTGTGCATCTGTCACCCCAGCGCTGGGGTGGGTTGTACAGACAGGCAGATTCCCAGAGCTCACCAGCCAGCCAGTCTAGCCAATTTGGTAATCTCCTGATTCAGTGAGAAATTGTGTCTCAAAAAGTAAGGTGGAATGTGACTTTTCAATCCGACCTGAAATGCTTGCTCAAACATGCTCACATGCACATGCGCGCACGTGCGTGCACACACACACAACACACACACACACACACACACACACACACACACACACACACTCATCGTGTTTTTTGCAGGTGATAAGTAGGGAGACAAAGGCTCAGCTTCAACCTTACCCTGACTGCGTGCACATATGTACGGGCCTACGCATCCTCATTGGGCTATGTTTGTTTCAATGATCACAGTTTGTAGACCTAATACAATCTCAGGATCCAACCAAGAAAGAAAAGGCATAACATCTGTGAGTCAAGCCTTATATTCAATGGTCTCCCTTATTCTTGACACATCCCTTCAGTGACAAAACTCTTGTTTCCAGGAGTGGAGGGGAAAAATGACATGTCATAGGAAAAGCATAGCAAGAATGTTAAAATCCTGAGGTTAATCATTTAAGGAAACCCTATCTGTCCTCTTTTAGCTAAACAGAGAAACTGTAAAACTTACTGGAGACCTTGACAGATACAGTACAGTGCAAAATACTCCATTCCTTTTTGTTTACTTGGGGAGTTTCATCTGAAGTGCTTCAGATGCTGTGATGGTTTGATAAATTATATTGTCTATGGAACATCCACTTTCCTCCCCATTTCCAAATTCTATGGAGGTCTGACATCCAGCTTGAGGGCATCTGGGTAGTACACTTAAGCATTCTGAGATGTTGAGGCCCTTCCATTCCTTATATATTGCAAGGACATACTCAGCATCATAAGAAGAACTGTAGCCTTGAATTTAGTTGTGTGGACTGGGCCCTCGGCTTCCTTAATTAGACACGGAAACATCTGGACTTAGGACTTCTGAGGGTCTCTTCTAAATCTAAGCTTCTCTAAATGTGGTTTACAATGACTTTTCTACTTTCGTTTCAAGTGTGGATCAGGGTGTTAACATGCTTTTAGGCCACTGATGTGAGTTGGCGTTTTTTGTTTTTTGTTTTTTTTTTGCTCATTTCTGACAAAAATCTTGTGTTGCATGAAGGATATTCCCTAGTCTTTGACCTCCACGTTCTTCAGGCTTGTCAATTCCCGCGGCTCAGCAGTCACCTTGTAAAGTGACACAGCCACTTTGCATTGCTTTCTGCCAATATTCATGCTTTCCAAAGGCATAAACAGAGGTTTCCTAGAGGTTATTGATGAGGGCTGTGGACCAATGTGATATCCAATATTTGTGTAGCTCTTTATACTTTCACAATGAATTCATGAGCATTCATTTATTTAATCCCCATGATAGTCTGCAGATAGGCTGTCCTGGCGTTCCTGCTCTCATCTGAAGAATGCAGAAACCAAGGAACATGGAAGTTATGCCATGTTAACAAGGTCACAGAGTAAGCCAGTGCCAGACGGAGGACTGGAATGCAAATTTTCTGGCTTGTAGCTCAGCTTTCTTTCCACTACATTACATTTGAACTGAACTACTAGATGAAGAAAGAAAGCAATTTAACATATACGTACTTTATGGCAGGCAATTTACCAGACGGGATTCAAACTACTTCAGCATGCCCTTATTGATGCCTGGCAGCAGACTGGAAGTCTGAACTACGCTGTGTAAACATCATCAAATTTGGTTGGTTTCAAAGGACTGTTCAGACACTCACTTGTCAGGGCCCAGTGCACTTAGTGGGAGAAATACCCCCATGGTGAGATAGTTTTGTGTTCTGCAGGGAGAGTCCTTTGTAAGTGCTTGAGGAGGGAGGGACACTATGAGGGGCTGAGGGGCTGAGGGGCTATGTTATCTCTTCCTAAAGCACACCACTAAAAGATGGGAGGAGCCAGGAATGTTGCTCTCCTCTCTCCTGAATGGATGACATGTTATCGAAAGTTGCCAGGAACTCTGTGTGGATTGTTGGTTCACCAGTGGATAGGTCCACAGTAATATTGCTATGGACTGACCTGAAGGAAGTACTGTCAATTCTCTGTAACAGTGCCATCTTTGTTCCCCTCATTAACTGTTGGGAAGATCAGATGTGACTATTTAGGAGATTGTGTTATGGAAATGCAGTTTATAGCAAAACAGGCATCATGCCTTCGTGAGGGAGAATGGCTTGGCGTACAGGAATAAGCTCAGAGTGCCTACCTTGTTTGATGTTTCTGAAGCTTCTTTCTAGAATGCCAAACCCAATATCTAGGTCTTTCCATGATGGATCCTGCATAAGAAGCTATTTCCTCTCACTCTTTGAGATTTTTAATTTTGTGAAAATATTTGAGATAAGAAGGAGGGGGGAAAGGGAAGATATAAGTGAGGGGACAACAATTGATGTAATCTGAATACATTATTTAAATAAATAAAAAAGGAAACTTTTTTGGGAGTGGTTTATGATGTTCAAGGACACAAGGTCTGTAGACACCCCAAATTAAAAACAAAGTGAAGTAAGTTTCCACTCAGCTTTAGTAGCGTGTCTCCTAGCTCTTTCGTCTCAATGCGTTTGACGTTGCTTTCTTCTAGAAATTCTTTTCCCCTTCTCTCTCTGTTTCTCATAAGATTCATAATGATCTGGCCTTGCCTTCCTTCTAAAAATTTATTTGTTTATTTGTTTATTTATTTATTGCCTTTATATCCAGATCATATCCCCTTCCCTGCTTTCCTCCCAGCCCCACCAACCCTACTTTTCCCAGTCTCCTCCCTTCACCTACTCCTCAGATAAGGGGAGCCTCCAACCCCAGCAATCAAGTCACATCAGGATTGAGTGCATCCTCTTCTCTTCTCCTGTAGTCTGGTAAGGCAGCCCCACCAGGAGGAAGTGGTCAAAGAGCAGTAACAAAGTCCAGGTTAGAGACAGCCCCTGCTCCTCTTAGCAGGAGACCCACATGAAGCTCAAGCTGCCTATTGACTACATCTGTGTAGGGATCCTAGGTCCGGTCCATGTTTGGTCCTGGGTTAGTGCTCCAGTCTCCACAAGCTCCCTCTGGGCCCTGATGAGCTGGCTCTGTTGGTTTTCTTGTGGAGGTCTAGTCACATCCAGGTCCTTTTATCCTTTTCCCCACTTTTCCACAAGACTCCTTATGCTTTGCCTAATGTTTGGCTGTGAGTCTCAGCATCTGTTTTGATGGAGCCTCTTAGAAGACAGCTATTTTAGGCTCCTGTCTGCAAGTAGAGTAGAGTATCATTAATAGTGTCGGGGCTGACTCTCTCCCATGGGGTGGGTCTCAGGGTGGGGCCAGGCATTGGTTGGACATTTAATTTCTGCTCTATCTTCATCCCTAAACATCTTGTAGGAAGGGCAAATTTGGGTTGAAGTTTTTGTGGTTGGGTTTTTGTTCCCCTCCCTCCACTAGAAGTCCTGTGTAGTTAGAGGGTGTCCTCTTCAGTCTCCATGGTCCATGCTACTATAAGTCTCAGCTAGAGGCACCCCCATATCCTTCTAAAAGCCTACCCTGTCACTGGTCTCCAGCTTGTCACAGAGATGCCCCCACGTGGCCTGATTCTCTTCTCTCTGCAGGTCCTCTGCCACCTACTCCACCCCCGCTTTTCCCAGGTCTGATCTCCACCTTCATTTTTCTCTGTGCTCCCTCTCCTACCTTGTTCCCTCTCTTCAACCACTTCTGCTGTCTATTTCATTTCCCCTTCTCAGTGAGATTTAAGCATCCTCCCTTGGGTCTTCTTTGTTACTTATCTTCTTTTGGTCTGTGCATTGTAATATACTTATACTGTACTATATGGCTAAAATCCACTTATAAGTGAGAATACGCCATGTGTATCTTTCTGGGTCTGGGTTACCTCACTCAGGATGATATTTTCTAGTTCTATCCATTTGCCTGCAAATTTCATGATTTCCTTGTTTTTAATAGTTGAATATCATTCCATTGTGTAAATGTATCTCAGTTTCTTTATCTATTCTTTGGTTGAGGGACATCTAGGATGTTTCCAGATGCTGGCTATTACAAATAAAGCTGCTATGAACATAGCTGAAGAAGTATTCTTGTTGTATGGTAGAGCATCTTTTAGGTATATGCTCAGGAGTAGTGCAGCCGGGTCCTGAGGTAGAGCTATTCCCAATTTTCTGAGAAAGCACCAGATTGATTTCCAAAGTTTGCACTCCCACCAGCAATGAAAGAATTTTTTCCTTGCTCCACATCCCCACCAGCATGTGCTATCATTTGAGTTATTGATCTTAACAATTCTGATGGGTGTAAGATGGTCTCAAAGTTGTTTTGATTTGCATTTCCTTGATGACTAAGGATATTGAGCATTTCTTTAAGTGCTTCTCAGCCATTAAAGATTCCTCTGCTGAGAACTGTGTTTAACTCTGTATACCATTTTTAAATTGGGTTATTTGGTTTGTTGGTGTTTAATTTCTTGAGTTTTTTTGTTTTTGTTTTGTTTTTTTGTTTTTGTTTGTTTGTTTTTTATATTAGCCCTCTGTCAGATGTAGGATTGGTGAAGATCTTTTCCTAATCTGTAGGCTGCCATTTTGTTCTATTGACAGGGCCCTTGGCCTTATAGAAGCCTTTCAGTTTCAAGAAGTCCCATTTATTAATTGTTGATCTTAGAGCCTGAGCTGTGGTGTTCTGTTGAGGAAGCTGTCTCTTATGCCAATGAGTTCAAGGCTGAACCCCCACTTTCTGTTCTAATGGAATTAATGTATTTGGTTTTATGTTGAGGTTTCAATCCACTTGTACTTGAGTTTTGCATTTTTCTACATGCGGGTATTCAATTAGACCAGCACCATTTGTTGAAGATGCTTCTTTTTTCCATTGTATGGTTTTGGCTCCTTTGTCAAAAATCAAGTGCCCATAGGTGTATAGGTTTATTTCTGGATCTTTGATTCAATTCAATTGATCAACCAGTCTATTTCTATGCCAGAATCACACAGTTTTTATTATTATTTCTCTGTAGGATAGCTTGAAGTCAAGGATGGAGGTACCTTCATCCTTAGTGTCTATTGTTATGTTCCCCTTTTCATTTCTGATTTTGTTGATTTGGATAGTGTCTCTTTGACCTTCAGTTAGTTTTGCTAAGTGTTTGTCTATCTTGTTGATTTTTGTCAAGGAACCAGCTCTTGGTTTTGTTGATTCTTTGAATTGCTTTCTTTCTTTCTAATTTATTGGTTTCAGCCTCAAGTTTGACTATTTCTTGCCATCTACTACTTTTTGGTGTGTTTGCTTCTTCTTCTTTTTTCCCCCTAGAGCTTTCAGGTGAGCTACTAAGTGGCTAGTATGAGATTTCCTCTTAGCACTGCTTTCATTGTGTCCATAAGTTTGGGTATGTTGCGTTTTCATTTTCATTGAATATTAGGAAGTCTTTAATTTTTTCTTTATTTCTTCAGTGGTCATTGAATATGGAGTTATTAAGTTTCCATGAGTGTGTAGGCTTTTTGTTATTTCTGTTGCTGTTGAGGTCTAGCATTAATACATGGTCATCTGATGAAGTACAATGGGTTAATTCAACTTTATTGTACCAGCTAAGATTTGCTTTGTGACTGAATATATGGTCAATTCTGGAGAAGGTTCTTTGAGGTAGGACTGTGTTCTGGAGGCTAGCATTGTGTCCCTGGAATCCAGGGGTTGTCCTCCAGCATGTGGGAGGAGTCTGGTGTCTGGATGCTGGAGCATCAGGTCCCTGGAACATGAGAGTTGTGTTTGTGTGTACAGAATGTGCTAGGTGCCAGGTTCCTATGACTGTGTGTGTCCCATGGACCTGGGAGCTGTCATTGGGGATGTGGAATTGTGTGTTCCTAGCTCCTGGGATGCCTCCTCTCCTGCCTTCCTTTTTTTTTTTTTTTGTCTTCCTTTTTTTTTTAATAGTTCAAGGATGCAATGGAATTCTAGAAAAGATGATCACAGCATTTGGTGAAGTCTGCTTTGGTCACAGGTAGATAGAGAGCATCATTCAGGTTGCTAGCTATAAGCAAAGTTGAACCTGGAGCTGCTGCTGGTGGTTCCTTTGACGTCTTGTAGGAACATCCTTCTGGGGATGAAGCCTTCATAATGGGAAGCAGAACAACAAAGCATAGAAAGCAAGATTAAAAATTTTGATTCATACTTATATACAATGCATTCTAATTATATCCACCCCTACTACTCTGTTCATTCTTTGCCTTCCCTTCCCTTCCCTTCTCTCCCCTTCCCTTCCCTTCCCTTCCCTTCCCTTCCCTTCCCTTCCCTTCCCTTTCCTTCCCTTCCCAACCTCTTCTTTCCAGCCAGTTCCATAATGGTTGCACAATTGAAGAAAGTTTACCATCTTCCACTATTGTTAACAGTCAAAAGCTCCCCAGGAAGGAGTGGGGCTTCTTGGGTCCCTCCTGTATCCATGATGGGATGCTGAAGGGCCAAGTCTTGTACATGTAAGCATTACTGCTGTGTGTTCATGATTGCACTGACCATGTCTTATCTGGATGGCAATGCTTCATGGCACACCACTTGATCTCTGGCTCTTATACTCAGAAAAAATGATTCTTCACAATGCATTTAAGCCTTTCTATAGATTTAATCATCCTTGATCTTGCCTTTGCTCTAACTGTTTTCTTTTCTGTGGCCCAAGTGCCTCCATAGTTCAAGTTTATTTATATTTTTTGTAACAGGTTCCAGATCTTAGCATCGCTGACACCATGTTGAAGACAACTGTCTGACCTTGGAGTCCAGCATGTATTCCCCATAAATGGTAACAAAGATTTAATCCATCAAAATTGACTCTATAGTTTCAGGATCCAGGAAAGTCCCTAAATGCAATAACCTTGCTTTTTGCCTTTTTGTAGTTTTGCTTCTCACGAACTGTTTTTACTAACCAAAGTGTGTCAATTAGGATGTAATCTTTGTGCATAAAAGATGAAAAAAAAAAAGGTGAGGCTTGAGGCTCCATGGTTTTGACATGTTCCCTGTATAGGTGCTGCTCAGCAATACAGACTTTCTATTTGGCTTGAAGAGTGTTCATTTGAGCCAGGCAGACTGGGTCATGCCTTTGATCCCAACACTCAGGAACAAAGAGTCAGTCGGATCACTGTGAGTTCGAGTCCAGCCTGGTCTACAAAGCAAATCTAGGACAGTCAAGGATACACAGAGAAACCGTGTCTTCCTCCTCTCCACCAAAAGAGTGTCCATGTATTCTCTGGTGGTGTTACCTTGTAACAGGAAAGACAGACTTGGGGTGATCTTCTGGTCTTGCTGCAAAGCTAGACAGACATCCCTGGAAAAATTACTCAACTGATTTGCTTTCTGGTTCTTCTCATCTGCT
This sequence comes from Acomys minous, assembly GCF_964271855.1. Classification (NCBI taxonomy): domain Eukaryota; kingdom Metazoa; phylum Chordata; class Mammalia; order Rodentia; family Muridae; genus Acomys; species Acomys minous. The sequence continues at coordinate 26,819,534 of NC_140491.1, read as the reverse complement.
AATGGGGATGCTCCTGACAACTTTACAGGGCTTCTGGGAGGATAATACAATCATCTCCTGGTATTAGTAAGCTGCAGTTTCTTTCCCTTGTCTGGTGATTCACAATAGAAAGAATGTTCCTGGAGGTTCCTAGAGTGGCCAGATGAAATCCATTTTCAATGCAGGAGGTATATTATGCTTGTGGAAGGTTCAAGAGGGCAAAGGGGATTTTGAATGCAGCTTTGTTTAATGCTCTTTAGTGACAAGACTATTGTTATATTTTTCATATACATAAGTGTCCTCAGATATATAGATTTATTAACTGTAATCTTAGAATCAATACGTAGTGTCAGCTCACTTTAAAGTGACCGTAAAGTTATAGATGAACATCTGCTTGGTTATTGTGCCAGAGACACAAAAAAGATCTAAATTTTTCCAATTCCCAATTGAAAGATTTGTTTCAACTACTTTGAAATTTATGGCCACTTATAATGATGCTAGGATAAACTAAAGGCAGGAAATCAGCCTTTTCTTTTTCCACCGAGGCCATAGTTCAGTAATACTGCTTACCAAGTTCTAGCTTTCTGAGGACAAAAATAGATTTAATTTGAAAACTAACTCATGCATTGGTATTGGCTACTCTAGGCACTTGTCTGGGAAGGTTCTTAGCTCACATACGGAATCCACAGAAGCAAGCCATGACTGATTTATGGCTTCCTCTCTGTGTGCATTGCGGTGAGGTTCTGTAATTCTCAGGTCACATGACATTCATGAAACCCATCCTTCAGCTTTCTTTCATGGTTGCTACTTTTTCTGCCCACCTTTTGCCACTTTGTAGAATGTTGGCAGAACTCAAGAAGGAAAGGTAGGAAAGAGTGGCATGTATTAAACACCCCTTTCTTTGTGTGTTTTCAGCATTTTGCTTTTATGTTAATCAGTATATTTTCCTAATAGATAACAATCACAACTTGTCTATAATCACTGAATATGTTGCCTTCCATTGTCACCGTGTAGCCATCTTGACATCTGGGATTCTTAGTCTTTATTCCTCCATCTGCCCCACCTGTGCTTATCACTCCAAAACCTGGTACAATACTTGTTATGGTTAGTCATTCAAATTTACCACCCACTTCAAGGCTTCATCTCAACTCTGTGAAAGTACTCCTCGCACCCAACAAAATACCTTTAAAAATACAATATTCTATTTCTATTTGAAATACTCCAATCACCCCAAATGACTAAAAGAAAAAACCTAAACTCTGAACCTTTTATTTTTGTCAAAGCAAGTCTTTGGAAGTTCTGTTCTCTGAGTCAGCGCCGTGATTTTTCCTCTTCATTTCCTTCACATCTCTGAGACGAGGCTGTGGCTGAGCTCCTGATTGATTATGGGTGAACTCGGAGAGTAGCACAGTGATGAAAACGTTCTGTGTGTAGAGTTGGGGTCTTATGGAACATACCCTGTGTGCTCACCAGTGCCGAGAATAGAGAATCAGCCACATGTGGATAATATGATCTTGTTGTTTTGGAGGCACTGGTCTCCTGGCTATCTGACTAGAACCCCATATATTTTGTCACATGCTGGAGATAAAAGGGGGAAAAGAGGAATCACAGAGAAGGCAAATGAGAGGTAAGTGTGATCTCTCCTTGGAAGACAGGTTGTACGAGTGTTCCTATATTTCTCTCCTGTCTCTATCAATAGAGATGAGTTGTGGGGATAGCCTTCTTTCTCTTATTTGAGTGAAAGTGTAGGATGAACATGTCAGGTTAGCTCTTGGCTAGTGAAGAGGAGGCTTTTAAAAAAATCAGTAACAGCAATGGGTAGACCAATATGCCACAGGCTGTGATGGGATCTCAAATGTCATAGATACCTTTAACATGTATGAATCAAAGCCTAATCCACCCCTTGCCCAAATGAATAATCATAATTAGTTGAAATCACTTCATTCGCTGATTAAAACAATGACAATAGTTATTTTCATCATAAGAAAAGGTAGCTGGGGGAAAAAAAGGGATCAAAGAGATTTTTGCAAAGAGGTTGGATTTTATTAGACAGGAATTTGAGAGATAGCAGAGGGAATGAAAGATTGGGTGAAAAGTGGGCATTGGACCCAGAGGGCATGAAGGGTCATGTGCAAAAGATGACAAAACATATAGAAGCAGGCACTGGAAACAGAAGACATGGTATAAAGAGAGCTCTGGGTGCAGAGGGTGTGATGTAAAGAAAAGTATAGTGGTGTAAGCTGACTCTTTTAAGAGGTGTCATGACTTTTTCAAAACAGAAACGAATGGCCCTCAGTATCACTTGGCAAACATGAAGAGAACAGCTGAGTTAGAGATTCAAGGAATGTAGTACAAGTACGGCAGGAGAGGTCATGCTAAAAATTTAGTTTTGTCAGAAACGATTAAAAAAAACCCCAGAACATATTGTATTCATCAATGCTTCAGCTACTCCTTTCATTACTGTGTCCAAACAACATGAGGAGAAGCAACTTAAAGGGGCAAAGAATGTATTCTGGCCGATGGTTTCAGGATGCAGTCCATCAAAGAAGGGAAGGTATGGCGATGTGACTACAGGACATACTACTACCTGCCTACATCTCAGTGACCAGGAAGGAAAGATTGAACAAGACGTGGAGCCAGGATGTAGTCTCCAAGGTCCACCCCTCAGAGATCCACATCTTTCAGGTAGGCTTCACCTCCCACAGATTTCACAGCTTCACAAAACAGCTATTCTAGCTGGAGTCCAAGTGTTCAAAACCACGAGTCTGTATGTGTTGGGATTTCACATCCAAAACATAACAATTAGTAGCTATGAAGGCTAGACATGCCGTTCAAACGCACGGAATGCTATGTATCCCATATTGCAAATATTTAAGCAAAGTCTCAAAGTGTTGAAAGATACACCCATCATTTTGCATTTCTTAGGGTACTCATTTTGGGCTGTTCCTCTTTCAATAATTAGCCCAGAAAGCAATTGATATTAACTATATAGTCAGGACACTTGGATTCTATGCTCAAACATCTGAGAGGGAAGCTGGTCTATCTTTATATGGTCCAGACAGCTGCTTGTCCAGGCAATACAGTGTAAAATGGGCAATCTAGATGGACAGACTTGGGTTTAAACCCTGACCCTCCCCTATCATCTCTGTATATAAGGGAAGATGATCTGTGAAGTTTTACATGAACCTTCAAGAACAGAAGTTGACACAGAGCACCAGTCTGCCACCTAGGGGCACAGACTGGGCAGGCACCACTAGGGAGCAAGTGTGTGCTAGAGAGACAGAAGAGAAAGATAAGCAAAATGTCTCATATGCTGTGGAGAGAGGCAGACTGGAAATGCAATGGCAGTGAGGAACAGGCTAAGGTGAATGGCCTACATTGCCACTGAGGCCCATGTCTAGGTCTGTGGCCCTACCACAACTGGGGTGTGTGTTGATGCCCATGGCCAGTGTTACTACCAAGGGCCATAGAGAGGCCATGTTGATGTCCAAAGGCATGCTTCTACTGGGGCCATATTGATCTGAGTGGCCTGTGTTTCCACCTGCAGCATGGTGATATCCAGGCCCATGCTGGGGCCCAGGGCCATGTCTCGGTTTGTGGTCCTACTTCATCCGAGGTCTGTGTTGATGTCTGTGTCCCAGTTATCACCAAAAACCATCTGGATGCCTGTGGTCTGGGCTGCTGTCTAAAGCTATGTTGATGGCCGAAGGCCTTGCTGAGCTGGCCCAACCCCTTGATGGCCTTGGGGGAGTTGGCCCTGCACCTCACTGACCACCACATGGCATGAGAAAGCTGAAAGAACCATAACTGCAGGGTTTCTATGACCGAGGCAACAGAAGGATATCCAACAGCAGTCTCAGTGAGGGTCCAGTATAAACAGTATAGCAAGAGCCAGAGGCCTTGAGTCAGATCAATTCATGGCAATGAACATTTGCAAGCAAAGCTATTTGGGCAAAAGGGTATACTGTGTAATACACAGCTCCCAGTGCCACTATGCCGACCAAGTATGTGATGGAGAGATGGAAAGAAGAAGGAGTGAAGTTGTACACACAGGCTGGAACAGGGCGTGTGTTTCTCCATTCTTGGTGCTCATATGGCATTTTAAAAATAATTTATGTTTTTTGAGATTGTGATATAATCACATCATTTCCTCCTTTCTTTTTCTCCCTCCAAACACTCCCATATATTCTACCTTCCTCTCTGAAATTCATGGCCTCCTTTTTCATTAATGGTTATCTCTCTCTTTCACACACCCACACTCACCCCACACCCAGTCAGATACAATATATATATTTCTCAATAGCAAAATACAACCTAGTCAATCTGTATAATGTTACTTGTGTCTATGTTTTCAGGAATGATAATGTGGTCCTGGAAAACTGATCATTATGCTCTTCCCTAGGGAAGACTATTTCTTTTACTCACAGTGCCTGTTATTTGTCTGTAATTCTGTCTGCTCTGTTGAAGCCTTATGATCTTTTCCACATAAAGTCTCACCAACATGACTACTTAAAGATGAGATGAACAAGAATGACACCAGTAGGCATGCTAAACCGAACAGGGGAATCCCATATGGCATGTCAAAGAGTAGTCAGTAGTTCATTCAGTGTACTGAGGTTGAGTAGGTATCATGTTGACAGAGAGTAAGTAGATCTTTTTGCCCATTTGCTTTCTGAACATGCTGTGTGTAATGGCGACATGGCCCAAATAGTCTTTTGTTTTATTTGAAATTTCAAGTGATCAGGCTGGTCATACTCTGCCTAGATGTTGTTCCTCTGTCATGGCTAGTGACTGATGGTTAGTTGACCAGTTGAGATGGGTTTGAAGTTTGGGATCAGTTTGCCCAGCCTTTCTCACGTTGCTCAGCCATAAGAATTGTTTTCCAATGCTATTTACAATTCAATTTTACATGTACAATTAGTTCAAATGTATTGATTCTCTTTTGACCTCCTAAAAATATAACCTTTTCTATTTTTAAAAGTGAGTGAATATTTTGAAATACTACAAACGATAAAAAAAATTATGAACATTAAACTGAATGCTCATTCTACTAGGGAGTAAGTCAGCCTAAATGTTCATTTTGTATTTATGTAAAAACCTTGTGTAAATTCTTGCAAAATTATGAACATTTAATATGAAAAAATTGAGGCTGATCATTGCAGTTATGTGTTCTCATCTCTGTTTCTTCCTATGAACAGCATCATTGGACCTATCACACAATCTAGGATCTCATCCACGGGGTTAGGGGACTGCTGGCTGGCACTCACATGAATTTGACATTGCATGTGTCAAATAGGCTGAAAGACTATTTGTCTTGTACTTTTCTCCTTGCTCAATGAAAACAATGACAAATCAAGCCTTTCTTTACATACATCTATTTATGAACAACCATAAATATTTGTAATATGTCTATAAAGTTATTTTTCCAGAAGAATTATTAAGTCAAAGAACCTGTGGCCTTATTTAGAGATCTTTATTACCTAATTAACATGAGAATTAAAGAATAAAGAATAAAGTTGGCAACTTAATTTAACAATTTTGAACTCTAAGATCTACTTTTTTATTCACAGATTATCTCTAATTCCAAAATGTATAGGTTTTAATTCTTTACATGAATTGCGTCTTTAAACCTCTGTACACCAACTTGATTGCCAGTGACTCAGTTCAACTCTAGCACTATCTGGGCCTCTGGGATCTGCTCAACATGACTATTCTCACTCTAGATGCCAATTGCAACTCTACTCTATCGAGTTGGTAGTTCCCATGACTCTCTCTTCTGGTTTGATTATTTTGTGGAAAAGCTCTGAGAACTCAGGAAAGCATCTTTCTTGTTACTAGCTTGTTTTCAAGAGACACTAGATAGAAGAGATGTTTCATTAGCCAGGGTTCTACAAAGAAACCTGCCTATGTGTCTATGTATCTATGTATCTGTCTATGTATCTATGTATCTATCTATCATCTTAATCTATCCAAATTCCTGAATAAATGTACATATAACTTGAAGCATAACTATTTCAAAATTATCGAAAACAGTGTAATTCCTACCAACGTGTCTCATTTTTCTTTCTAGTTTTGTGTATATGTTTTTACATAAATTATTTCCACTAAATAAAGAAGCTGTATGTGAATAAGTAGATAGATAAATGAATGGTTAGATGAATAGATGTGGATTTTAAGAGGGAATTTACTGGGGACCATGTGATCATGAAGGCCGAGATGTCTCACAGTGGAGATATACAAGCAGGATGCCAAATTTCTGGCTTACTTAAAGTCTAGAAACCTCACACCAGGAAAGCCAATGGGGTCACTTTTATCTAAAGCTGAAGCCTAAGAACCTGGGATGTCACTGATGAAAATCTAAATATATTAATCTTGAGTTCTGGTGTTCAAGGTCAGGAGGTATATCTCAAGTCCAAGGGAGGGAAGGAGAGAGATAAGGAGGGAGAGAGGGAGAGAGGAAGGGAAGAAGGGAGAGAGGAAGAGAGAGACAGAGATGATAGATAGATAGATAGATAGATAGATAGATAGATAGATAGATGATAAATATTTGCCTCATGTGAGTAGGTGGTACCTGATCATCTTCCCTCAAGGGCAGATCTTCACATACTCCAGATCATGCGTCCCTCTTCTTTAGATTACATTTTCACACACATACATAATCATTTATCACTTTTCTAGATAGTCCTCAGTACAGTCACTCTGACACCTGAAGTTGTCTGTCGTAGATGTAGAGTGAGTATAAGGAAAATCTGCTTTCATCCTCTTTGGGCACCTGACCTTTTCAATATGTCAATGATGCTATCAACACTATCAACTGGGAACTTGTCTAAGCCCCATTTTTCAGTGTTTTGATGGAATGTCCACTGTATTGGCATGAGTAACTAAATTATTGGTCAATGGTAATTAATTTAGACCCAGATCCCATTCACATCACTGAAGTTTTGGAAAGAAGGCTCTAAGTCCCAATCCTTCAATTATATGGTTGGTTCCTTTGGAAATTGATGCCTCACCCTGAAGCCACATAGGTGTTCACCAAGAGTCATTTCAGTTATGATTGAAAGAACTCAATTATGACAAACAGAAGATCCTCTCTTCATTCCTATTCCCAAGGTCACAAATTACACAATGTTAGCAGCTTTCTGTCAGGAATGGGGACAAGGCATATATATAAAAAAATATAATATACACATATATATTATAGCACAACAACATATTATACATTAAATGATTCATAAGCAAACTTTTCTTTTGCTTCTAGTTTATTTTGTTTCTTCAGATAGGTCTATTTTGTATATTCTTAACTTTGCCAATAACTCTATTATAAACACAAAATTTGCTTCTTTAAAGATGACATCACTGTTGAGAAGTCTGTGTACATGGGGTATGGTAAATTTCCTCTTGTCAGATCTTTTGGTTCATACTTGCTCTTTCTACCATACTGCTGGTTAGACTGCTCAATACATAGTATGTGACATCCTGCACTGTAGTAGATAACTCCATTATTTAATTAACATGGGAAAAGCAACAATGTTCAAATCTTTCTTACTTATGTGAAATACCTCAGGATGCAAGACCTTCCTGGAGCCTTGAAGTCAAACCAATCCTCAACAAACAAACAACAAACAACAGCAATAACACAGGCCAAAAAGCAAAAACAAAACAAAAAAAACCCCTAAAGAATGCATTTACATACTTGACATAACTTTAGATTTTAAGCACAGCCAGTTTGATCCAGTACCTTCTGCCATTCTTTCCTGTATGCATATAGCTAACAAATGCTGGTATGTGTGGATGACATGTTGTCACTCACTCAGAGGATGTACCTTTACTTTCTTGCCAGGCCAAGAACTTGTTAGTTGGGGACACTGTAATTTTACCCTGTTAAATATATGGTGGCTTTTCCTTTTCCTTTTTTTAAAACTGAAAATTCATACAATGTATTCTGACTATCATTTCCCCTCCTCAAAAGGCTTTCCTATTTGGAGCTCTGGCCTAGGTGGGGCTAGTGTGGGTCACAGTTGTTTTATCTGGGGTTTCTTTGTCCCCGCACTTAAATTCTGGGTCTGATTCTCAGTAACATTTCCTTTTGTTTCCTGACCTAGAATATGAGGAATTTTCTGATACGCTACTGCAAAGGCGTTCTAAGGTCTTTTATACTTTAGTTTCTGTGTGATTGATCATCTTCAACTTTTTATTGTATTTTTTCAATCAATAAATTCCCTCAGAAGAAACCATCCACTTCCATAGTTGTTGAAATTGTTTTTCTTGAACATTTGGAACACTTGAGATCTCACAGCATCTCATCTTAGCTCTCCAGCAGTGAGAAATGTGACAGTTGCAGCTGCAATATCCTGAGGACTCCTCGTACCTCATCCATGACCTATGACAGATTCACCTGGTTCAGATGGGCCTGCTCCTGAGTCCCATTTTAAAATCTGTTTTCAGAGAATTCCTAGAATTCTCGAATTCTCTCTCTCTCTCTCTCTCTCTCTCTCTCTCTCTCTCTCTCTCTCTCTCTGTCTCTCTCTGTCTCTCATTAGTTTGAGTTTCCCTGGAAAATGTGTGTAGAATTTATTGAAACCACTTTACAACACTAGATCAAGAGGAGAAAGTTGATTTGGTCATAGGGAGGGAAGTTGATGCATTTGTAATTGGGATTCCATGGAGGATTTTGGAGCTGCCATGGCTTTTACTGTTGTCCAGACCTAGAGCTGTGATGGGTCACTGATTGTCCATATCTTTTCAGGTTCCTGGGAGAACAGTTTAACATAGGCTGGGGCGTGGTCAGTAGAGTGGAGGAGACGGCCTCTGCCAGACACCAGCAGCCACAGTGTAAGCAGTAAAGAGGGCAATCTGTGTTTCTGTTGATAAGGGATATGAAGGCAATGTGTGGAACATGTCCATGGACACTGTACAGACTTTCAGTTAGTACATGGTCAAAACCGTACATAGGATAGGTAAGGAAATACAACTGTAGCAGATGACATGGATAACTTTAAGACATTGTCAAAAGACAATGTGTCAGGCCTAGAGTAGTGGTCAAAAGGGACAAATGACCCAGTGTGTGTGTGTGTGTGTGTGTGTGTGTGTGTGTGTGTAGTGTCTGTGTATGTGTAGAGTGTGTGCACTTTGTAGGAGAAACATGGACAGCAACTATACATCTGTGATGTCTTGGATGTAACTGGGGAGTCTAAAGTGGTTATTTATTTTTATTTACCAAAAGTTTCAATTAGCAAAAGTTATGTAATACAAAATTAAATTAATATTTATTGAAATAGATTTCTAACTAAGTTAATTAGAGAAAACCAGAATCAACATCTGACAACATCTGGAATACTATTTTTAATGCCTTTTCCTGTCTTTATATGTTTATTTTAAATTTAAAGGCTATTTTGATTAATTTGAAACAGAGTATCCCAATGTAGCTTGTGGATGTTCTCAACTTCATGGTGATCCTCCTGCCTCAGCTCTCAAATGCTAGCATTATAGGCTTGCATCAAGGTGTCTGTCAGTGGTATATTTTTACATGAAGAATTTCACCTGGAGGTATTTATAGATTTTTACACGCAGCTGCAAGACATTTATGGGTCAGACGCTGGGTATCCTGTACCTCCTCCAATGGTAGTGACTTGTAAGACTCTAGTATAACACCACAGCGAAGTATGACACTAAGTCAAGATGCAGAAGACTCATTCACCAAAAGGACTTCTCATCCTCATCCTTCAAAGCAACGTTCGCTACCCTCCTGCCTCTTATGTACTATAGCTGTTGCTCACTACCAACCTGCCATCCTGTTCCCTACTTCCATCACCTTTAGACTGCAATAGAAATGGAACCGTGTAATGCTGTGTAATGGATATTCCTAGTCTTCATTACTGGAGCTATAACATAATCTTGAGATTGGAACTATACATTCCTCTCGCTTCATTTTTATTTTTCAAATTATTTACCCATTACAGGGTTTTTTTTGGCTATCCATATGTAACTTAGAACATTCTTGCCTGTATCTAAGAACTCTTGCTAGGATTTTGATGGGCATCGTGTTAAAGCGGGTGCATGTCATGTTGTCTTCGGGATAATTGACTTTTTAAAAAATATAAATCTTTTATTCCACAAATTTAAATCTTTTTACAGTTTTGTCAACATTGATTTTTTTTTTGGCGCAGAAGTCTTAGATCCTAGTTCACTAAGAAGAATAACTTTGGGATTGCCTAAACATGAGTGGAACGAAGATGACAGCAATAGGCATGCTGGCTGGAAAGGGGAAAGCTCACAAGGCCTCAGACCTACAAGAAGACCTACAGGTAACTAAGTGATGCTAAGAGCAGAACAAATAGTCTTCCCCAGGGAAGAGAATACCTAATGGTCAGCTCTGAAAAATGAAGCATGTAGATTGTACAGGCTGAGATGTCATATGTGTTTAGTTAAGAATATGTTTACATACATAAATTACACATATACATGTATGTAGCAACAATTAATGAAAAAGGCCATGAATTTCAAATAGAGCAAGTGACGGTATATGGGAGGGTTTAGAAGGAGGAAAAAAAAGGGGGAAATAATGTAATTGTATCATAATACAATTATAAAGTATAACAGTGTCTGGGAAGGTATCACAATCTTTCATCAAGCTGTTCTTTTGTGTGACATATTTCATAAGAAAGCATCTATGCATGGCCTGACATCACAAAAGCCAAACAAAATAGTGAGATGTGGTTGGGTAAGGGTTTTGGTAATTCACCTTCTTATCAATGTTATAGACAACACAGCCCTTGTTTTCTCTGAGCCTTGATTTTGCCTTCTGTAAAGAGGACAAACGTGCTGCTTTTTACAAAAGGTGTTCTCAGAAGCATTGGCCCAATACTCGGGAATGTATTTCGTAAACTGGGTACTCTTGTTGCAAGGCAAATGGTTGTCTTTCCAGAATGAGTCACCCAGGTAGCTCTTAGCCTAGTTATTGTTTGATATACAACCTGTGTAATCTCTAGTTACAATGATGAGCTTGAAAAGGATGCAGATATTATTTGGTTTGGAAGGTTTATTAACATAATATCTCCTTTCTCATTGTAAAAAATCAGGGTTTTTTTTTTTTTGTATAAAACTCTTTTGGGAGTGACATAAAAGAGCCCATCTGACAAGATAATGAAAGTTTGCTTTATCGGTGTAAAAATTCCAGCTCACTGGGCTGTTCACAATTGAATACTGAGTCTTGGCTTCCTCCACGGCATGCCAGGGTCAGTATCTGTCTCTGCAAGTAAAAGTCAATGACAACTTGCCTGTAAGGGGAAGATCCAATTGCAGCTTAAGTATGAAGATCAATACAATCACTGCAAGTAAACTTGTCTGACCTCATCCTTTGTAAGAAGGGAAAGAATCAACAGGGCATGAAGAGTTGTCAGCATTTTCAGTTTTGGCAGGTGATAAAGGGGAAACAGTTTATGCTGTCCTCATTCATCACTGTAAGATCATTAAGATTAGAACTAAGGAGGTAGCACTCTAGTTTTTTTTCCCTGCTGGACATCCAAGCACCAGTTCAGCTCAGCTTGGCTCAATCCAATTCACCAAGTGTTTATTAAGTACCAATACTGCTGATGTTCATGCTAGCACCAAGATAACCAATCCTATGTTCATTTGGCTTATTTTATATCATACTCTGCTGGAAACACTAACACACAGTTAGGAAGGTATGTAGGCACAGAAAATCTTAATTAATTTGCATAAAAGTCCCGTGGACTTACTGTAGAGAGAAACAACTATACATTCCTAGAAAAAGAAGGAAAAAATTTGAGTTTAGAAATTTTACAGAACAAACTGGCATTTACATACGAATGGGGAAAAGCTTAGTTTAGCGCAGTTTGGCCACCATTTGTGAAGGCATACTATGAGGTAGGTGCAGAACGGGCACGGGCTTTTAGAAGGTGAATGAAGCTTCATCCTCTAGAAGAGGAAATGAGTGCAGCAGGAGAGATCTCCTTTATAACGTCATAAAGCCTGTCTGTGCTTTGGCCATTTTTGTTGTGGTTTTGCTCTCACAACGGCAGTGAAATATTTAGAGAGATTCCAGGGAACTGGAAATAAATAAATAAATACCTGTGCAAAGGCATGGTGACAATCCTCCACACGTGATATTTGCTCCTCGGAGAACTCGAGCCCAGCGGAAAGGACAGTTGTTATTACTTGGCATGCTTATTGTTTTCATTATCATTTTATTTGGACTGATGCTGTTCTGAGGTTTTAACTAGCATGCTTTCCTTATTTTCAAATAATAATAAAAAACATTTGATCCATTTTTCTGTCAAACTAGAAACAAAGGCTGTAGACAGGTGCTACAGGAAACAAAACCAAAACCAAACCAAACCAAAACAAAACCCCTCAAAAAACAAAAACAAAAACAAAGTGAACTTATTCTGTTGTGGAAGAATTTTCTCTTTGCCAGATATCATGAGCAACGAAATATAACTAAAAGACAGGTTTCAACTTTCAGAGAAGGAAACACGTGGGCGGTTTGACTCAGCCCAGGCCTTGGGAGTTGGATTTGGCACCGTCTAAACGTTTTTGTTGCTGCTGAGGAGGGGCTACCAAATGACAGTGTTTGACCTACCACTCATCCATCTTGGAGGCTGGTGGGTGGTGCGCTCTGCCCTGTGACCACCAGCCATCCTCGGCATGCCCGCACGTGGAGAGAGCAGTGGATGTGGACAGGCTGAGCAGTTTACTTACAAAGCACCAGCAACTGGAACTTGAGCCTCACAAATTCCCATCGAGCGCTTGTCTCAGCATCCCATAAGGGAGCCTAAAACTTGATTTGTGAGCCACACAGATGTTCAAGGATGACAGCTTTGCCCCTTCATTGATCTCTGAGCAGTTCTTCCTTCCCGAGACAAGAAATAAACAAGATGGTGACAGGCTTCTCAAGTTCTTGCACCAATTTCAACCCGCCACTTCACCCCTGCAGCTGGAGACAGGGTTATTTCTGGTGAAACCCTTGCTGTAAATATACCAATCAATTTTCCTTACAAATGATTCCTAATATGTAATTATGAAATCAAGCTCTCCCATAAGCAAGCTGCCTCTTGACATAGAGTGATGGGGTGCCCAACAATATTTTAAATAAATTATGATTGCACCACTATTTATTTTGAGGTCCAATCTTCAGGGTCAGGAGCTATACATTGATGGCAGTTTAGAGATTAACAGGAAGCTAAATGTGAACCTCTGTGAGCCAGTGCTTTGATATAAACAAATGTATGAAAATAACCTCTTGCAACTGCTCGCAAAGTCTGGCAGGGCTGCAGAGCCTTCTGCAAAGCAGAGGGTGCAAAATGGACTAGATTCATCAAATTCTAGTAGTGATCTGTTAAAGAAATAATGGTTTTGTCTACAAATGGAAATTGCTAACAGCTTTCCCCGTCCACTGCCGTCCTCTCGCCATCTGCTTGGGTTTTATAATCGCGTCGCCTTTGGAAAATTACAACACGAAGCATATTCTCCCAGAGGTCTGTTAGCCAGCTGAATATTCTGGGCTGTGAAGATAGTGACAACAGTTGAAGGATTTCTCCGCAAAAGTGTTACAACCACGGCATCCTAACAAGCCTCGCTGGTGCTGCAAGGTTCTGGCAGGAGGGGAGCATCAGCTCGCCTCTGATCACAATTTAAAAACCTCTCACGTCCACTTGAATAGCCACAATCTATCAATCGAGTCCTCTGGTGTAATAGCTGCTTCTTTCTTTGTGTTTCCTTCATCTTTCCTTTTATTCTAGTTCCCCAAACTCCATTTCCACACTGGAAATTATCATCTGAGATGTTACCAGCAATGCTCAAGGTCAGGAGGGACCAGAAAGGCTCCACTAGTCTACGCCCTGCTTCAAGAAGAGCACAATTCCTTCCTGTCTCCCGACGCTTCTCAGGGAGTTTTCTGCTCATAGTGAGTAATCATTACTGCTGGAAAAAAAAATAAATGAAAGGTACTGTATTCTTCATACGAATCCTCATATTTATAGAATAGCGTGTGCTTTATATAATACCTTTGTTGATGTCATCCTCACAATGCTTGAGGAGAAATAAGGTGTTATTGTTTTGATGTCCTTGATCAAGAAGGGGACAACTTTAGGTCCCATGGCAGGAGATTGATTAGGTAAGTTGTGGGGGAAATGGAAGAGATGCAGTTAGAAGCTGGGGGAGCTGCCAGACAACAAAGTAGATTCTATTTATAGAGAAGAGAGAAGGTTGGGAAGAAAAGGTCTTAGACTCCCAGTTTGCACAAAACATCAGCAAAACTGATGGTGAGCCCTTGGGCTAAGTTGGTGGTGGTCAGAGGGGCCCCATGTTTTTTTTTGGAAATGTCTCTGACATGCTCAGACTTTCCTTCACTGGGAGCTGCTTGTGGTGTTAATGTGATGGATTTAAGAAAGACCTTAGTCATCTTCACTCTGTGTAAGTGGGAAGTCTGAAGGAAGTATTCTTGTGGCCAGAACACCTTAGTGTAAAGCCAGGAAATGGACACCAAGAGATGTTAAGGAATTTTTCTCCATAACCTAAACCCAATATACAACAAGCATAGAATGATATCATCAAACCGCTGGGTTCTACCCCATGGAGTATCTTCCGCTATGTTTTAACCCACGGGATGTCTTTGCAGACACCCTCTGGCTTTACTTGCACTTCTGAGCTCCCTTCTCTGGGTGGCTTGTGACTTGGGCTGTTTGGTTGCAATGTAGGATCATCCAAGCCTGGCTGGCCAAAAGACGAAAGACGTGGGTGTGGCATCTTTCAGTCATGACGGGCAGCAGAGTATGAAGCTAGGAGGAATGTATTAAAAGCGCTTATCTAGGGCAGCAGTGTACAAGAAATTCACAGCGATGGTAGAAACAGTCTCCAAGTGAAATAAGACTAGTTGAGAATTAGAACATGCTTCAAACTCACATGAACTCCTGCAAAGTAGGTTATGTCCTCAATATTTTCATAGGCTTTGTCTCAAGAACGCTTACAATGCATGGCAGAATCATATAGCATAAATATTTGTCTTTATTTAACTTTAGTTTTAGAGGGGACCCAGAAAACCATCTTGTATAACCTGAGAAGACAAATTAACTTTGGGTTATCATTAAAGCCATCCATTGGAGGATGCTGAGACCCAGCAGTCTCTGGCTTCCTTAACTGGCATCTGTCCCCCTTCCTCTCTGAAGACATTTTTAAAATAATTTTTTCTTTGTTTATTATTTTCTTTTTTACATATACATTTATATCATGACATATATATACAACAAACTACCTACAGTAAGAACTATGAAATAATCAGGAACTATAACAGATAGATATAATTCTATAGATAGATAAGGTAAAATAGTTAAAGTCTTCAAAAACCTCAGAGACCTGCAGAACATGACATTTAAAGATGTTTTTTAATATTTTAAATATTCTTTAACAATATGACAGGTTACCTTCTGGCAACACCCAGCCTACCTCAAAGAAAATGATGAGCATCAAAGAACCTCCTTATGGAAATGGCTTCAAATGTGGCAAACCAGCCACTGGGCAAAATGTCCTCATCTCTTCCACAGATAGAATTCTGCCTAAAAATGGGCAAGCTTGGATGCAGTCAGAGTTGATAGCCAAACTCTGCCAAGACAGGGTAAGCAAGTCCTCAATAGTTCCTGCCTCACAAATATGGCTGTCAGATATATTGGGCCAGAAGGCTGAAGATGATGCTCCAATGCTTAGAGAGTTTTGGGTGACTGTTCAGGCAGCAAACTGTCTCTGTCATCTTCTCATTTTGGAAGCTGCTAAGCTGTACTTCCTGTGTATTTAGATAGTTAAGTTTATTCCTTCTCAAGCCTGTGATTGAGACTTGAATAATATTGAAGACCAGATTGTTTAGTCTTACAACTAAGCCTAGTTGTTTAGGGGTTAAGATATTTCTAGGTCTAGATAGATGTTTTAAGTTGTTAAAAATATGAGGACCAAAGAGAGGAAGGAGAAGTTGCAAAGGTCCAAAGCCCTCAGTAAGACCTAAAGGACCAAAGGATAAAGTCTTCCCAGATAGAGCCACGTGTAGTAGGTGATAGTAGGATGTGAGCTCAGAGAAGTAGGCAGGGCTAGATCCACAGGACCATGTTTGAGTCCTATATGAATAATATTTGGAAGGCGTTAGAAGATTTTAAAGCAAACTGTGTCATGATTTGACTTTAAATAAAACCATGGGGCAGGAAGGCATGCATAGAAGCCAGAGGACTTGGGAGTCTGTTGCTAGCACCATTTGGGCCTGGACATGCTGCATATAGGCAGGCAGACAATACAGAAGGATTCTGGGCATGTATAAGGCACAGACCTGGGTTAAGGACTTGACTTATTTAGGGGCTTCCATGGCTTGCAGTGGCTGGAGTGCAAGTGTACATTAAAGAGCAAGGAGACATGTGTATTAGACAAGATGATTTCTGCTTCATAGATCTACTAGGAGATATCTTGAGGAAAAAAACCATCTCTGTCTTTGTGACTTAGTGTCTTCTTCCATTCCTTGACTCCTCTGGAATTCAGAGTGTGAGTGTTTGATTGACGTGCCTTGGTTCTGTTGCATTGCCATGCTGGGCTTTGTCATGACCGTTTCCATAGCTCCAAGTGAAGGGACAATACTTTTAGAAGTCAGAAAAATAAATAATCATGAAAATGGGAATCAGCTATCACCAAGTGTTGAAAAAAATTTCATAATCCACAACAATCCAGTTGTTTCAGGGGGCACCTGGCACAGGTTGTTTGCATACTATTTCTCTGTCTTTGTCAGAGCTCAATCTCCCTTGAATGTTTGAAGCAAGGCTTCACTGCCCTGAACACAAAGAGTTCCCTTCTGCAGAAAACGGAAGAGGCCAAGATACAATGCTTACAAATTTGTCTTTCTGTTTTCTGTCTCTGCCAGTAAGCCAGCCTGTTGTTACTATACCCTCGATGTTGATCTGAGCCGCCTGTTTGAAGCAGTTCATGTGGTCTCTTTAACTACAATGTTGGTGACATTGTCTTTCCTATAAGGTGGGAAAGGTGAAGACTAAATTGATTAAGTAATGGCTCTAGATCATAAGCCTTTCTAAAGATGTTAAGGCTGGGGCTGCAATAGGAAGCATAGTGAGTTTCAGAGATCTAGACTCTACCACTGGTCTCTTCAGATGCTTAGCAGTCATTCTTTACTGAGTTCATCATCTGTGAAATGGGGGGGGGGAATATTCACGGAGCAGATGTTAACATTCCAATATTATGTCAAGTACCTGAAGCAATAAATGCTTGTTGTCTTCACACATAAAGATGCTTTATAAACCTCTGTTATTAAAATTTAATACACCTTCCATGAATGTTTCTAGGCTATTAACCTTAATTTTGTACAAAACTGTATCTAATGTGAGGATATTTGTATCATAGAAGGATTATTAGGGCTGCTGATTTCTATGTGGATATGGAAGAAGTTGTTGAGTTAACTGTTTTTTTCTGGACATTGGAAACAATAAGCCAGAAATTTGCATGAATTGATAGCAATTTTAGGCAACATTTATTTCCTTTTTATGAAATCTACCTAGAAGGAAAAATTGAGCCAATCACAGAATGGTTAGTACTTTTCTAGATACTGAGGGAAGACACTGGAGATGCATTAGAATGCTGAGGCTCTCAGGGAATTATCCATCACCTATTGCTAGAGGGAGGAGGTGTGGCTTTCTCCTGGAACAGAGAGTGGGTTCTCTTAGTAGAATTAATGAGAAGAAGAGAGAAAGAGGAAATTGGGGGAAGAGAGGAGAGGAGATAAGAGGACAGAGGCGGGGCTGTTTTCCTGTTTATGAAGAAGCTGGAGGAGTAAGGAAAGGCTTTGAGTGACCTTGGCCTAGACAAAAGGATCCTTAATAGAAGAGATGAATCAGAGAGTTTGTGTGAAATGAAACTAATTTTAAAGTTTTAAAAGCTCATGAGTAAGCAAGCAGAAGTCGGTGGGTTCCTGGGTCTGGGTGAATTAGATTCAGTTGTACAAAGGCCATAGTTTATTCTCCTTGGCTCCATTTTTATGACAAGAATCACATTCATCTTTCTTCTCTTTACTGAAAAGATAATACAATCCACTTACAATGTAATTTCAAAACCAAATCAATATATGCCCTCACCTAACAAAAGAAGAAATTAAAGAAAAGTAATTTAAGATAAAGTAATACAGGCAATATTTTAGTATGAGAACACTCATGTGACTAGAAAGATAATGAGGCAGTTGTGTTCTCAGATCCAAGACAGGCTCAATGGCCATGCCTGGGCAGCAGTGATAGCCATTGGCAAAGTATTGGAGGGAGACATGTGTTTGGTTAAATAGGGACAGTGAGGAAGCCAGTGTTTCAGGAACAGAGTAAGATAGGCAGATACTGATGACAAACAGCGTCAGAGAGCAAGACAACTAGCCTTGGGCCCAAGAGTGTGTGTGTGTGGACTGGGTACAGAGTCCCAGTTTTGTTCTGAGTGGATTGAGCCTTTATCGATGGCTTTGAATAGAGTAAAGTAATTGTTTGAGTTATGATTTTAAGAGGACATTGTGGCTGTTGTGAGATACAGTGTAGAGGGGCAAGTGTGAAACTATGGAGGCTGATTGAGTCAAAGTTGTTGCCATTATTATTAGGTAACGGATAATGGCAGTTGGAGCTAGGAGAGTATCAGGAAAAGTTATGAGAACAGTCTCATTCAAGGTATTTTTCAGAATTTAAAGTCAACAAAATTTGTTGACAAGTGCGGTACAGATAGGAGTGAAGGTATAATTTTTAATGTGTTTTGCACAAGAAACTGGAAAGATGGAGCTGTCACTCATATAACAAAAGGGCAAGAGTATGCTGGGAGAAGAAGATCAGAAGCCTAGTTTTGAAGCATGGTATTTTAAATATGTATGAAACATCTTGGAGATCTTAAAAAGTTAGATGCAGTTGTCTGGCATTCTGAAGGGATATGCACTTAGTGACATTCAGATTAGTGGTGATTTTGACATCATCAACACATCAATGATTGTTTACACCCATGGGATTATATGTGTAAAGTTAAATAGAATAGCATAAGTGATAACCAAGTTCAAGGATTGGATCCTGAACATCTCAAGATTTAGCTTGGGAATGTGCTAGTATCAGTGAAGGAGCCTGAACAATAGCAGCAAAGAGAAGGAAGTGATGCTATGAACAGAGGTATGTTAAGGGGAAGGAGGGAGTCTGAAAGAAAGCTCTTGGGTTGAGTCTAATGGAAACAGAGGGTTGAGAATGCAACGTGATGGCCATTAGTAGGCTTGGCAGACTTAGTTTAGTGGAGATAGTATTTTCTAAATCTTTCTGGCCTATGCTCAAGAGAGAATGGAAAGAGAATGTGGGGGAAGGAATATAGACTGGTCTTAGGTAACATTTTCCTGTGAGGCAAATGAGATTGTAGCTGGAAACATAATGGGGGAGGTTGTGACTTAATGTCTATACTAATGCTGCAGATCTAGCATGCAATGAGAAATTGGTGATGGAAGAGGTAGAAGAAGATATTGAACCGATTTCTTTTTATTTTATTTTATTTTATTTTCCGATTTCTTAATTTGAG
This sequence comes from Acomys minous, assembly GCF_964271855.1. NCBI lineage: Eukaryota > Metazoa > Chordata > Mammalia > Rodentia > Muridae > Acomys > Acomys minous. The sequence continues at coordinate 26,799,980 of NC_140491.1, read as the reverse complement.
GATAGGATACAGCAGACACATGAAGGAGTGGTCTTAGATGAGTAATCTCTTTTAAGTATTGTACATGAGGGAATGCAATATGGGTGATCTAATTACAAATATTTAGTGTGATTATTTTGTGTAGAAACTGGATGGATCTAGAAAGGATCATCCTGAGTAAGGGAGGTAACCCATACCCAGAAAGACACACATAGTACATACCTACTTATAAGTGGATATTAGCCCAACATAAATGTCCTCTGAGAGACTCCACCCAGTGAGGGATCAGGACAGATCATGGAACTCGAAGCCAGACTCTGGGCCAAGCACTGAGAGTTGTATGGAAGATTGGGGAGATGGAAGGATCCAGAGGGGTCAGGAGCTCTACAGGGAGACCATCAAGGCTGGCAGATCTGGACACAAGGGGCCCTGAACAAGCTGATGCACCAACCAAAGATAATGCAAGCAGAGAACTTAGAGCCTCTATTTGGATGCAGCCGATGGGCAGCCAATTCTCCACGTGGGGGCAGGGAGAGGGGGGAACTGCCTCTGTCCCTCTGACATGCACTCTGGTGCTGCTGATTTGATGAAGGCCCTTTGTCAGGGTGGCCTTGTGGCACACAGAGGAAGGGGACGCAGACCATCCTCATGAGACCTGATAGGCTCTGGTGAGATGGTGGGTCCCACTGTCAGAGGTCTAGGGGAGGTTAATAGGGCAGAAGAGGGAGGGAGGGAGGGAACGGAAAGATAAGAATGAGGGGATAACAGTCGGGATGTAATGTGAATAAATTATTATAAATAAAAAAATTCAAAAACATGTGGAAATCATCCTGTGCTTTTTGGTCTGTTGTCTTGGTGAATAGGGTGTAACATAATAAGATGAGAGAAATGAGGTAAAGATAGATAAAATAATTTGAGGTGGTATACGAATGTAGAACCAGTCAGGAGAATTTAAGATTTTCCCCAAGGGAGTTTATGTTGTATTTAGCAACAGTGGTGACAACCCTCTAAGGTTTAGCACTCATAGCTTTAAAGTGGACCAATCCTTGTGGTTGCATTTCCTTCATTTATGTTTGCAAGCATGGAATGATGAAGAGCTAGGTTCCTAGGCAGCTTGTTGTTTTTTTTTTTTTTTCCTAGCAAGGATGAGGAAGACAAGGCTGAGCATATGTGTAGAGGTCCAGTCAGAGAGACGGACTAGAAAGATGTGTTGAATACAAACCAAGGAGTTAGGCGTGAGTGACAGTGAAGAAGTGATGAGGTGCTACAGTAGGAAATGAATGGGGCTGGGGAAAGGCCGAATGTGGGTACAGCAGGGGAGAGATGTATGTGAAACTGCTGTCTTGTGGACTCATTAAAATGTATGGTTCAGATGTGTGATCGAGCATGGCGGTTTGGAAGGTGATAGTAAAATGAGTGTCTGAGAGCCAGAGAGCGCGCGTGCTGGAGGAGGAGCAGTCACGCAAGGGTGCTAGATGAGTCACAGGATTTACACTGACATCAGCAACGTGGAACTCATGATGACTAGCGAGGGTTAATTCCTGGGATAGTACAGGAACAGTATAGATATTTTTTCAGGGAACATTTGCTAAGTAAAGTCTTGTTATACAATGACAATCAAACCACAGGCCGAGAGATGTTTCTCATGGTTGTGGTAAAAGTTATTGATCCCATTCTACAGTGGGCTGAGTGAGAATTTTAATTAAAAAAAAAAAAAACAAACCCAGAATGCAACAGATTAGCTCTTTGGGTTTATTGTATGGTAATTTTTGTTTCCCTTCATCGTGCCTACATTTAACTTCCCAGAGTCCAACAGAACAAATTCAGATAGCACTAATCAGTGTTCTCTTGCTAAAAAAAAATGCCACTCTTTTCTATGTAATTAGGTTTTTGGAAGGAAGAGAAATATGAGAAGAGGATATTATATAGAAAGATGATGACAAGGCAGAGAAGGGTCAACAGAGTTTAGTTTAGTTTTGTTTTTGTTTTTGTTTCGTTTTAATTTTTTTATTAACTTATTCTTGTTACATCTCAAAGGTTATCCCATCCCTTGTATCCTCCCATTCTTCCCTCCCTCCCATTTTCCCCTTATTCCCCTCCCCTATGACTGTTCCTGAGGGGGATTACCTCCCCCTCTATATGCTCATAGGGTATCAAGTCTCTTCTTGGTAACCTGCAAAAAAACAAAAACAAAAACAAAAAACAAACTCAATTTTTTTTTGCACTGTTATGCTAGCCTTTAGAGTTTAGCATTGTTTTATACTTATTTTTTTCAATTACAAGTGAGATGTTGGGAGCTGACTACCTCTATAAAAACACTGAGTAATGTGAAAATACAGTGCTGTTTTTGCATTGACAAATGAAAGGAGGTTTTGGTCTTTGCCTGTGGTTTTTTAGGAAGGCAGAATGTATTCCCCCGACGCCCCCCGAACAATGTTACATTTGGGAGTTCCATTCCTAAGTAAGTCTGTTTAATCATTGTCTTTCCCTCAGTACAGAGAATTTCTCTTTTTCTCTTAATACACAAGACTGTATGCATGCTGTAATAATGTGTCATTATAACTAGAGGGAGAGAGTCTCCCATTTCCCTTGGAGGTATTTTGGCTCATAAGAGACTCCATACCAAGCCAGGTGTAGTGGCGTATACCTGTGATCCCTGCACTCAGGAAGGCAGAAGCAGACAGATTTCTGAGACTTTGAGGCCATCCTGGTCTACAATGTGAGTCCATGATAGCGAAAGCTACACAGAGAAACCCTATCTAGAAAAACCAAAACCAAAATCAACCACCACCACCACCACCACCACTAACAACAACAACATCATCAAGGATCCATGCCATTAGCATCTCTTCCTTTGGGAAGAATCAGAATCCATGTCATGTCAAGATATTAGAAATTATTCTCATAAATAGCCCAGTTTTGGGTTCTCTCTGGCAATAGCATATGGAGAACTATAAATGAAAGGAAAAGATATGCAATCCCAGAAGCCTATTAAAATATGCTTAAGCATTGGGTCCAAAAAGCATTCTTGAGTCAAGCTTTATTAGGAATGAACAGAATATTGTGTTTTTATCTTAAGTTTTAGAGTCTGCTTCCCAGGGGACAAGAACCATAAGAGAGAAGACACTGACCAACCACAACAGTGTAGGGCATTAAAGCGAGACACACTGGAAGAGTCCACACACAGACAGACCTTTCCCCCCAAACCCTCCAGGTGCCCCCACTCTCTTCACTGTGGGAGGGTTTCTCCACAGGGTGACATTGTCTGTTTCCTCTAATTCTCTCCTACATCCTGTTCCCACCACGCATGATATGTTCTCAAAGTGCCTATATTGGATAGGTTATTATCATTCTGCGTGTTTCTATGACTCATATATTCTCGAATGGAAGGCAGTGTAGCATACAGGAAAGATATAACTCTCTGGCTAGACAATTTGCCTTAAACTTAGGTTGACCCCTTACTGCTTGTGGAGTCTCAAAAAACTTAACTGGCTACTCAAGACTCCCTTTCCTCATGTGTGAAATAAAAGGCACCAAAGAATATCCTGCTATGTGCACTCAGTGTGCTTTCCATTTGAATCTGATGCTACGTCTGGCACCGTTACCTACGTTGTCACTGATAATGAGTCCTCTTGCTAACTCTGGGGAGTAAGAGTGATCAACGCTTCATGAAATTAGACATCTGATGTGCTGAGCCACTAAACAAGGCACAGGGTTGGGATTCAAGTACAGTCTTGTCTTGCTGCCATTACATTTCACGCTCTGCCTCCTCAGCTGGGAGCCTTCATGCTGTCTGCAGTGATACAGATGTTAACTGAGGGAGTCCATACGTCCTTACCAGAATGTTCCCAGGTGTTTAGTAGGAGGTAACTCCCTGGACAAATGGCTAGCTTATTCCACAGTCCTTGCATGAAAAGTTTGATCTTCTGGGGATAAAATTCTGTATGAGTTTATGTAATTTTTTTTGTTCCTGGAGATAGGACTATGCTCCACTTAAAATGACTATTTTAAAGACCACGATTAGAAAAAAAATCTTATTAAGTAGAGTGATAAACCCATGGTTTTCAGCATGATTACAGAAGATGACCAAAACAGCAGCAGCAGCAGCAGCAACAACAACAACAACAACAACAACAACAACAACAACAACAAAAAATCCGTATAATGGTAAGCAAACAGAAAAGGACACCAGCCATTGAGATGCATTGCTTTCTCATTGTCCTTTTAAACAATTAAAGATAGCACATAACTTGTGAAAGACAAAAATAAATAATTGGCCTATCATAGGCCCTTGTATAAAAAAGTGACAAAAATGGAAGAAAAAGAAAAACCCTTCCAAGATACATAGTTCTGGATAAGAGTGACTGCGTCATTATGTATCCAGGACACATCTTTCCATCAGCCAAAAACAAATAGAGGGATTACTAGGGTTTCAGAAGCTGTTTGGTTACAAGTAAGTTCTTGATGAGAAACCCAGGATTGGGAATACCTTTTTGTGTGCATGCAAAGTTCAAAAAGCTGACCAAATCTCTGTCCCCACAGATTAAACTGTCTTCCAAGAATTTATTTTACTTATATAACAGAGAGGTGGGGAGGCAAAATAATAAAAAGGCAGAATGAAAACTGTTGGTGGAGGCTGTGAGATAGAGAGATGTACACAAGAAGGAGGGAGGTTGACAGTAGAGTGGAGAAGAAGAGTTGCCATCCATTTATAAAGAAAAAAGAAAATGTTATGGTTTGGGTGGCTTCCAGCCAACTCAGCAGACTTTATTTGCTGTTTTTGTCAGAGACTCTGGGGAAAGACATAATCATTTCTCAACTGGAATTTGATTCCTTTTTAGCTGTGTAGGTGGAAAATAACCTGAGATTGCTGTGTTGGTCTTAAGTGGTCCAGGCACACTATCTCTTCCATGGTGCAGCCATCTGTTGGTAATAAACTTCTGCATGGTTGTCCTGTAAGAGTGGGAATGGAATGATGCATTCTTTCCTTCAGAGTACTTCTACATTGCTTTAGAAGGACTGTGGGACTTAGGGTGCCAGTTCACTCCAAAAACCTAAGGTGTCATGCAGATAGATAATTTTAGACAAGGCTGCATTGATGTTAGAAGCATTGCGACTACAATTCATGTGTGTGTGTGTGTGTGTGTGTGTGTGTGTGTGTGTGTGTGTGTGTTTGTGATGTTAGTCAAGACCCTACTATCTTTGTGTCCCTGAGGCAACAAGGAGGTAACTAGGAAAACGAAGGGAAGACCTAGGAACTGAGAAGACGGCTTGGGTCCCAAGCCTCTGGGAGGGTTCAGCTGAGAATGTATGTGTGTATGAAACCACAGTGGAGTCTGGAGCCAAGTTCAGCTGTCCAGGCGAAGAGCTTTGGTGCTGTGACTCAAACAGGTACAGACAAATTGGGGAGTAGTTGACAGAAGGATTGTATAAATTCATTTTCTGGTGCTGTAAGTGTGCACCCACGTACCGCGTAGCTATCGTGTGACCTTTTCCTGGAGATTTATAAAAGTTCTTTGTTTACCACAGATAAGATACCTACACAAACAATTCCATTCTAGTCAGTCATGATGAAACAATAAGTTTATTGAGGTTACTTAAAGGAACATGAGTGAGAGATTATATACAAGAACACAAGTGAGAGGAAGGCAGACCCCCTGCCAGCCCCAAAATAAGTGGCAACTCATGAAAGTGGCACTGTAGTAGCCCCTGCTCAACTAGCAGATAGTTGCCCAGAGGAGTGTCTTTTCTCTTAGGAGCTGAGTACTGACTGGACAAGCTAGAGAAGGCCGCAAGTTGTGTGACCAACATGGACTTCTTTGCTTCCCACCACCAATCCTTGAAAGGAATATTCTAATTCTCAGGGAATAGCTACGCAAGTGTAGTTGACAACAAAAAGAAGATTGTCTAGCCCATGGTTCTGGAAGTCGCAGAGCGTGGTGCTAACATCTGGGTGTTATCAGATGAGGGTCTTCTGCACAGTCCCAAGATGGCCTATGGCATCATAAGATAAAGAAGAGCAAGCTGCGTACCATGGCCTCCCTTTTCTCTGAAGGCTTTTAATGCCATTTTTCAGGCTCAGTCTGGATTCCCTCCCAAAGGTCCCACCTAGCCCCACCTCATACTTCACAATGGGGGTTACATTTCATCATAGTTATTTATAAGTATAGAGTTTTGGTAGGGACACTTAAGCCCCAGAAACTATTCAGTAAATACTAATGATATTTGTTTATTTGGTGTCTACTTTCTTTCTCTCTGCTTCAGCTTCAGTTATTTTGAATCCTCTCTGGTCTCCTTCAAGTGTGTAGATAAAAGCAACAATTTTAGCCAGAAGAGCCCTGGTGCTAGAACTGCAGACTAGAAGAGAAGAGGGAGAGCGAACATGGCTCCTTCATTACATGTCTGAAGCTACGGCATTATACCTCTTTGTGGCAGATCAGAGATTTGGGGTTTACTTTATGGGACTTTCCCAAAATGGAAAAATTTGGATCCCTGACATGGTGAAAAGGTTTTCTTTTTTCTGTTGGAGAGGAAGATGGTCATATACAGAGGTCAAGGTGAAGCTTATATCCAGATGACATATATGCTAGAACATGAATGAATGAATGAATGAATGAATGAATGAATGAATGAGAAAGAGTATGTGCAGGAGGTGCCTGAGATGTGTGCTGGAAATACATGATGCACAATGGTCCCTGGGGGTACTTGTCTGACTTCTTTCTCTGACCTGATGCTTACAACTTGTGTAGTTTAAAATAATGCAGCTAAGTGTGCTGTGGATGGAGCCATAGAAGTTCACAGTCCACTGCCAAAGTTCCTTATGAAAGACAAAGACATGCTTGTTCCAAACAACTAAGTTTCTAGAGTCAGTCCTGCTGTGCGATAAAGCAGCAACTCTTTTTTTTTTTCACTAGATCATCCCTATTTCATGTACTTTTTGTTTCTTCTTTATTTAAATAAATAGTTTTTGAAACTTTCACCCATGTAAACCTGTATCTTGATTATAATCACAACTCCCCAATCTCATTTCCTCTAGGCATCTCTAACATGTCTCCTCCTCTTTTCATTTTCATATTCTTTTCTCCCATCTTTTGCCAACCTGATGAGTCCAGTTAATTCAACCTGTTGGAATGTTGGCTGATCTTGTTGGCTTGATCATGTGCATGTAACCATAACAGCTATGGTTATGTGCATCAATAGTGCAATGATCATTTCATGTTCAAAAGACAGTATTTTGTTGCCATCATCCTATTCTCTAGCTCTTACATTCTTTATAGCCCCCTTTTGAAGGATGTCCCGTGAGCCTTGAGGGGAGGGGAACATTGATACAGACGTCCCATTTAAGGCTGAGCATTCCACAGTCATATATTCTCAACATTTTGGTGGGCTATGAATCTTTGCATTAGCTTTCACCACTGTAGAGAGAAGCTTCTTCAGCCACGATGGAAGGTAGCACTAATCCATGTGTATAAATATGAATATTTAAAAGTCTATTAGACAACATGACTATTTAGCAGTACAACAACAGTAAGTTCTCCACCACACCTAGGGCCTATGGCCTCCCTTCTTGTGACCTTTTGACCAAATTTAGAGTATCTTGGGTAAGTCATCTTCTGTGGAGCAGGCCTCAGATCCAGTACCAGAGCTGTTGGTTATTCCATCACCTCTTGCCACTATTGCACCCGTGGCACATCTTGCTTGGCATGTTGTTTCTGTAGCATGCAGGATTCACTGATGGCTTTTCTCCCCTAGAAGCTGGCATAGCACCTTATGGAACTGTGAAAGCCATTCAGATGAAAGGATGTTCTCAGTCAAATCCATATTTATTTCTTCACGTCCTACAAAGTGTGTGGTGTTTTCAGAAAATATTACCATCTAGTTATGATGGGCAACCAGGAGCAAAGGCAATGGTCTGTGACACACAGGAGGACTCTGAGGCTTCCCTTGGCCAATAATTCTTAGGGAAATATTCTGTGCCTTGCACTGTTATTTCTATGTTAAAAACCCTTATCTCCTGGGGGAAGTTATTATCTACTCACCCAGGGCTGTGTTCAAACTTCTTTAAAAATTATATTGTTGAATTAATATATAATAGTACATTTCCATGAGCTTTTTAAAAGCATCCTTAGTTTCTATCAAACCACACCTAGTCTTTCTCTCTCTTTCCTCCCGCAGCATCCCTACTTAAACCTTTACCCCAGTGTTCCTTCCCTCTACATTCATATTATTTGTGTTCTACTACCTCCTTACCTCTTAATATCTCTTTCATCCCCCTTCTCATGGGATATTTCTAGCTACTTGAATTCTACAGACATCTTAAATTAATCATGCAAATCTAAATATTTAAAGCTATGATCCACATATGAAAGAGAATATGCAACGTTTGTCTTTCTGGGCCTTGGTTACCTCACGTAGAATAACATTTTCCAGTTCCATCTATTTTCCTGCAACTTTCCTAACTGTATTTTTCTTTACAGAATAAAATTTCATCATGCATATGTAACACATTTTTTCATTAGTATTTTTGAGCTATGAGAACAAGAGAATTTCTATTATTTAAGATAGGTATAATTAAAATTCATGGTCAAATTAATGAGGGCTGAGAAAGTGAGCAATTACAGTCTCAACTTGACCTTTGTATAAAACTGACAATTTGTGATCGCCCACCCACCCCACCAGCCCACCCATAGACTGTCTCATCTGTCTTCCTACCCACTCATTTACTTATTTATTCATTTATCCATGCACCCTCTATCCATCTATATAACCACACTCACGCACTAATTTACGCACGACATAGTTCATCCATTTTGCTACCTCACCCTTCACTTCCTTACTTCCTTGTTTTACCACGCTCCAGACATTAATGGATCCCTATACCCTCAGATCCAGAGCACGGAGCCACGACCCTTGCTGACAGGCGAATCCATTTCCTTTCCCATCTTCAAGAAGTTTGCAGCTTAATGAGGTTTATAAAAACTATAGCAAAATGGGAAATTCTGGATCAAAGCATGCGGTAAGGTACTTATTTCACAGTGCCATAGATATTTAAAACAAATTTAATCCAAGTTTTGTGGCTCATGACTGTAATTCTAGCAGTCAGGAAGTAGAGGTAGCAATTCAAGGCCAGCCTGAACTACATACCAAATGTCATGCCAGACTGGAATATTATACCCTGCTTTAAGTTACACATTATCTATTTATCTATCCATCCATCGATCCATCGATCCATCGATCAATCCATCTATCCTCTCTCAATGGTATATCAATTTCTGTGATGTTCTCTGTGACTTTGTGGTTAAGAATGTGGTCTCAGAACTTGGATTACTAGCTATCTCATTGTAGAAGTTTCTTAATTCCCCCCTCACACATTTAATACAGGACTGAAAATACTTTACTCAGGATTACTGGGATTAAGTGAATCAAAACATTTATTCCTTAAGACTTTTTCTCATTCTGGGAAATGGGCAAAGCAGCTGTTGCTTTTCCATCAAGGACAGTTATGCTCAGGGATGCTATTTTTAGGGGAAATCATGGAGCTGCAGAGAAGTGGAGCTGGAAGTCTACCTCCGTGCCTTTTTTTTGTAACATTCTTTTTATTACACCACAAAGCCTCATATATTGTCTTGAAAAGCAACTGTTGTTCCCCAAGTGCCGTAGCTGCTGCCAGGTGCAGCTGGACTGGCTGTAAACACGGCCAGATAACACAGGCTTCAGCACAATGCAACCACCACTATTTTGCTCTCATCTGCCACTCAATTTAAAGTCCCTAGGTATCAGGGACAACAGGCATGGGTCAGGAGGCTGCCAGGCACCAACTTAATCAGTTGTGGACAGTCACTTTCATCAACTTCCTGATGGTAAACATGGCTCCATAGGGGCCTGGAGAATTAGAAATTCAATGTCCTTTAAAAAAAAAAACTAGCTGTAGAGTTTGAAAGCCCTCAAGAGTGAGATAGTTTCAACCGATACTCCAGTGAAAGCATGGGTAGATCTTCTTGATTGACTTAGCTCTTGGTTTTATTCTATGCGATTATATCAGAGTATGAAACGTGTGTGCTGGACATAGAAGAAAAGCATCAGGCTACAACCAGCAGTGGCTCTAAGAGTCCAGCAGTGTGAATACGGGTCAGTGGTAGGGTGCTTTCCTAGCATGCACAAGGCTATGAGATCCACCCCTAGAACTTGCAATAAATAAATTGAAACATGCAGTGCATGTGGCTATGGAAGGGGCATAGAGTTGCATTAATTTGTGTTCATGTTCATTGCTGCCTGTATTGAGCCTTGGGGCGGGGAGATTAAACAGCATGCAGTTTTTAAGACTGCCAAAGCAAGTGGAGGAAGGCACATAATACATAACCATAGTGCAGCATCATAGGGATAATATGACCTTACACAGGAAGCTGGGAGGAAGAAATGATTCATTTTTTTTTTTAACCTAGGAATGCAAGGAGGTTTTGGGCAGTAGCTCTTACTCAAGCAAAAATGAGTTTTCTAACAACCGTGAGGAGGAGGGTTTTTGTTGATCTTGTTGTTGTCACCCCCTTTAGGCATGTTTATAGCAAGAGAAACTGGTTTCTATGGTAATGAGGGGATTGGCTCATACTGATTTTTGTTCATCAGTGCAAAAAAAGTGAGACTGGGCCAAATCCCTAATTTTTTGGAATGGGTCACCAAAGGCATGGCAAATTCTCTATAACCGGAAACTGAATTCCAAGCCCTCTAAAGGTGCATTTGTGGAATTGAATGCTTTCAATGTTGAAAGAAATTTCACCCTGGGTGGGAGTGGTCATGGGAGGGAGTTGGGGGAAAGAGTTTACCCTAACAAGAAAAATGGCAATTCTTCTTCCATCTAACAAAACAATGTGTGATTTCACCAAAGGTCACACAGGTGAACAAATACATTTTTGTAGGGTTACTTACAGACCATGGATGAGGGGTTATGGCAGGAGTGCACGTGACTCTAAAGCAGCTGCAATGGGAGGCCTAGCATGCATGGCTACACTGATGAAACCCCCTTTCCATAGCCTTCTTAGCCTATATAATCTAGTCTCTTCATGAAATACTGAGGCCAGGTGAAATTAGGGCAGAATTGCAAACAACTGGTTAGGAGGAGTGTGGCTTGACATTCAGGTGAGGATCCCTTGACCCTTCTATGAGAGAATGTTAAAAGTCAGAAAGGCCAGCTGGCATGATCTTTCACGAGATCGTTTTGGCTTGGAGGATAGCTCTGCACAACAGGTAGACTGTCCACTTGAAATATGGAGAAGGTTTTTTATTTTGCCCAGACTGTCTTTGGACTTGAGTTGGCCTTTTCATTCTGGGCCTTTTTACAGTCAGAAAGGGCAGAGTTCATCATTTGGAGTTATGTAGACATTCTGTCTGATGTAGTTCGAGAGACCCTACAGAGTTTGGTATAAAGGCAAGGTGTCTGGAAGGAAGTTCAGTTCTTTTAATGTCTAATATGTGGGTTCGTTGCTATCTGGACAAGGAGGAGTTTTCCTTGAACAGATGGTAGTTCCCTTTTGGTTCCAAGTTGTTTGTGCAGCTACTTGCAACACAGACTCTCACCAAGCAATTCTTGTTTTTGAGCTTGAAGATGTATGAAGGCAGCTTCAGTTGGCAGAGCAGGGTATACGACCCACTGGAGGTAATTCTCATATCCTGTACTGATTACTCACAGTTCTTTCCAGTTTACTAATAGGTTTTCTCAATAAACATTATCCCTGTGGCCAGATGATGAGAGTATGATAATCAGAAAGACAGGGATGGTTATGTCTTTATAGACATCATTACCCTGTTTTCACTAAAGAAGGCTCATAATGATTATCATTAGATAACAGGGCGATGGGGCATGCTGTGATACTTCACTATTTTTTTCTACAGAATAATTCTAAACACCAGATAGGACACACTTTGAAGGTTGAATTTTATTTACATTTGCATGTCTGATGTTTGTCCCAGTTCCTGACATGTGTAATATATTCTATGAATATCTAAATGAAATAGCCTCTGGCAATTCTGAGAAGGTATAGAGTAGATAACATATTTTTTATTTTGTTTTCAGTGCTTAGCATCAACCAAGGGAGTGGCACATACAAGCAAAAGCTCCATCACTGAGTTAACATTCCCAGCCTTAGGTTATGTTTTTGATACTGCAAAAGATAAGGCCATATATACTAGTGGTAAAGGACGAATGTTTTCTTAACATTTACTATGTGACTCCCATTGGATGGGTGCTTCAAATGACTTTGTTAATATGATTATTAAAATGATTTTTAAATTTATTTTAATGTAACTTGTTTGGGTATTATGTCTGCATGTATGTGAATAAACCATATGTATGTGTGGTGCCCATGGAGGTCAAAAGAGGGTGTTGGATCCGATGGAATTGGAGTTTCAAACAATTATAAGCTGCAATGTAGAAGCAGATCTTCTGCAACAGTGGTAATTGGTCATAATCACTAAGCCATCTCTCCAGTCCCTAATATGATTCTTTTAAATGGCTTATTTTGTTCTGATAAAAAAACTAGGGTCTACACCTCCCCTTGGATGGGAGGCTTGGTAGCACTTAAAGAAAAAATAAGCAGGATAACAATATGAGACTTGACAGCCTATGAACATATAGTGGGGGAGGAGGTCCCCCTCGGTCATAGACCTAGAGGAGGGGAATAGGGTGAAAGCAGGAGGGAGGGAGGAATGGGAGGATACAAGTGATGGGATAACAATTGAGTTGTAATCTGAATAAATTAAGAAAAAAAAACCTAGGGTCTAAGGAGGGTTTACCAAGCTCTGGACACTTAGTGTTTTCATAACACAGAGGCTTTAAGCCATGGTCTGCCCGAATTAAAGGTTACAACAACTATATGTGTTGTATATTATACACACACACATATATAATGTTTTCCAAAGTTGTAGAAGTTACTGATATACTCACATGTAAAATCTACAACCAGTGGGTTTTTTTTCAAGACAGGGTTTCTCTTGTACTCTAGGCTGTCCTGGACTTACCTTATAGGCTGGCCACAAACTCACAGATATCTGCCTGCCTCTGTATCCTCAAGTTGTGGGATTAAAGGTGTGTGACACCATGCCCATCTTTAATCAATAGCTTTACATAAGTAAAGGCATCATGACAATTTGGCAACTTCTAGCTCCTCTCTCTCTAGCATCAATTTTACTATTTTTATCACAGAAGTTTTCAAAAGTGGCTGGCCAGAATAGCCCCTTGTCTGAGGATCGTACAAAAATGACAATCTAGAGATAAAATTAATGAGATTTTCTATTAATCACACGTTAACAGCCTTGGCTTTTTTTGTATTAAGACACAAAGGATGTGCCCAGGTGTCAATATTCCTGAAAAGCAGACAAAGGAGGGACTAGTAAGGTTTCATAAATTACCCAGATTATGTGTGCCAATAGATGGTGGCCCAGCTAAGCCTGACTTTTTCTAACTTGTCCAGAGACATGTAGAGTAATGAGACCGTCTCGGTTTCGAACGATCATGTGTGTATAAACTGTGAGCTAATCTGGTAGATAAATGGAGTTATACTTAGGGTCAAAATAGTAACAACATAATTTCATAACAGCTCACAATGTACTTTTCCTGCTGCAAAGGAAAGATGTCCTTTCTCCTCGATTTCTTTGTGCTTGCAAGAAAACCTAGTTGTATGTTTCAGTTGTGGGTGGAGAATGGAATTCTCTCAGTTTGTCCAATTTTCAGAGCATCACAAAAGAAGGAAAAGCTTTTCAGTCATTTGGAAATTGTAATAAATGGAACTCTGTGTCTGGATATTTACAGGGGACCTGGGTAATTATGGCTCTTTGATGTGTTTTGAAAAGAAATATCTCCCACTGAAGCTGGCATTCAGCAGGGGCACCGGGAGGCATGCCTTGCTTTTCTTCCCCAAGGAGCTAAGACCCACTTTCTCCTGTACAGTCTGTCTCCAGAAGCCACACACTGTTGCTTCTGTGGGATTCAGCAGAATTGTTGGTTTTGACTTCCGTCTCCCGGTGTGGCCTCTGGGTTCAAAGCATGTCAGTAGACAGCTTGGCTTAGAAAGAAGTTCCTAGTGAACTTAGGAAACGAAACACTTGGGTATGATGCCAGCTATAGGATTTGTGTTCTTGCTTGCAAGAGTCATTATAACCAGCCCTCAGTTTTTTCATGCATGAATTGGAAATGAGGCCTTTCTCACAGGGCATGGGTGACAATATATGTGAAAGTATGTACGTGTGCATAAAGTTGTTGTTGTTGTTGTTGTTGTTGTTGTTGTTGTTGTTGTTGTTGTTGTTCTTCTTCTTCTTCTTCTTCTTCTTCTTCTTCTTCTTCTTCTTCTTCTTCTTCTTCTTCTTCTTCTTCTTCTCCTTCTTCCTCTTCTTCTTTAGTCTGATACAGGGCCTCACTTCATAGCCCAGGGTGTCCTTGAACTCATAATCCTCTTACCTCTGCCTATGGAGTGCTGGGATTACAGGTGTGTCACATACAGAGATCTATCATTTTCTTAACTGTTTTCTCACATTTATGGCCCTATTAAAATAATTTAGAACAAGATGCTCTGTTGGGCTATAGACTAAGTGATCAATACTACCAAAAGATACCTCACTAATCATATGACTATAGTACTAGCATCACGGAAGTTCAATAAATCATACTTCTCTTCCATTTTCTTATAATTTACTATGCCTGCTAAGAAGTCAATGATATTTGTTCATAGCCCTTCACTGTAACTTATCTTGTGTGGGTCCACATGATTTTCATCTTATGACCTGGATCCACAACATTACACACACACAATATGGCACATCTATCTGAAACTGTTTAAATTTAAACACTTTTGGGGAAGTAATTGCTTACTTTCTTTGGATTCATAACTGAGAACAAGGTTTTATAAAGTTTCATGTCTTTAAGAGATATCTGTGTAGTCAATGACATGCAAATTTCACTTATTGGATTCTAAGTTGGTACTATGAGGGCTGGGTGATCACCAGTTGTGGCAGTTAATTTGTCAAATTGACCTAGAGTAGTAGTTCTCAACCTTCCTAGTGTGGTGACTTTTTAATACAGCTTCTCATGTTGCAGTGACCCACAACCATAAAATTGTTTTGTTACTACTTTGTAACTATATTTTTGCCACTGGTATGAATTGTAATGCAAATAAATATATGATATACCAGATATCTGATATCTGACTCCTGTATAAGGAGTGTTCTACTCAAAGGGGTCATGACCCACAGGTTGAGAACCACTGACCTAGAAGGTTAGTGAAGCACACATTTGGTTGTGTCATTGAAGGTGTTTCCAAAAGAATAATCTGAGGGGTCTGCTCTAATCGTCATTAGCATTATCTCACTGTTTTTCAGAGGAATAAAAGGGAAAAGGAGAAATCTGAAGAACACAGATTCTTTCTTTCTGTCTCTGATTTCATATATGGATTAAAAAGCACAATGAAGCTTCATCCATATGTTGCCAGTCAACCATCTATCAACCTTGTCCTGCTCGAGGCAATGCCTAGGGAACATGGGCTTCTGAAACTTCAGTCTATTATTTGTGGTAAATAAAGGAAATGGAGCGGTAGATGCAAACTGCTTGCTGCAGTGGTGTGTCAGCAGCAGGCAAGGCTGCAGTTGGTGGCCCTGCTCGGAAACATACCAGCTGGTGATGTTCTTATGTCTGCTCCCCCAGCCCCAACTGATGGGAAGGAAGTCAGGGGACTGGTGTGCCAAGTCTTCCTTCCTTTTCCCTCCAGTTTTCACTTTGGGCTTGTATACTCTTGGCGTGGGGGCTACCCAGCTGTAGGCCCTGCTTTTCAGCATTCCCATAGGGAAGCTGTGATGATTGGCTCTTTGAATTGAAGGAGGGAAGTGGGTGGCTTCCTGCACCTTCTCTAGTAAGCGCCAAACATTTCTTCCTTTACCATTTACTGAGGGACAAATGGACTGTTTCTATTTGATTGCAGTGGGACAGTTGGATTAAGTTTTATGTCTAGATGGGGACTTACAGTTAACACCAGTGTTTTATCTTGAGAGGACACAGCCTGGATCCCATTTTAGAGCCAGCCATCTGTCACTTCTATCTCCTGGGGTCCTCAAATTGAAAGGCAATTGCAGTCTTTGGACTTACATGAGTCTGAATTTCTGAATTTCCAAATATGTGGCTTTGAAAGTTTAATATCTTTAAATCTCCCAGTATTTTTTGTGAAGTGAAGAATGAAGGGATGAATGTATGTATGGATGGATATGTGTATGCATGGTATGTATGCATGCCTCTACCCATCTATGTTTATCTGTCTTCTATATCTTACTTTAAACCCCTTATGGTTTTCAATCCTTATAAATGTGTAGAGATATCACAGTTTTCTAAAGTCCCATTTTAAAATGGCATGTTTATTTCTTAGGTGTGCCAATACAGTTGAATTTCAAACTATGTACATGTACAAGTATGTGTACTTTGCATGACTGTGAATGTGCAAGCATGTGTGTGTGTGTCTGTGTGTGCACACAATGCTGTACACTGTTTTGAGAGGCACAAGACAATGATACTCAGAATATCCACACTGGATCTTGGTTTTCCCATTCACTGGTCATCTTCCCTTGGAAATTATTGAAATGACTGAACAAATGATGCTTTCTCTTTGATAAGATGGAGACAATAATAGTGTTTACCACATAGTATTGTAAGGAGATTCAGCAAATACCTAAGCAGTTAAAAGAATGTGATTTTTGTAGATGGTTGAGGCATGGTTATAATATTAGAGATTTTATTCTGAGGAAGCTGTTTTCTGGTGTATATACATTCTTGCTTTAGGTATAAGACATCACAACTTTAGAATTATTGAATCTTGAAACGATGTTTCCCTGTTCTGTATTTCTCCTTCTGTCGTCCAATTTCCTGATGTTTCTATAGCAGTTCTGTTTTACATGTCTACTACTCGTGAAAGTTGTTTTTATAAAACTGAGTTTGTTTTTCTGTTTCTCTCTTAACTCAGCTATCATAGAGTAATTGAGACTCCATTATATTGTTTCTACTAGCTTCAAAGCCCAAGAACTGAGCAGTTATTACTTTATTCTTTACCCTGTAAGGTAATTTGGCTTCCTCCTAGTATACATCCCAGAGATACCTGCACTTTGTAGCTTTCCTTGCTGAGCTCTCTCTCTCTCGGTCCTTCCTGAATGTCTGCTGGTGGCCGAATGCTCTGCTTCCCTTCTGACTCCCCTCCCCTGGCTGGCAGGAACGCTATCTCTATTCTCTCCCCTGCTCAGCTAAACTGAGCTGCTTTATTGACATATCAGTGGACAATTAGGGAGCAAAGTTTATACAACATAGAGACAGGCAATTCGCTGAATGAGGATTGCAACCAGGTATGGGGGTATAGAAATCAGCATTTGCATACACAATAACCATATGCCTATGACAACTGGTGTCCTATTTTCCTCTGTCACGAGAAGGAAGTGTACCCTTTAACAAATGTGGATACACACATATGCACATATTTGCTTATCTATTCAGTATAAAAGAATACCTTATAGTAAACCAAGGAGGGAGCTCTGAATTAGATTAGAACTGTAATCCTGCAATTACAAATTAAGTAATAGAGGAAATGGGCAGGCAAGGTCAACTATTAGCAGAAAAGATGGAAGGGAAATGAACTAGATCCGTTTTGTCTTAAAAAGAAAAAAATAGTTCCACCTTCTGAAAACCAAGGGAAGAAAGAACAATTTAGATGGAATGGAGAATCCTCACGTCTAAATTGTGTCCTCTAAGTACAATTCCTAAGGAAGAACTGCGACTTTTACTGAGGAGTAGATGATTACCAGTGTGGGGCAGGGGAGGTGTTAGATGGTTCTGGAATATCTGGTTATATCTGAAAGCAGAGAAGCTATCAAAAGTCCTTGGGATCATGTTTTAATGACTTAAGAGCAATGAGAAGTTGTGGGAAATTTAAGCATCTAATAACAACTGAGATATATTGAAATACATCATACATGTTTTTTAAAAAACCTTGAGTTTAAAATGGTATTTTTAAAAACAAACTATTCACTGTTTTCTTTGGACAATTCTAGAGTGTCTCTTAATTATTGAGAAAAGTGGAAATAAGGGGAAAGATGAAACACTTTTATCTTTTTGTAGACAAGCCATTTCTTAAGACAACCAAATTGTTGCATGGGAACATTTTTCTTCATAAAGCATGCCTGATAATAAATGAAGGAAGGTAATTTGAGTTAGAACGGAGCTGTAATCTTCAAATTCCAAATTAGTTAATAAAGGCCGAGGCAGGTGTGATGATCTATGTCTCCTTTCCTACATTTAGGAAGCTGAGGAAAAAGTTGCTGCCAGTCAGGGTTATGTGATGAGTCTCAGGCTAGTGAACGAAACCCTATATGAAGAAACAAAACAGAAAAAAAAAAACCAAACATACATAATAAGGATAGTTACCAATTTCTTAGGTGAAATTCCAGTGGGGAGTACTATAATGAGTTGATTTGAATTGATACCATGGAAATTCATCATGTTAGTAGAGGTGGTCATATGTTGACAAAAAAGGACCTTAAATGTAATTCAAACCATCAAGTTGAACTTACACTTTTCAGAAAATGCTGGAATAGATGCATATATTTTGGAATATATATATATATATAGTCAGGAACTCTACAAAAAGTTGCACGTTATTTCAACAAATAAATTATAAAGATAAACAAAGGAGTCTATGGAAACCTCCAATGATGGTCTCTACTTATGGAGTATTTTTTTTATCACCTCAAAGGAAACTCTAGCTACTTAGTATCATGCCTTATTCATCTCTGTAAACCCTAAGCTTTGTCAACCCACTATCAACTAATTACAGATATTTTCTTTAATCAGAGAGAGTGTATATATACCAAGGTATCTATAAATCAACTAGAATGCCCAGGATGTCTGGGGCCTTTTTTAGGATTAAGGAATAGAAAGGGAAAGAATGAGACAAGGTTCACCACACATTGATAACAGATTCATGGGATTTCATTGCATTAATTTTTCAGCTCCTGCCCATAGTTGCACTCTCCCCCAGTCAATAAACAGCTTTAAAATAAAAAAAGAATACACGCATCACCATACCTTCTTTTTAAGGGATTGTTACAAACTCTCTGCTCACCCTTGAACCTTCTTGTTCCTTTATGCCAATTTTGGCCATTTGCAAGTCACAGACTTCTTCATGTAGACTATAGAGTTTGGTGGCCCAAAGGGACAGCCTTTCTAGCTCTTAATTTACTGTTGCCTTGAATTCTTTCTCTGCTTTTATATTATTTTGTTAAAAGTCAGAAGTTATCCTTGTTCTACCTCAAAGTAACCCCACATACTTCCAGGACCACTTATGAGACACCTGTTTACTTGGCCCCAGATAAGCATCCAAATGTGTCTTTGAATGGTTGTTATTTGATAGTCCTTTGTGTATAATAACAAAGCCTAATAAGCATAAAACAAAACAGTACTTAGAAGTTGTGAGTTTTGGGAAAGCAAGACATTTGAAGACCAACAAAGAACACAGTGCTGTGGGAGAAACATAATTTATGCTCCCAATGTAACAGTGATAAGATGCACAGAATAAATGGTGAGTCTCTGCTCCTTCCATGTCTCAGCCATCCATATCTTTAAAAGGAGAATCACGAGGATTGAGAAAGATAGTGTCTTTCCCGGGGGCTGAGCTATAACCCGAGGAGTGAATTAGTTGCTTGCATGGTAGAGTGACCAACAGTCACATTTTCCTCCCCAGAATTGAAGTTTCTTAGGACACAAGATTTAAAGCTAAAGACAGAGGCTGGAACTCTACTTCAGCGCTTTAGAATGCTCACTGCTTTTCCAGAGAGCCCAGGCTGGGTGGGTCATAGCCACCTGCAACTTGGCTCCAGGGGACCGGATGTCCTCTTCTGGTTTGTACAGTCACCCAGCTGCATATGTCTGTGGGCATGCACACACACTGTGCAACCCACGAATAACTGGTCGCCCAAGAGTGAGACCAAAGGAATATTTCTTAAAAAAAATATAGGCCTAATTATATGGGTAAAATTTTGAGGAAAAAGTAGTTATTATGGCAATGAGAATATTCTTTTCTTGTGTAATTATTTATATATACAAAATTGGGTGGGAGGTCTTTTAACATTCAGAATTCCTGAACTCATCACCTTCCATGGTTCTTTACAACAAAGCCAGCAGAATCCTAGGAAAACAACTCCCCAAAAACATTTGTCTAAGGCTTTCCAGTTTCCAGACAACAGAATCATCAGTAGTAAAATTCCCTTACAGTTGTCACTTTTCTTTTCAGAGGGATATTAGTGCATTTAAACACTTCAAAGTCAGTGAAAACAAGTCTTTTCTCTGAGTGGCTAAAGCTAACTTATAACATAGCTTTGCCTGCTTTATCCTGCACTTACTTTAGAATTTTTTCATTTGTAATTTAAGAAATTTAAAAATGGTGCTCCTGCTTTATAAGAACAAAAAGGAATACTGGCTCATTTACTCTCTTAATTTAACAGAGAGGGTGATTTTGTGTTTATATGCTAGACAGCAGATTCCTTCTTTCTTTCCATAGGAATATTGAAAGCAGGAAAAGAATAGATGTAATTGTGTACACCTTTAGTCCCAGCACTTGCAGGGCAGAGGCAGACTAATCTTTGTGAGTTAAAGGTCAGGTGGGTCTACCTAATGGGTTACAGAACAGCCAGAGATACATAGTGAGACACTTACTCAAAAAATAGAAGACAGAAAACCAAAAACCAGAAAAAGCAAATAAGGACAATAAGAATTATGATGAATATAGCATGTGCAAAATTTGTGGAGTCCATGGAATGGTCTCATGGAGTTATCCTATTTCATTTAAAATTGGGTTGGTATAAATGTGTATTATTTTTGTTTGAGTTTTCATAACATTCACTAGATTACTAGAAGAATAATTTGTTAAATAAATGCAATTGAAGTCTTAGGGTGCTGAAGAGGAAAGACCAAAACTAATCATACCTATTAATAGTTATGAGAATAAATATTAAAAACATAGTGGATCTCCACTCTTGCTTCTCTCTGCGCTCCCTCTCCTACCCTGTTCCATCTCTTCATCCACTTCCATTATCTTTTTTATTTTCCCTTCTGGGTGAGATTCATGCATCCTCCATTAGACCCTCCTTGTTACTTAGCTTCCTTGGGTGTGTGAATTGTAGGCTAATAATGGCCTATAGGTGAATACATGCCATGCGCATCTTTCTGGGTGTCGGTTACTTCACTCGGGATGATCTTTTCTAGTTCCATCCACTTGCCTGCAAGTTGCATGATTTCCTGGGGGAGAGATGGGTGGGAGGTGAGAGGATGGGAGAAAGAAGGAAAACCAACGGAGTTGAACATCTCTGAGACAAGGTGGAGACCTGCGACAGGGTAGGCTCCTGGGAGGACATAAGGGTGACTGTAGCTGAGACTCCAAGCAGCAGGAGATACAGAGCCTGAGGAGGCCATCTTCTCATCAGACTGGACTCCTAGTGGAGGAAGGGGCCACCAACCCCTTCAACCTTCAACCCCAAATTTATCCTGTCTACAAGAAGTACAGGGACAAAGAGAGAGCAGAGACTGAGGGAATGTCCAACCAATGACTGGGCCAACTTGAGAACCACATCATAGGAAAGAGCCAACTCCTGACATTATCAAGAATACTCTGCTATGCCTGCAGACAGGAGCCCAGCATAACTGTCCTCTGAGTGGTTCCACCCAGCAGTGGATCCCAACAGATGTTCCAATCCACAGCCAACCATGAGGTGGAGCTGGAGGAGCCTTGTAGAAAAGTTGGGGGGAGCGGAGGATAGAAGGACCCAGAAGGAGCCAAGAATTCCACAAGAAGAGCATCAGAGTCAACTAACCTAGGCCCATGGGGCCTCACAGAGACTGAAGCACCAACCAGAAAGCATGCATAATCTGGACCTATGTCCCCTATACATATGTAACCGATAGGCAGCTTGGTCTTCATGTGGGTCCTCTAGCATGTGGAGCGGGTGCTGTCTCTGACATGGACTCTGTTGCCTGCCTTTTGATCACTTCTTCCTAGAGGGGCTGCCTTGCCTGACCTCAGAGGATATAGAACAGTCCTGATGAGACTTGATGTACTAGAGTGGGTTGATACAGAGGTGGGGGCGCTCCTCTTCTCTGAGAAGAAGGGGAGAGGGAGAGAGGGAAGGGGTGGGAGGATGAGACCAGGAGGAGAGGAGGGACAGCGCTGTGGCTGGGATGTAAAGTGAAGAAATAAATAAACTTAAATAAAAAGAATATAGTGGAACTGCCCTGCTGTCTTAGAGTGCTGAAGGGCAAGAGCAGAGATCAGCAAGAGGATATCTCCCAAGTTGGGGCATTGAATTGGTGCCAAAAGGCTTTGGATTCAGGGCTGAAGGAACTAGAATCCGATCAGGGCAAATTACGGAACATTAGGACTTTTGTGCTTCCTGGCAGCCATAGAATTCATCGTCGTCATTTCTATGAGACAGTCTCTCATTGCTGCATTATTGGTGTTCAGGATGGATGATTCCTGGTGCTGGAGGGCTTTTCTACAAATGGTTTAGCAACCATCCCTGGCCTTTCCTGCCTAGTAGATGCCAATAACCCTTCCACAGTCTTGACAAGCAGACATATCTGTAGACATTTCTAAATGTGCCTCGGAGGGCAGAGCCTCCTCCAACTGGGAATAAATGTGGTAGGCAGACTCCTGAGAGGCAATGACTTGCTGTTTTGCACAGGCCAAACTGAAGGCAGCAGAAAGTCTCTCTGTGCTACACAACATTGTCTACAGCAAAGTCTCATCTTTGAAATTGTTCGCAGCAGCTGGGGTCTTGATTTCCCCAAGGTGATTTACACAGCTGCATCTGTAGGAGTTGCTTGGTTATCTGTCTGTTCTGACAGGGCCCCTGGTGTGTTTGAGGGAGGTGCATCTTTGACTATCAAAGCATGGGCACATGTGCAATTACATCCCTGCAGTTGTGCAGGCCAAAGCATGACAATCAGAGCTCTTTGATCCAAGGCTTATTTTGTTCTGGTTGGTATCAGAAGTTCCCATCCTTAGATTGAGTAGTGAAATTGATTGTATATTTCATTTACCACAAGCCGGCCAGCTTGTACATCTATTTATCTATTTATTTTCTGGGCTCACGTTCATAGGCAGCAGTCATAAAAATCTTTAAAGTATTTTCCATTATGACTTGGCTTTCCAGACTAAGTTTGGGAGATACTGCACTCTCAGTATCTTGCCCTTGGAATGTCCAAATGGAGACTCTGGGTAAGTCCAGAGCTAGAGATGCTGTGCCTGTAGCTGAACTGTAGAAGAAGCCAAAGTATCTGAGGGTGCAAACAAAATGGGATAATACAGGAGGCCAGAATGTAAACCAATTAAATGAGGAGAAAGGTTTTCCAGAATGGAAGCACCAAAAGCAGATTCTAAAGCAGAGATACGGAGCCACTTTAGGGCAGGGCGATGAGAGGAAGGAGAAGGGACGCTGCTGTGAAGCAAGGTGGAACAAATACTTAGTGAGCCCAAGCTGCGCACTGGGCACTGTGCTCTGCATCCTCAGGAAGGATGTGTGGGGCAGGCTGTGCCATCTGGAAACGAGGCAGAGAGAAGCTGTACTGCCCTGATCAGTCACACAGCCGAGCAGAGCAGGGCTGGAAGTGAAAAGGGTGAGAACTCTGGGCTGTCTGATGCCAGAGGTGAGCTGTGGGTCACTGGGGTCTCTACTCTCTCAGCAGTACACTGAGTAGATTGTAAGAATTTAAAGGACCAGGAGAAGATAAATGCGAAAGTTGTTTTAATCATCCTCCTCGTAGTCGATTCATAGGAGAGAAGAAAGAGGCCCATGGTCAAAGCAACCCAGGTTTAGGCAAGTGTTGTTGGTTTTCAGAATTCCAAAGATGATACAGCTAAAAGCCCCAGGTTATTGTATTCTGTTTATTGTTCAGCAGAGGATGCTTGAGTTTGGTGAGCAGCAAAGTACCAAACACTGTAGATAGCAAACGCTGATAGTTTCAGCACTCTACAGGTTGGAAGTTTTTTTGTTTTGTTTTGTTTTGTTTTTGTTTTTTTCCTTTCTCCCAACTGACTGCATAGAACCTGCTGGCACTAGCATGCTAGCCAGCATCTTCAGAAGAACGTGGATTGTGTCATCAGATGGACAATCCGCTAGATATATGCTTTAGGTAAGTTAAACTTAGCAGAGTTTGTCTGAGCAAAACAAAGAACCAATTCAGGAACCAGACAGCGTGCAGAGATGGAGGCAGTTCACATGGCCTCACACATGTGAGCAGTGGGCTGCCATGGGCAGAAATTGGAAGCAGAGTAGAAGAATTATTTGATTGGCTCTAAGATTCATTTTGGTGTGCTCTGATTACATGTCTCCCTTTTATTGGTTGAAACTGGCTATTGTTAAACATTGTCTATTGTAATATTGCGTTTATGACATTTGAGCTCAAAGTAGAAAAGGGAGGCTCAGGCTTATGAGCTTTTGGCTAATCAATTGATTTAGAACCTGTGAGTATATCTCTTTGTTTTCTGTTTCATTGTTGATCTTGTGTGTGCTGTGTCAGTTTCAGAAGTGAGATATTAAGGCCTATCTATTGTTGAAGAATCTATTTTACTCTTTAGTCCTATCAGCTTTTTTCCATATATTTCATTGCAGTCTTATTAGTTTATACCTGCTTATGATAGTTACATCTCCCTATGAGCAAACCTTTTCAGTCTTATGAAATGAAATGTCCTACTTTGTCTCATACCAGTTTTTGTCTTAAAGTGTACCATGTCTGACTTAAAATAGCATCCCAGCTCTTTTCGTTACTGCTTGCATGGTGTGCGTGTCTTAATGCTTACGTAGTGTATTTGTCTTTTTCTTTAGGTTTTTCCCCATTAAAATAATTATTTTTATTTTGTGTGTATAAGTGTTTTGCCTATATGTATGTAAGTGCACCACAAGCATGTTTAGTGCCAGCAGAGCCAGCAAAGGGCATCCTATTCCCTGCAATTGGAGTTACAGATGGTTATGATCTGCCATGTTGGTGCTAGGACCCAAAACTGGGTACTCTGCAAGAACAGTATGTACTCTTACCTGCTGAGCTATCTCTCCTGTTCTCTTTCCTCTACTTGTTAATCATTTGACTCACTTGTGTATTTTCTCTATCTAGTGAGTCCCCTCTCCTTACTGTCTTTTTCTGTTTTTTTCCTGCTTATGTCTTATCCTTAATAATTCATAATCTATTTCACTAATTCATGTTGAGTTTCCCCTGTTATTTATATATTCCACATGCTCACATTTTATTGAGAACTGTTGAATCTTAGTAGTTTTCCATTGTCAGGGATAATGGTATTAATGTCTTCGGAAATGGAGTGGGAAGTACTCCTACTGCAATTTTGTATAAGGTTGGTATTATTTATTTTCTAAAAGTTTGACTAAATTCACCAGTGATGATACCTGAATTTGAAGTATTTTTTCCTACCCCAAGAATGCCTTCAGTGGGAAATGTTCTGCCTTATGAAACATTTTGATCTGTTTTTTTTTTAAACTCATGTCATGTTTAGTAGGTTTCTTATATGATACGTGGTCATTTGATAAATCATCTATTTCATTTAAGCTATCACCTGTGTCTTCATATGCTGTTACATTGTTAATAATCCTCTATGTTTCTCTGTGGTTACCTGTGTAATGCCCAGAGACTATTCTGCAATTTCTCACTTGGTTATTCCTGACTTTCTTTTTGATCAATCTAGCTACAGGTAGTTCATTTGTATTGACATTTTTAAACCTTATGGTTGAAAGGGCTCACAGTTTATTGATTTTTCCTTCTTGTTTGGTTTTAATTTTATTGATTTAATGCTTTTTATTACTCCTTTATACTTTGGGTTAGGTTTTTATTTTTCCAGGTTCTCAGTGTGGGTACGAAGATAACAGATATTGGATATTTAAAGAGTTAGTGATCGAAAATATCTAGTGCTGTAAAATTTCCTCTGAGCACTGTTTTATCAGTACATCATAAGTTTTGATAAGGGATACTTTCTAATATCCCTTATCAATTTCTTTTGACACATAGTCTATTTTTCAAATGTGTTGTTTTCTGACTTTCTTAGTAGCTTTTCATTTTATAATAGTTAGAGAGATGAATTGTATACTTTCTATTCTTTGAGATGCTTTGAGATTTTCTTTATGGCCCAGACATGGCATATATTAGTAGATTTTCCCATGTATACTCTAAATTAAGCTCTTCTTTGATTACTGTGCTTGTGCGAATGAGAAATGTCCTCCATAGTCTTCAGTATTTGATCCACAGTTGGTGATACTGCTTGGGGGAAGGGGGTTGAAGCCTTGAGTGATGAAGTGCATCACTGGAGTTGGGCTTTGAGATTTAAAAACTTGCCCATTTTTAGGCAGAGTTCTGTCTGTGGCAGAAATGAGGACATTTTCTCAGTGGCTGGTCTGCCACATTTGAAGCCATCTTCTTTGAGGTAGGGTGGGCGTTGCCAGGAGTTAAACTGTCTTATTGTCAACGAATCTTTAAAATAACAAAAAACATCTTTAAATATCATATTCTGTAGGTCTCAGGTTTTTTGAAGACCTTATCTAACTATTTTACCTTATCCATCTGTTAATCCTAGGATGTATATTTTTGTATTAACATTAAACTAGCAGTTGACATGACCATGATTTGGTCAACTAAGAATTAAGTTGTATTTTTTTTAATTATCCTAAGCAGCCTGCAATAGCACTTTCAAAGTATTGGAAGTAAACCTTGTATTATAGTTCAGCTGTATGGCTACAATACTTCATATTAGACATATATACATATATATGTATATACATATATATAATGTAAAGAATAATCTTAAATTTGAATTCTATACCAATATATCAAAATTAAACTTATTTTGCATCAATATATAAAATTATATACCAGTGAATTAAAACTAACCTTGTGAGTAACAATTAAAGCATTAAGTTGAGGAGTGGATTCAATAATCTACTTTTTGTCCTAACTTCCCTATGTATTTCTATATTCACCCTTGTAGATATTGATTTACATTTAAAATTTTAGATGCACCAAGATAGGAAAGATGTTTTCTTCAAGGCTGGCAAATACAAATAGCCAAACCACTATGATGTAACATTTATATAATTCCTGATTGTTTCAGGGTTCTTATTGCTGTAGGTAGCTTATTGTATATATGTGTATATGTTTTAAAAAGTATATATGTAAAAAAAAAAGAAAAATAATAAAAAAAGAAAAAAGAAAGAAAAAGAGACGGAAAGCCTCACATTACTTCCAATTTGCTCTCTACTTCATGCTTGTAATTGAAGATGTGAGCATTGAGCATTCTGTTTCTGCCTGCATGCCTGCCATTTGCTGCCATGCCTTCTGTGGTGGTTTTACTGACAATGGGACCATAGATTATACATTTGAATACTCAGTCTTCAGTTGGTAGGACTGTTTGGGAAGAATTAGGAAGTGTGGCCTTATTCAGGAGGTATGTCATTAGGGGTGGTAGGGTGGACTTTGAAAAAAATGCCAGTGACATTCCATGTTCATTTTCTCTGCCTCTGACTTATGGGTTAAGATGTTGGCTTTCAGATACTACTCCAGTGATATGCCTGCCTGTCTGCTGCCATGTTTTCCACCAATGATGGTCATGACCTCTAACCTTTGAGACTATAAGCACCAAATAAACCATTTTCTCTATAAGTTGCCTTGGTCATGATGTCTTACCATGGCAGTAGAAAGGTATCTAAGGTACTGCCCCACCCACTGCGATGAATGGATGATTATTCCTCTAGGATCACAAGCAAGAATAAATTCTTCCTTCTACAGGTTGCTTTGGTCATGGTGTTTTATCACAGGAACAGAAAAGTAACTAATACTACCGCTTTGATGACTTTATCAAACTGAATTGGAAGTTAAGTGTCGTTTACTCTATGATCTTATTCTGTTTAATTTTTCAGCTACCAGGAAAGGAGTGCAGACATTTCTAATCATAATTGAAAATCTGTTAATTTCTTCTTTTGTATTTATTAGGGTTTTTTTCCTTCATGTACTTTGTGCCATGTTATTACTTCCTCATATATTTTGAATGATTAGAATTTGATAAATTAGACTAGTTCTTAAGATAAAAGTCTCTCTTATAGTTCAAGATCAACCTTGGCTACCATAGTGGATACTAGGGTAGCCTGGGTTATAGAACACCTTGTATCAAAAACAAAACAAAACAAACAAAAACTCTACTTCCTTCTTAGTTACTGGGACTAGTATATTAGTTACCTTTATGTTGGGGTCATAAAACACATTGACCAAGGCAACTCAGAGAAGAAAGAGTTTGTTTGGTCTTAGGGTTTTCAAGGGTTAAGGTTCATTAGAGCAGGAAGAGATGGTGGTAAGCAGAAGGCATCATAGCAGAAATAGCTCACATCTTGGACTATAAACAGAAAGCAGAGAGAGTGAACCAGGGATGGTATGTAGCTTTTGAAACCTCAAGCCCTGTCCTCAGTGATACATTTCCTCCTGTAAGTCCATACTTCTTAAACCTACCTAAATATCTCCACTAACTGGGGACCAAGTGTCAAATATCTGAGCCTATGGGGAACATTCTCATTCATTTTATAACTACTAATAGAGTTTTGTTCTTAAAAGTCTACCTTGATATGTATAAAGTCACTCCATTGTTCTTAGTATTAATTTCTACACAGTGCATCATTCTCTATTCTTCCAATTTTACAATGTAAGACTCCGCAGTTTATTTCTAGTTTTTATTTATCTACTTTAATTGTGTGTGTGCCTGCTCATCTATATATGCAGGTGCCTGATTAGGCCAGAAGAGGATGTTGGATTCACTAGCACTGGTACTACAGGCAGTTGTGAGCCTCTATGTGGGTGCTGGCAACGCAATTGCTTCTTCTTTAAGAGCAGTAAGTGCTCTTATTTTAATTTTAGAAGATTTACTTTGAATAAAAAGCCCTTCCCACTCAGAGCTACACACTAAAAACTGCCATTTCTGCTCATTTATATCTGAGAAGATACCTTTCCTGCAGCCCAGAGGCATTCCCAGTGCCCGAGGCATAACTCCAGGACACAGAAGCCACACAGGGAGAGCCCTTAGAATGTTGTTTCCAGTTTCAAAGGCTTGAGCCAGAGACAGTGCCTCTGCCCAACTGTCCTGGCTTTGGTAAGGTAGTCTTAAGGACTAAGCATCCACTTGGTCCCGAATGCCATGCGCTGCTGACTGCACCTTCAGTTCCTCCAGGTTCTTGTCCTTCTCATCCATAGCCAGAAGGGCAGCCCTGCTTCATGCTTCTTGAAATCCAGATGCTACCAGGTTTCTTGAAAAGACATGGATGAGAGGGCTCATACTGCCCGAGAAGACATTGTAGTGAACGTGGCTTGCTGATGGGCTCCAAAGACACTGGAGTACCCATCTTTTCCTAACTGGGTCATCACAACCAGGGTGTGGCTTCTGAAGGGCAAGCAGACCACCTAGGTATGCCCACATGTGCGTACCTCACATATCACTTCTGTCTGCCACCAATGGGCTGTCCTCTATGGTTCCATCCATTTTATTTATTTATTTTTTCCACAGAAATGTCCATAACCTTTCCTGTATACAAATCATTCATTAGTCGGGTCTCAGTAGTTTTCTTATGTGAGAACATTTTTGAAAGCTATTTTCCACTGGATACACAATGTCATTTTTCCTTCAGCACATTACAGCTGTTTTGCTGTCTTTCGTCTTGTGCTCCTTGGGATACAGACATGGCAGCCATCCTTTTGTTTGCTTTCCTGAATACAATGCCTATTCTACCTATAACTACTTTTAAAAGTTTTCTCTGTGTTCTTGCTAATGTTTTCTTTGTTTTTTTATTTTGTTTTGCACTGGAACTTTTGACTGTATGTATATGATCTTAATCATATTTGGATAAGATGCCAGCATTTGCTTCTTTATGTATTCTTTCCTGTTTCTCCTTTTTTGACTCAAGTGTCATTGATATTAGACTCAAACATGTTGATGTTGTCCCTGCTGTACTAATGCTGTCCCTGTCCCTGCGTCATTCCCCCATTATCCTTTTACCTTCTGCCTGTTTTTGTGTCTCCTTTTGTAATGTTTTCAGAAAAAAATTATCTTTTCCCATGTTATTTCTAATCTGTTATTATTTCTATGGTACACACACACACACACACACACACACACACACACACACACACACACACACATATATATATAAACACACACATATTAATTTTAGGTTGTATTTATTTTCTTCTCT
Organism: Acomys minous; assembly: GCF_964271855.1. Lineage (NCBI taxonomy): Eukaryota > Metazoa > Chordata > Mammalia > Rodentia > Muridae > Acomys > Acomys minous. The sequence continues at coordinate 26,769,713 of NC_140491.1, read as the reverse complement.
AGAAAACACATTTGAGTTTTTTTTTTTCACTTAAAGTTTTCTCCTTATCACATTCATGGACTTTTGTAAGTTTATTGAACTTACTCAGAACAGCTGCCTTAAAAATTCTTATCTGGTAGTTCCACTATTGTTGACATTTCTGGGACAAAAACATTACATTCCCCATGCACAGACATATCAGTTTAATCTTCAGAAAACCTCAGTGTCAGTTGCTGAGTATAGTTGGCTTTAAGTAATAGGATGATAATAATATAAAGAAACAGGGGGTTTATTTGTTTCATAAAAGTGTTAGGAGGCAAGCAGCTGCTGGGTCGGATTCCATAGCCCAATAACAGAAAGATTATGAAAACTGCAAACCTCCAGATGTCATCACTACATCCCCAGCAGGAAATGGAAAAAAGAAAAAGGAACACTTTTTCTCACTGAACTGCAAGAGTTTTTTTTTTTTTTTTTTGTAACTTCAGTCTAGTAGAATTCTATGACTGCGCCATGTGAATTTCTTTTGGTGGTCAAGTTGAGTAAAATTTCCCTACTTGATTTCAACCACTGGGAAATCTTCTTGGACTCAGAGATGAACTGGGCCTTTGAGAACAGAAGGATGGCAGACAGCGATAGGTCTTATTGCTCTTGCTCTGTGGGCACAGTGAGCCTGACAGAATGGTTGTTAATCTTCATCATGTGAGAAATTTGGTGAGCAGCCTTTCAGGACAGTAAAGACAACCCATATAATCTCTGATGTCGCTTGGATCTCATACCAGCAGTTTCAATGTAGGTTACTAGACTCTTGCATGCTGTAGTTTGCGTGGTTCTTAAAAGACACAAAGGCAGTCTGATTGCCGGAAGTGTCTGATGGTGAGAATGGATAGAAGGAGTCACAGAAAATGCAAGAAAACAGAATGTAAATTGCTGATCAGGCTGGAGGATACATTTTTGTCTTAAAAACATTTCTTTTGAGCTTTGTGACTCAGCCTAAAAAAACATGTTTGTTTGTTTGTTTGTTTAATCAAAAGTTAGAGATAATTATACATTTGTTGTAGAAGGTTATAGGTCACCTGTAGTATTTCTTCCAGTTCTCTAGTCTGCAGGCAAGAATAGTGACAGTTAACGTGTCAATGTGACAGCAGTGTTTCGCTCGCTAGGATGTAGGTGTCAAGGCCACTTGAATGAAACCTTTGAAAAAAACTGAGGATACTGGAAAGTTACTGCTTACACTTTCAGAGTTACAATTTTGAATATTAATTAAGAGTTAAGAAGTATATGTGTGTATGTATATGTGTGTATGTATTATGTGTGTGTATGTGTGTAGCATGTGTAACAGTCAGAGGACAACTTTTCTGAGTTGGCTTTATCCTTCTACCTTTGCTAAGGTTCTGGGTATCAAACTTAGGTCATCAGGACAGTGAGGCAAATACATTTTTACCTGCTGAGCCATGTCACACTCCTTAACTTCTATATTCTTTAAAACATGCTTTTCAAAATGATCAAATCTTAAAAATGGTGATATTATTTTACATCTGTCCCTGTCTCTTCTAGTTTCACGGAGGCCACAAGATTGTTTTCCATATTTCTGATTCAATCTGCTTTACTACCACGTGTTACCTTGTTTCTGGATATGCTGATAAACTTAGTGTGTCCTCATAAAAAAAGATGTGCGTGTGTATGTGTGTGTGTTGTGTGTGTGCGGGCGTGAGTGTGGGCGTGCATTCATGAGAGAGAGAGAGAGAGAGAGAGAGAGAGAGAGAGAGAGAGAGAGAGAGAGAGAGAGAGAGAACACTTTATTGCATTAATAAAGACAGCGCTGCTGTCACTGATGCCCATGAAACATCTCTAGTAGAGTTTTTGTGGGACGGGTGCATCCATGTGTTAGTTTTGCAACACAGAGGGGGTTTCATCAACACTCAGCCTTCTAGAGCTACTGTTAGGATTATGTAAGTTCTTTTAGTCTAGCGCAGACTTTAACATGCAAGCAAAGGCAATTATAATTTCTGCTCAGTGAGCCGACAGGGAGCTACTACTTCACCACTTTTTCTTTGGCGTAGGAGTCACTTGTCGAGTATTTTTATTCAAGAGCAGAGGAAGCAAGTCTTTGCATTTATTGATAGAGTCTTGCCTCAATATTTATATAAAAACGACCCCTCTGGGAAGCAATCCTGAATGCAAAGCACTCACATCATAATGAATCATTTTCTCTCCCATCCCCTCACTTCGTGCGGAACAAAAAAGAGTAGGGGTGAGGGACGTTTATCAGCCCCATTTCCCACACCAGGCAAGTAAGACTCAGAGGTTAAACAACTTGAGCTAAACCAGAATTTCCAGAGCAAACCTTTATCTCCTGACTCCATATTCTGCGCCTTTGAAGTTTCCTCCTTGCCTCTCGGTTCTGATTTCTTTGCATTAATATGCATGCTGTGCACCTGCTCTCGGGGAGGTGGGTTCGCCTGCATTAGCGTTTGAAGTTGGAGCTGGAGCTTGTTTTTTTATTAAGGGTGGAAAATTCACCGAATAGGCAGGTAGACAGGATGGCCTTTCCATTGCTTTGGAGATGAAAAATGCTGGCTTAGTGTAATTATCTGTGTGCTGGTAATTTGATCAAAGAAGCAATAACTATGTAGAAATGACCCTAAGAAAATGGGATCTGAGAAAGGGGGCAGCGGTCATCAACTTTGCGCCAGAAGACCTCAGGCTTATTCAAATTTCGATGTAGGAAGTTTCTGTGGGATGAGAAGGAAAGGTCTGCCTCAGATGTTAATAAATTCTGCAGCTGACCCTAGTGTAGTAGGAGGCAGGCCAGGATGTCTAAATTCAATATCATTAGCAGAGAAGTGAAGATGAATCCCTGGTGACTTCTGGAAGATTCTTACAGGCAGGAAAGGGAAGGATCAAGGGGAGAGGTAATAGTGGGTATTAGGGACTTTTCAGAATTCTTGGTACCTTGCACTGTTAAGAGTCTTAGAAGAGGTAGGCTAACGATGCTCCTATCTGATGTGGGCTGGCCTTGTTCTTTGGTCACATTCTATAGCAAATACTTCACATTCAGTAATTTAAAAAAAATTCTATATCGAGTCTTAGAAGAGGTAGGCTAACGATGCTCCTATCTGATGTGGGCTGGCCTTGTTCTTTGGTCACATTCTATAACAAATACTTCACATTCAGTAATTTAAAAAAAATTCTATATCAAACCCAAAGCCATGCACATGCAAGATGAGTGCTTTACCGCTGACCTACACCTCAAAGATTTTTGAATGTCCTGTTTCATTTAGTGTCTGTAATAATCCCATGGAGATTTTTGTTGCTGTTGGTTTTTTTTTTTTCTGAAAATCTCTTACATTTATACAACAATGTATTTTGGTCATATCCACCTTCCCTCTGCAACTTCTCTTGGGCCTCCTGAGATGTCTCACTCTCAACATTTTTTTCTTTAAAACAGTCTCACTGAATTCCATTAGGGCTCTGCTTGTAGGTGGGTGTGCAGCCAACCACTGTTTTATAAGAAAATGTAATTCAAGAATGTCAAATAATTGTTGAATGGTCATGGAGCTAGTGAGTGGTACAGTATCCAAACCTAGTCTGGTGTTAGTGTCCAAAAGATCTGCAGAGGTCAGCTTTGGGTTACATACTATGGCATTAGTTCCCAAAAGACACAGTTATCAGAGGTCTTTGAACCTGTTAGAATGCTCATAGCTGTAACAGAAATCCTGCTTAGTATGAATTGCAGAATCCAGAGGTTAAGAAAATAAGGTCTTTTCTGGCATGGTGTGCTGTTTAGCTTTTGTTAACCTGACACAAACCTAGAGATATCCGAGAAGAGGCAGCCTCAATTGAGAAAGTACTCACAGCGGCCAGCACTGAAGGATTTTCATCTACCCTGGGTAGGTGAGCCTGGGTTATAAGAAAAAATAAAATGAGTATGCCTAGAAAGGAATGGCTAGAAACACACGCAGTGTACCTCCATGATTTCTGCTTCAGCCTGCCTTAGGTTCCTGACTCAAGTTCTTGCCCTGACTTCCTGCAGTGGCGGGTTGTGTATGATAAAATAAAACTTCTCCTCTCTAAGTTTTTGGTCTGCATGCTTTTTTTTTTTTAATAGAAAGTAAAATAAAACACATTGGATTCAGGAGTCTGCTTCTTTCTGAAACTCTCTTATATTTTTGTTGTTGTTGTTGTTGTGTGTGAGTAGCTTCCTTGAAGGGCTCTATATTCTTCAGTGTTTCTGGGAAGCATGGAGGAGGGAGGAGGGACGAAGGAAGAGGGAGGAGGGATAAAGGAGGAGGGAGGAGTGGGAGGAGTGAAGCAGGGGTACTCTAAGCCAGTGCCTCTCAACCTTCCTAATTCTGCAAGCCTTTAATACAGTTCCCCATGTTGTGGTGACCCCCAACCACAAAATTATTTTGTTGCTACTTCATTACTGTAATTTTGCTACTGTTATGAACGGTAGTGTAAATACATGATATGCAGGCTATGTGATGTGTGTTGCTAAGTTTTTTTTAAATAAGAGCTAAACTGGTAGATTGATTTTTCTTCCTTATTTCTTTTTTTTTTCTATCAAAAAGAAGACTTCATGCATGCTAGGCTACCACTCTACCGTGATGGGCCGACTACTCTGCTGAGAGTGTATTACACTACATCGTTTGACCCTCAGAGCAGCCCTATGTGGCAAACACTACATTTTACCCATTATACAGATGAAGAAAACATGGAGTCACAAAGAAGCCTGTCACATGGTAATAACAATGTGGCTCTCTAGCTGAATATGAGTCACTTAGACCTTGACCTCCTAGGACTACATTTTTATTCCATGGTATTGTACCCTAAACATTAGGAGGTAGAGTTCAGCAACCATCTTCCCTTAAAGGCAAATAATATGCCATTAAATTTCTTCAGTCCCACTTACCCTCACCCCCTGAGTCAAGGCTGCAGTAGACAGTACAGACATGGACAGAAGTGGCTCCATTTCAGTGAACCATCATTTACAAAATAAGTTTGTCCACCCAGATCTAAGCCAAGCAGGACTCAGAAGTCAGATGCTTGAGTCTTATGATTGTTAGGATTCTGAATTAAGGAAAATTGGTACCAAAAAAAATCTTCATTTTCTTTCTTCACCGCTTATGTGTGTGTCTACTTTTCTTCTAGCATATTTTGGGTGAACTCACTCCATGCCTAAGCTTGGGTTTTCCTGTCATCTTTATCAGATTCATATCCCGGCTCTCAAAACTCTGATGTTTTCTCAAAGCTCAATATGTATCACATTTTTGTTCTGAATGCTTCTCTACTTGATGTTTACTCCCACTGAACAGCACCCTCTGCATGCATATATAGCTTCTGCAAGTATCTTACAAGCAGGTCCAACATGGCTTTCCCTGGCTCATGCCCTTCAGTGCATCCCCAAAATTTTATGATAAAGCCCAAGCCTTTTTTTTAAAGCTATCTTGTGTCTCCTGATGCTCCAAATGCTTTGAACAAACCATATTCATGCTATGGTCTTTTCCTCACCTTTGTAACTCTGCGCACTGCTCAATCTGTGTGAGAATGTTACTTTTCTTCCTTTGCATTCTGCAGGAACTCTGATTCTTTATGTCAAATGTTCTCAGAAAATCCTTTATCTATTTCGTCTATTGGAGTCTCTTTCTCTAACTTTCTCCTCTAATGTGATCCTGGTTACCAGGAAGGTGATGCATCTCTTTCTTATACATTGTGCCAAGAGCCCTACTAGTATGTGGCCCCTTTTGGTGCTTGCTGTCTTCTTCAAGAAGTGATCTTGTACCCCTGTCCTTGATTATAGTTCCAGGGTCTGAACATGCATCTCTCCTTCTCAAGCAAGTTAGACTTTGGTCTTTTTAAGTCAGGCAATCTGTTCTGTTGTTAGTCACTGTCTGGCAGTCTTTGGTTTCTGATGAGCTTTTGAAATTCATGAAATGTAATCAGCCAATCAAATGCTTCTTTTTGTCTAGAAGAGTAGCTTTTTAAGTCTGCAAAATTGACTCTAAGTGTAAACTCTGCCTCCTGTCCACAAACCTTATGCACATAGGAGGCTTTTTACTTCTGAGATATCTCAAATTATTACTGCTCAGCATTTAGAGGATGGCAGTTTATGACAGGTGCCTGTCCTTCCATGATGCCTTAGTGCCTCATCCATGTTCCTGTCATCATGGCCCTATTCTATGACACGTCCCCATTTACTTGCCATCTTCTAAGACAGCATGGCCATGTTGAAGATGACAATGATTTTTAAGTTATTCACATTTGTTGTCTTAATACAGTCCTTCACACTTTGAAACTGCTAAAAGGGCTTTGTTTGTTGAATGGAAAATCATGAAGCCTCTTGCTCATCTCAGTGACATCCGTTTAATATGTGCTGTATTGTCAACTAGTTTTCAATGCTAATTTGGCTCTTAAACTATTTATAAAGCCATGAAGTCACTGACAATGTTAAACAGCTTTATCTCCTTAATACTTTGTTCAGAGCCAGATAAATATAAAGACTAGCTTATTTGATGATTGGATTTGCCTTTCTTTCTTTCTTTCTTTCTTTCTTTCTTTCTTTCTTTCTTTCTTAAAGAAGATGAGCACATGTGACTCAGAGTAATGCTCTAATTGGGAGTCTTGGTTAGGTCACGTGACTTTTTTAGCATCATACATCATCACTAGTATCCACTTATTAGATATTGCCAGACACCTCAGACTTACAGCCATGTTTATTTTAAACTATACCATCATTTATTGTGGCAGGAGATTCAACAAGTCTTGGGCAATGATCAGAGATTGGCTGTTTTCCACTAAGAGCTTTCTAATTATACCCTGGCCTACCAGGCCATACTGACTGACCATTTCACATGCTCCACTTACCTCACCTTTTTGGTGCATCCTATTTGACCACTTCCACTTGGTAGGGAGGCCTGGTGGCACTCAGAAGAAGGGTAAGCAGGCTACCAGGATGAGACTTGATAGGCTGTGATCATATGATGGGGGAGGACGTCCCCTTCTGTCACAGACCTAGGGCAGGGGAATAGGGTAAAAGAGGGAGGGAGGGAGGCAGGAACAGGAAGATACAAGTGAGGGAATAACAATTGAGATGCAATCTGAATAAATTACTTAAATAAAAAACAAAAAGAAAATACAGGATAAAGAAAATATGGTAATCAACTATAAGCTGTTGAGCTGGTGGCCTTCCTTATTGGAGGCCTACTTTCCTTAGATGCCTGAAACACAGAGAAGACGTACACTTCAGAGTTCCATGTGTGTTGGTTTCTGCACGTGAAGTCCATGTATTAAGAGAAAGAAATGGGCACAGGGGACAGGCAGACAAAGACAACTGCTTTCCCCAAGGCTAACAGTTTCATGTTTAATCCTTCGTAATTCAAATACTATTGAACAGCAACATGGTGCACAGGGTCTAAGAGTTTGGGATAAACAATGTTGGCCTCTTACTAGATGCTATGTGACGACTTTCTGATAACCCTTGCAGCAATCCCAAGAGAGATTTTATTGTTCTTATCTCTCTCATTTAGAAAACACATAAACCAGTTCATCATGGGCAAACATTGTGCATGAAGTCACATAGCCAGGACATGGTAGATTTGAGTCTGCCTTGAAAATTCAATTCATATGTGCTTTCTTTTACTCCATTGAGCAATTTTCTGTCCTGGGAATAATCTCCATCTTTATTTAAGCAACAGCATGATTTTAGTGCAGGTCCTTAAAAGTGCCTTGTGCTATCTCTAACACTTTACGCCATGAGAGTACTATTTAATGCAATGAAGCAGATATCTTTTCATTCATATAATTTATTTGTAGCAAAGTTTTCCACTAGAGCACCCAAAATGAATTGGGCTAGTGTATTATTCTATGCTAATGAGGCAGTAGGAACTTGGCATATTTAGTTTATGAAATTTCAGACTCGTATTTAAACCTTTTGTTTGCAAGTAGATTTCAAGTAAAATGTAGCCTAATTAATTCTTCCTCATTTACACTCTGGTTCATTTATACATGCTCATTCATTTTATACATGAAAGCCATTTTGCTGAATTATTTAATGCCCGCTATCTGTCATCTTCTCTTAAAGATGGTTTCAGGTCCCTTTTTGTGGCAGTAGAATGCGTTGACTTGATGCTCTGGGAGCATGTTGTTTGCTATTGCTACAGTACCTGAACTGACTATGTAGCTAAAATGTTAATATTAACATTCTTGCTTAGCATGAGTTTCTAGTTTCAAGTCTCCATGCTACAAAACACCGCACAGCACCAGTGTTAGTTTTCTATCACTGTGACATTTCACTTGCCTTAACCAACCTCTAAGGGGGGAAGATTTGTTTGGCTCATATTTTCGGCATTTTTAGCCTATAGTTGCTTAGCTTGGTTGTTGCTAGGTGTGGAGTGAAGGAGTGCACGACTGCAGACATGAGTGGCAGAAAAAGCTGCCCACCTCATGGTGGCCAAAAAAGAATGAAAGAGAGAGGCAGAGGTGCTTGGGTCCCAACTCAAAGGCACACCCTCTGTGAAATGACTTTCTTCTATTGGGTGCCACCTGTTCAAGGCTACATTGGTTCTCAATAGGGTCACAAGCTGGTAACCAAACCTGTAGCATAGTGGCTCTCAGCCTGTAGCTCTTGGTCCCTTTGGGGGTTGGTATATCAGGTATTTACATAATGATTTGTATCAGTAGCAAAATTATAGTTATGAACAATCAGTGAAATAATTTTATGGTTGGGGGGGGGTGTCACCACAACATAAAGAACTGTATTAAAGGCTGAGAACCACTGTTGTAGCACATGACCTTTGGAGCATATATATGATCCAAATCATAACAACATCAGAGACAAGGCTGCTCATAATGAGTAGAAATGTCTTTGTGCCACTGTTCTGGAGCCTTCAATGTCCAGGATCACAGCACCCACACTGGAGTGTCCTGTTGTCACTTCATTCTGCCGTGGAAGATGATGGGTTAAAGAGGACAAGAGGTGATAACGGGCTCTATTCACCTCTTGTTAGGACCTGCTTCCCAACACCAAGGAATATTTAAGTCACAGCAGATGCCAAGTGTAAATGAACTTACAGCACAGACGATCTCATCTTTAGGGTGAAGGCTTGCATTTGGAAGATGACTTAGCTTCCAACCTTGGCAAATGCAATCTTTAACCTCTAACGCAGTTTCATATTGAAGCAACCCAGAGGGATAACAGGGCTCTAATGGAAATTGTCAACAAAATTGAAAAGAAGCTACATTTTTAACATCCAGAACTTGAGAGGTCGCTAAGTACAAACAACCCAGGCATGAAACTCCAGAAGGCTTCAAACGGCTTTAATCTGCTGGCGAATCTGTCCTTTGATAGAATGTAAAAATCTAAGCCGAAAAAAATGTGTGCCACGGGGTTTCAGTACACTAATTCCAAGATTGATTTTGCAGCAGAACCTGAGCAGCATTCAAAACAGGCAACAGCAAGAAAGGGAGCAGGAGACAAGGAAGGGAGATGAGGAGAGAGAAGACTAGGAAGGGAGAGCTAAGATTGATGAGGAGGGGAGGTGGGAGAGGGTGCGCCTTCTGTTTATAGACTAAAAACTCCGGGTGAATCCTGGTTTTACTATTAACAGTTTATAAGGGCTTATGTAGATCCCTTAAGCCAATTTGCAATTTTGTTTTCTTATATGTGTAATGGGAGTAAGGATTCCAGATTCATGCTACAGGATTAGCTGAAGTGGTTACTGTAGGGGCAATGTACACATAGGCATTATTAACCCCTCCTCCGCTTGCACATCTTCCTGACTGCTCCCATCCCTTCTTTTCATTTCCTGTATTGATCCTCTGATCACAGACACTGTTCCCAAGTGGATTCTACTTCCATCTCTGAATCATTTTCCTAGCTGTTGGTTTCTACTACTTATTTTGCCTTTCTCTCTTTCATTTTTTATTATTTATTAATTCATTCATATTACATCTCAATTGTTATACCATCCTTTTATCCTCCCATTCCTCCCTCCCTCCTGCTTTCACCCTATTCCCCTCCCCTATGACTGTGACTGAGGTGGACCTCCTCCCCCTATATATGATCATAGGGTATAAAGTCTTTACTTGGTAGCCTACTATCCTTCCCCTGACTCCCTATCAAGGGGACGTGGTCAAAAACGGGGCACCAGAGTTCACGTGAAGGTCGGTCCCCACTCTTCACTCATCTTTGGAGAATGTCCTGGATTTTGACATTCTTATAAGGGCTCTTGAACATCCCTTGACCCTCAAGCTGATGCTTAAGTAGCACAAACTCTCTTCTTTATTTTTAAGATTATCATTTTTTATTCTTAATTAATTTTTATCGATTCCTTGACAATTTCATATGCATAGGAAATTTTGCTCATAAATTTTGCTCTATTCCCCCCTTTTTATTCTCCCATTTTTAGAATTCTTGAATGGTGTATCTACACAAGTTGCTTCCACTCCTTACCTCCAAAGTTCTTCTCCATCCGTTCAACAGGAATTCTACCGCATCCACCACACGTCCTCCAATCCTCATTTTAAGGCACTGCCTTAGTTACTGTTCTATTGCTGTGAAGAGACACAATGACCCAAGGAACTTATTTTTAAAAGGGCAGTTTAATTAGGGCTCACTTACAGTTTCAGAGTGTTAGAGTCCATGGCTGTCTTAGTGGGGAGTATTAACAGCAAGCAGGCAAGCATGGCGCTGGAACCATTGCTGAGAGCTCACATCTCATCTGCAAGCTAGAGGCAGAGAAGGATGCTGACCTGGCACAGGTTTTGAAACCTCGAACCCCACCTTTAGTGACACACCTCCTTTGACAAGGCCATACCTTCTACTCCCTCCTAAACAGCCCACCGACTTGGGAAGAAACATTCAACTATGTGGTCCTATGAAGGCTGTCAAGCCATCACAGGAACTAAATACTCTCTGTGTAGAATCCAAGGAAAAGCTTTCAGTATCAAGTGCTGTGACTTTATTGTTCTTCTTGTTCAGCACAGCTATCTATGTCTTCCTTCTTGCACTGCTTTCTTGTTGAGGCTCCCGTGATCTGAGACTCTCAAGATGTTCATGCTAGGTCTCCAGGATTTTTTCCCAAGACGTTTGATGGATTTTCCTTCCTCCAGATTCATGCATTGACACATCTCTGGAAACAATCTTGAGCCTTTCTCTTCCTTATCCACAAGGCCTCTTCTAAGCAATTCTATTTACTCACTTGACATAAAAACCTCCTCGGTGCTATAGACTCCCCAGGTCATTCTGATCATCCAGCCTTCTTTCTGTCCTAGACCCAGGTTTATATTTCAATACCATCTCAGGGACCCTACTTGAGTGTTTTCCAGGCACTTCATCCACATGGTTGTGGTTGTGAATACATGGACATTTCAATCGTAAGGAGGGATGGAGGCTTGTACCAAACTTCCAGAGATACGAAGCTAGGCAATGTAGGACAGCATCAGATTCCCTGAAACAAAGTCCCGAGAAACCGTTGCACGGGCTGTGAAGGTGATGCCTATCTTGTAATGGAGACTTCAAAGCATAGAGAGAGTCCAGAACATGGGCTGTTCATTGTAGTGCTTCAGGCACTGATGGAGCCATCTCAAAAAGGGAGACCACATGTGCCACAGGTAACAGAGCTGGAGAGGTGACACTACACAGGTTATTAGAGCATTGATGATGCTGTCAGAAGACCTGGGTACCTGACATGGCCCAGCAGGGGTTAGCATTTGCCTTGCTGGACTCTCGTCTGCCTTTGGTCTTGTTCCTGGAGAACATATATTCTCCTTTCAGTATTCTTTAGTTGCCTGTAGCTCTGTCTAGGGTTGAGACCTTGTGAGCTTTTCCCCTGTCCATGTTAACACGCCTGTCGGTGTCCTTGTTCGTGTTCAGGCATCCATGTTGGTGTGCTTTTGACATTTCCAGGAGACACCACTCAGAGAAAAGTCCCCATTCCTCTGTCTCTTAGAGTCTTTCCACCACCTCTTCTGCAATGATCCCTGAGCCTTAGGTGCAGGAGTCGTGATTGCTTGTGGTTTTCTGGAAAGGTCATTGTCTCCTTGATCGGGCATTGCAGCTACAGTTTGCTGTGGTTATAAAGGCAAATACTTACAGTGCAGTTAGGGATTGTGCTGTTTAGTTAGGTGGTGGTCCATGACTTCAGTAGCCCTGGGGTAGATGGCTGTAGTCCAGGCCAGCTTGGATGCCTATGAACTACAACAATGATCAGCATGACATGGCTGTAGTAGCTCACACATACCTTGGAGTCAACCAAGAGCTCTAATGGAATGTAAGGCCTGCTCAGCAAGAGGAAATCATGCCTAGTACCGGATGCTCTGGCTTTACAGGGACTCAGAGTTAAGTTTGGGTCTCTGAAGAGACTTCAAGCTCTGGGCTTTTAATTAGGTTGGAACTGTTAAGACTATGGCAACGTTTAAATTTGGGCTTGCTGGGTTTTGTGTCATTAAATGGCTATGAGCCGATAGATACCAGGAGTAGAATTCTGTATGTAGGCTATCAACCACTCCTCACAGTCTCACGCTGTTTTGGGAGGTACGAACCTGTGGGAGTGAGGACTAGCCGGAAGAAGTCACTTGTTTGGCAGGCCTTGAGTTTTCCTCTTTGATTCTGCTTCACCTCCTGCCTCAGCTTCCCACTCACCCCAGATGCGAGCAAGCATCTTCACATTCTTGCAGCTGCAGCTGAGACCTTCCTAATCATGGTGTGTTGTACGCTCAAGCCGTGAGCCAATGTGAACCCTCCTTACTCAGTTACTTCATGCCAGGTGGTTTGTCACAGCTATCCAGAAAGTTTCAGACAGAATGTGACTCCCATCTCCCCACCCTCAGATACAGCTTCCTTAACGCAGTAAACAGCCAGTTGTTCACATATGAAGCCCGGGGACTATCTATCCTCCCCTCTCTTATAATCTTGACATTAAATATAACATAAATTGCCATTAATTTTCCCATTAATCAATCTCTTAAAAAACATTCAAGCTTACTCATTTACTTAGGTCTACTGATGCCATGCTTGACCTGGTCTCTGGCATCTCCCACCCAGATAATGGTGCTAATTTCTGGATTTCCCCGCCCCCCAACCCCTGCCCCCTTCTCATTCTCTTGCCTGTGCTTCTTCTCCAGCTAACTAGTAAAAGTGACATCTCAAAATTCCAGGTGTCATGACAGTCCCCAGCTTAGAATCTTCCATCTGGACTTCCAATGGCACGTAGTATGTGTACGTGTTAAACTCTGGTGCTGTGACAATATATCTGACATAAAGAACTTCGAGGCAAACATGTCTGAATATAATAACATGATATAACCGGTTTTACCTCACTTATCATTGACACTTTCAACTTACTTCATTTGTTTGTGCCATAGGGTTCTGGAGTTTAGTATTTCTTTTTGCTCCCAAGGGCAGATTGCTACAGAGAATTCAGAGTTATGATGACAGAAAGACAGGCATTCTCTGAACCATAGTGATCTGGACTATTAAAGAGAGTATTATTTTCTATGAGCCTCACGGGAGGTTTGGGAGGAATGAACATTTAGCAAATAGGGACAAATATGATTTCCACGGGCTTTTGAGAGCTGACAGGGAGATTAGATACCATCTGACTCAACTTTTTCCTTTGGGGAGGAGGAGACAGCGTTTGGGGGAAAGTATAGTGACTTCCAGAACCTGCTGACTTACATGCAATGTAAATAGCTTTTAAAAATAGGCCTGAGTGGGTGAACCAAATTTACTTTTCTTATCCAAGTTCTCCTGCTTTTGGTTTTGTTTTGGGTGGTGGGCTGTCATTTGTGTGTTTGACTTAGTTTAAGAACCCTTTCTGAAGACTAGGGGAGGAGACCAGAGAGGGCAATTACAACCAGGATGTAAAGTGAATACATTAAAATTTTAAAAAAGATGATTCTAAAAGAAGCCCACTGATAGTTTAAATCTTATCCATCAATAAAAACCATAGACTTTTTCATATCAGTAAGACTTTAGGTAGAGCAGCAGACAGATGGTGGTGTTCAGAGACTAATTCTTGAACCTGAAAGCCCAGCTGAGCAGAGGGTATCAAGAGGGAAAGGAAGGGACCAGAGTCAAGGGCACACTTTGTCTTTGATTCTTATTTTTATTACACCTGTTCTTTTTTTTTTTTAATGAAAGAATGCACCAAACACATTTGCATTTATTTTCTTTTTTTAAAGCCAATGACAAAAGACCCAAATTACCAGTTTTTGAACCTAAGCTTGACATTACCTATTTAAACAATTGTCAGAATTGCCGAAGTTGCCAGCATCCATGCACAACTAGAAAATATCCTTAATTTACACTAAGCCAGAAATGTATTACCATTGATGCAGTAACAGCTTTCGTCACTAAATACTGAAAATAAAATTGAAGTGTTTCTGTGGAAGGTTCATCTGGCAATGTTAACTTCACAGCAGGCTGACACTACTCACTCACATTTCAGCACAGTGGGAAGCAGATCCATGCTGGCGTTAAAGAACAGTCTCGTCCTGGCACTAATCAAGAGTCACGGGGCTCACCTCAGTGTACGTTTTGTTTTGTTTAAAGCAAAGTGTATACAGGGATTACAACTATTTTAAAGACAAAAAAAAAAAAAAAAAAAAAAAAAAAAAAAAAAAAAGAAGGCCCTATTTTGTGGTCCCTGCATATGTTCTTTTTGAATGCACATACAGAGACCCAGGACAGGTCTTCTCCAAGTTTGTTTCCTCACTAGTGCCACAGTGGTAAGTGTGTCACAGAGTCCTGAGAAATGAATTTGATGTCACCAAGCAGATACTCTGCAGATGCTCACTTGCAGCTTGGGCTAATTTCGTTGCCTTCCCATAATAGATGCACCTGAGGAACATAGACATATGTGCATTCATGTACACACATACACATACGCATAAACACACACACATACACACACAAAGAGACATACACATAGACACAAACATGCACACTCGCGCGCGCACGCGCATACACACACACATACACATACACACACACACACAGAGGTATAAGAAGACAGTCAGAATCTCAGCTTCATGCAAACAAGAAGCATCCTTGCTGTCTTTCCAGGCATCATTCATTCATTTACACCCATTTTGAGGAGCACACATTTAAGCACTTTTCCAGGCTCTGATTGTCTAGGTTTATGGTATTTTAGAGTGCGAGAAGATAGATGAACACACAGCCTTCATTTACTAGCCGTTCGATTTCAGACAAAGGGTTCATACAGTCTGTGTCTTATTTTCCTCATCTGTTAAGGAGATGTTTTCCTATAGGTTCTTTGTTCTGCAGCCCTTGTAAGCTTTCATTGTGGAACACTTGTGCACCCGTGTATGAAAGCACACTTGAGAAATGTAGTGTTTCCTACCACTGGAGAGGGCTGTTTCACGTTCTGACCAGTATAGCAAATACACGATCTTTTTTGCTAGAGACAGGCTGGAAGATTGCAGGTGGTCACAGTAAAAGACCGGGGCTTTCTGAAGCTTGGGTTTCTCAGTTGTTATATTGATACCATGCCATTGATATTGTCTCTGCGGGGTGTGGGAAAGCAAAGAGAACTGGCATGCTGTGAGCCAGAAGCTCTCGTTGCCAACAGTACCATAGGCAATAGCACTCATGCTTCGGATGCAGTGGCCTAGTGTCTTCTGGCAGTGAATACATGTGGCAAGATGAGTGGCATCTTAGCAAGCAGGGAAAAATTCCAGACTTGTCACAGTTCTTGATGATTGTGTAAGGACTGGAAGGATGGCATTGCACTTGTTAGGTTGCCCGGAGTGCCCCCTCCATCCTGTACCTGCCCTATTTGTCCACTCATGCTCCCTTTATTCATCTTCTCTGGTTTCTTCTCCATCTACCTTAGAAGTGAGGTTCATCTGCACTTCTTTATTAAACAATACTTTCCCGATACACCAGTCAGGGCCCCGCCAGAGAGGCAGAGGCAGCAGGGCACACGTATGGAGGAGTATACTGTAAGGATTATATTATATAATTGTGGAGACTGGCCTGACAAGTTGGAAATGCAGAGTGGTTGCTGGGAAGGGCAGGATGGAGTTCACAGGCAGAAGGATGTAGGGTTGGGGAAGATCTTCTTCCAGGCTGTAGGCTGTTGCTTTGTTCTGTTGACAGTGTCCTTTGCCTTACAGAAGCTTTTCAGTTTCGTGAGGTCCCGTTTATTAATTGTTGATCTTAGAGCCTGAGCTACTGGTGTTCAGGAAGTTGTCTTCTGTGCCAATCAGTTCAAGGCTCTTCCTCACTTTTCTTCTAATAGATTTAGTGTGTCTGATTTTATGTTGAGGTCTTCAATCCACTTGGACTTGAGTTTTGTGCAGGGTGATTAAATATGGATCTATTTGTATTTTTCTACATGTAGATATACAGTTAGACCAGCATCGTTTGTTGAACATGCCATCTTTTTTTTTTCTATTGTATGGGTTTGGACTTCCTTGTCAAAAATCAAGTAAAACTTTTGTACTTAGGGATCTCTTCACTTTCCCCCTGGCACCTTTTCAAAGGTATGATCCATCTCCAGCAGATATCTTGTCTCTCCTGAAAGGCCCCATGGAACCATGACTTCCCCAACACAGTCCCCAGGCTTACTTGTAGCCTTCCTAATTCATCAGGTGCTCACACTCGTTTGAATACTTGTTTTAAAGCCTGTCAAGGCCCTGGGGGGTATTCTTCCTGTGTGTTTTCCCATGAATAACTCTCCCAACTTAAACTTTTGTTTCTGTCTGTGTTCTCACTGGCTTCTCCATACTCTCCTTCTACATTCTGCGGGTGTTAATTCCCCTTCAGGGACCTTTCTGTAAGAATGGCCACCTTTTTGAGCCTGCAGTGTTCTGCCTGCTCGATCCTAAAGCTTATCAGGCTTTTCCATTAAGATGATCTATTTCACTCGTGCTGTGATGAAACCCTTGAGGGCAAGATAATGCCATCAATCTCTATGTCTCTGGAATGTAGGTGCCTCTGACTCAGGCGCATGCTCAGTAAATTTTAACCCAAATCAAACCATTTGGTGGTGACTCCCAAGGGATACAGGATCAGCTGCTTAGCTCAGCACTGTTGAAAGGTAGCATCTCTCAGCACTCATCCTGCAGTAGTGTCTGGGGAAAAGCTTTAAAGCATTTACGCTCTGACTCAGTTGGTCCAGCAGGAGGCCTGAAAGTTGGCATATTTTAAAAGAAGTTCTCGACATAATCTTGGAGTGCAGTCGGGCCAAGAGACGTGACTTCCAGGAGATGGTTAATAGAAATTGACAACTTAACAGTCAATTAGAAGCACCAGAGAGACAGCCTTTGAGCACTCCGGTGAGGGATTATACAGATTAGGTTAACTGATGGGAATATCCTAAATGTGGATGGTAGTCTTCTTCGAGCTGGGACTTGTTCTGATGAAGAAGAGTAAGCTGAGCACCGGTTTGAGTCACCTGCTTCCTGAGTGCGGATGCAATATGATCAATGGCCTCTTGCTCCTGCAGCTATGATTTCCTCGTGTTTCCATAGATCTATAAGCTGAAATAATTCCTTCCTCTATCTAGCTCCTTTTGTCAGGTATTTTGTCATAGAAACAAGGAAAATTAGGAATAAACTGCTCCCATGGGCTCCATGTGCTTGAGAGCAATCCTTCTAGGATGCTTGAAGAAGTGGGAATTTTATTAAGTGTATCTTGTTTATTTGTTTTTATTAAAAGCAGTTTACTCAAAGATTCATTCATTAACTACTTAAATAATATTTTAAAAATTTTCTTTGGGAATTTCAAACACGTGTAATTTATTTTGATCATATTGATGCCCAATTACCTCTCTACCATTCTCTGGACCCCCTCCAACACATCTCCCTCCCAACTTCATGCTCTTCTTCTTCTTCTTCTTCTTCTTCTTCTTCTTCTTCTTCTTCTTCTTCTTCTTCTTCTTCTTCTTCTTCTTCTTCTTCTTCTTCTTCTCCTTCTCCTCCTTCTCCTCCTTCTCCTTCTTCTTCTTCTTCTCTTCTTCTTCCTCCTCCCCCTTTCCCTCCTCCTCCTCCTCTTCCTGCTTCTCTTCTTTCGCTTCCTTCTTCTTTCAACACTGAATCTCATTAGTACTGTCAACATGCACATGGACCTGTGGCCACCCACTAGATCATGGGCAATGTACCAGCAGCTACACCCGCGAAGAAACGTTATTCTTTCACCGTAACAGGCACAAATCGCCATGTCAATAGCTTTTCTGATAGGGTGAGGTCTTCAGATTTCCTCTCTCATTCACTTTAGAATGGTTGCTGGTGTGATCCTATCAGGTCCTGTTCGGACAGTCACAGCTGCTGTGAGTTTATGGTGAAGCCGTTATGTTCTACAGACAACATTTCTCATGACTCCTTTCCATCCTCCAGCTTTTCCATTCTTTTTGACTCTCCTCCGTGATGTCCCCTGACCTTCATGGGAGAAGGTGATATGGATGACTCTTTTAGGGTTGGGCAGTAACAGCTATTCACAGCACTTTGAACAATTATGATTATCTGCACTGACCATTTCTACTGCATAAAAGAAGCTTCTCTGACCAAGTTTGAGGTCAGCAAAGACCTATAGATATAAACGCATACTTATTTAGAGACTGGCTTGACTGTATGATAATTTAGAAAAATAACAACAGTAGGTTCAATTTGCAGGCCACATGACTTCTGTAGACACGAGCTTTGACAAGGCCTAGAAATATCAGTTATGAATTCCCTCCTATGAAACAGGCAGGCCTCAAATATAAACAAAAGCATTTGGTCACCATCAGGACAGGCATTTCATTATCACCCCAGTGAGTACATCTCTCTTGGAAGGTCAGTATTGCAGAATTCAGAGTCTAGTGCTGGATTAAAACATTGATCCCCTCCCTCCCCAGGCAGCCTCCATCACACCTTTCAGAACCATGGAAGATAACCAGCAGGGAAGATGTTTCCCAGTTAGTTTGAGATTGATTTCTTGATGTCCAATAACCAAAGCATGTGATGTCTCCAACAGCAGGGTCTTACGATCTCGTTATGTTGGACAATCGGGAGCAATGGCAACGGCATATGCTTTGGAGACTCCTGGGCCTGTGTGCTATTTCATAGGGAGATATCTAATATTCTGCCTGGAGCTGACATTCTTATTTAATATCTCATGTCTTTTGTGAATAGCACTGCCTACTTGTGCAGGGTTCCTGTGTTCAAACACATCTAAGATTATGTTTTTAGTTATCTTCAGATTAGTGAGCTTTCCTAGGGCATTCATCCATAACAATGCTTTTTCTGAAGAATATTCAAAAGGAAGGCAAAGGCTGTTAGAAAAAAACTTGTCCAGTCCTTGGGGAGAATGACAGGAAGCCAGTTTGGGTTCCAAGGGTAGCACTATTGGGTTTATCAGCTGAAAGATTCTCAGACAGGTCATTCATTGGGCACCCACAAGACTCCATTGTTTTCCCAGGGGTCCAAGTCACCCTAGTTCTGATGCAAGTTCTACCCACAAATCTTTCATCAATTCCTCTTTATCTTTGCTCTAACTGAGGGAGGGTAATCTTCTACTTTGTATTCTCTCCTCATGCAGCTTGTAGCATCTATTGATTTCTATAGTCTTTTATCTTTCTTTTATTTATTTATTTTTGCCAGTTCATATAGGCAAAGCCCTCAACTTGAGAGAAACCATTCCTTTCTCCTACCTCTTTTAAAGGGTTAGATCATGTAGGACACACTACACAAGTGCTGTTCACATAAATATTTTGGTTTAATTCTCCAACTTATTTTGTATTGCTCTTAACAAACCCTCTTTTTGGGGACCAGAATACATGGTAGGACAAACTTGCATCCAACACCTGTGTCCTTGCAGGCTCTTATCAAAGGGAAGGCAGAGGCTCAACATCAATGAAATTCAAATAGAAGCATCTCAGATTTAGAAAAAGATTCAGAAATCCTTGGCTCACCAAGTATTTTCTCATTTGTTATATAATTCAGTCTACATGGGGTAAATGTTTTATGGTTTAGGAACTTGAGTCTGTGAGGTACACATATTTATCAAGTAAATATCCACCAAGTATCCTTTACATGCCCAGAACTGCCTACGATTCTGGGGATCCTGTGTGATGGAAAGAGAGGCTTTCCTAGCACTGAGCCATGCTGAGTTATGAAATGATCTAAAACCCAAGTTTCCTGATGCTTCTACAGTGAGAAGGTTTTCATGGCTGTTCAGGGAAAGTTGTGTGACCATGAGTGAATGTCTAAGGTTTCTCAAGAGACAGAGAAAAATATTGCATCTATCTCACATGGCTACTGAGATTTGTAGACACTAAAAAGTTTAATGTCTGGTTCATAGTCAGGGCTCCATAAAAGATATTTATTACTTTTTGAGTAGCTATGAAGTGTTGGAATTAGGGGCAATTTCTTCCTGCTTGGGAAAGCATCAGTTAAAAGTTCTCAGAGGACATGGCCTGGCCATTGAAAAGGAATTCTCAGTTCTTAGAAAAGGATCTCTCCCTAGCTTAGAAAGTGCTCAGTTGAGTAGAATATAAAAGCCTTTTTATATTATGGCATTCATTTTCTACAAGGATGTATTCCAAAGCTGTGAGTCCAAAATCAACATGTTGTGGATTCCAGCAAGAGCCACAGAAGAAAAGAGACCCTGGGTCACATGATACAGAAGGCATAGTTATGAAATTGAGTTCAATCTTTTTTTTTTTTCTTTTTAACAAGCTCTCTTCTTTGGTACCAAATAGAGTGAATGAGAGTTAGAATCTTGGCTCCATATGGGACTAATTTTGTCCCCTGAATAAATACAATGAGGCCTATGGTCTTGGTTCTTTCTCTTTGAATTGAGAAGAACATCTTTGGTGTTTTGGTGATAACTGGCTGACAAAAGAGGCTCAGTGATTAAGAACACTGCATCATCTTCCAGAGGACCTGGGTTTGAATCCCAGCACCCACAGGTCAGTTAATAACCATCTATTACCTCAGTTCTGGGGGATTTCACACCACCTCTGACTTCCATAGGCACTGTACACACGCGTTGGAACAATGCCCATATACATAAAATTTAAGAAAACCATGAAATTAATGTATCACAAACTTTTTTCTTTTTTAATTATAATAATTTATTCAGATTACATCTCAATTATTATTCTTTCACTTGTATCCTCCCATTCCTCCCTCCCTCCCTCTTTCACCCTATTCCCCACCCCTATGTCTGTGGCAGAAGGGGACCTCCTCCCCTACCATAAGACTACAGCCTATCATGTCTCATCTGGGTAGCCTGCTTATCCTTTCTCTGAGTGCCACCAGGCCTCCCCACCAAGGGGAAGTGGTCAAACAGGGGCCACAAGACTTCATGTCAGAGTCAGTCCCTGCTCACCACACAACTGTGGAGAATGTGCTGGCCATTGGCTAGATCGGAGTAGAGGTTCTAAGTTTACTGCATGTATTGTTCTTGGTTGGTACAGTAGTTTGAGCAGACCCACCTGGGTCCAGATCTGCCAGCCTTGTAGGTTTCTTCTTGTAGGTTTCTAGGACCCTCTGAATCCTTCTATTTCACCATTCTCTCATACCTCTCTCACCTGGAGTCCCAGTAGGAAGTCCCAGCATCTATCCCAATCTCCTGCTAAGTGAAGACTTTCAGGGGACATCTCTGTTGGGCTAGTGTCCAATTATGGGTGAGTATGTACCATGTGAGTCTTTCTGGGTCTGGGTTAACTCTCTCAGTATGATCATTTCTAGTTCCATCCATTTGCCTGCAAATTTCAAATTTTCATTGTTATTAATAGCTGAGTAGTATTCTATAGTGTAAATGTACCACAGTTTCTTTGTCCATTCTTTGGCTGAGGGACATTTAGGTTGTTTCCAGGTTCTGGCTATTATGAGTAAGGCTCCTATGAACATTATTGAGCATATGTCCTTGTGTGGTAGAGCATCTTCTGGGTATATTCCAAGGAGTGGAATAGCTGGGTCTTGAGGCAGTCCTATTCCCAGTTTTCTTAGAAAATGCCAGATAGATTTCCAAAGTGGTTGTATAAGTTTGCATTCCCACTAGCAATGAAGGAGTGTTCCCCTTTCTCCACATACTCACCAGCATGTGGTGTCACTTGAGTTTTTGATCTTAGCTATTCTGATGGGTGTAAGATGGAATCTCAGAGTCATTTTGGTTTGTGTTTCTCTGATGACTAAAGACATTGAGCATTTCTTTAAGTGTTTCTCAGCCATTTGACATTCCTCTGTTAAGAACTTTCTGTTTAGTTCTGAGCCCACTTCTTAATTGGATTATTTGGTTTGGTGGTGTTTAATTTCTTGAGCTCTTTATGTATTTTGGATATTAGTCCTTTGTCAGATGTAGGGTTGGTGAAGATCTTTTCCTAGTCTGTAGGCTGTCGCTTTGTTCTGTTGACAGTGTCTTTTGCCTTACAGAAGCTTCTCAAAATCTTTTCTTTCTCAGCACTCAATGAATTAGTCAATTTTGTTCTCCTATGACAATACTATAAGGAAAGTTATTCATTATTAACATAAGTTTATTTAGGTAATGGTTCTGGAGGTTATGAGGTACAAGTGTGAGGGGTCAGATTTGGTGAGGGTTTTATATCATGGCAGAAGCCACAACAAGGTGCAAGCCTGTGGCACACCTAACCTTTTCCTCAATGACTGCACTAACCCATCCTTACCCTCACCAGTTCCTACAACATGACTTTTGGAGAAAGAGCGGCCTCTTGTATAGTGTAGTGGAGGAGCCCTGTACCCAGCCTGGGGCTCATTTCTCACTCTGGAGGTGTAGAGGATAGCAAGTAGCTCGTTAAACTCTGTGAATAAAACTAACACATATGTTCTTAGACTGGCACTGTTGCTGGCAGGGAGACCAAAATGATGCTTCGTATTAGTATTAGTATTTACTTCACAGTCCCATATTTTTTTTCTTTTTTTCTTTTTTCCTTCCCATGTTTACATTGCACTCTTGTTCCTTTCAAAATTACCAACCCATAGATTTTCTTTGAGCAAAGAGGTCAGGATACAAACACTGTCTCAAGTGGAACTCAACATTGTCCTGGGTGTGGGCGAGCAAATGCTAGCATGAGCATACACACACACACACACACAGAGAGAGAGAGAGAGAGAGAGAGAGAGAGAGAGAGAGAGAGAGAGAGAGAGAGAGAGAGAGAGACTATCTCAAATGTACACATATATCCATCTATATCTCTACCCCTGTATCCCAGAAGTGGGTACTTATTTAAGGGGAAATAGTTTTGTTATTTCATTGAGTAAAAGAAGCTGAGGAAGAGACAAAGTGCTTTACGTCTTGATTATCTTCCTCTACCAACTTGCTCTTTATCTCTATGGGGAGACTGGAGGCAGTAATTAAAGAATTAAACTTCCTTTATTCATCCATGCAGGCACACGATTTCCAGCCATTTCGTATTTATTTTCCAGATGAAGGAGTTTAATTTATTTTTCTTTTATCCTTTGAACCTGGCTGTCTGACACACAACTGCCTCCTAGTGTGGTTAAAAGTGGGACTTTACTTTCCTTCTTGAATGGGGCTCATCTTAAACAGGTGAAAAAATGTGACAGAGTTCAATGTGAGATTTAATCCTCATTGACCTTGGATAATGTGGTTGGAGCAACTTTCCATGGTAGAGTTGGGATCGATTCTTAGTCCTCTTGGGTCTCTTATTATTGGTGATAGCAATAAACCTTTCAGAACTGGCGATCTCATCTTCACACAAGTTATTGAGATGGACTTCAGTCCAAATCTCCATTCCCCGTAGTATGACTGATGTATAAAGTATAGTTGGCAGGGCTCTCAGACAGAAGGAAATTAATTCTAAGATAACCAGTGGACACTTAATTCACAAGATACCTACTACTTTAACACTGATCCTACTACATTGTCCTCCCTGCCTTGTCTAACCGCCCCCTACATGCATTTTGAAGTTAAGTACCAATTTTCACACACTTAACTGATGAGTGTGAGTTCAGATAACAGTGAGAATGACCCATACTAGCTTTGATGCACAAGGCTGATTTTCTATGAGGAGCTTGAATCTTCCTTGATGTCTAGAATTCCAAATGACAGGATGCTTCAGGGGTGATCATACTTCCTTTCTAAGGATGTGCATTTATAGCTCAAGGATCAAGCTCTACTGAACACAGTCTGGCATACCAACCTTTCACACATAGGGTGTCTCTCTGTGCCCCAGTTTTTCTTAAGCAAAAGGAAAATATACTAGTGCATGCAGGTTGTTTTGGATACTACATAATAAATATTTAAGAAAATACCATCAGGTTTTTCTTAAAGTCTAAGAACTGTTATATCTTTAGGATCAAGTATACGCAGTCTACATATAAGCTAGGGAACTAGATGTTGTAGGCTTTGCACAGACAGGACAGATAGATAATTTGGAAATATCTATGATAACTTAGATCTTTACTCTTGGTTCTTGATGTCCATCCATGGACAGGAAATCAGATAAGACCCACGAAGTTGCCAAGTGTATTTTCCAACTGCTCATGCATTATTTGGCGGGTAGACAGTATGTCTGGACACAAAGTGAAGATGCCTGTGCTAGAAGGGAAAGCAGCACACAGATACAGAGGCAGGGTCAGAAATATATTTTGTAGAAATAGCCAACCCTACTGTCAGAAACTACTTAGCCATGATCTAATTTAATGGCCACATTATCACAAATGAGGTATGCATTATCTTTTCTTTTGTACTATCTCTGGCCTGCATTATTTGTACAATCAAGAATGTTAATGCACAGAGTAGCTAACTTACTAGAACAATGGGAGCATACACCTAAGTGGCAAGAGTGGAAAGTCACAATGGAAATAAAGCATATGGCTTGAGTCAAGAACTTGGCACTCAATTAAGAATCAAATCACCATAGATGCAACCAAGTGCTAAATTCAATGCGCTAAAGCTGACATGTGGTCAGAAAAAGAGAATGCTTGTCCAGGCTGGAGGCAAATGGCAGAATGATTCCTGAAGGTACTAAGTAGCACTGAGTATACTTGCTCTTTTATGTCCATCTTGTTCTCTTCTAATAGTCATCCTTAAAGGATCCATACTTAATGCAATGCCTGAGGTAAACAATATTGTAAGTCAAACCATATATTGAATTGGTTGTATTATTTGTCTCATCCACTTATTATCTATGTGCAAAGACCTAATTGTATCCTAGGAGTGCAGATGATTTTTTACCTTTACATTTTTAAAATTAATTATTCATTTTATATCCTGGTTATAGTCCCCTCCCTCCTCTTTCCTAGGTCCCACTCTCCCTCCTTGTTGGCCCTCTACCCCTCTCATACTCTCCAGAGAAGGGTAACCCTCCACCCACCCACTCCAGCATATCAGGTCTCATCAGAACTGAGGGCATCCCTTTCACCTGTGACTCAGAAAGGCAGTCTTGCCAAGGGAAAGCAACAACAACAAAAAGCAGGTAGCAGAGTCCATGTCAAAGCCAGCCCAATACCTATTTCTCATCCCTGGAGCTGCAATAGAACATGATCTGCAGACAAAAACCAACAGAAATACTGGAGCTAAGTAGAGTTATAAAGTGGACCTAACATATGTAGACAAAGCATTTAATACAAACACAAGAGACTATGTCTTCTTTTCAGCACATCATGAAACTTTCTCTAAAACTGACCCCATACTTGGATACAAAGCAAGTCTCAATAGATACAAGAAATTGCAATAACTCCCTGCACACTATCAAACTACTACAGATTAAAGCTGGATATCAGCAACAACAGAAGCAACAGGATGGTTACAAAATCAATTCATTCTGTGAGGCCACTATTATCCTGATACTCAAACCATGTAAAGACTCAACAAAGAAAGGAAATTATAGACAAATTAATTTCATGAACATAGATTCAAAAATAATAAAATACTTGCAAACCAAATCCAAGAACACATCAAAAAGGTCCTCTACCATGATCAAGTAAGCTTCATCCCAAAGATGTAGACATGGTTCACCATATGTAAAACAATAAATGTACTCCACCATATAAACAAAATGAAAGAAAAAATCTACATAATCATCTCATAAGATGTAGAAAAGGCCTTGATGATATCTAACACGCTTTCATGATTAAAATCCTGGAGATATTAGAGATACAAGGGCCACATCGAAACATAATAAAGGCAATTTAGAGCAAGCCTGTAGCCAACATCAAATTAAGTGGCGAGAAACTAAAAAAAAAAAAAAAAAAAAAAAAAAATCCACTAAAATCATGGACAAGATAAGTTGCTCATTCTCTTCATATCTGTTCAATATAGTACTTGAAGTCTTTGATAGAGCATTGTTATTTGCAGATGATATGATAATATACACAAGTGACCCTCAAAATTCTTTTTTAACAGATTTAATTTTATTAATTTATTCAGGTTATATCTCAATTGTTATCCCATCACTTGTATCCTCCCTCCCCCCGCCCCCCGCTGTCACCTTATTCCCCTTGCGTAGGTCTAAGACTGAGGGGGCCCTCCTCCCCTACTGTGTTCCCCCACAACAAAATGGTTCCTAATGATACTCTGCTGTTCTCATAGGTCATTGCCTTGTCCAGTCATCATCAGAGAGGCTTCCTCTGGCAGCCAATGAGAGCAGATACAGAGACCCATAACCAGACAAAATGCAGAGAAAGAGTCTACTTTGGTGGTCTTCATCTAATCCCTCCCCTCAGAGCTCAGGTAATCCTGTGGAAAAGGAGGTAGAATGATTGTGTCAGAGGGGATAGAGGACACTAGAAGAATACAGCCCTCTGAATCAACTAAGCTAGGTTCATATGAGTTCACAGAGACCGAAGCAGCAAGCACAGGGCTGCCATGGGTATATACAGCTTAGTATTTTTATGGGACTCCTGGCTAGGAGAATGAGTAGGGTCTCCGAGTTTCTTGCCTGCCCTTGAGACTCCTTGGTCGCTCTGTCCAACTTCAATATAGATAATTTTACTTCATTTTGTATTTTATTTTGTCATCTTTGGTTACGCCTTAGAAGAATCTTGTTCTTTTCTAATGAGAGCCAGAAAGGTGTGGATTTGATGTGGAGTGGATGGATGGGGGGAAGAAGCAGAAGGAGTGGGAAAAGAGGAAGCTATAATCAGGATATACTGTATGAGAAAACAACCTATTTTCAATAAATTAAAAAAAAAAGACACAAAAAGGAGGAATTTGAAAAATGCTTGAGGGTTGGGAGGAAAGCAATTCAGGTTGAAAAAAATTGCATCTGTCATTCTGTCTCCATTGCCGTGAAGGGTTCTAAAGTGCATTGACATCTGGTAAGTTTGCCTCTTGCTAGAGTCAATGCTGCTTTTCAAGGACAGGCTTTCGTGATCAGGAATTCACTGTCAGAGGAAACATTACCTCAGACTTGCAACACATATGCTAATTACAAGCCCCTCTCTCATTGGCTCCTGGTCCTGCTTGTCCTTATCTTGCTTTTAGCCTTGACAACTCAGGGTTCAGACCCCATCTTTAATGGAGATCTAGTTGGTATTCTCTTTGACGGCAGTAGATATACAGACCCATGGTTCTTCCTGAACGGGGAGGCTGAGCTGTACCCCATGAATTAATCAGTTTTTTTGATATTTGGGGCCTTATGAATCCATTCCAACTACATAGGGAATTATTTAGGAAAGGCAGTACAGACGATTCCGAAGGATGCTGTGAACCTCTCTGGAAAAGCTCATCTTGAAGAATGTAACGGATCTTAGCATGAGGTAGAACTGGCTCCAACTCAGCTATAGGCATATTGACCTCTACATCTGAGTTTCATGCCCAACCTGTTCTCAGACTATGCAATCATGGTAACCACAATACCCTAAACCTCAGTAATCTTACCTGGTATTCTCCTTAGCTCTGCAGTGGGGAGGTTTAAAATATTATGATTTAAGGAAACATCATACATCTGCATGGACTTTAGGGGAGCTCTTTGTAATCTTTCTATAAATAAGGATAATAAAAGCAAATTCTGAGTTTATTATTTTTGTAGTTAGTGTGTGTGTGTGTGTGTGTGTGTGTGTGTGTGTGTGTGTGTATGTGCATGCGCATGTGTGCTGCTGACACAATATAAATGTGGAAGACTTTGCCATATTCCTTATTTAAGATAGGGTTTCTTGTTTTTCACTGCTGCATATGACATGCTACCTGACCCGTGAGCTTCTCGGGGATTCTCTTGTCTCTGTCTTCATTGGGTTTACAGAGATGTGTTACCATGCCTGCCTTTCGCATGGGTACTCGGAATTCAAGCTCAGGTCATCATGCAAGTGCTTTACCCACTGAGCCATCTCATCAGCCCCAAGTTCGAGTTTTTGACACTTTCATTTGGAACTGAAATAGAGACATGTGGCAATACAGAGTCCGTGATAACTTATGAGTTCTGCCCAGGAATCTGGCCCAGGAGAGTGTCCCTAGCTCTGTGACAGAGCTCTTGTCTCTATTCAGCTTCTGTCAGACGCATCATAGTTAATTCACGTCTGTTTGCAGCCCCCACAGTTGCTCTCTTGGCAGTCCTGCTTTGGAGCACACTCCCACTTAAACTGCTCCACACCCAAGCTCCGCCTGCACTACTGCGGTATTGAGAGATGCCTGGTCCTCCTTTTGTTGGCTGCTCTTCCATCCTTCCAGCTCTGTCTCATCTTCACTCAGCAGGCAGAAAAGTCTTTGAAAATAAGCAGTCAGATAAACTACATCTTATCTCTCCTCCACTCTAGTCTCTGCTGGTTCCCTAGTAAAATCAAAATGATATTTATTGATGTCTATTACACACTTCTTTTTGTCAGCATTGACCACAACTAGGCTATTACAAACATTATCCCTTCTGAAGATCTCTGCCATTGCTGGTCTCATCTTCCCCTGCCTTGGTTGGTACCATTTTACATTCTATATGTCTGGGGCAATGCTAGCCTCGCAGGTGCATTCCATAACAACCTCAGCATCACCTCTTCTGTCACTCTTCATTGGCATGGTTTCCTTCATGCTACTCCACTCTGAAATGTGGGCCAAGAAGTGTGATATTTACACTCCTTCCTCTATCTAGGGGGTGTCTCAGGGGATGGATCCTTGACAGTTTATGTGTTGTGATCACCAAGGTAGGGTTCTCAAATAAAACACAGGCCACTTTGTTAAATTTGAATTGTGCTGGGACTATGTATACTATATTTTATAATATAGTATAATATCAATAAAATTACTTATATTTTAAATTTAGTACTTGTGGAAACTCTAGCCCCATTTAGATGGTTGCCTCTGTCAGTGCTTATACATATCTGTTCAAAGAAAAACAGAGAAAGTTAGTGATCAGTGAGAGGTGCCCAGGAAACAGAACCTGCAGTTTGAATTATTTTCCTTGCCTGCATGCTCTATTTGCCTCTTCAGTGATCCACATGTGAAAAATGCTTACCAAAATCATGTGGCAATTTACTATTCTTCCTTTAAGGAAATGAAAACATGACCATTTATTGACATTTACTAACAGAAATTTAAAACACCAATTGATTGATTGATTGATTGATAATGGGCATTTATGTGTGCATATGTGTGCCACAGCCCACACATGGAGGTTAGAGAACATATTGTCAGAGTAGATTCTTTATTTCCTTATGTGGGGACTGAACTCAGGTCACCAGGCTTGGCAGCAGGCCTCTTTACTTGCTAAGCCATTTCATTGACCCACACATGACCTCTTACATTTCACTGGTCAGATGGGGTCTCCTTGATCATGTCTAGGAATAAGGGGGCTGAAAATGCCATCATTAAAGGTGGTCATAGGTGCTCTGGGAAAACCTTCTCTCAGGGAAGAGAATGAATACAGAAGAACAGTGGTCCACCTCTGCCATGCCCTTTGGGCTGCTGTGTCTTCAGCCTGCTCATATCACCAATGTTACTTCTGGGTAAAGGTATAGGGTGGGGCCTTGGCTTCTGTTATAGAGCTCAGTGGCTTCCTACGCCCTTTGCTTTTTGTTTGTTTGGATGTGTGCTTGAGGAGGAGGGGGTGGGGAATGTTGAATGCACCCTGATAGTTATTTTCTGAGATTTTTTTTCCAGGTTGAAGACACTGACATCATCCACAGAAGATATTGAGAGTCTTCCAGGTGGTTTCTATTGTTTGAACCACATGGAAACAGAAATCGGATTGAGGAGGCATTAGAGAGTCATAAGAAAGCTAAGTCAGAAGAGATGTCTGGTTCATTGCTTCATGAGCGCTATAGAGTTTAACAGGCCAAAAAGTATTATTTGTGCATAATGAGGTGAAACTACATGAATTCAAAAGAAAACCAGAAAGATGGATAAACTTGATGTAGCAGCAGCAAAGTGTCCCGGAAACCCCAGGGACCTCCTGGGAAACCAGCGGAAACTGAGGGAATGCTTAGCTGACATGACTATAAGACCTCATGTGAAAGGGACAAATTTTTGATCTTTTCCTATGTTAGCAGGTACAGGGAAGTTCAGAGATGGAGGCAAGGGTCATACTGTGCTACGCACACACACACATCTGTCATCATAGTGTCTACGTTTCCATGCTTGATGCCTTAAAGGGAAAAGGACAGAGCAGAATTCTGAAAGGTGATCTATTTAACATTTTTATCAGTCACTTGGGTCACATCTGCCTATCAGATTTGAAAGTTGCTCTAGAATGGCAGAGGGAGCAGATACAGTGGCTGGCAAAATCAGTCAAGAATGACAATGGGCCTAAGTCAGATTGTGGAGGAAATGGATTAAATAATCTCATTACAAAATAGTAAGTATCTGAGATAGGGTGGATGCTAATTACTTCAACTTAGCCATTCCACCAAGTATGCCCATTTGGAAACTAAGTTGTACATAATAAGCACTCACATTTTTTAATCAATTGGGGTGAAAAATTAAGATTAAAAATGAATAAAATGGACTAAGGGGAAGCCTTGAAAACGAATTGGGCAATTCTTTGTTTAAGGAAGTCAGAGATTGGGACTGGCACTTTGGCTTTTTAAACAACTCAGGTTTTTGATGGGTGGCAGTGCACACGGGTACTTCATGTGTCCAGGGACAGTCGGTGCCCTGAGCTGAGGCTGACTGGCATTTATGGCTTCCTTTCAAGAAAGGGGTTTGACAAGGGTTTTATGGGAATTCATGCTGAGGAGTATTTTTAAGTTTCTGTTACTTGATGAAGGGGCCTGACTCCTGTTAAAAGCACTCATAAAAGATTAAGAATAATAATAGGTGCCAATATGTTGATATATGTGTATATATGTATTGTGTACATTTATATATATACATATACACACCATGTAGATGTACATATATACATATATACATTCTTTATTTTCAGAAAAACAACTTAGGAAGTGAAATTAGAGTTCTAAAGGTGTTTTCAGGCAGGAAGACTCAACAAGGTAATGTGATTGGGGTGTCTGGTGGTATTGTGTGCAGCCAGCCTGCTGTGAGCTTCTTCCTAAGGCAGATTTCCACACTGGTGATTTCTGGAAGCTCTGCATTGCTGCTTTTGTTAGGCTGAGGGCACCTTTACAGGTCTGGAGACCCCTTTTTGCCAATGCATAATTCTCATCATTTAAAAAAAAATTCGTCATGATATCTATGACTCTGAAGAAGGAACCTTTTCTTTAGCACACAAAGTGCCCAAGCTAGTTCCCTCTTTTCTTCAAGGTCTCAGGATGGCATGGGAAGTGGAGCTTGCATTGGAGGCCTATGTTCCTGAAAGCTTCTTGCTGAGTACCCTCCCCGAATCAGTGACCTGTACTCTAGGTAATTTTTTGGGCAGAAAGGAACCTTTTCTGGCCCTCCAAATCTGGTGTCCTTTATAGGTGGATTTCCAGATGACCTCAACCAACTGCTAGGAATGAAGCATCCAGCTTTGACTCTCTCACCTCTTCCTTTCCCAGTGTATAGCCACATGTGTTCCTCCTCTTACCCAAAGGGATTGCTCCTTCCAGCCCTTGTTTATCAATGTTGTCACACCTGCCCTAGGAGCTCATTGTGTCAGGCAAGATTCCAGGGAGAAACAGATGGCACACTCACATGTGAGTGGTTTGAAAATGGATCATTTACAAAACTGGGAGCAGGGCTTAGTGAGCTGCAGAGAAGGGTGAAATGACTGAGAATTATAAAATCTGATTGCCATGATAGGCATGAAAAATGAGTGAGGAAAAAAAAACTCATTCGTGGTACAGATGGTGTAGGAAAGACCTCTTAACAGGACTTCTGGCTGTCACAGAACTGGCCTATTCCAACCCCATGGCAGCGGTGACTAATGCCATCCCTTTCCCCAATTCTCACCAACAGTGAATAGTAGTT
This sequence comes from Acomys minous, assembly GCF_964271855.1. Classification (NCBI taxonomy): domain Eukaryota; kingdom Metazoa; phylum Chordata; class Mammalia; order Rodentia; family Muridae; genus Acomys; species Acomys minous. The sequence goes on along the minus strand of NC_140491.1, from coordinate 26,737,468 downwards.
GCAAGTTAGTGAGCAAGAGTTCAGTGGTGTGATAGAAGGAGTTCAGCTTTTTCAGGGCATAGCAGGACAGGCAATGTTGAAGAGAGGATTTGAGGGGCAGACGGAGAATCCATTGGCTGGACTTTGCTGTCAACACCTTTATTTCTGTGGCATCTTACTTTGTACATAGTAGGCTTGCTATAACTATGCCTTTCTCTACCAATATCATCTGTTCTGTGATTTCTAGGTGTTTGTGCTTAACCCTGTGCATAAAAAGGTGTTACGTCAATACTTAGGGAATAACAAATGAAAATGAATGAATGAATGAAGTGATAAAACAGCAGAAGAGCAGTTGCATTCACGAAAGGCAGCCTCTTCCAGGTCTAGGACCTGTTCTATAATGAGATCTGTGCATTATTCTCTTCTCTCTTAGTTGACCATGAAATACAGTCTTTTGAGTGTCTGCTTCTATCACAAGATCTCTAACAAACAGAATTCACTTACAGCATAACCTCTCCTCTTCGAGATGTCTCAATGTTTGGCAGATAAACGCTTGGTGTGAGAAGCTTAGCTTGTGTCACTTTTCCAGGAGGGTTCTGTAGAAAAACCTATTCACTTAAGGCTGAAAGGACTGATCCTTCCCAGTTTCACTGAGACAATGCGTTGAAAAAAAAAACCATGTATTTACTCATCTGCTATATTCTAGCCACTGCCAGGGATGTCCAGGTGTATAAGACATAACTAGAGCCGGGCATGGTGGCACATGCATTTAATTGAAGCATTTGGGAGGCAGAGGCAGGCAGATCTCTGAGAGTTTGAGGCCAGCCTGGGCTACAAAGTGAGTCCAGGATAGCCATGGCTACATGAAACCCTGTTTCAAATATATATATATATATATATATATATATATATATATATATATATATATATATATATATATATATATACACACACACACACACATAGGGGCCAAAGAGAGAGTTGCAGTCCAGAGATAGTAATACAAGTAATGATTATTTTACAGCATGAGAAATACATTTTTTCAAATAGTAATCTGGAAGAACCTGGAAGCTCAAGTCAGGCCTTTTGGAAGACTTGATAGTTGATTTTTGGAATGAGACGGAGCTGGATAACATCATCCTTGGTTGGTGCCTCGGTCTTCACACGCCCCTCTGGACTGTGGTTAGTTTGCTCTGTTAGTCTTCTGTCCTCTCCAGGTTCTTCTATCCGCCTACTGACCTTTCCACCAGATTCCCTATACTTCACCTGATATTTGGCTGCGAGTCTCTGCATCTATTTGGATCTGCTGTGGGCTGTATCCTCTCAGAAGACAGATATGCCATGACCATAGTTGAGCAAGTGTCCTTCTTGTATAGTAGAGCATCTTTTGGAGCTATACCCAGGAGAGGTATAGTTAGGTCTTGAGAGAGAGCTATTCTCAATTTTCTTATATTTTTGGTTGTATATGTGAGGGCTACTGATTTTTAAAAATTAATCCTATATCCAGCCATTTTGCTGAAGGTGTTTATCAACTGTAGGCGTGAGGGTGATTTTATATATTAAGATTTATTAGGAGACATTTGGATAACACAAATAAATCATTGAGGTCCCTATGTACGTAGCTATTAATGTCTATAGTTATTACACTTTAATATGTATTAATATTGCAACATTTCATTTGGAGGGGGGACTTAGAATTCTTCTATAGAGAGAATGCCTGTGGATGAGGTGTGGGTTCTTTGTTTGTTTGTTTGTTTATAAACGATGCAGGAAATACTTACATTTCAGTGTTACTGAAACAACAGAGAGTGACTTTGCTTCTTTAATTCCAGAAGTTCCTTTTTCCCATTGCAGAGGTACCTACACTCAGGTCTGTAAGACAAAATGTTGCCTGTCACCACTGACAAAACCTGGGATTGGCTCCTTTTAAATAGCTAACAGGTCAGAGGGATTAAGTGTCCTCCAGGGAGTCACAGAAAAGTAGAATGTCAGCATCACCTTTTCTCTATGAAGAAGGCTCTGTGACATTTTCAGAAAGGAATGACAGGCAGTGGCTCTCAGCACAGAATGGTGAGTGCAAGGTTAAATGCAGAGAGAAGGTTCCTTGCCACCTGGAGAGCACCATTGTAGCTACAGTGTATTTCTCTGAAGCAGCTAAGGTGAGAAAGCCAGAGAACTCTTCTGAGACCTGGGAGGCAGCCAGGTAGGAGAGGGTGAGAGCTTTGGCCTTACAAGGTCCTGGGCTTCAATCTCACCCTGCCATTGCTGACCTTGTAATGTTCTGTGTAAGCGTTGGGCAGCAGAGCCTCCCTTGGAGAGGCTCATGGGTCTGAGTGTCTGGCAACTTGTGAGTGGTATTTGAGTTGCCCAAACTCGTTCCAGGAAAAATTCTTAAAGCCAACTTTGTCTACCTGTCTTGCCTTTTTAAAACCCTCACAGCAGAGGAGCTGGCTAATATCCAACACTGCAGATGCCAGCTACCACACAAGCATGTATACTGACTATTTTGTCTAGCTGGTACAAAAGTGTAGTCACTACTAAGAAATCCAAATGTGTCAAGCATGTGTGTGTGAGTGTATGCACATGCATGTTTGTGTATGTATGTGTGTACATGTGTGTATATGTGCATGTATGTGATGTATGTGTGTATTTGTGTGTGTAAGGTTTAATTAAAGTAGCACCATCAAGGAGGGTTTCCTCATTGCATTATCGTTTTGTTTGTTGTTGTTTTGTTTTTATTAAAGGCCTTGTATTGGACTTTTTGGCTAAAGTAGAATTAAAAAGCTCAAGGCTTTTCTTTGGGAACAAAAAAAAATGTGGAATAAAAATGTCAACTTCCATGTCTTAAGTGAAGGAAGTCTTTTTTAAAAAATTTATTTATTTATTTTTAATTAATTTATTCATATTACATCTCAGTTGTTAGCCCATCCCATGTATCCTCCCATTCCTCCCTTCCTCCCACTTCCCCCCTACTCCCCTCCCCTCCCCTATGTCTGTGTCTGAGGGGGACCTCCTCCCCTGTATATGCTCATAGGATATCAAGTCTCTCCTTGGTGACCTATTATCTTTCCTCTGAGTGCCACCAGGCATCTCCATCCAAGGGACATGTTCAAATATGGGGCACCAGAGTTTGTGTGAAAGTTAGATCTCCTTCTCTACTCACCAGTGGAGAATGTCCTGTCCATCGGCTAGTCTGGGTAGGGGTTCGAGGTTTACTGCCTATTTTTTCCTTGGCTGTTGCCATAGTTTGTGGAGGACCCTAGGGCCCAGACTCGCCTGTAGTTTTCCAGGACCCGCTGGATCCTTCTATTTCCTCTTTCTCCCAGGCTTCTCACACCTAAAGTCTCAATAGGATGACCTCCCCTCTTACCCACTATCCTGGTAGGTACAGTTTTTCATGGGGATGTACACCTTGGGCTAGTGTCTCAATATAAGTGAGTATATACCATTTAGCTCTTTTTGCTTCTGTGTGAACTCACTCATTATGACTATTTCTAGTTCAATCCATTTGTCCACAAATTTTGGAAATTCCTTGTTTTTAATAGCTGAGTAGTATTCCATAGTGTAAATGTACCACAGTTTCTTTATCCATTAAGTGAAGGAAGTCTTAAGTGAAGGAAGATGGCAAATAATTAATCCTGCTGATACAAGAATACATCTAATGGGATTTAACGATAATGGGTCACAAATGTGCAATGTACCTTCTGTCATGATTAAAAAAAAGTGTAAGGAAACTGGTGTGGTGGCGTATACCTTTAATCCCAGCCCTTGGGAAGCAGAGGCAGGCATATCTCTGAGTCTGAGGCTGTCCTGGTCTACAAAGCGAGTCCAGGACAGCCAAATCTATGCACAGAAACCCTGTCTTGAAAATCAAAATCAAATCAAAACAAAACAAAAAACCCCAGGGGGCCAGGGAGTCTAAGTTTTTGATTTAGTGATGAATCAAACCATGTTTGTACCAGATAATAATCTTGTGGTGAAAGTATCAGATAGAGTTATAGTTGACTCTTTTCTGTTCTCTGTCACATGCTGAAGACCAGGTGAGAATTTTCTGAAAACAGAGTGATGTCACTTACAAAAGATTAACAGGTGCTCTTTCTGCTGGAATATCATGCTTTAACCTTAAAAACTGATAACTCTCTATAAAAAAAAATAGCTTTCTTATATACCAATGTAAGCATAGTATCAACAGAGGAAGAAGACCAATATCATTTTCAGTAGTTCCCAATATATCTCTGAATAAATCTAACAAGGAACAAAAAGTCATGGACAATGTAACTGTAGAGTTCTCATGAAAACAATTGCCAAAAAAATACCAGAAGGAAGGCCTGCCATGCTCAGGGATTGGCACGCTCAATATTTTGAAAATGGCCCTCCTACCAAAAGCAGTACACAGAATAATGCAAACTTCATCACAATTCTAGGGCAGTTCTTCATAAAGACTGAAAAAAAAAAACAGGCTTAAAACGTGCATGGAAACACACAGAAATACCAAGAATAATCAAACCACCCTGAGCAGTAAAATACACTCGTGTGTATCACCAAGCCTGATTGCTAGTTATACTTCAAAGCTATGTTAACCAAAACAGCAACACAGCATTAAAACAGACGTATTGACCAATGGAACAGAACGGAAGCCCCAGATATAAGTCCATGTACTTATAGGCCCTGCTTTTTGACAAAGAAGCTGAAAACACCCACTCGAGAAAAGAAGGCATCTTCAACAAATGGGGCTGGACAAAGTGGATAGCTACACATAGAATTATGAAACTCAGGGCTCACCTTGTACACACTCGGCTCCAAATATAAGATCTGATACTCTGAATCTGTTGAAGGAGAAAGTAGGAAAGTTGCTTGAATTTATGTGCATTCTTCTCTCCACCATATATTTAGAAAGTGTCACAGAGAACTGTGGAGGAACATCTTGAGTAGATGTAACAACTGTCAATAAAATGCTGTTTAGCCAATAAGCTGGGCAGAAGGACAGGAAGTGGAAGGCGGGACTTCCTGGAGAGGGGGCAGAGCCAAGTTTGAGAGCTGAGAGAGAGAAAGAAGTGGGGAGGAGGTTCAGGAGGGAAGTCTCTGAGCATCATAGCGGCAAGTGCTTGGAATATATGTATGTTATGAGTGTTAGAGTAGTTTGTTTAGTTTACGAGTAGATTCGTATCAGTTTAGATTCTGCCTGGCTTAGTGATAGTAGCTTTAAAGTACGCTTCAGACTCTGTCAGTTATTGGCTTTGTAGGCCAAACCGACAAAAATTATTGTAACAGAGAACATCATATCTGCATACAATCTTTGCAATTTGCAATGCCTGATCTGACCTCTTTTTGTAAAATAAAAATATTGAGTTTTTTTCGCAGTGGAGATTCTTCTAATAGCTGCTAAGATAACTTCTCTATGCTCAGTCCTGGTGCAACTTGATGAACTGGGATGGAAGGGGACTCCCCTTTCTGAGGAATAGAGGATGGGGCAGGGGGGGGAGGGAGGGAGAGTGGGGCAGGGGGAGAGGGAGGGAGAGTGAGACAGGGAGGAAAGGAGGGAGGGAGGGGGCTACAACCAAGATGTAAAGTGAAAAAACAATAAAATAAATAAATATATAAATAAATACATAAATAAAAAGATAACTTCTCCTCATTGTCATTGTCTCATGTATGAGTCTGATGTGTGCTGAGGTCTAACACTGGCTGCTGGAGCAGTGGTCAATAATGGTGCTAGAAGGCAAGGCTACTACCTTGAACAGTGAGGACTGAGATGCTGGGTTGTTTCAGTCTCTCCTAAACCAAATAGATGAAGTTTGTCTAGATGGTAGAAACTGTCCTGAGATGGCTCCCCTGGCCATCTATGTTTGACTTTGGGAAACTTTTGTCTTGGCATGACACTGTAGTTAACGGCACGACCAATTCACAGGAACTGAGTGCTTTTGGTGGGTGAGAGTCTGTGCAATGGAGGTAGGTGCAATTTTGATTGACATCACCAACCAGAAATGAGGGCTCACACATTTTCTTTAAAGGACACACAGTGTGTTGAGAATGGCGCTGGTGGTGTTGGTGGTGGTGATAGTTGTGCTCTTTGAAGACAGGTCTCTGAGCTTAATACTTGGCGAGCTATGAATGGCTGGGGCCCCAGACATGTGGTTGGGAAATTGACGCTGGGCAATCTTGCACTTATAACCTGATCCAGAACATTTGGACAGCATCTTGAAGCTTGGGGCAATGGGAAGCAGGAGGGTGCAAACTGTTATGGTTTCCTCCTGTTCTAGCATTTCTTATCCAGGTAAGAGTGAGCCACAAATGAGGGAGTCTGGTGCTGCCTTTGCTATCAATGTTTTTACCACTTTAAATTTCACTTTCCACTGCACAGCTTAGTGAAGGGCATGACAATCTTTTTCTTTTATAACTATAGCAGATCTTATAATTTAGCAACTGTACAAATCAATAAGTATAATTAGCAATGCAGAACAAAGAAGAATGAGCTATAACTAGTTATAAGTCAATTGTTACAGAATATAATGATCCTAATTAATATTCCAGTTTCCTGGTCTCTCCACAAATCTATTAAGTATCACCTACCAGGGTAATGGGCGGGAGTCAGGGATTGTTCTTCTTGACCTTCCTCTTCACACTGAGCTGAGTTGTGGGATTCTACAGTGTGGGCGGGAGTTCCAGGCTGTGAATCAGGGCTCTGGGATGCCAGTGACCTCTTGTTCTTCTCAGGCAATTATTTGTTATGTGGCCCTGGAGATCAGCTTCAAGAATGGCCATGACCCTGTCACCAGGCTTAAGGTTGGGATCGCAAGTGAGGAGTAAAGAGTTGAGTGCCAATCAGGGATGTGGGATTTCAGAAAGCACAGAAGAGAGAACAAGTAAGTTTTAGGTCTAGACATCACGGTTTGAGTGAGTGGGGACTTGCAGTTGGAAGTTTTTGTGTGTTATTCATGTATAAATGAATGATAGCCGGTGGGTTGATTGCTTCAGTGAGGATCTTGTGAAGGGTCTGGGACACAGATGAGGGAGAAAGATGAACTGAAAGCAAGTGGAGAACTGCACAGGAAATACTGCTGATGGCCCCTATAGGCTCACATACATCATCGAAGCACTGAATCATGACTCTTCCTACAGCCTCCTTTGCCTGAAGGAAAAGAGCAAGCATACATCTTCAGCATTGTGGTCTCAGTCTCGTCCCCACAGATCTACATATTGCACTTTCCCCTCTCTTCCTGTCAGAGAAGATGTCACCTTTTCCTCATAAGAAAATCTGTAGCATTCACTCATTTGCCTAGAGACATCAAGCTTTGAGTAAGGTAGAGTTTTTTATGTCACTTCCTAAATACGCCCTGCTGCCAGCATGTGTGCCTCATTGGGAAGTATATGATCTGAGATTCACCGGTCTGGTAGGTTAGCTTAAATCCCAGGATGATAAAGACAGAGATGGACAGTTGACTTAAGGATGTTTAAATTGAGTGCCAGACTTAATGAGAGCTTCAAACAGCTGGAAGGGGAAAAGGCTTTAGAAAAGGTGAGGGCAGCCTTCCCTCCTCCAACGTTACTGATCTGCAGATTGTCTCCTGTTGCCTTCCCTTTCTTGGAAGAGACCTTGTCAACCTCATATTGGCCGTCGTGAAGTGCTGCTCTGCTGCCCTCGTGACATGTGTTATAATAATCCGGGGGAGGGTTATCAGTGGGTGCATACATGTCATCTGACAGAGGAGGAAACTGAAACTCAGACATGTGCCGACTAAGTGACAAGTGAGAATAGAGTCATTCTACTGACTCCTTTTCAACCTGAGGGTAGTTGCTTATTCTTTTTTTTTTAAGCATAATATTTTTATTGGATATTTGGGAATTTCTTTTTTTTTTTTTTGGTTGTGGAATTTTTATTTATTATCTTTTTTTATTATTACGTCATTCTTATTACATCTCGATTGTTAGCCCATCTCTTGTATCCTCCCATTCCTCCCTCCCTTCCACTTACCCCCTATTCCGCTCCCCTATGACTGTGACTGGGGGGGGACCTTCTCCCCCTGTATATGCTCATAGGGTATCAAGTCTCTTCTTTGTAGCCTGCTATCCTTCCTCTGAGTGCCACCAGGTCTCCCCATCAAGGAGAAGTGGTCAAATATGGTGCACCCGAGTTCGTATGAAAGTCAGTCCCCACTCTCCACTCAACTGTGGAGGCTGTCCTGTCCATTTGTTAGATCTGGTTAGAGGTTCGAAGTTTATTGCACATATTGTCCGTGGCTGGTGCCATAGTTTGAGCAGGACCCCTGGGCCCAGATCCATCTGTCATAATGTTCTTCTTGTAAGTTCCTAGGACCCTCTGAATCCTTCTATTTCCCCATTCTCCCATACTTCTCTCACCGAGAGTCCTCCCTGATCACTTTTACTTCCTAGTCCTCCTAGATCTGTCTGCCTATCCATGTGGCCTCCCCCGCAAAAAAAAAAAAAAAAAAAAAGATTAAAAAAAAGAAAAATAGTCCAATTTGTGTTGTCTACATCACTGGAGCATGGTGAAACTTCCTGTGGCCAGTCCCCTAAAGAAAAGTGAGTCCTTCCCCACCCCCACCAATAGCCATCTATTGTGGAGAGCTACACTCTAGCATCTTTATCACAAATTTTAAGAGTTCTCTTCTATGGCTTCCTGCCTAGGTTGTTAATTTTGGAGGGTGGGGTGGGGTGGGGTAGGGGTTGTCACAGAAGCCATCTATGTCTCTCTTTCTGAACTGTGAGTCTGCAGTCATCGATGCCACTTCAGAAGAAGCTTCCTTGTCCTTTACAGTCAGCAGCAGTGTGGATCATGGACTTCTACATCGCATTTTGCAACAACACAGACCTCAGACATCCACCTGGCCTCCAGTGTCAGCATGTGCCACGGACCTTGGCATGGTCTCCCATGGCAGTACTGGCCACAGACACCAGCAGGTCCTTGGAAGCAGCCCAGCCCATGGATATCAACATGGCAGCACAGACCACAGACCATAGATATCTGCATAGCTTCCAGTGGTAAGAGGGGCCATGGGCATCAACCAGGTCTTCAAGTATTCGAGGACAACAGACATCAACCAAAGGCTACAGCATAGGTTACTCACTTATGCATGGCCCCTGGTGGCATTATGGTCCATGGACATCAACATGGTCTCAGGTGTTAACTCAGGCCATAGTCATCAACATGGCCCCCACCTGCAGCAGGACCATGGACCCAGAGATGGCCTGTGCTGGCAGCACAGATCAGTGATGTCATCCTGGCCTCAGTTGGCAGTACAGACCATGGATATCCAAATGGCTTTCAGTGATAACCTAGGCTACAGACATCAACATGGCCTGACTATGGCCAGAAATGGACCACAGACATCAACATGGACTCAGGTTGCAGCACAGGCTACTCACATTTACATGGCCCCCAGAGGCATCATGGCCCAAGTATGTCATCAGACAACAGTATAAGCCATGCACATTCATGTGGTCACTGGTGGTAGGTAGCTCAGGCCTTGAACATTGACATGGTTCAGCCTTGCTCCTTGGGATGTACACCACTCCATTTCTCTCTCCTTCCCACCCCTCCATGACAGTGGCGTTGGAAACTGCAATGCATCATTCGATATATTTTTGCTCACACAGCTATACATGCAAATACTCATTACCATGAGTCATTGGCTCAAGTCCTCTTGTCTCTGAAGCACCATAAATACAGGACCATCACGGAACCTCATTTGATCACAGCCATGCTTCAGATTTTCGTCTTCGGTGGTGACGATGTACTTACTCCTGGATCTGGTTTGGCAACACTGGCTCCTCCTCATGGTCTAACAGCTTGTAGATGAAGAAGATATTGGAGCTGACCGACTAGAAGCACTAGATCTGGGCCCGGATGGCTGCTGAGTTGGTCACCATTTCCACAATGGCTGTCCCTAGTGGTGGGCTCTGGTTGCTCAGTCTCATTTAGGCCATTTTAGCAGTGAGTTAAAAGATGTACCTGATAATGATCTATATTGGAGTTTAGGGGTGTCGTTGGAAGGGCCCTAGGTTCTTGTGTTCCCGAACAAAGAGTCGAAAAGAGACACAGTTCAAGCAGAAGCAGAGACAGGTTTCTGTTTTGTTGGTTTTGCTTTTGTTTTATGAGACAGGGTCTCTCTGTGTTAGCCTTGGCTGTCCTGGGCTTGATATGTAGAAGAGGCTGGCCTTAAACTCACAGCAATCCACCTGCCTCTGGCTCTTGAGTGCTGGGATTAAAGGTATGTACCACCACACTTGGCCAGAGACAGTTTTTATTAGGAAAAAAAAATCATTTTCAAGGGAGGAAGGAGGCCCAAGAATAGAGTAAATTGAACTGCTCAGCAGCTGGGTGGCACAGAGTGGCAGCTTTTACTTTGGCTTAGAAGAAGGTTTGGAGTTTGTTTAGTTTGTTTGAATATTATTATTATTGTTATTGTTATTATTATTGTTATTGTTGTTGTTGTTATTATTATTATTATTATTATTATTATTATTATTATTATTATTATTAATCCTCTATCTGTTACATCTACACAACTTTATGTGTTGTTATCTCTCATTAGCATCTCAAATCTCTCCCCAGGTGTATGGGTTTTAGCATCACAATGAACAGTAGATTTTTTGAAATACTCTCACTTATCTCTCAGTCTGCTCCAGTGATGCCAGCTGGTATAAACTAGCCTTGCTAGAAGGTTTCCAGCTTTGTCAGCTTGCTCTTTCTTTTCTAATTTTGCAGAAGGCCTTTGGGACCACACTGTCTGCCTTATTTTCCTAGCACACCCCCAAGTCCTAGTCTTCTGCCTCTTTAATTTTTGGTTTGCTTTATGATAAGAATAAATCCTGTCCACTTTCATCTTTCCACACATTCAATGTCTCCCCACAGCCCACCAACAATAGCCCATGCCCATGCTAGGAGCTCAAGGCCTTCATAGTCTGTTTCGGATGATGTGCCCTGCAACCTTGGCATTCTTATCATCAGCTGGCACTGCTTGCCACATTCTCATTTCTCCATGCCTTCCTGCTGTTCCCTTAGCATGGAAAATAGTGCTTTCTTATTTAAATACTGCACATCCTTTGAAGGATTAGTTCAAGTGTCAAGTCTTTTATGATTGTGGAACTCAAACTCTACTCCATTCTCAATGCTGTGTGCCCTTCTGGAGCTTGTCTCACTCCATACCTGGCACCCAGGCATGAAGCATGTAGCATCTTCAGTTCTCATTCTTCATGTATGTGCTTATTATATATACTCAGCAAATATCTTTAATGAATGCATTTGTTAGGATACAAGGCCAATCTTCCAGGAAAGTAGGAAAGCACAGGTATGTATTTAATGCTTCACTCACAAGAAAGTAGACCAATGTTGGAGTCTATAGAACAGTGTTTTCCAAATTGCCTCTTCCTTCAAGCAGTGTCCTGTCTGACTTCCTAGACTGATCTAGACTGCTTATTGAAAGCACCAATCGCCAGCTCTAGCTTCAAAGCTGTTCGTCTGGTATGGTACATTTACTTTAGGTCATCTGTATCCTAACCCATGCCTTGGAGCTATTGGTCTGGAATGCCCGAGCCTTTATGAATGTTTTGATCTATAAAATAAGTCAAGCTAGTTGAAGATATATTCGCAACAAAAGGGCTACTCTTTCTGGATATGTCCCCGAGGCTCACGGATGGAGTAGCAGTCGTTTGTGTTGAAGCAGGAAGCATATAAGTGGAATCCAAATGGACACAAGAGGATGTTTTAATTTCAGTCTTCTTCCGATTTGACCATTCTCTCATCTCTGCTACCTGGGCATTTCGATCTCTTCTCCTTCTCCTTCTCCTTCTCCTTCTTCTTCTTCGTCTTCTTTTTTGATTTCTTCTTTTTTTATTTCTAATTTATTCATTTTATATCCAGATGGTAGCCCCCTCCCTTGTATCCTCCCAGTTCCACCCTCCCTCCCTCTTCTTTCCTTCCTCCTTCAGCTAGTCCTCAGAAAGGAGGATCCCTCCTCCCTTATCATCTGACCCCAGCCTATCAAGTCTCATCAGCACTGCCTACATCCTCTTTCTCTGTGGGCTGCCATGGGGGGAGGTGATCAATGAATGAGCAATAGGGTCTGTGTCAGAAACAGTCCTACACCCCATATTATGGGGCTCAGATACAGACTGTGCTGCCTATTGACCACATCAGAGCAGAGGTCTGGGTCCTCTCCATGCATGGTCCTTGGTTGGTGCATCAGTCTCTTTAGGTCCCCCTGGGCCCAGATTTGTTGGCTCTTTTGTTCCCCTTGTGGAGCTCCTGTCCCCTTCAGGTCCTTCTATCCCCCAACTCTTCCTTAAGTCACTCTGCATTCTGCCCCAAAGTTTGACTGTGAGTCTCAGCATCTGCTTTGACTCCCTGCACAGTGGAGTCTTTCAGAGGACCTCTATGGTGGGCTCCTGTCCTGTTTCCTCTCTTCAAGCACTTCTGGAATCTGTTTCAGTTGTCCTTCTCAATGATCATTAAGCATCCTCTGTAGAGTCTTCCTTGTTACTTAGCTTCTTTAGGTCTGTGGATTTTAGTATGGTTATCCTTTATTATATGGCTAAAATCTGCTTAAAAATGAGTATATACCATGCCTATTTTCTGGGTCTGGGTTACCTCACTCAGGATGTTATTTTCTAGTTCCATCCATTTGCCTGCAATTTTCAAAATTTCCTTGTTTTTATTTTTATTTTATTTAAGCAATTTATTCAGATTACATCTCAATTATTATCCCTTCACTTGTATCTTCCTGTTACCCCCTCCCTCCCTCTTTCATCCTGTTCCCTTCCCTAGGTCTGTGACAGAAGGTGACCTCTTCCCACACCATATGGTCATAGCCTATCAGGTCTCATCATGGTAGTTTGCTTACCCTTCCTCTGAGTGCCAACAGACCTCCCCCACCAAGGGGAAATGGTCAAATATGGGGCACCAGAGTTCATGTCAGAGTCAGTTTCTGCTCTCCACACAACTGTGGAGAATGTGCAGTCCATTGGCTAGATCTAGGTGCGGGTTCTAGGTTTACTGCGTGCATTGTCCTTGTTTGGTACAGTAGTTTGAGCAGACCCCTATGGTTCCAGATCCGCCAGCCTTAATGGTCTTCTTATAGGTATCTAGGACCATCTGGATCCGTCTATTTCCCTTTTCTCCCATTCCTCTCTCACCTGGAGTCCCAATAGGAAGTCCCAGCATCTATCCCAATCTCTTGCTAAGTGAAGACTTTCAGGGAACATCCCTGTTGGGCTAGTGTTCAATTATAGATGTTTCTTGGCCATTTGATATTCTTCTGTTGGGAATTCTCTTTTTATCTTTGTACCCCATTTTTAAATTGGATTATTTGGTTCAGTGGTGTTTAATCTCTTGAGTCTGTTTTATATTTTAGATATTAGCCCTATGTCAGAGGTAGGGCTTGTGAAGATCTTTTTTTCCAGGGCTATCATTTTGTTATGTTCACCTTATAGAAGCTTTTCTGTTTCATAAGGTCCCATTTATTAATTGATGATCTTAGAGCCTGGGCTGTTGGTGTTCTGTTCAGGAAGTTGCCTCCTGTGCCAATGAGTTTGAGGCTCTTCCTCACTTTTTCTTCTAACAGATTTTATGTGTCTGGTTTTATGTTGAGGTCTTTAGTCCACTTGGACTTGAGCCTTGTGCAGGGTGATAAATATAGGTCTATTTGCATTTTTCTACCTGTACACATCCAGTTAGAGCAGCACCATTTGTTGAAGATGTTGTCTTTTTTCCATTGTATGATTTTGGCTTCGTTGTTGAAAATCTGGTGTCCAGAGGTAGGTGGATTTTTTTCTGGGTCTTTTATTTTATTCCTTTGATCCACCTGTCTGTTTCTAAGCCTTTATCAACAAGTTTATTTTTTTTATTACTGTTGCTCTATAGTATAGTTTGAGATCAGGGATGGAGATACCTACTGAAGATCTTTTAGTGTATAGGATTGTCTTAGCTATTCATTTTTGTTTGTTTGCTTTTCCATATGAAGTTGAGAATTGTTCTTTCAAGGCTTGTAAACAATTGTGTTGGTATTTTGATGGGAATTTCTTTGAATCTATGGATTACTTTTTCTAAGATGGTCATTTTTCCTATGTTAATCCTACCAATCTATGAGCATGGAAGATCTTTCTGTCTTCTGATATCTTCTTCAATTTCTCTCTTCAGAGACTGGAAGTTTTTTTTTTTTTATACAAGTCTTTCTGTTGCTGGGTTAGAGTTATACCAAGTTATTTTATGTTTTCTGTGGCTATTGTAGAAGAGATTGATTCCATAATTTCACTCTCCGCCCATTTGTCTTTTGTATACAGGAAGGCTACTGTTTTTTTTAAATTAACTTTGTATCCAGCTGCTTTGCTGAAGGTGTTTATCCGCTATAGGAGATCCTTGGTAGAATTTTTTGGGTCACTTATGTATACTATCATATCATCTGTGAATAGTGATACTTTGATTTTTTCCTTTCCAATTTGAATCCCCTTAATATTCTTCATTTGTCTTATTATTCTATCAAGGACTTCACGTACTATAGTAAAGAAATATGGAGAGAGTGGACAGCCTTGTCTTATTCCTGATTTCAGTGGAATTGATTTAAATTTCTCTCCATTTAGTTTGATGTTGGCTATGGGGTTGCTGTATACCACCTTTACTATGTTTAGGTATGTGCTTTGTATCCCTGATCTCCCTAAGAGTTTTAATATGAATGGGTGTTGGATTTGTAAAATGCTTTTTCAGCATCTAAGTAGATGACCATATGGCTTTTTTCTTTCAGTTTGTTTATATGGGAGATTACATTGATGGATTTCCTTGTATTGAACTGCCCCTGCATGCCTGGGATAAAGTCTACTTGGTCATGGTGGATAATATTTTAATGTGTTCTTAGATTCAGTTTGCAAGTATTTTATTGAATATTTTTGCATTAGTGTTCATAAGGGAAATTGGTTTGAAATTCTCTTTCTTTGTTGGGTCTTCATGTGGTTTTGGTATCATGGTACCGGTGGCTTCATAGAGTGAATTTGGTAATAATCCTTCTCTATCTATTTTGTGGAATAGTTTGAGCAGTATTGGTATCAACTCTTCTTTGAGTTCTGGTTAAATTCTGTGCTGAATCCATCTAGCCCTGGGCTTGGTTTTTGTTGGGAGACTTTTGATGGCTGCTTCTATTTCCTAATGGTAGATAGGGCTATTTAGTTTGTTGACCTAATATTGATTCAACTTTGCTAAGTGGAATTTATCAAGAAAATTGTCCATATCATTTAGATTTTCAAATTTTGTGGTATATAGACTTTTGAAATAAGAGCTAATGATTCATAGATTTCCTTGGTATCTGTCATTATGTCTCTTTTCATTTCTGATTTTCTTTATTTGGATATTCTTCATTTGTCCTTTAGTTAGTTTAGCTAATAGTTTGCCTATCCTCTTGATTTTCTCAAAGAACCATCTCTTGGTTTTTTTTTTATTTTTGAATTGTTTTATTTGTTTCTAATTTATTGATTTCAGCCCTGAGATTAATTCTTTCCAGATATATATTCCTCTTAGGTGTATCTGCTTCTTTTTGTTCTAGGGCTTTCAGGTGTTCCATTAAGTTGTTTGTATGAGATGTTTCCAATTTCTTTATGAGGCACTCAGTGATATGAACTTTCCTCTTAACACTGTTTTCATTGTGTCTCATAGGTTTGGGTATATTGTGCTTTCATGTTCATTGAATTCTAGGAAATCTTTAATTTCTTTCTTTATTTCATCCCTGACCCAATTGTTGTTGAGTAGAGAATTGCTCAGTTTCTGTGTGTGTAGGCTTTTTGTTATTTCTATTGTTGACAAAGTTCAGCTTTAGTCCATGGTGGTCTGATAAGATACAAGGGATTATTTCACTCTTCTTATATCTGTTGAGGCTTGCTTTGTGATGTGACCAATTATATGGTCAATTTTGGAGAAGTTTCCATGAGGTGCTAAAAAGAAAGTATATCCTTTTGTGTTTGGGTGAAAAGTTCTGTAGATGTCTGTTAGGCCTATTTGATCCATGATATCTGTTAGTGTCATTATTTCTCCATTTAGTTTCTTTCTTGATTATTTGTCCTTTGGTGAGAGATGGTTGTTGAATTCTGCCACTATTCCTGTATGTTGTTTCATCAAAGCTTTAAGCTTTAGTAATGTTTCTTTTATGAATATGGGTGCCCTTGTATTTGGAGCATAGATGCTCTGAATTGAGATGTCATCTTGCAAAGAAAATTATATTCTTTATCCATGAGGATGCTGAAATTCCAAGGAGGGTTTGGCCACTGGCTCAAGGACACAGAACTAAGTAAAAATACACAAAAGCTAGTTGGAATCTTCTGCTGTGAAATATATCTTCTATCTCCCTTTCTTCTCTGTTCAGAGTCCAGTGGCTAGGAAATGACATGCCCAGGGTACCAGGTGAGCTAGTGATATACATGCTATCAGAATCCAGCCCAAGGGATGAAAACCCCCAGGTCTTTTGTCAATCACTCTTTTAAGTTGTCAGTTCTCTTACTGCTCTGTGTTCAAGAATGTCAATTGATAATTGCATGGAGAGAAAAGTACCCTATTCATCACCCTTGACTTTGTTTCAAAAGATTTTCAAAGTACATACACACACACCACACACACACACACACACACACACACACACACACACACACACACCTCTCACACACACAGACACTTCACATACACATACCACATACAGAGACACTTTACAGACATACAACCCACACACACACATCGTTTACACATATACACCCTTAACCTACAGATCACGTTATGGTTAATAAAATAGTGAATTAAGCCTCCTTGGCTCAACCTACAGATTCCTGAGGAGACTCACAGTGCCCTCTCTGTGTTTTGTTTTAGGGCCTAGTACAAAAGGTTTTCACCTTAGTATAATTAACTTTTTATCATTAATATTCTGAAAAATTGAATTGTGTCCGACATAGGTTGCTCTAATGAGAATTTAATGACAACGTATTACAATGCAAGCTAAGCTTTGAATGTGTGCTACAGGCGTCACATTGCCACTGACCTATGCAAATTTCCATCTCAGTGGCCCTTATTCTTTCCCACTGTGGCATCTACGCCCCTCCCCACTCTCCCCTCATCTCCTTAAACAATGATTCCCTCATTTTCATATTAATTGCATCACTTAACTGAGATAATGCTCCCTCTGAAATGAGCAAAGGGATGAATCACTGAATCGGGCTATTATTCTTTTTGCTTAACCAATTTCACAGGCCCCGCACAAAGCACTGCCTTCATTTGGCTCCCCATAATTGCTTATCATTAGGCCCAGCCACCCCACGAAGTACCTTTTTATTTATTTAAGTCTCATCTCTGATGGATGGAAAATGAGTCACTTGCATATCTGAGGAGCCCAGACTGTTCTGTGACCAGTGAGGGAGTAGTAGCATCCTCAGGAGAGGTCGCAAGACATAATATCCAGAAACTGCCAGCATGGGTTGCTCTGCACTTTCCTCTTTGCCACCGAGAATCTGGAGACAGACACTGCCATCAGGTGACCTGAAAGTATGGAGCTGTAGTCCTTGAGGTTTGGGAGGAGAGAGTGCTGGACTCCCACAGTAAGGTGTGTTAGGCTTCCCTCTGTTGCTTCTCACTAAGGACCATCTTGTCCCACATGTGGGTGTGTGACTGAGGCACTGAGAAGCTGCCCTAGTCTGTGCCTACCTACTAAAGCAGTGTTGTACAGGATTCTTTTCACCCCACCATTCTTTAGAGAAAAATCTCACAACGACTAAGCGGGAGGGGACTGTACATTTTCCAACGGAAATTATGTTATCAGCAGCAGCCACACTCTGAACGACGTCAATGAGGATGGCTTCCACACAACTGAAAGGAAAAACTCCCATTAGCCTGTCAGGAGATCGGGGATGACATGGTCCCTGGAGTTTTACATGGAGCACATGGTATGCTTTTGTTCCTGTGGATAACAGAACCTGTCATGGGAGAGAGCTGAGCTACCCATGGGCTGGCAATGACCTGTCATAATATTGTTTCTCAGAATTGCCTGCTATGATTCACATCCCATTCCCATTTGGTTGGAGGCTGTTATAATGTCACCTGTGAATTTCTCTACCTTGTTACACAGCCTTCATCAAGGGCTGCCCAGCTTAACACTCACCCATCAATGAAGAACATGACAAAGTCCGTGTTTCTTATGTCCCTGCAATCTCTCTCTGTGATCTTTCCCCCTTTCAGTGAGACAAGAGAGTTGCTTGTTTAGTCACTCTGCTTAACTCGGAAAGGAGGTGACATTGGTGGTTTCAAATGGACACTTTACTCGAGGATGGGGTTAATTCACTGCACACATTTTTCATGATGTGCTTCTTGACCCTGCAGCAGTGGCAGCCCTTCAGAGCCATTAAGAACAATTATTCTCATCCTAGAGAGTGAAAGACTCTTGGGTAATTTTTTTCATATGTTTTTCTTTTCTTTTCTTTTTTTTTACAATTACATTTATATTATTACACATATATACAATAAAGTACCGATAGCAAGAAGAACCACGAAACAATCAAGGATTATATAAATGTCACATTCATAGTGTGTTGGCTAATTGTATTTGGCAACCTTGAGGAAAATATCTTTCCTACCTCAGTGTGTCTAAAATTCTGAATGTAAATCAATGTCTATCATATCTCATCTTTATCAACTTAAAACATTTATCTAGACCTAAAAGCATCTTAACCCCTAAACAACTAAGCTTAATTAAAAAACTAAATTCTCTGGCCGTGATAGGGATTAAATTAATTTTTCTAGTAAACAGAAAGTTCAGGTTAACAGTCTACAAAATGAGAAGATGACAGAGATAATTTGCTGCCTGAACACTCACCCAAAACTCTCTTATTGTCAAAGAATCTTTTTAAATATTTTTATTAATTTATTCATATTACATCTAAATTGTTATCCCGTCCCTTGTATCCTCCCATTCCTCCCTCCTTCCCATTTTCCCCTTTCTCCCCTCCCCTATGACTGTGACTGAGGGGGACCTCCTCCCCTGTATATGCTCATAGGGTATCAAGTCTCTTCTTGGTAGCCTGCTATCCAGGCCTCCTTATTCAGAAGACGTGGTCAAATATGGGGCACCAGAGTTCCTGTGAATGTCAGATCCCACTCTCCACTCAATTGTGGAGAATGTCCTATCCATTGGCTGGATCTGGGTAGGGGTTTGAAGTTTACTGCACATATTGTCCTTAAAGTAATGAAACATCTTTAAATGCCATATTTTGTATGTCTCTGTGGCTTTTGAAGACTTTAACTATTTTACCTTATATATCTATAGAATTATATCTATCTGTTACACCTAGAATGTATATTCTTATGATAAAAACAGACTAGTAATTGACATGACCATTATTTGATCAACTAGCAATGAACTTGTATTAATTATCCTAAGCAGCCTGCAATAGCACTTTCAAAGTATTGGAAGTAAATATTGTACTATAGTTGAGTTGTATGGGTACAATACTTCATATTAGTATATATATATATATATATATATATATATATATATATATATATATATACACACACACACACATATATATATATAGTGTGTGTATGTGTGTGAAGAATAATCTTAAATTTGAATTCTATACCAATGTATCAAAATTCAATTTATTTTGCAATAATATATAAAATTCTATATCAATGCATTAACAATAATCTTGTGAGTAACAATTAAGGCCTAAGGCTGAGAAGTAGATTCAATAATTTACTTTTTGTCCTGTCATCGTCTATACTTCTATATTCCCCCTTATTTCTTTCAGCTCCTATTGCCAAACCTAAGAAAGAAAGATAAGGGAAAAGAGAGACATCCCTGACTCCAACCTTGTTTCCCTCTATGAATAAGACCAATAGTAACTTATAACCAACCCCCAATGAAAATAAACATCTATAGCCCAAGAAAGCAACAAAAAATCCTACCCAATCCTCTTAAGGTAAATGGGGCATTGCGCTCTTAAGGTTTTGTCTTATTGAGACAAATAATACCTTTGTAGGGACCTAAATAAAATTGTGGAAAATGGTTAAACAAGCTAGGAATAGTATTTGTGGTCCAATTTCTACGGTAAATGTTGAGAAATTTCAGGCCTAATTAAAGTCCTGTGTGGGACAGTCTGAATTGCTGGACCAGTTGCAAACAGAAGCTTTCTTTGATGCTGTTGTGGGAGCTGTCCTGCTCTGATGAGGAACAGCAACTGCAGCACTTGGTGCTGGAACATGAAGGATGTAGGATGTCAGTGTCCAGCATGCTGAGAGGAATGTATTCTATTAAGTCTGATCCAGCATCAGTGTCTGGCTCTTTTGTTCTGAAAACATATAATTTCTCACAACCATTATACAGTCCTAAAATTATAAATATATTAGGTGTGCACGACGCACAGAACAATTAAGGCTGGTTCTCTGCTCTTTGTATGATCAGAAGAAAGATATCTGCAAATCTTCATTCATGCCATAAGAAGAATAGCATCTAATAGTAAGTCACAGGGATTCTGTAACCAGCAATAAGCATTATCTATGCATAGACATTTGTGTCTCAGCCGGTCTCAGAGCTATTCCCATGTAGAGGGATAAGCAATATAAGTTACCTGCTTGTTCTGCAGTTTGAATTCTTTACATCCTGATTGTAGGCCCTCCCTCATTGCCTCCTGATCCCCTCCTCCTCTCTCCCCTAGTCCTTAGAAAGGGGAGCCCTCCTCCCCTAACATCTGACATCAGCCTATCAAGTCTCATCTGTACTACCTGTATCCTCTTCCTCTGTGGCCTGGAAAGGCTGCCCTGCCAGGGAGTTAGGTAGATTTTCACAAGCCCTTCATGTGACTCTGTTGCTTAACAGATGAAGAGTCGTTGGTCTTGAGAACTGCAGTTTGGCTTTACATCTCTTAGAACATCATAATGCTCTCATATGTAGCAGCTTCCTGGATCCTCACTTTGACTTTTGAGACATAGGCCAGAGAAGGCAGAGTTTTTAGAGTTATCTCCATTGTGTAGATGAGATCCTCTGGTAAACAAAAGAAAGTGAGATAAAATTTGCACATAATATATTAGAGATAAGGAAAGGAGAATTTTATAGGGTTGTGGGTACGACAGTTGCATAGAGACTGTCTTAGGACAAAACAAACAAGCTGGAGAGTAAAGGGTTTATTTGGCTTACACTTTCATATTGATGTTCACCACTGAAGGAAGTCAGGACAAGAATTCTTTTTGTTTTGTTTTGTTTTTTGAGACAGGGTTTCTCTGGGTAGGTAGCCTTGGCTGTCCTGGACTCAGTTTGTAGACCAGGCTGGCCTCGAACTCACAGCGATCCCACCTGCCTCTGCCTCCCAAGTGCTGGGATTAAAGGGATGCACCACCACACCCAGCAGGACAAGAACTCTTAACAGAGCAAGAACCTTGAGGCAGGAGCTGGTGCAGAGTCGATTGAGGTATGCTGCTTAGTGTCCTGCTCAGCTTGCTTGCTTATAAAACCCAAGACCAGCAACCCAGGGATAGCACCACCCACAGTGGACTGAGCCCACCCTGATCATTCACCAATTAAGAAAATGCCTTGTAGCTGGATCTTATGGGGGCATTTTCTTAATTGAAGTTCCCTCCTTTCAGATAACTCTAGTTTGTGTGTCAAGTTGACATAAGACTAGCCAGCTCAGAGACTGTGAAGCTTAGTCTAGGATTAGAATTAGGCATGAAGACAGGAACATAGAATATGGCAAAGTGAGACTACATTTTGTGTGAATTAGAATGGCAGAATCAGATATGTGGGGGCATAATTTAGAGAAGACATGTATGAACCATGGATAGAAATGAAGCCCATTTTTATGTAAGACTGGCATGCTGACATGCAGATGGACTGAGGCCTAGCTTTGCTCTGCAAGATGCTAGAGCAAATCAAATCTTAATATTGGTGTTTTAGAAAAGACATTGGGAAATATTGCAAATATGCCATTTTCAACCTCTTGCAATGATAAAGGACAAAGAACAGTGAAGTAGCTATTGGTCAGTCCTACTATGTATGAGCCTAGAATTCAGAAATATAAAAAGTTGATGTGGGCTGGCAGTTTCATGAGCTCCCATTATGACATAAGTAGTCTAGCTTTTAATACTACTTACATAGAGAGGCACAGAGATGAGTGAATTTCAGGCATTCACATTGGGATCAAGAATACAAAGACATTGGTGGCTGCGAGGAGCATGAAGATGATGACATCATGGGGAATAAGGTTGGGGAAAAGTAGTGTCAATTTTTTTTGTTTTTATTTTTCTGTTGTATAAGAATTTTATGCATCCATGTAATGTATTTTGTGAATGTGGGCATCAGATTCACCCCATTCATTCTCTTGCTCCAGTTTCATCCATATTCCTTTGCCATTTGCTGTCTCAACTTCATATGTTTTTGTTAAAAACCCACTGGTTCCACCTGCTGCTGCCTATATGTGCATGGGTATAGGTCCATCTACTGTAGCATGAGAGTCCTCTCAGCTACACCACTCCTGAAGAAGACTGACTCATTCTCCCAGCAGACATCAATTGACAATACTAGCTCCTTAGGCATGGTGAGACTTCATAGACACCTCCTCCCAATGGAAGGGATTCTTGGAAGGCAAGTAATAGATGGTAGAGCAGTTTTATAAGCTCCCCAATATGGGAACAACAGAAGATGATGCTTTACAAAGATTCATTTGAAAACAGTATTTTGGAAGGCTTAGATAAAGAGAGAGTAGAAGTCTTTATTAGACATATTGGCATTTGCAATTAGAATGTTTTGAAAATCACACCAGTGCTCTTGTCCACAGCAATGTTCTGTACAAGGCTGACTGGCTGACAAATGATGGATTATCTGGTAGCCATGCAATGTTAAGTCACCTCTCTTGACCTGAGTTTACTTAGCTTTACAAAGAAATGAAACTATTTCATAAACTGCCTCTTATCCCACAGGGTATGATTAGATTTTTTTTCTTATATAACATCATGGCAAACTTTGTGGAAATGGTGTTAAGAAGCACTGAATTTCCTTGATTTAGAGCTGATTCGATGAAAGCTAGAGTTTAAGAGAAATTATAGATTGATAAAGCAGAGATTTGCATTTCTGGGAACAACATATTATTAAAATAAACAGATTGACTTTAAAGATGACATACATCATAAAAAATTAAACCACCAGAGAGTTTGGTTTGGAATAATGATATAGAAGAAAAGTAATATTTTACAGTTGCAGAATACCATATCACTCATGTTTGTTTATGTGGGCTAAATCTGAAAAGGAGTGAAAATGCAGTAGCTAAAATCCAATGACTTGTTTCCTTCTTGCCTTACATCAGCAGGGATTTCTAGGTCAGTAGAGGTTGTGAGCAGTGAGAGAAAGGGAAACATTTCTGCTCCACATAGGATTTTAGGGACTTAGGGGTGACAGTGGCTTACCATATTGAAACCATGGTTTCAAAGGTCACCTTGATGGTCCTTACTAGCTTCTAGCAGAGAACAAGATGACCATGGATTGGTGAGGACACTTTTATGGGTCAGATCTTGACATGGCACACACTACTTCTATCCATTATCCATTGATGTGAAGCCTCAGTTCAAGGAGGCTGAGAAATTCAGAGATACTCTTCAGAAAAATAATGCTGGGAAACTGTAAAATCTGAAGGATGTTTTAACCTCCCTTTTTTTTTTCTGGAGAAGACAGTGTATCATTTCAGAAAACACTGGCTGTTGTGCATGGATCTAGGAAAGTTTCATTTCATTATCTCCCTATTTGTATTCCATCCATTAAAGTTAATTATTCCTAAAGAGTATCCAAAGAGCTCCCAACTCTTCCTCTGTGTCACCTATTTGAATCTAGTGGATTCCATAGTATTGTATTGAGTTAGTGAGTTACACAGATACGACAGAGAAAATACTACCTCTACTTTTGATCTCTAAGCATTATTTGAACACTGTGAGCTGAATTTTAATTTTTCCAAATTAAAAAACTGGGATTGTACTATAATTACATTTCCCAAATTCCTCCCTTCAAACTGTTCTACTATCTATTCCCACTCTACTTCAAGTCCATGGTCTCTTTTTTTATTAATTGTTATTTCATGCATATATGCATGCAATATATCCATATATAATCTATATTCCTGAATACAGTTTGTTCCAGTCCTTCAAATGCCACTTGTACATATGTCTTCAAGGCTGACCATCTGGCAATGGACAACCAGTTGGTGTGCTCTTCTCTGGGGAAGGTCACCACTCCCTCTCCAAGGTTCCATCAGTTGCCTATAGTTCTTTACGTGTATTTGAGGCCTGGTGGGCTTTTCTCCGCCCACTTCAGCATGTTCATTGGTGTCACTCTTGTTCACATCAAGTTATCTTGGTGAGATGTTATGGGTGTGGCTTCTGACATTAACTAGCAGATACAGTATCAGAACAATCTCCCTCAACCTCTGGCTCTTACAATCTTTCCACCCTCTCTTCCACAGTGCTCCCTAAGCCTTAACCGTGGGAGTGTTTTGTAGACTTATTGGACAGTCCTATATGCTCCAAAGGCTGTGGAGTTCTCCAGATATTGAAGTGAGATTTCTTGTTAGTATATATAATTTTGCAACATATTGCATGGAAATTTTAATGCAAGTCGGTCTGTGTTTGCTTCTTCTCCACTGACAAGCTAATTTTTGTCACTTGTGAGGCTCCTGTCCCCTCTGAGTCTTTCTATTCTCCCCCCTCCCCCACCAACTCTTCCACAAGACTCCCTGTGTTCCACCCAATGTTTGGCTGTGAGTCTCTGTATCTGTTCCCATAAGCTGATGGGTGCAACTACTCAGAGGACAGCTATGCTAGGTTTCCATCTGCAAGTATAGAAGAGTATTTTTAATAGTGTCAGGTGTTGGCTGTCTCCCATGGAGTAGGTCTTAATTTGCACCAGGCATTGGTTGGGCATTTCCTCAATCTCTACTTTATGTTTGTCCCTGCGTATCTTGAAGGCAAGGGTAAGTTTTGGGTCAAAGTTTGTGTATGGGTTGGTGTTCTCTTTCTTCCACTAGGAGTTGTGTCTAGTTAGAGGGTACCCTCTTCAGTCTCCATGACCCTATTACTAGGAGTCTCCCTGTTATAGAGTTACCCTCATATCCTCCAGGAACAAAGCCAACTGGCCCTACTGAGACTGAAGCTCCAATCAAGGAGGATGCATGGGCTGGACATAGGCCCCTGCACAGATCTGATTGTTGGAAAGCTCAGTCCTCATATGGGTCCCCCAGCAAGGGGAATTGGGGCTAACTCTGACATAGACTCTGTAGCCTGATTTTTGATCAATTTTCCCTGGTGGGGCTACCTTGCTAGGCTACAGGGGAAGAGGATGCACTCAGTCCTGATGCAACTTGATGTGCTGGGGTGGGAGGGTAGGGGGCCTTCTCCTTTTCTGAGGAGTAGGGGAGTGGGGATAGGAGAAACAGGGAAGGAAGATGGGAGGAGAGGAGGGAGGGGGCTATGACTGGGATGTAGAGTGAATAATTAATAAAAAATATTTTGATTTGACAGAATTCAACATTATCAATTACCAAGGAAAAAAAGTTTATCATCTGTATACAGTTCTGTGATTTATATTCTCAAAGCTTTAACTATTGTAAAGTGTCTAAATTTAATTAGAATTTTTGTGAACTACAATCACATTGGTGTTTATGGGAAACACACTTAATCTGTACATGCCAAGCAAAGAAATTATATTCCTACATGTTGTGTATTAAAGGATTAAAGTTTTTCAAAGAATAAAAAATAGTCATGGCTTTCTTCTTGTAAAAACATGGAAGACTGTTGGACATACACACAACATGTGAATGGATAAAGTAGCCAAAGGCAAGAAAAGTAGAAGCTTGTAGTCTGATTTTCAAACTCCATGATAGATGTTACTAGAATGTTATAAGACAGCAGAGGATTTCATTCCTTTTTTACCTCAAGAAATGTATGGTCTTATGAATAAAGAAGGATTTTCACCCTGCCCAACTTGCAAGATGGCTGGGGAAAAAGAAATGAAATGTATGTAAAAGAAATCTGAATTTTCAAAGTTTGATACAGATTTGTAGGATCTTTGTAATGATGATTCATCAATACTGTGACTTTTCCCTGAATACTGAACATGTACTTGCTATTGTGAAATACTTGCAATGCTAAGCAAGATGCAAGTATTCTGTTTTGAATATGATACTTGAAGATCCATATATTATAATTCTACTCTCCAATATTATGTTGTTTTAGAAGTATGACTTTCACAAGCTGTGTGGCCACAAACACAGAACCTTTCTGAATGGAACTAGTGATGCATGCATACATACAAACAAACATATTATCGCTGATGTTGGGCATAGTAGAACATGTCTGTCATTCTAGCACTTGAGAGGTTAAGGCAAGAAGGTCATGAGTTCAAGACCCGGCTAAGCTACTAAGTTACATAGTAGCCCTTTCCCCACAAAGCTTAATACAAAATACACTGGTTTCTTAATATGGATCTTTCTAGTCTCCAACCTATGAAAAACAAGTTTCAATTTTTAAAGTATATTCCATCTTGCTATAAGCAGCCCAAAGCGACTGTCACAGAACACTAGTATGAGAGTAGGTCAGACACTTTGGATATGCATAATGGTAGAGACAAGAAGAGTTTTGAAATGCATGCTGGGTAAAACCCAACATTTCCATGAGCAGAGTATTCACTGTGATTTTGGCCAGAGTTTTGAAAGAATGGTGAAGGGCTATAGAGAAAGCTTCAGCCTTCTTATGGAAACTCTATGCAATAGGACTGAACGATGGCAGGAATATGGGTTGTAAAGGGCATTTTGAAATCTCAGTGGAAATAAGGAACATATTATTGGCATGGAGGAGAGGCTGTTATTGGTACTGAGTGGAAAAGAGCAAGAATGATTTGTGTTTATGCCCTAGTATTAGAAGTGGGACTTGAGAGTGATGCAATTAAAGATTTGCCGAGGCTGTTTAGCTAAGCAAAATTTTGAAGCAATGACTTCATTCTTTTTGAGTGATTATAAGAAAACACAAGGAGAACCATAATTTAAGGATAGAATTGCTAGTTAAACAGGAAGCAAAATCTAAAGATTTGGAAACATTTTTAGTTTATCTATATTGAAGAATGTGGAAAACTGTATGGGAGGCCAAGCAAGAAGACTGTGGCCAAGGAATGGGGTGATAGGAAAGTTTGCATAGATCATTCATCTTGGTGGAAGCAAGAAGCTCAAAATTCACTAAGGTGGAATTGGAACCCTGAAAATAATTCTGAAACCCCCAGGGTTGCCCCTGCCATGCGGCAGGAGCTGGATGGTTTTATGAGCTGGGCCATTGGTTCTCGTGGAAGTGTTCACCACCTCCTAGTGAAGATTTGCCTCTTGTGATCTGGATCTGAAGTCCCCATCCATTCCACATATGCCTCTAGCAGACCATGGAGCAGTAGGAAAATTCCATGTATTATTGAGGAAAAGGACTTTGCCTTTGGAGGTCAAAGACTTCAGACTTGAGGCAAACAAACCTCTGCCAAATATTAGCTATGTGCTTGGAAATGTTTATTTATTTATTTAGTTGTTTACTTGTTTGTTTGTTTTAGAGAAAGTTTTTTTTTTTGGTGTAGTCCCAGCTGTCATTTCACTTACTCTGTAGACCAAGTTGGCCTCAAATTCAAAGATTCACCTGGCTCTGCCTCCTGTGCGCCACTACCTCCTGGCTGAAAATTTAGTTTTTAATACACAGAATGTCTTATTCTATTTATGACATCATACAATTATTATTAAGGCTATATTATCAATGTATAATAAACCTGTTAAGTTTTTCTTTTAATAGCTTTGATTAAAGTCACTACCTCTTGGCTGTCACTGAAGTCATTTTGTAGTAACAGGAACCAGGTAAATTGAATTTTGGATTATTAGGTGTTATTTTTCTAACAAAATCTCAAATGTTTGATTTCATCAATACTTGGAGGAGCCAGGTGCTGGGGTGAAAGCCTGCTAACTCAGGGAGGCACAGAAAGTACCCAGCTGACCTTCCTCCTCTGCCCATATCCTAAAAGAAGCTCTCCTCCACACTGTCTCAGAAACCCCTCAAACTTAATGTCCTTCCCTTCTACCTCCTGTGCATCTCTTCATCCATCTTCTTGACTTCCTTTTACTCTCTATTTTCCTCTATGTTCACTTCCTGTCAATTGGTTACTTGGTCCACCTCTTGACCTATGGTTGATTTTATTTAATCCTGTTTATACTACTCAAGTAGAAAGCTCTTGGATTAAAGGTGTGTGCTATGGCTAAGCCATGCCATAACTAGGAACAGGTTTTTAAAGTAAATAATACAATCTCCGAGTTCACAGTGTGATTAAATATCCTACAACAATTGTTTGTGTTTAGTCAGGGTACTACAGAGGAAGAGAATTGATAAAATGTGTTTGTATTAAAAGGGGATTTAGTTATTTGTGTTTGGCAACCTTGAAGAAAACATATTTCCTATTTTGGTGAGTCTAAAATTAGGTTGCCAAATACAAATAGCCAAAACATTATGAATGTAACATTAATATAATTCCTGATTGTTTCATGGTTCTTCTTGCTGCATGTAGTGTCTTTTATGTATATATAATAATATAAATGTATATGTAAAAAAAAACATTTTTACAAATGGGGGGATTTATTAGATTGAATTATATCATAGTCTGGGTAGCCCAACAGTGGCTGCCTTATAGCCTGAGAGCCTGTTATTTGCTCAGTTCACAATCCTGGGTCACCAGCAGTTGCAGTCTGGCACTGAATGTCCAGAGCATTTCTGGAGAGAGGCTGGTCTTCAGTCTATGTTAGAAGTTCAAAGTTTAGTCTTAATATCAGTGAAGGAATGTAGGAGCAGCAGGCAAGAAAACAGATGAACTTGCCAGAAAAAGTGAAGACAAACAGGCAAATGCAAGAAACTTTCTTTTTCTATCTCCCTTATAACCCTGTGCACCAGAGGGTGCCATCCACATTTAACATAGGTCTTTCCAAAGAATCTGATCAAGAAAATTCCTCAGTATTGATTCCAGATCTCATCAAGCTGACAGCTAACATCAACCAGCACACGTTCTTGGCATTTCAATGAGATCTGAGTGAGGTAAGGCTGGGCTACATGAGATTCAGGCTTCCAGAAATGGATCATTACGTTGTGACATATTGATACTGGAGATGCCTAAAGACTAGTTTAGTGTAAGCCGTCATAACACATAGAACCACACTGGATGGTAATTTTGAGAGTTGATTTTCTGGGTTCGGCTGTGAAAGTTCTAGGAGTGAGGCCTAACATAAAAAGGTACCTTTGTCTGAGCATGGGAGTCCGTGTCAGAATTCTGCCTGGCTTGATATTGTATGCAGGTTCTGTGCAGCTGACCATAGCAGCTCTGAGTTCATGCTTGGAATAGTAGCACCATTGCAGCAACAGGCTCACTGTCAGAAGTTTGTTTATAAGCAGGCAGAATGACAGTGGTGAAAATGCATGTGAGTGTTACCCCCAGAGCATGCTGCATAGGCTGCGTCTTCAGGCAGGAACAGCAAAGAGCCAAGGGAGGAAGTAAAGACGGGACACTTGAAGCAGAAAGAAGGCTCTGAGAATATAAAGGGGTGAGTATGTGTCAGACTACAAGCTTGTCAGTCTTTGATGAACATCAAATGCCAGACAAGAGAAGAATGTACTGGGTCTGTGTATCGGGCAGGAACCAGATAGGTCATGGGAAGACTCTTGGCTCCCGAAAGCAACTTAGAATTTACTTTTCACATAACTTAGTAGGGATGTGATATTGACTATTTACTGCTGAAAAGCTTTTCCTCTTACTGAGATGAAATCTGCCACCATGCAATTTCTGTCTATGTTTTCAGTTCTGGCCAATTATCAAAACATTGATATTTAAAGACAGACTACATTTTCCCACTGAGCCAAGTTTTCTAGCTTCGTGTGACATGACTGCCAGATTCCTAAGAACCCTAGTGTTCTCGAACAACCACCAAGGACAGAGACAAGAAATCTGTAGAAGAGCTGAGTGTCAGCATTGGGAATGGGAATAGCTTAGTCTTGGATACAAAGAACTTGGAGTCATCGCCTCCACAATAAAAGTCATCTTTAGGTCACTGAAACAAACACGTGACACAGTTTTCATATGAATTAGAGAGGTTTAGTTTTGTTTCTGGTTCTATAAGTCCAAGTGGAAGACCTGCAATGGTGGCCTCGTTGTGTTGGATCTCATCAAGATGGGAACATATATTAGAATGGAGGCTCACATCTCAACCCAAGAGGCAGAGGGACAGGATGATGAGTAATGAGGATCTGCTGCTTAGTGCCTCCTTTTGTCCTGTTTTTTATTTTTTGGGTTTTTTGTTTTTTTTGTTTTTTGTTTTGTCAACTTGACCCAATCTAATATTATCTGGGATGAGGAGCATCAGTTGAGAAAGTGCCTACAACAGATTGCCTGTTGACAAGTTTGTGAGGACATTTTCCTGATTAATGATTGAGGTAGGAGGGCTCAGATTACTGGGGACAGTTCCACACTAAGGGCAGGTGGTCCTGGGTGGTATAAAAAAGTAGGCTGAGAAAGCCATGTGGAGCAAGCAGTGGAGAGCAAGCCAGTAAGCAGCATTCCTCCATGGCCTCTGCTACATTTTCTGCCTCCCCTGCCTTGTTCATGCCTTGGAATCTTTCAATGGACTGTGACTTGGGAGATGTAGGCTTTCAACAAGACCCTTTCTCCAGCAGTTGTTTTTTAGTTTTCTTTATCACAGCAATGGAAAGCAAACTAGGACAATCTCTTAAAAGAAGACCTCTAATCTTCCCACTCTGAGGATCAATCCTTTAACACATAGCCCTTTAGGGGAAGTCATTATCAAAATGTCAGCACCCACTAAGCTTCCATGGAATTATTATTTTCTGTGTTACTTTAG
Source organism: Acomys minous (assembly GCF_964271855.1). NCBI lineage: Eukaryota > Metazoa > Chordata > Mammalia > Rodentia > Muridae > Acomys > Acomys minous. The sequence continues at coordinate 26,706,562 of NC_140491.1, read as the reverse complement.
TTCAATGTTCATTCATACCTAGGCCTGGTTTTTCTCAGTGCTTCATTGATTTCAACAAATGTTGAAAATCTCCCCAAATTTCTATCTAGTATTTGGATTCCTTCCTAGGTTTACCATCTTTCTCACATTTCTGTATTTATATGTATTGTATTTAAACGTCTATGTCAACCTCATGCCAAGTGTAGTTCTTGGCAGATGCTGAGGGCCACAAAGTATTTGTTGAATGAATGAGTAAGCCCACAGTCTGGAAACACTCAAGATCTTTCATGGCTTCTCTCTGACTTCAAACATTTAAAAGAACAGTTTATTAAAGATAAATGGAATCAACAGAACAGGGCAGGAGTTTTCTGCTTTGTTCCCCTTCATTCTTCCAGTTCTCAAGTCCTCCTCACGTTGTTCCCAGGGAACTGGATTCTCTCTCTCTCTTTCCATAATGGATGATCGTTTCTGTCTACTTCATTCTTAGAATTGTAAGTGATGGTAGTTAATTTGAGTCCCACAATGCATTGGTTACCATCCTTGTTTCTGTGGCAAAATGCCTAATGAATGTGAACTGAGGAAGGAAGGCTTTACCTTGATTCACAGATTAGGGGGAAGACCCATGAGAGCAGGAAGAGCTTAAAGTGGGTGGTCACATTGCATCTGTATTCAGGAAGCCGAGAGAGTTGAACTTCAGCTCTCAGCTCACTTTCTTCTCTTTCCTGAGCCCAGAACCCCTGCCCATGGGATATTGTTGCCTACACTCAGAGTGGATCTTTCCATTTCAATTAATTGAATCTAGAAACTCCCTTAGGAACATCTTCAGACGGTTCTTTCCCAGCTGCTGTCTTAGGTCTTGTTGACAGTTAATATTAACAATCATAAAATGGAATATGTCTCCCAAAATTCCTAGTATGGTTGATTGCAAAAGACTCTCATGGAATCGGTGAATATCAGCTCTTGTGAGCTGATGTGTTGTGGATACAGCATGATACTGAAGGTGCTCACAGGAGAAAACCCACCGTGGTTAGGATCACAGAGACATAACCTTTTCTCCATTGTTACATCCCAAAAACCCTTTAGCATGAAACAGATTTTCAAAATGTACTTAATAAATTTGGAAACTAGTACCTATGTAATAAGTTGAGAGAATCAGTGCTCCCGCTCAGAGGATATTTGGGGATTTTTGTAGCTGTGTTTTGGTTTTCACAGCAACTGAAATGTCATAGCTATTTAGCACGTACAGGTGTAGAATTCAGTGTTCTGAAGACATCCCTGAACAAAGAGTTATCCTGTCCAAGAAGACATGTGGCACACTCCTTGGAAAATTCTACTTCTCAGTGTCTCTCCCACAGGTTGAGTTTCTGGCAGATCCTAGTCCCTCATGTTGGCCTGAACTTCCGTGAGGGCCCGAATCACACCCTGCTGCTTCCAGAAGGACAGGAGTCTCACGCTTAGTGGCAGATGCTCGCTTCATCCCTAAACGCTTGAATGAAGTGCATTGGAATGAAACTTTTCTCTCTATTAACCTTTAGCAGCATTTATAATGACTGTGTTAAATCAAACCTCATTCCAATGTAATAGGCCTGACTGAAATACTGCAGGTACGACACTGAGAAATTTCATAAATTATTAAATGGCAATTGAGAGTAATACAATGGAATACATTTTTCTCTTGAGGGGAAAATACATAAGCCGTTGGAGGGAAATCAGGTAGGCTAAAATAGAGTCTGTAAGAAACAGTCCGAGGCAGGGCAGAGAGGAGAAAAGAAAATTCTAAGGGTACTCATTAATGTTTGGCAATGGCTTGAAACAGTATTTTGATGCTGAGGACTTTCAGGCACATTGAGTGTCACGGTCCCTTCTTTATAAAATGCAGATACCTCAGTTCCACTGATTTCTTGTATCTGGTCACAGGTCGCTAGGGCTCAAAGATCAAATTTAAGTTATTATTATATTTAATTTAGATTTTTCTATACACTGTATTTTGAACACATTCTTTCCCCTCCCCAACTCCTCCCAGGTTCTCCCGACCTTCCTACCCACCCATCTTTATGAGCTCTTTCTCTGTAAAAAAAAAAAAAAAAAGAAAAGAAAGAAAGAAAGAAAGAAAGAAAAGAAAAAAAGAAAAAAAATTAAACAAACAAAAAAGACAAAAAATACCCAATCCAAGCAAAAAAGTGCACACACAGAAAATGAGTCTATTTTGTGTTGGCCAACTACTCCTGGGTATGTGGCCTGCTCTAGAGTGTGGTTGATACACCTAGTGTCCATTGTAGAAAACTGACTTTCCCTTTTCCAATATCTATCAGGTGCAAATAGCTTCTTGGTTAGAAATGGGGTTTTGGGTGTCCAGTTGACCTTGTCCCTGGTGGGATTTGGTCTAGTTTGAACTTGTGCAGATCTTGTGTGTGCTATTATAGTCTTCATGAGTTCCAGATATTTATAAGGCCTCTTGTGTTTAGAAGATACTTTTTCTTGGAGTCATCCATAATCTCTGGCTCCTACAACCTTTCTGCTTCCTCTTTTTTTTTATGTTGCTGATCCTCAAGTAGAGGGCTTTGAGAAAGGCATCCCATTTAGAGTCAAATGCTCCACCGGCTCTCATTCTCCTCATGTTGTCCAGCTGTGGCTCTCTGTATTAATGACCATCTACTGCAAGAATGTAGTGTCAGGAACAGATAGATAATTGAGAAACTGGATTAAGAGGATTAAATGGACATGGGGATGGGAGTGCACAGTAAAGGAGAAATTATGGGGAGGAACACTAACAGCCTTTTGAAAAGTAGGCACTATTTTATTTGGGTTTCCCTAATGCCTCTACCTCCCTTCCAAAACCCACCCTCCACCCCCCGCCACACACCTTTAGGTAAGAGAGAAAGAAGGTTAGAAGAGAAAGGGGACATCGGTCTCTTTAGACTTAGTTCGAGCTGGTTAGGGTTGTCAGGTTCTTTGGGGGCAATGGCAATCTCAGTTGTTAGGATGTCCAGCAGCAGCAGCTTTTTTCCTTCTCCATCTGTCCTCTTCCACCCTCACCCCCCAAAGATCTGGTGTTTATACCCTTTCAGAGTCCTCAGAATTAAACTATCTGCAGCTAGTACAGACAATGACCTTCTCCAATCGAAAGGAGGCTGTCATCAGCTGTGAACAAACTAAAAACAACTCCATTTACCATGCTTGGGATTAAAACAAAAACCTGTTTACATAAGTGAGTTTTTTTAAAGAAACTGAAACTTGCACTACAACTATCACAGAACCATCCTGAAATATAAACATAAATAAATGAATTTAAATAGTCACTGTATAATGGAGGAGACAATTACTTAACTAGACACCCTATGCCACCAAGTAAAGCTCCTTGTTCCAAGAATAGGTATATATATATATATATATATATATATATATATATATATATTGAGTTGTTTGCCAAAGGGAGTCCCACAGAATGAGCCCTTTGCCCTACCAGAACATCACAGACTGTTGCCAAGGCTATTGGTTACCTGAAAACCATTGGTTTTTGCTGAAAACATCACTTATTGCTGGTGTTCCTGACAAAGGGCCATTGGGGCTCATGGTCTGGGGTTACAAAAGCATTGGTGGAAGGTGCCCAGAGATAAGCATCCATTGGCTGGCTCGGAGACGGCATGGAGGAACCGAATTGGCCACGCAAAGCCATACACCCTGCTGCCTCTTCCTGGATAAAGGGTCTGCAGCCGCTTGTCCTTGGTTTGCTCTGCTCCTCTCACCACCTTGGCCAGAACCTTCTGCCCTTACCCATGAGCTCAGGAATAGGAGCAGCAACATATGTCATCAAACTTGGAGAAATTGAGCTGATGCCCAAATAAAGGCTTCATCGCAACTGATTAAACCATCGTTCATATATTCAATCATCTCCCCCTTTTGGTTGTATGTTTTGAGCCAAGGTCTCCCTCTGTAGACCAGACTAGCCTTGAATTCACAGTGAGCTTCCTTTCTTTGTTTTCTCAGTGCTGGAATACTAGTCTGAGCCATCACACTTGCCTCTTAGAATCTTTTGAAAATTGGTTTTATTCTTTGACGGTTTCATACTCTTGCCTCTCTCTTACTAAGATACCTCTTTCTCCTAAGGCCGCTTTTTACTTTCATGTCTGGGTATGTGTGTGTGTGTGTGTGTGTGTGTGTGTGTGTGTGTGTGTGTGTGTGTGTGTGTGTTCTCACTGGCAGTGTTGGGGTATTGCAGCTATAACATCTCATCTATTCTATCCTGGTTCTGTTCCTGGGAAGAGCTGCTGTGAGTGAGGAACTGTGTTGTAGGCATGCTTTCAACTTGAGGTTAAGACATCTTTGTGTCTTTTATTTGATGTAGGAACTACCTTCCTCCCCTTCTATGCCCTCTCTTCCTTGAGGAAATCTTTTTTGTAACTATAGTGTTTCTTTTCACTTTAATTTTTTCTAGAACTGTATTAATATTTGGTCTGCTCTCATTTTGAAAGATAATTTCATTTTATTAAACAAAGCCTTCTAGATTAATCCTTGTTTAATATATAAAAATTCATTGTAATGTTTTTGACTTTTATAATTGCTGCTAAGAACTCAGAACAGATCTGTTTCTACTTTTGCTCTTTTGATTTCTCTCAAATAATAGTTTCTAAAAGATGTTCATTGATGTTATTTTAAAATTTTTCTTGTATTTATGTTGTTCAAGTTCTACAATAGTCTTGAATGTGTGGCTTGCATTTCTTAGGCTTGGGAAAAAACCTTGAGTATGGATCTATTAAAATTCTGACCAATTTTCTCTTTTCTCCTGTGATAGAAGATAAATATCTGCAGACATGTCTTCCACATTCTGAATGCCTCCTTCATTTGTCTCATTATAATCATTTCCTTATTCTGTGACTCAATATAGATTATTTTATTAAAAGATTATTTATGTTCCTGTTCACTAATTCTTTTGACTTTATTTAATCTTCCTTGGTTTCTAATTTCAGTTGTAGAATTTACATGTGCCTTTTAAAAATATAATCTGTGAAAATAGTCATACTCTTTTTACTATTATATATTTTGTTGAATTCATCAGGTGTAGTTTCTTTAAAGTTCATCTGGAGGTACAATTGCCTGATTTTTTTTTTACTAACTTGCTATTATCTATTTGTTTTTCATTCTTTTTAATTAATTGGTTTTTATCTTGGCATGACCCATATATATATTTTTTAAGTCCACCCAAATATGTTTATAAAATTTTAGAGGTTATTGTTGACATTTCTCACTAGTTTTCTGGAAGTTATATAAATTATTGGTAGGATCCTCTCTATTTAATTAAGCCTGTATTTCTGGATATGGTTGCATGCATCTTTTATGCATTTCCTTACATTTCGAGCTAGCTTGTAGATGTTCTCAATGGAAGATCTTGGTTCTCCTCCCAATCTTTACCAGAAAATCTTTGTTGGATAGAATATGCCAAGTAAATAGAGGCCCACAGTTGGTCACTATGTGGAGAATTATGGAGTGAGCAATGTCTGGTTCTAAATGGATGCCCATATCACACGTTCTCCCTCTAAGGTTCAGGGTTCATGCTGGAAGAGGGGCAGAAAGCTTGTAAGAAGTAGTGGATATCTACAATGAAACAGTATTTATCAGATATAACAGGGCTGCTGTGTATGTGAACCTGGAGTGGCTGTGATAGAATGCAGAAAATCCCCTTGAGATCATGCTTACCAGAAGTCCAGTATAGGTTAGGGACAGGGGCTCCTGAGGTTCCACCTCTGTATGAGGGAGGGGCTGGGTGCGGGAGAGCCAGTTATCATCTTCAAGGATGCAGCTTCTGAGAGGCCAGCCATACTACAGTAGATGATCCTACAGAAATGCATATACAGGCAGCACCAAGTGGACTCAGTAACTTAACAGGGGATAGGTGGACATGGAATTGGGAGGGAGAGGAATTAAAGGAAAGGCAAAGAGAGTGGATTTAATAAAGATGCATTGTATGGGTGTATGAAATTTCTAAGGAAAAAAAAAAACAAATCCTGAGCTTTCTCTCAGGAGTTTACTTCTCTTCTGTGGTGGGCTCTGGACTGCAGCTTAACCTCTCTGTCAGCTAAAGATTGTCTCCATCTCTGCTTAGAGTCTTAAATGCTTAGCAACTGTTTGGTGCTTGATTTTTCTTCATGAACCTGTACAGCTGCACAGTTTAGTAGTCAGAAGCAATTTTGGAGTCAAATCAGACATGTAATTTTATTCTGTGACCAGGGCCCTTCTAGTCCTAGCTGACATAATCATAATTAATTCTCACTTCTCCTTCCAGTCCAGTGAGACTCTGCACTTAGAACTAGCCAAGATGTCCCTTAAGAGCCAAATGGATAAACGAAATATTGTATAGGTATACAGTAAAATATTGTATTTAGTCCTAAAGAATACATGAGCTTTCAGTCTATGAAAACAACAGAAAACATTGATGTCTAGGGTTTTGTGTAGACACGTTTTCAACTTTCTTATCTATTCTCTTAGAGACATGCCAAGAACTATAAACCATATCTTTAGAAATACTTTGTTTGACTTGAGGTTATACTTAACAGAAGGACTAGTATGACATATACTACTCAACATTAGTGTGGCTGTTTTGTTGATTTTGAAGACTGCATAGAATACCATATATATTCTATATAGTCTATTTTATGTGTTCTATCAATTCTGTTATACGATAACACAGTTAATCATTTACTCACTGTTGAACTTCTAGTTTTTTGTTTTTTTTTACTATCATGAACCATGTTGTGCAGAAACTCTTCTAACACAATTCTGTGCAAGAATAGCACAGATTACTGACAGTGGAATAGCAATATTCTATATCAGCTTTACCTGTATTATACGGGTGAGAACTCAGTTCTGTGTCTTTAACCTAATCTCAGTGTTTCCTACAAAATAGACTTTTGTGTTTACAGGCTAAGAAAAATGCTGTGGTGAACATAGTGTTTTGTTTTAGTTCCTCTCTGCTATACTTTTACACAACTGAACCCAAAATACCATTTGGTAGGAGGCACCAGCAGATCTGATCTGATGAAATACTGGTCTGTACAAATGTATTAAGTTATAGTAACTCGAAGTAAGGCAGTTTTGTATTATGGTTACTTTTTTTTCCTTTGCACCATGGAAAGGGAGGGAGGGAGGGAGGGTAGGAGGAAGGGCAGAAGGAGGGAGAGAGGGGGAAGGGGGAGAGAGAGAGAGAGAGCGAGCGGGAGAGAGAGAGAGAGAGAGAGAGAGAGAGAGAGAGAGAGAGAGAGAGAGAGAGAGAGAGAGAGAGAGAGGCTAAAGATTACTAAGGACTAAAGACTACTGCGTCATCTCCAGCTTGATTTTGTTTGTTTAGACGCATCCCGATCTGTCCTTGCAGAGGCAGCAGATGCTTGAATGACACTCTTTTGTTACACACCTTTGTTACATGCCTCCTTAGCTCCCAGCCAGCAGTTCTAGGTTAGAGCTTTTCAAGTGGATCTCTTGAGAGTTGTTTGTTTTAATCCACAGTGAGAGGACAGCCTGAGTGGGATTTCCACAGCCTTGTGTTTCAACTCTGCTTTTCAGTGGAGCCTACTCAAAGCCTCATCTGGTTTGGTGTCATTCAGTTGTCCTTTCACAGACCTGGAGTTAACAGGTCCAATAAGAGAACCCTAGTGAGGATGTCAATACTATGTGCATTTTAGGAAGTAACAACAAGTCAACCATCAATCGGAGCCATCACTGCTGTGAAATCAGACAATTGCTTAAAAGTTTATACCAAGGATCAAGTAGCTCAATTAGGGTCCCATTTTTGATATTTGTGGCTCTAGAAATTGAGAAAAATAAGTTATTGATGTATCAGTCTCCATGTTCTTAAACACTGGTGAATAGTATTATTGTCCCCAGAGGTCTCTTGAGCATTAAATGAGATGATCTATGAGAAGTGCTTTGAGTATTGTCTGGCATAGTGTGAACCTTGTATAAACGTTTGTTAGACATTGGGAGGAGGACTCCCCTTTCTAAGGACTAGGGGAGGGAGAGAAGGGGCATGAAGGAAGGGATGGAAATGGGAGATAATTGGTATGTGGGATCAGGGAGTGATGAGGAAGGGGGCTGCAATCAGGATGTAAAGAATTCAGACTGCAGAACCAGCAGGTAGCTTATATTGCTAATCCCACTACATGGGCATAGCTCTGAGACTGGCTGACACAGGACTGTCTATGCATAGACATGGCTTCATGTTGGTCACAGATTCTCTGTGACTTATGATTCGAGGCCATTCTTAGTGTGACATGAAGGAAGATTTGCAAAGGTCTTACTTTTGCTCAAATAATGAGCAGAGAACCAACCTTAATTGTTCTGTTTATCCCACACACCTCATACAATTATAATGTTAGAACTGTATAATGCTTGAGAGAAATCATTTTTTTTTTCAGAACAAAAGAACCAGACACTGACACTGGATCAGACCTGACAGGATTCATTCCTCTCAGGATGCTGGATGCTGGCATCCTGCATCCTCCATGTTCCAGCCCCAGGCGGCTCAGTTGCTGTTACCCATCAGAACAGGACAGTTTCCATGACAGTGTTGTAGAAAGATTCTGATTCCAGTTGGTCCAGCATTTCAATCTGTCCTACACAGGACTCCTATTAAGACTGGAATTTCTTGACATTTAGAAAATGGACTACAAATGCTATCCCTGGCTTGCTTAACCATTTTCCCCAATTTGCGGGGGTTGGAGGGGGACTTCAAAGGTATTATTTGCCCCAAATCAAGCAAAAGAAACTTTAAGAGAACAATATCCCATTTCCTCTAAGGGGGGTAGGGTAGGTTTCTGTTTGTGCTCTTGGTCTACAGATGCTTATTTTCATCAGGAGTTGGTTATAAGTTATTATTAGTCTTATACTGAAAGAAAACTAGGTTGGACTCAGGGACATCTCTCTTTTCCTTTATCTTTCTTTCATAGGTAAGGAGATAGGAGCTGAAAAGAAAGAAAAGGTGACATAGAAATATAGAGGGACGATATAACAAAAGGTAGATTATTGAATCTACTCCTCAACTCGAGGCCTTAATTGTTACTCACAAATAAGGTTATTTTTAATTCATTGGTATATAGTTTTGTATATTGATGCAAAATAAGTGTAATTCTGATACATTGGTATAGAATTCTAGTCTAAGATTATTCTTCACACACACTATATATGTATAAATATATATATGTATATATATATATATATTCTCTAATATGAGGTATTATATCCATCCAACTCAATTATAATACAAAGTTTACTTCTAATACCTTAAAAGTGGTGCTGCAGCCTATTTAGGATAAGTAAGTAATACAAGCTAATTGTTAGTTGAACAAATCATGGTCATGTCAAATACTAGTCTAATTTTATCACAAGAATATATATCCTACCCCTAACAGCAGATAGATATGATTATATATATATATGAAAATAAATAAGGTCTTCAAAGGTCTCAGAGACCTACAGAATATGGCATTTAAGATGTTTTTATTATTCTAAAGATTCTTTGACAATATGACAGGTTAACTCCTGGCAACACCCAGCCTACCTCAAAGAAGATGATGAGCATCAAAGAACCTCCTTATGGAGTTGGCTTTAAATGTGGCAAACCAGTTGCTGGGCAAAATGTCCTCATTTCTGCCACAGACAGAATTCTGCCTAAAATGGGCAATTTTAGATGCAGGGAGAGTTGACGGCCAAACTCTGCCAAGACAGGATAAGCAAGTCCTTAGTAGTTCCTGCTCTGCAAATATGTCTGTCAGATATATTGGGATATAAGGCCAAAGATGATGCTTCAATGTCATAGAAAGTGCCGGTTGACCAGATACTTTAGTCTTACAATTAAGCTTAGTTGTTTAGGGGTTATGATGTTTTTAGATCAAGATAGATATTTTAAGTTAATAGAGATGAGATATGACAGACATTGATTTTTCATTCAGAAATTTAGACCCAACAAGATTGGAAAGATGTTTACTTCAAGTATGCCAAATACAAATAGCTATGAATGTAACATTTATAAAATTCCTGATTGTCTCATGGTTCTTCCTGCTGTATGTAATTTATTTTATTCCTGTGTAATAATATAAATGTATATGTTAAAATGGAAACAATAAAAAAGTGGAAAGAATTTTAAATAGACACACACAAAATAATTGTTAACTATTCTCTCATTTAATGTATATCATATTCAAGGTAGATATTAATCTTTTCAGATATTTTATTTTTATTCTTATGAAAATGAGAAAATCAAAGGAAAAAGTAATGGTGACTCATCCTTTTTAACCACATATAATTGGAATTCAAAGCAGACATTTTTTAATAAATAGCACCAAATATTATGGAATGTAACACTTTGAGAGAAGGATCGTTGACACTAATTGGACACCCCAATGTCATATGACTGCTTAACTTTCAGACTTAACAAAGTGTGTGTGACTGACAAAGTCTACTTAATTTTGAGCTTAATAGTACAAGGTCTGTATTCAAGCAGTTTCAGATAAAACCTCAGATTCTAATAATTCACTATCAATTGTTTTGACTTTTGACCTGTTTAGGCTCAAATATCTTGATCTTCAACATCTTCTAACCCTGTTACATTCAATGTATGAACTCCTTAGCAAAGACCATGGCACATTACAAACTCTCAAAACCTTTCAGCTTCTATAGCAGATCTTAAAGTGGACCCAGTTCTTCTTGTGAGTACTGACATCTGTAACTATATAACATTCTATTGCCATGAACTCTAGACTCAGCCATGTGTCTGGTTAACAGAAGTGGGTAGAAATGTCAGGATCCCAGTTGCCACTTGAGATTTTGCACCGTGTGTGTGGCAACTACTTGACCATCGTACTTCTTGAGAAGGAAGGAATTGGAGAATGAGTCTGACTATATATCATTCAATTCTGCACATGAAATTAATCCCCATTAAACTGGGTACAATGAGATTTGGTGGACACATTGATGTGACTTGGTGGTGGAAAACATATCTATTATGCCGGGAGGATGCCCTGATTTTGTAGGCAGAAGGCAGGGATATTGCATTCAGGACTCTTATAGATGCTGGCCTATAAGACTAGGGTCACAGTTTTCTAAGTTCTAGCAAACTTCAGTGGTACCACGATAATTGCGTAGGTTTGTAGGCATCTGAGAAGAAATGCAAGTGGCCCAGGGATCTCTAGGTTTGGCTGCTGTCTGGTTGGAGGGAAGTTTGTTGGCCATTGTGGCTTTAATATGAGGTTTGAGGGTTAGTATTTTATTTGTACAATACTACATTTATATCTTCCTTAAAACTGCAGTTTTTTAGAGGGTTAAATATCTTTTGTCCACCCTCCTGCCAATTTAAGTTCCCTCCCTTTAAAAATGAAACACCCTGCATGCTTACCCATGCCCCCCCCCACTCCTTTGAAATGTTTCTTTTATAATAATTCATGCCCAGCACTGTTATTTTGTGTTTGCCTTTCTTTTGACATGAAAAGTAATATATTTTAACATTTGTCATAATTTTGAGGGTTTTTTTAAACTTAGAAATTCTGTTTAAACATCACATATTTATAGTTACCAGATTAAAAATAGAACATCAACAGAAAAGCCATTTTGCTTATCTAGTCCCCTTTGATGGACATGTGGATTTCCTTCCAATTTTAATCTCTCCTTCAAAATGTGATGAAACAAGCATTTATACTTGCATCATAGACTATACTTGAGAATGTTTCTAGGGATGGTATCTTCAAACAAATCTGCTTTGTGTCTTTGAAAATTTGGCTGACCTTTCAATTATGTTTTGGCCCCATTGAAAATCATTTATTTAGTGATAGTTTGTGGATTATAATCAAAGTCCTAGTTTGTTGATTATAATCAAAGCCCAGGAATTCTTACTGTAGATAACCATTAGGAGCAATTGGGACATAGGTCACCATCTTTCAATTTACCAGCAGGGACAGAAGTTTATTTTTCTTATTAGCTAGAAGAATACATTTTATTTTGTCTTATTGTAAGTTTAAAGCATTTGGAAAGTATGGATTTTAGGGAAAAAGAATAAATCTCTTGTTAGTATTTGTTATTTTATAACTTGTATTACAGTTTGCTTGCATATTTATGTATGTGTGGGGGAGAAGGGGGAGGAAGAGGAGGGGAAAGACACACACACACACACACACACAGAGAGAGAGAGAGAGAGAGAGAGAGAGAGAGAGAGAGAGACAGACAGACAGACAGACAGACAGACAGACAGACAGAGACAGACAGACAGACAGACAGACAGACAGAGAACCTGTAACTGACTAACACACTCAAGAGAAGCATGGTAAGTTAAGGTGAGTTTCTATGATCCTGAATTTATTCCCCAATTCTTGAGAGTGATAGTGATAAATGTATATTCAGACTCCTATAATAAAATGCCTATGGTGTGCTTTATTGAACAGATATTTACATTCTTTAATTTTGAAATTAAAATACAATTACGTAATTTCCCCCTTCTTCCACCCTCCTACCCCCTCTCATATTTCTCTCCTTTTTCCTCTCAAATCCATTAGCTCATTTTCATTAATTGCTATTGTTTTACACACACGACACATTTACATATCTATGCATAAATATATAAATACAACTTATTTGGTTCATTTGGCGTTACTTGGATGTATTTGATTTGAGGCCTGACATTTGGTATTGGGGTCTCATCCTTGGAAAAGACTATTTCTCCCACTGTCAGCATTCTTTAGGTGACTGTTGTTGGGACCTAAAAAGATTCTCCCTTTCCATGGAAACATGTTTGTTGGTGGTGCACCTGTTCAGGTCTTATTTAGGCAGCCATGTTGTTGAGATATCATGAGTGAAACTCCCCTGTCTTTTCTGGGATACACAATCATACAGCAGATTTCATCATTCTCTGGCCCTTAGAATCCCTCACCCTGGTCCACGATGTTTGCTGAGTCTTAGATGTAGCGCTTGTGTTATCGGTATATCAGCTGTGAACCAATCAGAGATTATGAATTTTGACCAACTGTGATATTGCAGTTTTCTGTAATGGTCTCTATGTGTTGTAAAGAGATTTAATTTTTTTAAATGAGGGGTGAGAACTACACTTATCATATAAAGATAAATATTTAGAATTCAGTTAGGAATTATGCTGGTTTAATAAAGTGGGGGGAATAGATTTTCCTCCAAAGTTCATGACCTGACTGGCCCTAGGTATTTGACCCTATAGCTTTTCAGTGGTAGGCCTCTTGCTTAGCAAGTCTTAGGTCCAACTAGACAGCTGGAGGTTATGGCCAATGTGACTGACACCACTGCACCCTCAGAGATATCTCACCAGGCTGGTCATTGCTGTGGTTCACGGGCACCACAGCTGGGTCGGACTATTCTTTGCTTCCCTCCCTTGAAAGCTTGCACAGTGCTTCGTCTGGTACTATAACACCAGTCCTCAGCAAAGAGGCTCACAGGTCAGGTCTAGTTCTGATACTCCGAGATCTTTGAAAGACATGGCGTCTTCAGCAGTAGGGATTGACCTTCAACCTCTGGGTGGCAACTAAAGACAACATCAATAGCCTATGTTGTTTTGGGAGACTCTTGAATGATCCTGACCAAAAACTCTGAAGGGGGCTTCTCATGACTGGTATTGCTGTTTTTGTTGTTGTTGTTGTTTTTGATTTTTTAATTGGATTGTCTGTAGTTATCATGAGATCATTGCAAACTCATGGTATGACTTCATTTAAATTATATATGTATATGACTTACATACAAATATAGGTGTTATACATAAGTAAAATTATATTCCTTATGGACTTTTTATCCTCCTCTCTCCCTTTCCTTCTGTATTGACCTCCCACACACCTCTCCAATTAAAGGCCACCATTTTCCACATTTTTCCCTTCCTATCACTTGTATCCTGCTTTCCCCCTCTCTAGTGCTGCCCTCAGATATTTACTTCTGCAATATTAAGCCTGGAAATTTTTAGACCACATTGCCAGCCCTTTGGCTCCTGGTGAGACAATCCTCTATCTCTTGCTTACATGTACTCATTAGTATTTATTTTTCTTTCATTTTGTGTATATATGTGTGTATATACATAATATGTGTGTACACATATATTTATGCATATGTGCAGGCTCATGCTTAACATTGGAGATCTTTCTCAATTGCTCTTCTACCTTACATATTTATGCAGCGTCTCAGTTGATCCCCAAACTAGCTGATATGGCTAATCTCTCTAGCTACTTTGCTTTCTTCTTCTCCTGAGGTTCAAATCACAGGTGGCTCATCAAACCTACGGGGGCATTTTTGTTGTTACTAGGGTATCAAACTCCAGTCTTGTGCGGCCCGCAAATTTTTAACCACAAAGCCATATGCCCACTCTCTTGTACCAGATTTCCTTCTTAAGTCTCCAAATGATGTCATCACACAGCTACTTAAATATTATGATTCAGTCCCAGGGGAATTAGTACTTTTATTTCTAACGTTACAGATAAGAATCATAGCATTTAATGTCAGAGGAGATTTTAGGGTAACCACAGGTGGTAACCCTGCTTCTACACAGTGTTTCTTCTCGGGTGAGGCGCCTTATTTTATGTTTTTTTTTTTTTATCAATTTTATTCCCTCAGATAATAATAATTTTTTTTTCCTGTTTGGTTGCTCTCCACAATGTACGTTTCTAATCTTGTATGTAAGAAAACAAGAGTCAAGGTTAAGCCTGTAGTCAGTAGAGGAGACGCTGTGTAAAGTCTGTAATGTCTTCCATTGAGAGCGTAGGGAGGAGATGAGGCTTGGTCACCAAAGCCTGCCCTCTCCATAGTTATTCTCCTCCTCCCATTTTGTGAGTCCCTGGCCAACTATTTTCCTTCTTACTGGACTGTTGCTCACTTTTACACTTCTCCCTATTTTCTTCTTAAGCCCATTTCATGAAGTTCACCTCTATGAAACTAAGATAACATCAGTGACAATGATTTTTTACTAATAATAACATTTGCATATTTTCATCTAATTCTTACGCTGATCCTAATCTTTCAGGGTTAAAACAATCGAGTCCATTTTCCCCCAGCAAAAGTGTTTTACCTAAGGTCACCCACAACTGGAAGAGCCAGTAGCATCCTGTTGTCCTAACCACGTTACCTTATCTCAAGTTGGCTTATTGCAGTGGGTTGAGGTGGAGATCTTTTGTCTCAAACCAGAAAATGAACTCTGACCTGTGCAATGAACTTGTTTAATTGGCTTCATCTTCCTGTTCCCCTGTTTTTGCCACCTTGCAGGTCCTGTTACCATTGGTCCTTCAATAGAGTGTGCTTCAGCGTTGACCTGAGACCTCCCTCACTTCTGCCTTTGCCCTCAAAAGGTGGTGGCCAATCTGCATTTTAAAATTGTCTCAAAGTTATGCTCAAATCTCCAGGGTCCTTGCAGCCTTTAGAGTGCTGGTTCTAATTCTAAAATGATTTATCGTCGCAGTTTGTGCTAGTATCATTATAAATCATCAATTTACATAGAGTGAAGATCTGATTAATTCAAATGTATTCATTTATTTTAGATTAGTATGCACCTACTGACTAACCTCGGCATTCATTTACACACAGGATTAAAAACAGATTATTATATCCAAACAACTGCCCACAGCAGACAATCTGAACAGAAGTGCTCATTTCCGGTGGCTGCAGAATACTTTGGTGAGAGTTCTTGCCACCTCGAAGGGCTGGTGAGAGAAGTGTCAGGGCTGGTTCATCATCTTAGCAACAGGCTTTCAGCATCTGATCTCCTACCACCATGGCTCTTTGCACGGCCTCTGGGTACACTGATATTTTACCAATTTGCAATCTACAGAGGCCTGAAGGATCGCAGAATGCCTACTACAAGTCTGCACTAGAATAAGGGATGAGGCTTTATATGCACCAAATCCTTTCGTACTTGCAGCATCCCTGTGAGGTAGGTCCTAACGTTCCTTGATTTATTATCGTTGTTTTTTATTTTTAACCTTTATTTTAATGCAAATATTCTTTCAGAATTTCATACATGTATATAGTGTATTATGATTATATCTACTCGGTCATTTTTTTTCCTCTCCCACTCTTCCCTGCCTTCCCAAAATATTTTCCCCAGTGTCGTGTCCTCCTCCTTTAAAAAGAAAAAAGAAAACCATTGTGGCCACTGGTGCTGCCTGTATACTCACGAGCGTGGGGCCATCCACTGGAGTATTGGCAACTCATCAGGGCCCACATCCTCAAGTAAAAACAACACTCTTGTCCCCAGATACTCTGTGCTGTAAGTAGCTCCTCAGCTAGAGGCGTTGTGTTCTCTTGATTCTCCCATGTTGGAATTTTCGCTGGCCTGATCTCACTCAGGTGTTGTACAGGCCGCCACAGTCATGGCAGTACCCATGTCTTGTTCTGAAGATGGTATTTCACAGTATTCTTTCCCATTCTCTATCTCTCATTTTTTTTCTTCTATTCCCTCTTCTGTAATGTTCCATGAAACTTCGTGGGTGGGGGGTTGACACAGATTTCACATTTAGAGGTAAGCACTGACAATCATTTGTTCTCAGCACTCTGGCCAGTTATAAGTCTCCATATTAACCATGGGCCCATTGTGAAAAGAAGCTCCCTTTGACCAAGGTAGAGAACAACACAAATCTATAGGTGTATGTAGAGGAATGCTAATTCAGAACCTAGCTGTTCTGGCAAGAGATCACATCCAGAGATCCTCTCGGTCTGTGTGATCCATCTGGAATCCAAACACACCCTTAATCCAGGAGACAGAGGCAGAAAGATCTGAGTTCAAGGCCAGCCTGGTATAGGGCACATATCAGGTAAGAAAAAGCTTAGGTCCAGGCATGGTGGTACATGCCTTTAATTCCAAACAATGGCAAAGTTAGTTTGTAGAAGGAACAACCCATGTTTGAAACTAATGTTTAATTGAGTGGCAGAAAAGGTGACAAATCAGGGAAGATTTGACAGAATAGGTTATGCCCAACTCTCATGAGAGAGAGAGAGAGAGAGAAAGAGAGAGAGAGAGAGAGAGAGAGAGAGAGAGAGAGAGAGAGAGAGAGAGAGTAAAGGAAAGCTACTTAAGAGGCAGTTTTATAAAGAGAGCAGGAGTTTTACTAGGACAGAAATAGAGAAATGAGTTGCAGAGAGAGAGAACTCATGTGAAGACAGAATGCGCCAGAAAATGAGAAGCCAGAAGATTAGAGAAGATTGCTGAGTTAGTTTGAGGCCAAGCAGAGCAATTCTGGGCTGACAGAGAAGCCAGATTAAATAAGTCAGCTGGGAGAAGTGTTTGAGCCAGAACAGCTGAGTTAAACCAGTCCAGAGCTTAGAAAGAACAGGTAAGGGTGAGCTTATTAAGCAGTAAGTCTCAGAGGCTAAAATATTCTAGGCCTCAGTGAGATTATATGGAGGCTAGAAGCTTCTAGGACTGGGCCTAGGTTGGCAGAAGGAGGCAGTTAGCCTCCCAGATAACAACTGAGCCAGGAGAATAAAAGTGACTTTCACAGGTGTAGGTATAAATGTTTAAAACACAGTGTGACAAAATGTTCCTGCATTGAAATGACAATAGTAGGTAGATCTACACCCTCTCTAGCTGTGTGCTGTGACCAGGCTTAGAGTACTAGGTTAAATTCCTATCTAGGGGAAAAGAGCTTAACTCCAATCAGAAAGTGGTAGGCTACTCCCCAGACAGCCACGCCATCGTTGGACAGTGAAAACGTCTTGCCTGACAGGATCTGCACAGTATTTTGTGGCACCACGAAGGCTAGCTAGAAGGAAAGAAGACTTTCAAGTCAGCTCAGAACCGATTTCTATGTTCTGCAGTCAAAAAAGAAGATATGTGTTGTCTTCAGTGGTAAGATCTTACCTTCTAGTTATGGTGGGCAGCCAGGAGCAATGGCAGTAGCTTGTGTTGTCTTGGGAACCCCCATAACTGCTTTAACAAAGAAGAAGTGTGGGTTCTCATATCTGACACTTGGATCTTTTTTTTTAATAATCTATGTCTTTTGAGGTATTGTCCACCTGTGCAGGGTGGACATATAAACTTCTTTAAAATTGTATCTTATAAAAAAAAAACAAAACCTACTGGTTTCCATAATATTTGTTCATCCATAATTCATTTTGGTAACCAATCCCCTACCTCATCTTCCCCACATCGCCTCATATCCGTCCTTCTTGCCACCTTTAACACCCAAATACTACCCTTCTTTTTTTATATCACATTTCTTCTATATCCTCCAATTTTCGTTTTAAATTGGATTGCAATGTATTATGTTTACATACGTCCTTTTCACATACCTTCCATTTTGTGTATCACCCCCTTGTGTGTATATGTGTGTGTATATGTGTATGTATGTATATGTGTGTGTATGTATGTATGTATGTATGTATGTATGTATGTATGTACAGGTGTATGCTGTGCCTCTATGCTTGGAGGCCACAAGATGATGTTGCCCTATTATTCTACATTTTATTCTTTTGAGTCAGGCTTTCTCTCTCATTGATTCAGGAGCTAGACTGGCTACTTGCAAGTTCCAGTGACCTTCCTGTCTCTGCTCTCTTCCCCCATGGTGCTAGGTCACAGGCATGCATCACCATTCCTGGCTTTTTGTTGGATTTTGGGGATTTGACGTCAGGCTCTCATGATCGCACAGAAAGCCTTTTTACCTGATAAGTCATTTCCTCAGACTAATTATTTATTTTCAAAGAGAATGAAGGCTTCAGAGAGGCTAAATAATTTATTCATCTTCGATATCGTGATTGTTTCCTCAATCTCTGAGAATTTGAGCCATGAAACTCCGTGTCTGGGATCCATCATCTTTCCCTATCCTGCTAGACAGCGTTAGCTCCATCGGAATGAAGCTGGGATGGAAAGGAAGCTTGAAGATATATTGGAAACATTTCTTAAGCTAATAAGTGGCAGAGTCTCGCTGGTTGAAGTAAACACTTTTGAAATATTAAGACACTTAGTCCAAGCTGGGTGAGAGTCAGCTGCTCCGCCCAGGTAGGTGGGGGAGTGCGGTGACTGTTCTTCCTCCAGTAATGGAATTATCAGAACTGGGATCGAAATCCTTGCTTCATGCTCAGTAATTCTGGAATTGTGAAAAATGAGCTTGGTCTCCGTTTCTTTCAGTTCTCCATCCAGTCACCATGTGCACGGTCCCCAGAGAGCCCCCGTTTGCTGCTGAAATGGTTGTGTTGTTTCCCTGGCTGACTTCTTTAGGTTGAGCCCTGTGCACTTTTAAAACATCTGCTTGATTCCATGGTGAGGTTCATGGGCCATCCTGGTCTTCGTTAGCCTGGGCCGGAGGAATGGATTTGCTCTTGCTTTTCCCCAAGCGCTGTGCTACTAAAGGAGAGTCCAGGAAGCAGGTCACCTGTTTCCAATCTATTAAAAGTTTACAGACAAAGGCATTGAGTTGACTTTGAGCACAAAATATGATTAATGATTTGAGGTACTAATGAAATGTTGGCCCTGCAAAAATGCCTTTCACATATATTTCACACACACAAAAAAACCCTCTCATACCTAAGACCTTGAGTTTTAAATTATATTTCTAGGTCCACTTTTTATATCCCGAACATGTCTGTCAGCCACCTATTGTGTGAAAAACATTTTGCCTGCTGGGATAGGAATGACATTAACAATAATAAATACATCACGTGCTTGTAGAGCAGAGGTTTTCATGTGCTTCATCTTAACTTTGAAAGATCAGTGAAATGAGACCAAGGATTGAATCAAACTTTACCTTGACTGAATGACCTTAGAGAGGTCATTGTCCCTCATTTACTACCAATCTTCCTATATAATTTGGGAGCACAACTGGTTAACCTGAAGTATGATTTTTTTATGATGCATTGCTACTCTGCCTTAGAGTAGTTGCTATAGACTCTCATGAATAAAATGCCACACACAGGGGACTCACTCAAGACTCGCTGAAATACACTAACTGCTTTAACATATAGACTTCGGCATCAGGCTGCTGGCATTTCAATCTTGCCCCTACTGTTTTCTACTGGGCATGGTCTTTGACTTCTGTTTTGACATCTTTAAGTATAGTTTTAATAGCACCCATCTGATAGGGTCAAGCAAAGAGTAAATCAGCTAATTAATGGAAACTGCTTGAGCGATGCTTGCGTTTTCATAGGTACTCAGCAAACCACATGCACTTTTGGTTGGCTAAGGAACGTGCAACTTACCTGCACAGAGAATGCAGAATTACCATGCGTATGGCTTTGAGACATTAATTTCCAACGCTGGAGCCTAAAGTAGAAGTCAGAAGAAGGCAGACCCTCTCTCCATATCACCACATTTAGGGGTCAGGAAAGAACAATTAGGTCAGGTTGTAATTTTGTCATCGAGATGAGCATTCTTATAGGGCTGATTTTGGAGCTTACATGTTTCACTTCTGATAACACAAAAAGTCAAAATTATTCACATAAAAGTGACATATTTCTTTCTGTTAAAATTTTTTTATGAGGCTGGAGAGATGACTCACTTGTTTAAAAGCAAGTACTGCTCCTGCAGAGGACATGAGTTTGGTTCCCAGCACCCATGTCAGCTAGCTCCAGCTCCAGGGGATCCAATGCCTATGGCTTCTGCAAGCCCTAGTGTAAGGCACACGTGAAGAGATATGCACACTCACCCTTTAAGAACCATATATTTGTCCAGTGGCTTGATTTTCCAACATTTTACACATTTTTAAGGTTTTGCTGTCATCTTTAATGGCCATTAGCATTGTTATCTTTATTACATCCTTTAGTGGGAAGTGTCATCTTCAAACATCCAAAGGAAGCACTGAATCCTATGGCTCCTTCCTCCCTCCAAGTACAGCCCTCTATCTCCATGTTGTTCTCGTTCCCCATTCCAGGTTAGAGTCACGCTACCCTGATGGTAGCTGGTTCTCTTACCGTCCTTTCTGCCTTTGGGTGAGAATCTTTTATGACTTCAGATGTTGAATTCAATGTCTTTACAGTGCAATGGGAAACGGTGGTAGGGTTTCTTGTACAGCTGAGCCTTAGGATCTTGGGACAGTTACTTACCTTGCCTTGCTCGATTTTCTAGCTTCTCAAATGTAGACAGTGAGAGCAATAACTGCTTCATAGTGTTGCTGTGAAGATAATCTGTGTCAAGTTTTGTAACACGGGGTCTAACTCATTGTCAGCCTTAAAACCCAACATTGTGCTATTTGTAATAATACCACCTCTGGTGAGCATCAACACCGTTATGGAAAGTGGGGCAGGAGTGGGTGGATTGTAGATGCTGTTTCAGGGTCAAGCCCTTGCTACTGAATATAAAGGCTATCAGCACCTGAAACTCAACAGATGAAAGATATCTAAGAGCAAACATGCTGAGTCTGGGGAAGTGTACTGGCACATGGCCACAGGCTTACAAGTCTGGGGAAGGGTAACTGAGATTACTAATAGTAGTTAAAATATTTTATAGACACAGAAAGTTAAGCGTAGCTTTACTGGTACAACTACTACTGTGACCACTGTGGGACCAGGCACTACATGAGATCAAGGCTCATCAGTTTTCCCCAAGAGCCGAGAAATCTGAGCCAGCAGAAAGGGAATAGATAACACTGGATTTCTGTTTAGGTTAGCCTTCCTAAGCACATTTGCTTGTATTATTTTACACCTTCAAAGGCAAACATGGCAGAACTCTTCTCAGACACCATGAGCCCTTCCCTAGACTTATATGGAGTTCTTTCTGACAATATATCAGATTCTGTATTTGAGAAAATAAACTGCTGTAGGATGGAAGTAGATTTCCTTACTGGAGTAATTCAAATTCAAACCAAAGTGTGGGTGGAATTTCAAACAACAAAGGAGATAAAAAAAAAGGGGTGATCATTGTAGTCTGAGGCTGAGAATCCTAGGCTTAGTAAGGTAGTGCCTGTGGATGACACTGTTCAAAGGCTTTGGGTTTGTTTTTATATAATTGTATACTAAAAGAACTCTTCTTTGATTCTTAGAAGTTCTGTGCCACCCTTGAATAGAACCTCCAATTGGTGAGGACCTGTCCTTTAATACGCGTGTGTCACTAATAACTATTACCTATAAATCTTCTCAATGAAAATCCAGGCCATTTGTCATCCACAAAACTCCACAGAGGGGCATTTTCCTTAGCTTATCTCAGAATTTTCTAACCTTCTCTAAATATTCACTCACATGAAGCAGTTAATAGGATTACTCATGCAGAACACTCTTGGCCACCAGTTGAAACAAAAAAAATCTCTGAAAGATGGATTGCTTTCCCATGGCCTCAAGACAGGGGCCAGTGGGGACCCCTGTGCTGCCTGACACCTCCAGTTAATGTCAAGCCCCAGAACACCAATTCTAGAGATCACTGAAGGGCGATCTGTGCGTTCTTGTCCTATCGGGCCCAGCTCTGCTGGCTGAGGATGGCAGGCACAGGTGATGTGCTGCTGCAGGGCCTTCTATGCAAGAGATGCCATGATCTTGCCTGTAGACTAACTCAGACTCTGTTTCTCTGATGTTTGTTATTGCACCTTTTTGCAGACAAAGGGGCCGTGGCTCACATGGGCCAGATCCAGGCTATCAACACCATAAATACTAACAATTCAATTTTATCTCTGAGACGACCCTTAGTGATCACACATGTCCAGTGGATCTTGCGGGCACTGGGCTCTAGAGCTTTCCTATCATCTTAAAAAGCTCTTTGACAGCATTGGCTTTTAAACACCAACCCTTCAACATTCTTGAGCAGTGTAGTAGTGTTTTGTGAGGAAAGCAAACAGTGTGCTGTTCACACTAGACGTTTCCAAGGCTTTATGTAGCTGAAGGGTGATGTTAGCAGGACGTCCAGGGTGGCAACAAATGCTGGTGAACCAGAGATGAAATAGATCATCTGCCTGTCCCCAGATATTAGCCCAGCTTATGTAATTAGTGTGTGTCAGGATTCAGACCTGGGTCTAAGGCTACAGATTCTCCTTTTAGGACACAATCTGTTTATCCACATATCTTAAAAGTAGAGTCCTTCAAAAATCATCTCAGCAAGATTATCCCAGCGAAGCTACGCCGCTCTCTCTCACCCCCACCCCCTGCCCCATCCCCTGTGGATCTTTTAAAAAGTTGTCTCCTTTATTATGTAAACCATGCAGTCACTCTGTGGGTCTTTAGCAATATGGTTCCTGATAACGCTTTTCAGAACCTCTCTGTGTATCAGCTTTTCCTTTTGAAACAGGAGCTCGTGAGTTGCCTGGAACCTTTTAATATGCCCAAGTTCAAAGCAGTCTCTTAACTGCATAAGAAGAGCAGACAGAATATTTAGTGCAATAACTGCAGTAACTGGAACTATAAAAGAAAAAAATAACCAAGCTTATTGGGCTTCCTGTTTATTTTTCCCATAAAGTGACCAATCGGTAATAAATGCCATTCTGATTTTTAACAGGTGAATGGCCCAGCTGTGATAAATGAACCAGCAATTTCTGGGGGAAATATATTTCACTCTAGACAAGTTTAGTATGGGACTGTATTTTTCAAATGACTGTGAAGACACTTTAGTGTGGGTTATATTCTCCAAACTAGTGTGAGGGCCTGGCTAGGAGAGATCAGGTACCTCTGGGGTTGGATTCTCGGGTCAAGGAGGAAAGTCTTTGTCACAATCTCTGCTTATACTATCTCAATGTTTTTATTTGGTCCCATATAGTCTATAATGAGAGAGATGAAGAGAGGGAGACAGAGAGAGAGAGAGAGAGAGAGAGAGAGAGAGAGAGAGAGAGAGAGGCAACTAGTTTGCTCAAGGTCATATACCTTGTGGGTTAGAAGTCTAGGAAATAGCATATTACTTTTCTGTTTATGTTATTGCATTGAACTTTTGCCTCACAGAAGATGAAGAAAGTTCAATGCTGAGAAGAATGAATCCTCATAAAAATCTATACATTGGTGTGTCCAGACTGCCTTCATTCCTCTTGATACCATGCATCCTTGTGTTACCTTCTCAAACTGCTGCAGTCAGTGACACTACAAACATCCCGTTACCAAATGAGCCACTACAGAGAGCGCTCAATGTTTCTGCTTTATCCTCTACCTAAGTATCTTGCAGGTAATATCAATCTTCCTTTCAGTTTATTTCTGGAGTCTTTTATACATCTCCATTCTAACAATACCTTCTTTAGTTCAGACTCTCATAAACTCTTACATAGGTTATCGCACTACAACTTCATCCTTACCCTATGCCTTATCCTATTTGATCAAATAACTCCATTTTCTCTTTTGAGTCTCTAAGAATGACTGAATATCTCCAAGCCAGTCTGCTGCCCACCCAAAAGTTATAGTGTGATTATCCTTTAAAACCTTCCTTTTTTATCTTAAGAATCTAGTGTGTGTGTGTGTGTGTGTGTGTGTGTGTGTGTGTGTGTGTGTGTGTGTGTGTGTATGTGTTGGCCACTGGTGTCTAGAACCTTGATGAAGGCTCAGGAGATGGTTTAGTGGGTAAAGAGTTTTCAGTGAAAATACTAGGACACGGCTTTAGATTTCAGCACCCACATGAAAGCTCATGGCAGTGTTTATGTATGACTCCAGTGCTGGGGTGGGGAGCAGAGATGAACAGATCCCACAGCTCACTGGCCAGCTACCCTAGCTATTTAGTAAGCACCCAAATCAGTGGGAGATCTTATCTCCAAAAACAATATGGAGAATGACTAAGAAGGCATTCAATCTCTAGCTTCCACACGCTCATGCACACACAACCACATGCACAATCACAGGCAAACACACACACACACACACACACACACACACACACACACACACACACACACAAGAACTCTAGGGAACACAGCAGTCAATAATGATCTATAAGATTGGTTCAAAGAAGGTTCACATGAGGACAAAATCTGCAGCGGACATTGAAGTTGACTCTTGCCATCTGAATGAACATTCCAAGGCCAATATGAGACACAGACATGGCACAGCAGTGTCCTCAATTTGTTGGAACACATTATTGAATCTGGAAGTTATTAGTGAACACTTGTAGTCTCATGGAATATGGTACAGAGTCTTGAGACCTGACTTCTGATCCAGGTGAGGCACTTAAAATAAATAGCTTACTGCTGAGTTAACTAACCCTTCTAGTGCTGGTTATCGGACCTACACGTGAGAAGCTGGTAGGTGTACAGGCCTGTTCCTTATAGGGTGAGGGAAGAATTTATTCACCGAGTCACACTGCAGTCATGTATTCATTCTGAAGAGGCAAGTCGGGGGCAGATCGTGCTTTATTAGTAAAGAGCGAGCCTCTGACAATGAAGCATAACGCCCCAGGGTCTGCTTTAGAGTGGAGTTCTCTTGGGGTGTCTATTGCTGTGAAGAGAAACTATGACCCCAGAAATTCGTAAAGGAAACCATTTAATTGGGACTGGTTTATAGTATAGAGATTTAGTCCATTGTCGTCATCGTGGGAAGCATGCTTCATGTAGGTAAACACAGTGCTGGAGAAGGAGCGAAGAATTTACATCCAAATGGGCAGGCAGCAGGAAGAGAGAGTGACACTGGGCCTGGCTTGAGCTTCTGAAACCCCAAAGCCTACCCCCGGTGACACACTTTCTCCGACAAGGCCATGCCTCCTAAAAAGTGCCACTCCCCTATGAGCCTACGGGGGCCATTTTCATTGAAACTACCACAGAAGTGATTGATTAGAAGGATAATAAAATAATAGAATTTTTCAGATTATTTTCTGGTTTTCGAGAATCTCAAAGGGTAGGGGTGGGGCAACGCGCAAGGCGATGGTGATGATTGGAACCTGGTTACTAAGGCTGGGGGGCAGTTACGAGAGAGAAGATCAGCTTGGAGACTTCAGGTCTCAGCAATCTGATAGCACGAGTGCGCTTCAGGAGAAGGATGGCCTAGAAGGTGGAGAAGCAGCAAAGCATGCCTGAGGATGTATTTCTTTTCTGGCTCAAGCTACTGTGCTTTTCCTGTTATCGGAGCTTTGCGTAACGTCTGCTTCTCACATTGGCATTGCGTTTGACTGCTCTGAAGAACGAAGAAGTCGCTCAGTCCGTGTATCAGGTGAAGACAAACAGAGATGGAACAGGACCAACTAGCTGCAACATTTGAAGTGAGAGGTGAGAGGCTCCTACCGGAAGACTGCACACACCAGAAATTTCTCCCCACCCAGTATATAGTCCGTAGGCATATTCAGGAGGCCTTTTTCCCCCTGAAGAGTCATGCACAATAGGGGTTGAGTTACTTCCTTTAAAAAAAAAAAAGGAGAAACCAAGTCAAAAAGGAGAAATTCAAGTTGCATCCATGCCAGGCTTATTGACCCATTTACAAAAGATTCCCTCCTTCAGTATATCTTAGACACTTTCTATGTCTTATTTCATGGGGTCCTCATAAGGGTTAGCTCTGCAATAAACACCTGGCAGTAGAAAAAGCAAAACCTCCCAGAGCGACTGTTTGGGGCTGTCCCTGCATGGCCAGGTGGCCTGAGGTGTATGTGTAAGACGTGATGCAACTCTTAGCAGCTCCCTTGCAGCTAAACAACCTCCCGAAACTGCACACTTTCTTATTGTCCACCATCAGGTGTAATAAGAAGGTGTGCAGTTGCTGCAAGGCCCCTCAAAAACGCAAGGGTTGTGGCCATTATTTTATTTTCTTGGTGACAAACCAAAGCAGAAGGAAGAATGACAAGGGAACTGGGGCCACTGCCTGGACAAGCTGGTCGCGGTGGCAATACTATGGAGCCTTCACTATAGCTCTTTCTAATTTTACTAAGTGCTTCATAGCTACTTTTGTTGAGTGAGGGTTTATCTGGCAGGGCCTCCACTTGCAATTGAGCTGTTTTAGGACTAGAAGTTAATGTCATCTGAACCTATCCCTTCTACCCACTGCAGACTAAATCTGTCCCCTAAGAAGATATGTTGACGTTCTAGTCCTTAGCGCCTGTTACTGTGGCTCTGTTTGTTAATACTCTTTGCAGATCTAGTTAGGGACATTGAAATAAGTTCACAGACTGGCCCTACGACAGCATGGCTGCTGTCCTTGTAAGAAGAAGCAGAGATTTTCAGAGACAAGGGCACATGACAACACAGACGGAGACGGCAGGGAAGGCAGCTGCAAGCCCAGGGCCGCTAAAGATGTCCAACTGCAACTAGGAGTTGCGAGAGACCAAGCAAGCTTCTGCCCTTCAAAGAAGCGTGGCCTTGCTGACACTCTGCCTTTGAACTTCTGTCCTCCAGAACTGTGAGAGATCAGTTCCATTTGTTGTCCCAGGAGCTCCAGGAGGCTTTAACAGGCCATCTGGAATCAACATGTGCTATGGTGGAGTTCAACACCTGCAGTCTCATGCACACTCACAAGGATCACCCATTCTCATCCTCAGTGTGTGTGTGCTGCTGTGCCGGCCGCTCTATAAGGACTCTAAATCCAAGTCGTAGTCTCCAGTGAGCTCCAATATTGGCTAACAGGAAATGCACACAGGAGCGCCAGAGATGGTAGCTAGAACGCACGTCTACGTCTTAGTCTTCAGTATCAGATAGTACTGGGTGTGACACCATGTGGGGCATCAGGCATGTTAGACCATAGAACTGCCTGGCTGGGTAGAACCTCAGCCTTCCTGTACCTTCTCCTCAGTCTCTCTAGAACGGGTTTTCTCTTTTGTTCCAGCCCTCTGCTACATTGTACCTACTGTTTGCTTTCTTCATAACTCTCGGTTCCTGAAATTCTCGTATTTGGTTTTTATTTATTTGAGGTAGACAGCTTCCTTGTTGACAGGGTTGCCATCTAGCTCCAGAGCACTTTGTGTGGGGGCTGTCCTGGTAATTGTAGGACGTGTAACAGGATCCTGGCCTCTTCCTACTAGAAGCCAGGAGCACTCTGCCCATTATGACAATAAATTTCTAGACACTGCTGAGTGTCCCTTGAGAGGAAATCCTGCTCAGCTGTGGAGTGCTGGTATCAGGCATGCTTCTTAAAGAAGGCGCCATTTGTCTTTTTCTTTACTAGCTTTTTAGCTCCTTACATAGTACTAAATAAACTTAGGCTGTCAAGTCAAAGAAGTGCTGCCTTGGAGGACAAATGCCCCATCTCTGGTTTGAAGACTCGCAAAGAGAGGCAGCTGATATGTGAATATGCTCCATCAAGGTGCTTTACCCTAGCCAGAGGTGGGCAGTGGGTATGCCTGGTTGCCGGTCAGTTCTGTAAAGGGGGGGTGGGCAGTGGGCTGGTGCATGGGATTTTTGATGCAATACTCCTGTGTGTGATGAGGATGGCAAAGTGGTAGAACCTTGAAGACCTGGACTGAGTCTGGGACAAAGGATAAAGTTTCACCTTAAGATGTCTGAGTAGGAAACTTCCCTCTGAAGTCGTTCCCGTGCCTGATTATTCCCTTGATTTGTGCTTCTTGCAGACAGATTAGAGCTTCATGAAATTCCATTACCCCTATGGCTCATATTTCATTAACTTTACTTTTGCTCAGCAACTATCACGTCTGATCATTTTTACGTTAATTGTATATAACACCGCTTTGCTTTAAGCATATTATTTTAAAACATTTTGTTTTACAGTTCACTTGCCAGCTAGAAATTCTGTAGACAGTGGCCATAAATCTCTCTTGAAAGAAAACGAAAGTTGTCTATTTTAATTTCATATCAATTCCCTACAGCTTGGGCAAAGAGACGGAGGACAGGAAAAAAAAAAACTCTCAAGCACTTGCAATTATCTACATTTTTTTTTTTACGACTAGTGGGTTGCTGTTCTTAAGCTGAATAGATTACTTTCAAAATGCATTTGTTTGAGGTTATGGTTTGAAAATGTGTTTTGGGACAAGGTGAAAGATTTTGAATAGAAATAGCAATTGAATTTTGGGACGTGTGTGTGACCAAAAAAAATAGCAGCAATGAGATTTATAAAGCAGCAGAGGTTCCTGCCAGATAGATTTTTCTAAAATTCTGCTTTCAGTGTCCTGTTGTTCTGTAACCCCCATGACAGAGGAATGTGGCCAATCAGTCCCAAAGCTCAATGCCATAAAAGGGAAACAACAATAACTTATTTTACTCACAATATTTTCTTCTTCTTCTTCTTGTGCAGGTATCAATATAGATGACTTGCCTTCTGGTTCTCATGGCAACACATGCAGTGTTAAGGCATCTAGGATGAGAAGAGATTCATCCTGGAGTTAGAGGATGCATTTCCAATGTGGTACTCCCACTTGGCTGGTGATTTGGCATTGGCTTTTCAATGATCTTAGTTGAGTGCTGACAAACGGTCTCTAGGTGAGGACCTCCCAGGGTGACAGTCCACAGGCATTGCGTCATTTACATAACGTGGCTTCTCTTGGCATGATAAAAACGGGTCTGCCCAAACTGAGGGCATTGACAGGAATATTGCATCATAACAGGATCAGAACAAAGTCACATTAGAAGAACATATGAAATGAGTGATGGTACAGTTTGCCACCAAGAATGCAGAGCATGGGCCACTTTGTAGATTGTATGCTAGAAATAAATGCTTAGACAGTAGTAATAAATCCTGATTCTCTGAATCAGGGTTTTGGGGTAACAATTTTATCTTTTCCTACAGTTCAAGATCTATCTCCCCAAGTCTGAGGATTGTCACCTATGATATGGGAAGGCTCATGGGTCATCCTGTTACATTTAGATACTGATCATCCCCACTTCAGGCCCATTTCATCCACAGTATGAACCAAACACACCGCAAACTTCCATGGTGTTTGGCTTTCTAAGAGCTCAAAATCGGCCCGTATTCCTTCTTCTGTCTGGCTACTACCCTAGACTAAGCTGTCACAATATTGTGCCTGAAATATTTGCCTGTCTGAGTCAGCCGTCCCCGAGTCAGCTCCCTGTTGTAGCATCCACCTAAAAGCAAATCCAGTCATGTAGTCACAATTACCAAACACGCCCGTGCTATCTGGGTCTCCTTCGATTAAACCCCAAATCTAAGTGAGTGTCACATGCATGGACTGATCGCCTGCCTTTCAACCTCACCTTGTGTCAGTACTCACCTCCTGCTTCCTCCCTCTGGGCTTCAGCCAGGCTGGATTTCCTGTCCTTTCTGAAACTCCTCGACAGAATTCCAGGGTCTGTTTTACTACAAGGTCTTTTCAGGTGCTGCTGTCTCAACTTGGATGCTATTTCTCTTAAATTGGCTTACAGAGTGATAATGATTGCGGATTATCTTGTATAACAGTAAGCCTAGAGGCAGGGCCAAGCTACAGAGATGGTTCTTCATATGAGTTAGTAATGTCATGCAAATCTTTCAGAAATGAGGATCTTTGAGCTTCTCCATCAGTAGTTGCGTGCATTATGTTCAACCTAAAGCAGGTTCGTACTTAGAACATGGCTTCTAGCAGCCTTGGGTGCTAAATACTGACTTGGTTCTGTTTGTCTCAACATGGGATACAGATATTGTTCCTCAGCATAGTTGGACCAATAGTTCACGGCCAAAGCACTCTGTGTGTCAGCCTGAGTCAGCTGGAAAGGATCAGGGGCAACTGATCTGAAAGTCTCTGGACTCACTAATAGCTGTGGAAGAGGCATTAGCATCTTCTGGGTCTCATTAACATCGTGGGGAAGGATTAAGACAAACAACATAACAAAATTTGGGTTACATTAGGTAGAGAACAGGGGGAGGGGGCAGATGCTGGGGGCCTGCCAGTGGCGTTTCTTCTGAACACCTACAGCCCATCTTAGTATAATTTACCATAAGTTGTAAGGTCAAAGATTAAAAGCTGTGATGAAATACATATAAAATGTATGCCTTGGTTTTTGAGCCTGGAGTATAATGTCATGAAGAGTGACTACACTGTAAACTCATCACTGTCCACCTGAAGGTGAGTGCCTATCAACCCACACCACGACAATGTGTGCTTATCATCCCATCCATCTAAAGATCCGCACCTTCCCAAACAGAAACAACCTACTAAAGAGTCCCCTCCCGCCCCCGCAACCTCAAGCCTCCAGTAATTACTGTTGCTTTCTGTCTCTCTGAGCTTCTCTGCTCTAAATACCTCATATGAGTGGAATCACTCACTGCTCCTCTTTCCATAAGTGGCTTATGTCACTTAATGCCCTCAAAGATCATCTGTCCACCCATCAAGCACGCATCAGGGATTTCTCCATTTTTAAGTCTGAACACACTTGCCCATTCTGTGTGTGTAGCACATTTTCTGTATACGTTCATCTATTGATGGACTCTTGGGTTGCTTCCACCATCTGGCTGATGCAAACAAGGGGGCTGTGAGTTTCTATTGTAATTAGTTGTTCTTGGGTGCTTTGGGGATGCACTCTGCTTCTCTCTCCTCCCCAGGCTGTGAGCTGCGTCAGACACAAGCTGCAACTTCTGCTTCTCCTCAACAACACTGTCTACAACCCTGGATGACAACTGGGTGAATGCAGGTGCTCAGCCTTTATAAACTAAGAGAGCCTGGAACGTCTTGAAAATCCTCTCAGTTCTCCATAGTTGCTTTAAAAAAAAAATAAATCCTCATTATTATATGAAAATACAGTGCGTAACTGGCTGTACATAGAGAGGAAAGAGAAAGATGTGCTACATGATAATACCACATCAAGGAGAGATTTACTTGCTTTTGATGGTTTTCGGCAACCATGGCAATATAGAATCACATAGGTGGTGTTTGTCATAACACCTGAAGCAGTGTTTAGATATCAGATTCTCAGGATGTGATCCAAGGGCTTTCGTTTTATTCAGACCTTCAGCAGAGGCAGGCTCTATTTCCAATTCCAACTCATGCCCTCCTCACTAAAACACTGGGAGGAAATCTTAGCTATCCTCAAGAAGGAAGTAACCAGCCCCTTGAATATTTTGTCTAACTCTATTTATGTTAGGGTCAGTTAGTAGTTAAAAAGTGTATTATGGAGCTTTTCAAAACAGTGTTAATAATAAACGCTCATGAACTCATAATCCAGTTATAGCAATTATCAACCCAGGGCTCATATTTTGTCATCTGTTGCTCTATCTACCCCTCCCTTTGCCTAGATTATTTTGGAGTGAGTCCCAGACACTATATAATTTAATCCATATGGTTTTTGCTATGTATTTAAATAAGTACCCTTAAAGAAACATAACAACAATGCTATTCTTTATAGCAGCAATTAAAAATTATTTTATGATAATGAGATATTGTTGTGTTGGGATTTTTATAATTATTTTAGGTTCTCAAATAGATTGTTTTATCTGTCAGTGGACTGTACTTCCTACCTTGCCTCTAGGCCTTGAGAATACCCCCATTGCCCTTAGCCACCCTCACACCGACCCTGCAACTTACTTGTCAAATAAAATGGTTGGTTTGGCCTACAACTGTTGCCACATCCTGAATTTGCTGTAACTTGCTGGTTAGAGTTTGAAACATGATAGATCCAAGCTGGAATTATGGGAACAAATTTCACAATCTTCAAGATTTTTCCCCCGTGCATGAAGAGCTCTTTCTTTCCCATTAGAAACCTTTGTGGCTATGTCTGGACCCATTGTTTCACCAAGACTCAAAAATGTGAATTTCTAATTTTAATCGCTTTTTAAAAAGTGAATTATGTCTGTAAACAAACCTACTCTCTCATTAGCCTTTTGGACAGCCTCAAAGTGTTTTGTATAGAAAAGTCAGCTCAAGTATTTTTACTCTCATTTACCTTTTTGTTTGTTTGTTTGAGACAGGGTTTCTCTGCTTAGCCTTGGCTGTCCTGGACTTGTTTTGTAGGCCAGGCTGGCCTCAAACTCACAGAGATATGCTGGTCTCCCCCCCACCCCCCCAGTCCTAAGATTACAGGCATGCAACCAGCTTTATTCAGTATTTTTCAAAACTGTGGAAGTGACAATGCGATCCCTATCCTTCCGTTCTTCCACGTCTACCTCACCATTTGTACCTTCTTTTTCATTAACTCATTAATGATATTACTGTGTATATAACAAAAATAATCTTTATTAACCTGATCCTATTTGGTGGGTTCCATAGGGCTTGTTACTTTTTGATTTTAAGGAGTGTGTTGGTATTAGGAAAAAAAAATGTGTTCAGACACCATTACCACAATTCCTTGATGATGACCTTAACTATTGACTCTTTCTTAAGATCACTGTGCCTGACTTCTTGTTATGTGATGTCAAACCCCTTTTCTTTCTAATCCATTATTTATTGGGGTATCTTCATTGATGCGTTTGTTCAAAGACAAATACATGATATGTGGGCGAGCTGGGTTGCAGATTCAGGCTTGATAATATGTAATGTTTATGTCATCTCGGTAAGTAATGTAGAGAACCCATGGGCAAGAAATACAACTTAATATTCAACACAGGGCACTCCCTCATTAACTCTTTAATTACTCTTACCAGTTCTTTTTGCCTGAGCAGGGGAAGGCATGCCTCTGGCCCCATACAGCGGGCAGGTAAAACAAAAGATATCTTTTGAAAATTAATTCTTTGCAAAGTACAAATCTGTTCGTAAAGTTTTGTTTAATAAATGACACTTGACAATATTATTTGATCCATTGCACTGTTTTAATTTAATCAATGTAATCTTGATTTCAGATCTACATGAATAGTGTTCGTGGCCTGAATTGGTCCTAATTTCAGTTAGAAATTAGGAGACTCTAGTTTACCAGTGCACCTTCAAAGTCTATTAGGATTTTAGGACTGATATGAATGTTCCATAAATCCATAATCAGCTTTGCATAGTAGGTCTAGAGAATTTTCTATGGTCCAGGTTCTTCCTCTAGAGCATGGTGACAAATAAACCAGGAAGCTGGTTGGCTCTCAGAAAACCCACAGACGATGTAGAGAAGCTTTCCAGGCAGAAAACGCATGTAATTCTGTTCCATGTTCCTTTCGAGATCACAGTCCTCTGAGCTGAGGATGCTATGGTTATCCTTGACGATCCAAGGCCTACTCCATATGCTTCTCATATCCCACCTGGAACCTCGGGCCAGACTTGGAACCTCAGGCCAGACCTGGAACCTCAGGCCAGACCTGGAACCTCAGGCCAGACTTGGAACCTCAGGCCAGACCTGGAACCTCAGGCCAGACCTGGAACCTCAGGCCAGACCTGGAACCTCAGGCCAGACCTGGAACCTCAGGCCAGACTTGGAACCTCAGGCCAGACCTGGAACCTCAGGCCAGACCTGGAACCTCGGGCCAGACCTGGAACCTCGGGCCAGACCTGGGACCTCGGGCCAAATCTGGGACCCTGGAAACAGAACAATACTGCTTAGGTACTCGACCTACCTGCTTTGGGCTGTGGGGGTATTTTGATAATTCCCTCTTCTCTTCCTACCATGTTTTCATGTTCCTGATAGTTAAGTTCTGTTTGTGAAGCATTTACCCGGTAAGTGCATGAGCCAGTAGTGTGAGATGCCAAGCTCTAGAAAATGAATATGCTATATCATTCACAATAGAGCTTCTGACTTGATAACCATGTTCTTCCTCCCTTGAAAATGCAATCCACCCTTCAGTAGGGCTTATGAGTCACTGACTAGCTAATGGTGTTCTCCTCTGTGGCCTCCCCCTCAGTCACTGAAGGGTCCCACTGGAGCCCAGATAGTGTCTCTCTCCACAGTGCGGCGGCTCCTGCCTTTCGGCCAGCAGAGGCACTTTTTGCTGTATCTTTCTGACCAGGTTGAGATCTTGCCTGTTGTTCCCCTGGGTGGTTCTTGCCCACCAGGTCCGGAAAAGAGATGGTGGGGAGACTACAAGAAGAAAGCAACTCTGTTGCAAAAAAAATTAGCAAGTTACTATTCTGGCTAGATGAAAGCCCAGAACACCGCAGGCCGCATCTCAGCACTCTCCTTCTGTCTGCCCCTACGCCTCAGCACCCAACATATGATCCCTGACTGCGTTAATCTCCCCACTTCCTATCGATAGTCTGTCATCACAGCCGGGTCTTCTGGTCTTGATCTCATGCTCTGCCCTTACTTTTTAATCTCCATTTCCCATATCCTCCATGTCCTTGGAACTAGGCTTAGAAGGCTACTTCTGCCGCTCTTTGCATGGACTTCGATGCCCAGCCCAGAATTTCCACTTAATTTACTAATGACCTTTCAAACTGATGAGTGGATAGTGTCAGTTGGGTCCTACATGCACGCATAACTCACATGCTTTGGAAGCACATGTGGAAGATGGAGGAAAGGAAAGAAGAAAGAGAAAAATATGAGAATGATTTTAGTCATGTAAGTCATGAAAGTGCCCACCAGGCTGTTCTGGTTTTGTTTGTTTAAAAAAAAAATGACTGGAGGCCATAATGTTTGAACTTTCCATTGTCAAGTCTGCTGAGAATTCAAGCAGGGCTGACCCCGGGAGACTTCTCTTTCTTTAGTTCCGGAGATGGAAAAAAAAATGAAAGCCCGAATCTTATTAAGCAGATCCACAGGACCTGAGTAGAAAGAAATATGAAAACAGAATTCTGTGATCAAGACTGGAAAGGAAAATAACCTCAGAGGGAGTCAGATATGCTTTGGAATTCTATAGCTCCACAGTGAGATCAAGACAGGGTATATGTGCATGGGGGTGAGTGTGTATAGTGTGTGTGTGTGTATGTGTGTGTATGTGTGTGTATGTGTGTGTGATGTGTGTGTGTGTGTGTGTGTGTGTGTGTGTGTGTGTGTGTGTGTGTGTGTATGTGCTCATCTCCACAATGAAAAGAACTTGTTTGAAAATTTACAGAAGACATTCTTTTCTACAATGGCTATAAAATATGTCAAGTTACTTTTAAGCACGGAACTTACATGTTTTGGAAATGATGCATTTATCCACCCTCAAACCCTGGGAGGGATGTTCCACCCTCTGACATCACAGTCCTGCAGATCAGTAACGCCCTTCTCTTTCTTTG
The DNA here is from genome assembly GCF_964271855.1 of Acomys minous. NCBI lineage: Eukaryota > Metazoa > Chordata > Mammalia > Rodentia > Muridae > Acomys > Acomys minous. The sequence continues at coordinate 26,670,804 of NC_140491.1, read as the reverse complement.
TAGATGCTCTGTAGCCTTTATCATCTGTCCCAGTAGATCAAACTCATGCTTTATTAGTCTGTCTGGAAATGCCACATGAATTCCTATAGGCTGTGTGGTGTATAGCCACTGACATTTACTTCTCATGCTTCTGAAAGGTAGATCTCAAGGTGATAACACTCCCTGGAAGCAGAGCACTGAAAGACAGACAGAGGAGAATGATATGACTTACTGGAGCCCAAGTACACTAATCCCAGTCAGGACAGCTCCCCTCTCAGATCCCAATGGCTCCCATCCTAATGCCTCTACCTGCTCACACATAGTCTTGGGTGTCAGGGTTTGTTATATTTAGATATATGCCCTACCCCCACATATTCTCGTGCTGTTTCTAGCTGGTGGCTCTGTCTTAAAGGGCTGTGAAGCCTTTGTGATTGGAGCTATAGTTAGTGGAGGTAGGTCACGAGGGGTGAACCATTGGGTATTATAGCTCAGCCCTGCTGCTGGCCTGAGCTTTCTCTCTTTTAGGACTGTCCAAGTTCTGAATAAGCCACAAGCTCTCACCACTAATCAAACTGCACACAGATCACACTCTGTCCACCACAATGGACTGTGAACATTCTTGGCTTGTGAAATGAAGAAGATTACAGTGTAGATAGACAGAGACTGGTAGGATATGGTCAGTTCTAGATTCGTCAGTCATCGCCATTTTGCAATGGAGCATTCACTTGTCTCCCAGATAAGATGCCCAGATATTTTACTGCCCTTAGTGATAGTGCCTGAATATAGGGGCGCCTCTTGAATGACATCCAGGCCTTTAACCTCTGCAGGTCTTGAAAGAGAATAACCTTGGTTCCCTTGAACCCCCTGGCTATGTTTAGACATATTTGCAACGTATCTCGCATGCAAGCAACTGATTTCTCCCTGTCTCTGCTTTGGAAGAGGATCTTTACTTTTTCTAATTAAAATTCCCGGCAAGTGTATTCCTCTAAACTGTGTCTTCCATCACACAGGAATTTGAGCCTCTTCCTCAAAGACAGAGAACTGCTGGCAGCTTTCAAATGTCAGGGGCATGCTTCTGCCTGTCAAGATTTCCAAACACTCATGCATGAGGTGCTGCTGGTGCGGCACAGAGCACGCCAAATCGTCTTCTGCTTCTCCCATTCCTACACAGTCACTAAGGCTTACATTAGCATGCTGTGCTGCCTAAAACTGATGAACCGGCTCTGATGTAAGTATTAATTGAAATTATTTACACTAGCGGACTCTGGTACAGCTCACAGGGGTTTGAAAAATAAAATATATCTCATATATCTATCATCATAGTGTCCCAATGGCTTCCCTACCCTAAAAGCCCCTTTGTACACCATCTCTTTTCTATCCTGTACACTTACCATGTTAAACCGCTCATACAGTTTTACCTTTCCCAGGATGTCATGGGATTGAAATCTTTTGCCAAAACTACAGCCTTTGCAGTAGTTTTATAAAATATGGTATAGCAGTTCTGGAGCTTTGACACCATCATTCTTCTTACTTTGTTCTCTGCCTTTCAGTGCTGTGCACACTACTCTGAGTCTTTCAGTTTTCTGTGTGAAGTTGAGAACAATTCATCAATATCCAATGAGTAGCTAGCTTGCCTTGGTGGTATGATGGTGAGCACAGCTGCCTGGGAAAGAATAATTTGCTGATATGGTGAGGAGGATAATGCTGAATCCTTTGACGCTGTTGGGAAGAACTGATCTCTTTACATTGCAGAATCATCTGATTCCTTCACTGATATTTGTGTGTGTGTGTGTGTGTGTGTGTGTGTGTGTGTGTGTGTGAATTATATATTTCCCCATGTATATCTTATATATATTTTGTTAGATTTCCACCTAAGCATTTTGGGAGGACACTAATGTAGATGGCCTTCTGCCTGTCTTAAATTTCTATTTCCAGTTGCTCATTGTTGGCATGTAGATTTATTTATTTTTATTTGAAAAGAAAAATCTCCTATGCAAGCTCAAATTGCCTCCGTGCAAATAAAATCCCACTAGAGATGAAAGGATAATTCTTATCCATAGACTGATTTCCTCCAGTCTCATCCGGAACCCATTTGTCAGATGCTTGACTACTGTCACGGCAAGCAGCTCAGTATCTCCCAAAGCTCCTCAATGTATTTTGAAAAACTTTACTGTTAGATCGCATTTCACTAGATTTGAGTCTTCGTGGGTGAGCTATCACTTAATTATGAGATGATAAAAGCATTTGCTGCTTAAATTAATAGCTTCACCTGCACTTGCACCACCTGCATACCTATTGCAGAGGTTTCATGGATCTGTGAAGTCAGGAAAGCTGTGCCTCTAGACTCCAGAGGACCAATTCAACACTTGACTTCGGGTTTGGATTCCCCACTTAGCTTAGTAAATTTGCGTGAACTCCTCCTCCTAATTACTTTATGCTTAATAGGAGGAAAATCCATATCCCCACAGCATAGCCCTATGACAGAATCAACACAATGAGCATGAAGGTAGTTGTAAATCACAATGTTCCATGGATACATGACTTTAAACTCATCGCCTCCTACTTTTTTTTTTAAAATCACTGTCCAAATCTCCAAATTATCAATTGTACATAGAATCAGAGGTAGATTTGGCATCCACACACACTGAACCTCACTCTTAATTTTCAAGATTTGAATGTCCTTGTGAAAACCAAAACCAAAAAACAAACAAAAGACAAACAAACGAACAAACAAACAAAATCCCACCAAACCATAATTTAGTTTAACTCCATTATTTCACTGGTTAGAAAGTTGAGACAGAAACCTCAGCTAATGAAACAGATTATTCAGTTGCTAAAGTCAGAAAGATCCTAGTCTGACTCCCTTTTCATTATTAATTAATTAATCTAGTCACTATAAATCCCCCTCCCTCCTGTGCTCCCCGTCCCATTCTCCCTCCCCTGAGCCCTCTCCTGCTCTTCAGAAAAGAGAAGCCTCCCTACCCACCCACCCCAGCTCATTAAGTTGCATCAGGACTGAGTTCATTCTCTTCCGCTGTGACCTGGCAGGGCGGTCCCATCAGGGGGAAGTGATGGAAAAGCGGGCATCTCAGAGAGAGTCCCTGTTTCCATTACTAGTGTGTGGACCCCTGCTTTTTAAGGTCAGAGTCTGGCATTTCAGCTAGCCAACTGAGGATGGTCTAGTACAGTGAAGTCCCTTTCTCATTAGGGTTCTTTCTTCCTCTGATCTGGGATCAGACTCCCAGATCCCTTAAGGAGAGTCAGATAGCCCTCAGGGAAGATTACAGGTCCGACTCTTTCCTGATAGAACCAATTCAGCAAGCACCTGGGGATTCCTGGAAATACCCACCCTATGCTAAGGATGTCCTAGCCTTCAGCAAAAGACCTATAATCATACCTGGAAGCTCTTCTTCCACCCATAGGATAATTAAGTACTGTGTTCTCCGTCTTGTGATAGGACCCTATGCTTCTGCAAGTACTGAACCACTGCACGTAAATCAAGTATCCTGCCCCCTCTAGCTCTAGAAAAGTAGCCACTTTTACCCACAAAACCCTCCCAATCGTTCAAGTTTTATAAATCCCTGGCTCGTGAATAAAAGTTGACTGGCTTGCTCTCTCTCATGCTCTTACCATCCCTCCACCATCTGAGACTCCGTTTATTTTGGGGAAGAATTGTCCCTGGACAGCTGTAGCTTGACTTCCAGTCACGCAGCGATGGTGGATGTGAAGCCAGCTCCATAATGGCAAGCTTGGTGCTGACCCTTAGCCTGCATCTCACTGGGCTTGCCTTCTGGCTGGTTTTCAGCATCAGCCCATTTTCTCTGTCTTGCTTAGTACAACAAGCAATCTCACTCTGAAAGTGTAACCGCCAGTGGAAAACTCATTTCCACAAAACCCTGTGAGACAGGGAGCCTTGCCTAGTGCAAGGGCCTTGCCCTAAGCACTCTAAGCCACCCCTGAGCAGGCCAGCTCTGTCACTCCTGATGGCTTCCTGTTTATCCTGTATTGCTGAGGCATAGGTTTCCAAGTTTCATAGCTTTCATTATAAAGAACTAGTAATGGCTTACCTTACTCTATTTTGTATTGCTATCAGAATACCATAGGCTGGCTTCTATACAGGGTAAAAATCTTTTTTTTTTTTCACTTAGAGTTCTTGAGAACTGAACAGAAAGCTAGAAAATAAGTCTCCATGTCTATACTGTTTATTGACATAGGTGCTGAAAATATACAAATAGCCTCTTCAACAGGTGTTGCTAAGAACACTGTGTATGTACTTGCAGAGTAGATAGTCTAGACTTCTCTCTCTCAGAAGTCAAAAATCTCTCACAAAAATAAAATAAAAATCCACTGAAGGTCTTAAATGTAAGATGGAGAGCTAGGAAGCTGACAGGAGAAAATAACAGAAATGACTTAGGACATTGGTGTAAGTAAAGATTTTTTTTTTTTTTAGAAATTCTAAAAACAAAGTCAAAATGAGAAAAATTAGACAAGTTGAGATATTGTCAAACTAAAAAGTTTCTGTTCAGTAGCGTACAGTCCTCAGAGTGAAGAAAACCTACAGATTGAGGGGAAAAGACTTATAAACTGTACAAGGGTCATGAAAGGTCAATATCAAGCAAAAGAGCAACCTGATTTAATATGGACAAGATACCTAAGTAGATATAAGTCCAAAGAGACAAAAACATATGCTCAACATGACTAACCACCAGGGAAATACAAATTAGAGCCACAACAGCATTGCTTCACTTTGATAAGAATTCTTATTACCCAAAAGGCTAAAGATGACAAGTGCAGGCAAGGATGAGCAACAAGGGAGGACTGGCCGTGAGAATGGAAAATGGCTCAGCCATTATTGAAATTCGTATGGAGTGTCCTATAACATTTAAAGAGAAGTACTATACCATTCTGCAGTCCCACTACTGGGTGGCCTGCAAGGCATGGGAGGGGACATGACAAGGCAAGGGCGGGAACCATCAGACTGTGCTATGTACATGTATGGAATATTAGAAGACCTTGTTTTATTTACATTAGATTTAATTTTTTTCTCTTGATAGTTTAGGTTGTTGTTTTCATATATATATTTATCATAGTCTTTCATGTAATCCCCACCATTCTACTCATCCAAATTCATGGTCCTTCTTTCTCTCAACAAAGCAAAATAAAACAAAACTGAAAGTCAAAACAAACAAAACCACAAATACTGAAACAAAACAAAACAAAAACCACACACACAAAAATTATTGATTCTGTTTTGTGTCAGCCAACTATTCCTGGCCATAGGGTCTACCCGAAAGTGTGGTTGAGATACCCAGTGACACCCCATTTTGGAAAAAAGATTTTATTTATTTTTCAGCAGGTATCAGTTGTAAATAGATTTCAAAGCAGAAAATAATTAATAAAAAAAAATCAAAGCAATCCTTCACAGAGGCTCCTCACAATAGTGAAGAAATGAAAGTTGCCTAAATGCTGGTGGCTGAATAACGCAAATGCTACATATGTAGGCAATAGAATATTATTGCCCACATAATGAATGTAGGTAATTTGAATTAAATCTTAACTAATACACTAGAATATAAACACTACATATATTAGCCAGGTGTGATGGTGCACACCTTTAATCCCAGGCAGAGGCAAGTTGGTCTCAGTGAGTTCCCTCCACGAAAGAATGAAATCTTGTCTCTTGCAATGGTATGCAGCACCTAGAGATGATTATGTTACGTTAGATAAGCCAGTCACAGAAAGAAAGATGTTATGTGATCTCACTCATACGTGGAACCTAGAAGTTGAAAGTAGAATGGGGGTAGACTTGGGGTAGAAGAGGTGGGTTAGCTGTGCAGCAACAGCAGCAACAGGAGCAGAAGGAGGAAGAAGAGGAAAGCCTAATCATTGGTTATAAGATGTACTAGTGATAATGTAACAAAGTGTGGTGTGCTCGTCCAGAATAAGGTGACTATGGATTAAATACACTAAACATTTCAAAACCTAGAAGAAATTATTTTGAATGTCTTCATGATAAAGAATGATAAATGAAGATATAGATATATTTAACCTGGTTATATAACGTACATGCATTGACACATCATATGATTCTCCATAAATATATCCACTTTTTCAAAAAAAGACAGAGTCTCTTTTTACATCACCCTGACTGTCTTGGAACTTGCTGTGTAGCCCAGAGTGGCCTGGAACTCACTGAGACCAACTTGTCTCTGCCTGGGATTAAAAGTGTGCACCCTCACACCTGGCTAATATATGTAGTGTTTATATCCTAGTGTATTAGTTAAGATTTAATTCAAATTTAAAGAAACAAGAACTGAGCATTCACCTTTGAAAAGAATGATGATGAACATTTTCTGGAGTCCCAAGAAGGCAAGAAAAACAAAGAACCTCATTTTCCACATTAGTTTCTATTGATCAAGAAAACCAAGTTCCATTTTGGTTAGGATCCTAATATCCTAATGATATGATTTTGTTGGAGGGAAAGATAAGGATGGCATTAAATATTTTATATGCTACTCAGTACACAACTGTGCTGCAGTCTGTAGCCTTGATATGCTCAGAGCTGGTTGCCTTTCATAGATACCAATCTCCAAAGATTGTGCAACCTTTGACTTAATGGCTCAGCTTCCATAATTTCTAAAACAGTCATAATGAATGGATACACCTTGTCAGACTGTGCTGTGAAGAAATATGTAGACAGCTCACAATTCAGTACCTGGAGGGCAATAAGTGGGTACTCAAACAGAGTCTGAGGTCACCCAGATCTCAGGCTCTGGAGATGAACCCCACATCTCAGAGCTTTGGAACTTGCATTTGGCCTGCCTTTCTTAGAGTCATTAGTTGCTCTCTACTTCCTCCTTCTTTATAAAAAATTTATTTATTTATTTATTTATTTATTTATTTATTTATTTTAGTTTTTCAAGACAGGGTTTCTTCTCTGTATAGCCTTGGCTGTCCTGGACTCACTTTGTAGACCAGGCTGGCCATGAACTCACAGCGATCCACCTGCCTCTGCCTCCTGAGTGCTGGGATTAAAGGCATGCGCCACCACTGCCCGGCCTACTTCCTCCTTCTTTAATCAGGATCAACTACTGCCTCTCCTCTAGCTGTGTACTGCTTGGAGGTGGTAGGGGTGGTGGTTGTTTCCCAGTTTCTGCATGGGTGGATGGATCTTGACAGATTTACTAGGCATTTCCCACCTGTGGTCTGTAGGCTGCATGCATTTCAGGGTAGATACAAATATGACCCAAGACAAAATTATAAATGTATTTAAGACATTATGACGTACGTGTGTGTGTGTGTGTGTGTGTGTGTGTGTGTGTGTGTGTGTGTGTGATGACTTAGTTTTCAAGCTCTCAGGAAAGAGTTTCTAATCTTTAAATATGAGACCACTTGTAGAATTTTGCACCCCCTCCCAGAAGAAATGTTCAGTTCTAACCCCAGGACCTATGAAAGAAACAAGGTTTGCAGATGTAACTGCATTAAGATGAAATTATTACAGGGTAAGATGGAACCTAAAGCCACCATGACCAAGGTAGGCAGATTGTGCTATATAGTAATTATTCTCAAATTGAACTGTTTTCTTTTTTTCTCTTGAAAGGACAATGGAGATTTTTAAGTCCCAGGAGTAAACAAAACTTACAAATCTCAGAAAGATGAGGGTTAAAAGATTTATAAGAGTCCTTTGAGGTTGCACAAACATAAAGCTTGTTAGGTGGTGGAGACCCTCCCAAGTCCATCTGCACACAAGCCCTGCAGGGAGCTCCAGGGAACCCTGCTCTGTGAGCCCTCCCTACTGTGGTGGCCTTTTGGTGAGGCATCTGCCTTTGAGTCATGTATATTCTAACAAGGACTGCCTCACTCACACTCCTGTAAGTAACCCAAATAAACTCACTGGTTGACTGAACTAGCTTTGGGTTGCATTATTACTTTGGTCTGTTGTTGCTCCCCTACTTGAGGCATATAGAAATTTGTTTACATTTCCTGAAGAAAAGGCAAAAAAAAAACCTCAGACAGGCACACAGACAGGCAGGAAGACACAGAGAGTGGGGGGAGAGAGGGAGAAGGGGAGGGGAGAGGGTGAGGGAGGGAGGGAGAGAGAGAGAGAGAGAGAGAGAGAGAGAGAGAGAGAGAGAGAGAGAGAGAGAGAGAGAGGGAGGGAGAAGAAGGAGAGAGAGGGGGGGAGAGAGAGAGAGGGAGAAGTGGAGGGGAGAGGGTGAGGGAGGGAGGGAAGGAGGGATGGAGAGATGAGAGAGAGAGAGAGAGAGAGAGAGAGAGAGAGAGAGAGAGAGAGAGAGAGATGCACAAATTACTCAGAAACTGAAGTGATCAGGATAGATTGCTGGCAATCACCAGAAGCACAGGAGAGCCAAGGAAATGTCAGTTCTATGTCAAACCCAGGACAAACGGCTAACTGAAGTGCCTATTTAACACCAGGTGCTTCCAGCATCTTTCAATCCCTATCTGTTATAGGGTATTCCTGGCATGCCCAGGCCACTAGCCTAAACTTCTCCGCCTAGAGGGTAGGCTACCCTTCCCTATATAATCCAGCCATGTGGGTTATCCTTTTTTGTGTACCCTTTACTCACCGACTCTCCCTTCTCCCCTCTCCTCACATTCCCTCCTCAGGATCGTGCTCACTCTCTGCCTCTGCCTATGCTCTCAGGTTTATCTACAGTGAACCTTCTCCATCATACCAAGGATCACACATGTCCTTCCCTTTTATTTCTTTTTTAAATTCATCTGGTGCTGATACCCAAGACTTCTGGCAGGAGCTGAGAGACAGTTGGGTGGTAGTGCGGGAGGGACTGCAGTTCCTAAGGGACACAAGACAAAGCTAGTGAGAGACAGAAGGCAGGGAAAAGGGAGACTATGGTGTCTTTTAGAGAAGATCCCTAACCAAGAAATGTGGGTTCAGTGCCCTGGTGGGTGCCTTAGGAGGATGGAGAAGGCTCAAAGAGCTGGAGAGACACTTATGGCATAGACAGGGAGAGGAACAGTTAGAGAACATGGAACTGAGAAGTAGCTGAGCAGGCAGACTCCAGAATATGGGGTCAGATTTGATGGATGGCAGGAGAAACAAATGATTAATACATACCTTAGGAGAGTCAACTTACCAGCTTGGTTCAAAGGAGCCAAGTTCCTTGGAAGAGAACTCTTATATCCAAATCCCAGGCTTTGGCACCAGATGAAGGTGGGGGGGGGCAAGGGGGAGGAAAGGCGGGGAATGACTGTCCTAGGCACCAGGAAGGAGATGGTTTATTGTAGATATGACAGAAAGCATAGCCAGAGGAAATAGCAGGGGCACATGGGAGAGTCCGGAGTGAACATGACCCTGAGCCAGGTCATATGAGGAGAGCCAGGAGATCAGGAGGTGAGGAACCCACGAGACCAGGAGAACAAAGGGACCCAACAGTATCATTTTCTAGATCCACAGTCCTGATCAGGTTTCCAGCTCCTAGAACTGCAAGGGATTAAATGTTGGTCATCTGGTCTATGGTGCTTTGTCAGTAGCTCTCCCATGATGTATATAATACCGACACAAAGAAAAGATGTGGTCATTGCACTGTTATGTCTGGATGAGTCTCGTGGAACCTTTCCAGCCTCACTGCAGCCCTGAGGACCTGGTGTGAAGACTAGGGAACTGGCAGGCTGGCAGCTGTGGTGCCAAAGAGTTTACACCCTGAAGCTCTCTCCTGTTCTCCACAGCTAGGTAATACACCAGACTTCCCCCGGCCCCCACCTCCCCATTTAAGCCACACTGGTTTGATTTTACTTTCATTTGCAGATAAAATTATCCTAACTCATTGAGAAAGGCATTCACTCTTTCTCTGGTTTCTTCCTCTGTGAGTCCACGCTGTAAGATTTTTGTGAGCGCCCAGTTAGGTACAGAATCATCCAGACTGTTTTCAGTTTGCCTGATTTTTGTTATTTCACTGTTAAATTCAGCTACCATTATAGTTATTCAGTGAGCATTCCATAATTACTCACTTCTGAATGGATGACTGAACAGTCATCCGAATACAGAAAGGAATGGGGGAAATGATAATTGGGGAAAGCAAACACAGAGAGAGATGTGGAGAGTCATGGCGTCCTCAGTCCAAAACCACCACGCCGTGCTTAGGTCATGCAGTACCAGGACTCAAAACAGGCAAGTCTGGTGCTATATGCAAAGATATTTGAATTAAAAGGTGCATTCAGGAGGTTTGCAGATATGTGAGGGTAGGACTGGCTGGCTAACGTGAAACACAGAGGCTGCCTTACAAATCCACCTGCCCACAGTGCCCAAGGATTAAGGCAGGAGAAGTGTGAGCTTTGTTAGGTGTCAGAGTTAAGGAAAGGGGCTTTCATTTAGCCTGAGGGAGAGCAATTGACTGCTTCTCCCAAAGACCTTGTTTGAAATTAAAGTCTTGGAACACTGGATTCAATTAACTACCAGTTTAGGGACCTTGGGGATTCTATCTCGCTGTGTGCTTCATTTTCTTTTACAAATCATTCTCTGGCTTCTCGCTCCCATGCTTCTCCCACTGACTGAAAATTCAGTGTGAGGGGTTTGGTCAAATCCAGTTTTCTTTTCCCAGGTTAAAGTAAGGAATAAAGATTGCACACATTTTGCCTTCAAAAATCAATGTTGCTGTCCCCATGGCCTGGAATGGAGATCTTGAGAAAGTATAAGAAAATATAAGAAAGAGCATATCAGTATATAGTGTGTATATAAGTACTCACATGTGTGTGTTTTGTGTGTATGCACGTATCTGCAAGCATGCATCCAAAGAGCAGTTGGAAGAGACTTACATGTTCAATTTGTTACAACAAATGCAAGCAATCTCTCCATCTGCATCTCAAATCTACTCAATCAGAGGTGCACATAGCATCTGTTTCTCTAGGAGTTCTCAGTCTATGGGAAGACGAACGGTTGACAATGCCTCTAGAGGAGCAGATGCTGCAAACAACCACAGCATTTAAAATCTGTGGGACAACTAGTGACCTTTGAAGGGAGACAGGCTGTGGCCAGGAATAGGGTAAAGGCAGAACAGCCTTCCCAGAAGGGTGGTGCTTTGTCAGGTTCGCTTGCAATGTGAGCAGCAGTTTGCCCTGTGCAGGTCTAGATAAGAGCAGGACAGCTGCTCTGCTCTATGAAGCATGTTAACTATCTCTAGAGAAACTGGTATGAGTTGACAGTTGATTCACATCCCTACTTGCGTTTCCTCCTCTGCTTGAAGGCATACGGATTAATCTTTCTCTTAACACATGTAATAAAATCCCTTGCTTTGCATTTGGAAAAAGTCATCCTTGCTAGTCGTCAATGCATTTTCATCCTCAACACTGTAGTTTTTGACCCTAGAAAATGGTAGTAAGTATGGGGAAGCACATTTGGGGTAGAAAGAGCTCTGAGTTTATTAATATGAGTCAGGAAGGGAGAAGAAACCAGAAGGGAGAAGGGAGAAAGGTCAGAATTGCTTTGGCTGAGAGAAAAATATCCAAAAGCCTCAGAGCATGGACTTATTTCTTAGACATGCATTGTTATATAATGGAAATTCCACTCCTTACCTTCTCAATGAAATGCTGAGTTGTGGGATTCTCTATTCTCATTGATGTACTTAAAGGAATATCGGCTTTTAAATTCCATTTCATCTCTCTTTTTCTCCCTTTCCTTCCCTTCCCTCCTCCCTTCTCCTCCTTTCCTTTTTGGAGATAAGGTCTGTGGTAGTCTGAATGAAAACAGGCCCCATAGAGTCATAGGGAGTGGCATTATTGGAGGTGTGGCCTTGTTGGTGGGAATGTATCACTGGGGGTGGGCTTTGAAGTTTCAGATGCTCAGTCCAGGCCTAGTGGATCACTGTCTCTTCCTGCTGCTTGCTGATCTGGAGGTAGAACTCTCAGCTACCTCTTCATCTCCTTTTCTGCCTGAATGTCGCCATGCTTCCCACCATGATGATAATGGATTAAATCTCTGAAGTGTAATCCAGCCCCAATTACACATTTTTCTTTATAAGAGTTGCCGTGGTCATGGCGACTCTTCACAGCATTAGACACCCTAACTAAAACAATGTCTCATATTGTCCATGCTCATCTGGAAGTATAAATCCCCCTACCTCAGCTTGCTCAGTGCAGCAATTACAGGCCTGCACCATTCTGCCTGGCCTAGGCCCTCTGTTTAAAAAATGCATGTGTGTGTGTGTGTGTGTGTGTGTGTGTGTGTGTGTGTGTGTGTGTGTGTGTGTGTTATGTGTGTAGGCTCACATGTATACATACATGAGTTATGGGGGTTTGTTGGTGATAAACTTGGGTGTCATCCTCATGAACACTGTCTATTTCTTTTGATAGCAGGTCTTTCATTGACCTGGAGCTCATCAATTAGGCTAGACTGGCTGGCTAGGGAGCTTCCAGTAATGCCCTGTTTCTCTTACCTGCATTGGGATTATGGGTGTGTGACACCAGCAATTTTTCATGGATTCTATGCATTGAACTCAGGGTTTGGTGTGTCCAGACTACATTGGGATGGATTGTTCTGTTTTGCTTTGCTTTTTTTCTTTTTAACCAACAAAGGCCACCTTACAGCCTAAGACCTTTTGTTTTTAAGGAACACGACACACAACGAAGCAGGTAAGTTCATAAACCATTATCTCCCAACCTAAAGAAGACTGTACGTACTTGACCCTTTAGACCTTCCAGTGACTGCTGGGTATCTTCTCTCTACTGATGATAAACACTGAAAGACACGTAAGAATATTACCCTATAAGAAGTCCAACCATCTAATTTATCCAAGTGGAGAAAATGGTGTGCATAGAGCCCCTGAGACATCATCCTCCATTTGCTATGTGCGGTAGATGGCTTTGTAGGGCTGTTAGAGACAGTGGGAATTCAGGTGGGTGGGGGATGAGAAGGGAAGAAGGCCAGGAGCTAGGTCATTGTTTCCACGAGCGCCTGTGGACCAGCTTCTCCTTATCCTCCCAGAGTTATGTTAATTTCAGAGTCCTACTGCAGGGGAATTGTTTGTATTATTCCAGGTTTTGTAATGCACACATTTGGTCCAGAAAGTGAAGAAAATCCTTCCCAATGATATTCAGTAAATCTGGCAGAGTCCCTAATGTTGATTTGTTTCCTTTGGTTGCTCCCGCTGTTCCCCACAGTAATGAACAGAAAAGCATCTTGAGGTATTTTCCAATGAAGGTGCCTCCTGGGTAGCACACAGCAGAGTGGGGCTGATGCATCTGTTTGGGTTCCAACTTCATCACTTGGTAGCTGACTATAGGACATCTAGTGAGTTTCCCTGTCTTCCTGAGACTCTTGAATGATACAGGTTCCTGAGACACTCTTAAGACATTTACCATGCACCAGCTGTCCTACAGGCAAAACTTCCCCAGGCAGGCATCTGCCTTCTCACATCAGAGTGCCTGTCATCCCTGAAAGGTAATTCAGCGTGAGGCCAAAGGTATGGCTCAGACTCCGGCATACCAATCTCTGCTGGTCTACCAGGCAGCTGTGTGATCTTTGCCGATCCATGGCATACTGGAATCACTCGCTATTTCCACTCTTTATTCCACATGGCCTAGTACAGGCACTCTATCCTGTGCTCAGCAAATGTTTATTGAATGAATAAATGAAAAGGCAAATGAAAAGCAGTTCATTGTTGAGTGTTTGTTGAATGCACGAATGAATAATTGAAAGGATCTGGAGAAAATTTGTCAAGCACAGTTCTTTCTGCTTACTGTTGATTTACATGTGTAACTCTCAGGCTGTTCTCAACTCTCAGGTCTCCATCCTCTGCCATACTCCTCTGTCAAAAGCCACCCACCCCAAATAACTCAGATTACACAAGCCTTTCTGTCTATTCAGGAAGGACTCTTGCACTGTGAGACTGATTCAAGCATTAATGAACCCAATAAAGACTGCTTAGCTGGTCCATGGAGTTGATTAGCTGACTTTAAAAACATCCTCGAGCATCCTGGCAATGGAGTGGACAAGACAGAATTCAGCCAGGCCACCAAGCATCAGAATGAACTAGGGACAGCTCCCCCTGTCCTACACAGGCTAGGGGACCCTGCCTTCTCTCCCCTGGCCTCAGCAAACAAGAAAAGTTTCACAAGCTGGATGGACAGTTGGATCACAGCTTACGCTGCCCCCAGGATACACCTTTCATCTTAATTGTGCTTATTCAGCTGTGGGAATGCATTGGTGTCTAGCTGATTTTTGAAAAAGTGCAAAGGCTCCATTTAAAAACAGAAACGAATCTTCCTTTTGAGATAGGGGCCTGGCGTGGGAGTGAGGAGGAAAGAATAAAAAAAAAATGTTTCCATCTTTTTTTCTGATATCTTTTGCTTTGTGTGAACATTTACAGAGATGCCTGCGGGCAGTTCTCCAAAGCCTCTTTTTGATCAGAATCAATAAAGCTGTCTGTGTAGGAAGTTCTCTCTCACAACCAGCTTCATACTTTGTACCTTCTTGAGGAGATAAGTCATCTAAAAATCACACAGCCATGGCTCCGTATCTGCCAGGGTCTGCTAACAGCACTAGTGACAATTATCAATCCATTAACCATGAATGAAGTGATGTCTATCTGCCAGGCTCTGAACTGACTGCATTGTTGGGATAAATGAATTCAGAAAAAATTATCACTGTGTGTATGACTACCCTGTGCCAGGCACACACACACACACACACGCATGCATGCGCGCGTGCGTGCACACACACACACACACACACACACACACACAGAGAGAGAGAGAGAGAGAGAGAGAGAGAGAGAGAGAGAGAGAGAGAGAGAGAGGAGAATCATATCACAATTTATACTTGATATTTTATGGAAATATGGAAACTCAAATTGTGCAAAGGAAATAATTTGCCCAAAATCATGATACCCCAAATAGCATGGGATTAACAAGCAAAGACATCTGAGGAAGACAAACAAGTTTAAGAGAGGTAGGCGAATGAGCAGCTATCAGGTTTGTAAAGACTTATGTGTTGTTGTCTTCTGGACTCTCCTGAGAGGGTTTGGATGGGCAACTAAGCTTGAGAAGATGAAGATGGCTTGGAAGAAAGTTATGCCATTGGGGTTTCTTTCTAAGCACCTGGTTTATTGCTGTCACCACCTGTAATATGGATTAATTATAGGTAGGCCTGAGGTAATAAGGATAATCAATCAAACAATCCATCAGTGAGCTTATTGTGTTCCCCCATTATAAAGGCAATACATACTCATTACAAACATTTTGGAAAGTGCCAAAAAGAGGAAGGTAAAAACATTGGTCTTTGAGTCACTTCCCAATGCAACCGCTATACATTGGTGCCTCTCTTTCTTTTCAGGGTTTGCTTATGTGATCTTTATTGTAATTGTATAAAAAATGTGGCTTTATGTTCACTCAGGGCACTGTAACATAACTTTTGTAGATATTTACAAAATCTATAAAGACATAGACACTGAGTTGGGATGTAACACAGAATTATAGCACTTGCCTAGCATATACATGCCCCTGAATTCAATCCCTAGCCAAAAAAGTTTGGAAAAATTATTGCAGCTTCCTAGTTGAATATATCACATGTTATATGAACAGGATCTTAGAGTTGGCTATCTACATATTTGATACGTCTCATGTTTATAAATAAGGTTTTCACAAGTATCTTTGTACTTTAAGTTTTTTTTGAAGGCCAAAGTAACTTTTTCTCCTAAATTTAAAATTGTGGAATGTGTACGTGTGCATGTGTGTGTGTACATGCCATAGAACATGTGTGGAAATCAGTGAATAGTTTTCCACAAAGTTTCCATCAGTTCTCTCCTTTCACCTTTAAGTGGGCTAAAGGGCTCCAATTCGGGTCACCTAGCTTGTGTGGCAAGCATTTAACCCACTGAGTCATCTAGCCAGCTCCCCTATGCGTGGGATAAACTCCTAGTTTTACTGCTATTTAGTTAAAAGGCCATATGTTCTTTCCAGTTCTTATAATATAAAATAAATGCCAATTAAAAAATACAGTTTATGAAAATATCCTAGACTGAATCAAGAACCTATATTCTTCTTGAATTGTTAAAGACAAAAATTATGGAATATCATGGAGTAGTAGTGGCCAGAAAAATTATGAACTTGAATTGTGTGTGTGTGTGTGTGTGTGTGTGTGTGTGTGTGTGTGTGTGTGCATCTTTATGATTTGAGTTTAAGACAAATGAGCAAAGAAAGACAGCATTTAGAAGACCCTTAGAAAATCTCCTGGCAAAGCAGTGTCCAGAGCTCTAAACCTATCACCTGTTGGCCATTTTTAG
Organism: Acomys minous; assembly: GCF_964271855.1. NCBI lineage: Eukaryota > Metazoa > Chordata > Mammalia > Rodentia > Muridae > Acomys > Acomys minous. The sequence goes on along the minus strand of NC_140491.1, from coordinate 26,654,569 downwards.
CTCTACTGCCTAAGCCTGGTCTTCTTAAAGTAGTGATGCAACCCAAACCACCAGAAGCATGGTGTGTTCTGAGAAGTTATAGTCGCTTCGTTCAGAGATGGCTGTAACAAGATCTCCAAGAAGAATACGGTTTGCGTAAGGTTTAATCCATTTTTTTCCCATCTCTCCCAATTTGAAGTCAAATGAATTACAAATGCAACTCATGTGCTGCACCATTCCAGCCTTCAACAGGGAGGGGGTACAACTTCTTCTCTCCAGGTTTCCCAATTCAATTAGATTGCTCCACTTTTGTCCAATAAGACCTAAAGGGAAACCTGCTGGAGGGGGGTTGTGGATGCTGTCTCCACTCATAAAAAAGAATGATGTAGAAAGAAATGCCTTATCTTCGGGATATTGTTGTGTCTGCTTGTGTTGCCTGGAACTTCAGGAGCAACTGTGACCAAGAAAGAGACTATGAAAACCCTGTAAGGATCTTAGAATAGAAAGACAGGTCTTGGATTGTGTCTCTTAATTGACAACTTGATTCCGAGGCCTCTCTGCACTTCTTGCTATGGGAGATAAACTGTGCTCGTTCTTTAAATGAGTTGGTCTAGGTTTTCCATTGCTGGAAGCTGCAATCACGCAGTGGTTTCTTACCCCAAGGTGTGCTGCCATTACGGGATCAATTTTTCCCATGTGTGTGGCTTCTGTACTATAATAAAACAGCCTAGAAAAAAGTTAACAAAACTAGTAGCTATCACCAATTATTTTTTGAACATCTATACATATGCCAGATGACTTGCTGATATTTTATATATGAATGGACGCCTCCATTCTGGACAGGTTCATAAAATGATAAAACATCATTTTGCTACCATCTCCCCAAGGAGGTCTTCTTGACTTCTGTTCACCCTCCTGTTTTATTTGGATTACCTGTCTCTCTTGAGTTCTCATAATAGGTACTTTGATTTTTATTGCATAAATAATGTTTCTGACTCACCACCAAACTATGCACATCTTAGGGATCATTGGACTTTATCATTTATCTTCATAGCTGCACACTTAAGAGTCCAAAATGAAAAGCAGAATGAACTACTGCTCAGCAGCTCATTAGAACTTCCATTTTACATGAAGGTACTTAAGTGATGAACATTTATGTTATTTTTAATGGAATTTCATATCTGGAGCTATTTGTATGCCTCTTGTATTTTTAATGTGTTTTTCACATGGAGAACATCTCTCATGACCAAATATAGTTGAGATGAAGCCCCTGTGCCTACAGGGAGACTTAGGGACTCAAAGGATCCTGCTTTATTTGAGTGGCAAGTTGAAGAGCACATTGGAAAAGGATTCCTGTTCAGTGTGCTGAACAACTCTCCCAAATGCTTTTTAGTGAGCTTTCAAAACACTATTTTTTATTTTGGGTTCCTTAAATCTCTTTCTCCCTACACCTCAGTCCCTTCCAACACCCTAACGCCAGGTAGGGGAGCAAGAAGGTTAGTGGGGTGATGGGGCATAGTTTTCCTTAGCTGCTTTCTGCTGTTCAGGTTCGTTAGGTTCCTTGGGGCAAGTCCAATCTTGGTTTCAGGATCTCTCTGACCTGTCATCACCCCGCATCAACAACAGGGAGTATTGGTGAGGGGACACACCAGCAGCCTTCCTCTTTCTCAGAGCCTCCAGTCTCTCTTTGGGTCTGGCTTTTATCCCCACTGACAAAAACCAAGCTCCTGCATTAGGTACCTCACAGCTGACGAACATCACAGTGCCCTTTCAGGAAGCAACTATCAGCTGTGGACAAACTGGAGCAGCCCCCATATCCCACACCTGGGATAAAAACAAAAACATGTTTACATACAACTGCTGCTGGCTGCAAGATGTCTGCCTCTTCTTACAAAACAGACTGAGTAGCTTTGGAGTGTGTCTGAAGCCACGTCTAGCTCCGTGGCATTTGAAAAGTCGCTTGAGGATTCTGTAGGTGGCTTGAGGTTCGACTTAGAGGCTTAGAAATTCGTGATCTATAATACGCACTGGATGACTAAGCTGGAACATCAGGAAGCTCACTGATGACTAATAATTATTCTCATTCCACAGTGTATAGTTTGCAAAACAAAGCAAGCAAGGCCTCTGCTCTTTTGTCCTGTGACTCACTCCTGTAAGCTCTTGGTGGTAAGGCTGTGAGAACACCAGCAATGCCCTTGGGCACACTTGCTCTTCTCCACTTCCCTCTGCCACAAGCTTCATCTCCCTGAGGCTGCAAGTTCATTTTTTCCAACGCTTGAGGAGAGATGCTGTGCTGTGGTTAAGAATCAAACTTTGCATTTTAATTTGGATGTTCGCATCTGGGTGCCACCATTTCCCAGATGTGTAGCCTTGGGCCAAAGGCTTAACTTCTCTGAGCCCCACTGGTTTTCATCTCTTAGGTAGAAACAACGACAAAAGTTAGAGGTTGTTATGGAAACAAGTGGCTATAAAGTATTTAGTACACAGTTGGTACAGACAGAGAGATGGAGACGTGGTAATTATTATTAAGATTAGCTGCAGGTTTTCTCCAGGCTATTTCCAAAGAGTGAAATACATACGTGGTTTGGAGACTTAAAAAACTTCTCTAATCTAGTGTTTATTCATTGCAAAACCAACAACAACAATTTTGACTTTGCAGCTTTTTAAAGGGAGCAGAGCAGGATGTAGCAACATGTCAGGAAAGCATGCTTCCTTTAACACGTGTTTTCTTTTTTTTCTCTGCAGTGCACCTAGACACCGTGATGTACTCAATCTCCTAAATGTGCTTCCAGATTTTCATAGGGGAGGAGGATATAACTTCTTATGTTTAATCTTTGTGAGCATGCACATTTGTGTGTGTGTGTGTGTGTGTGTGTGTGTGTGTGTGTACATGTACCTACATGTCATGTGTATATGTGGAAGTCAGAGGAAAACCTTGGATATCAGTCCTTGCCTTCCACATTGTCTGAAACAGGGATTTTAAAAACATCGATGGCTGTTGCATTCACCGACCTAGCTGTCTGCACCTTCCATCTCACCATATGGGCACTGAGACTACAGTTGTGTTAACACTGCAGTCAGCTTCGTGTGTGTGGTGAAGATCTAAACTGAGGTCCTTGAACTTCTCTGACAAACATTCCATGCGCTGAGTGACTCTCCCAGCTTGAAATGTTCATTCTTAACTATTTACCTCAAAAGAATACACTTGAAACACTAGTTTATAGATGGGCATCAGCCATTTGCCCTTCTTGAGGGAGAAGAGACAGTGATTCCTGTTCCCCTCCACAGCCCATGATGATCAGCGGGGCTTCCCTACCACTCTGTCCATTGGAGGGTTGTTAGCTCCACTTGGCTTTGACAAAATGATGTGGCACTTCTTGGATGCTTGGGTTTGTAACGACTATGTTTATAAGAAACATGCAAGGGAACACTTCACTACATTTTAGTTATAATGTTTGGTGTGTGAATCCTGGAGTGAGAGAGGGAGCAGAATTATTTGTGTTTTCTCTTACCATCTTGAGACTTGAAAGCAGGTCAATTAATCTTTCAGGACCAGTTTCCTCATCCATGAGGTGTGGTGATTAAGATCAGTACTCAAGAAAGTTTTTGACATTACAAGTCATGTGATGAGATCTAGCTGGCATGCTGCTGTTATCAGTATGACTATGATTGCATAGCTGCATTTCAAGAGGGCGTTGTGCTCCTCTCACTGCAGGTGTTAAAGATGTGTTAGAAGGTAAGCATCGAAGTTTGTCAATTCTACCCATATACTGTGCTCGTTAGCAGTCAGTCCACATGTTTCTGGGGGTGTGGTATAGCCAATTATGTGCAGGCTTAGGAATAATCCTTTGAGAATAAGCATGCATTTTCATATAGATGCTCTGAATACAATGAGCTCTGAGATGCTGAGAAAAATCCAAGGACAAAGGCCATTTGGAGGGGAAGATTTAAGGTGTTTTCCTTAGGAGGTAGATGGAAAGAGAAAGGGTGTCAGTGTTTTGGAAAAAATAAAAACCTTGCAGATTCATTTATAACACTCTTTGGAGATCTAAATACACTTTATTCTTTTTACCAAAATAAATCATGTCGCATAAATTGTTTTGTTCCCATTTTTCCTTTGAAGATCTGAAGGCTTGGCTTAAAATAGGAGAAAAATAAAAACAAACCTCTAAAGATTTGGAGAAGGATTTTCTTTATTGCGTAAAATGCTTTATTTTTTGGGGGGGAAAAAAGAGTCTGGATTAAAAACATCTCTAGCCACATGTAGATTTGTGAAGGCGTGGGATGGGGCTTCATACTCTACTCAGCGTGGGCTCCAAAACCCTAGCACTTCTCTCCCTTACAGTTCAGTTAAATACATTTTATTTTACTGAAGTTTGATGTAACTCAATTCAATTCATTCCCTATGCATGCAGTATGAGGACAAGTACACGTGCTCTATTCTTAGTCATAATGGGGGCATGAAAGGAAGAACTCAGTCTTTTCTGGTGTTAGGGCTCCATTGGGTGGTATTGAGGTTCTTTCTATCATGGGGAGTATTTAGAGCAGCTAGGAACTCAGACATGGGTGTGAAGAGCCCCAAGTGCATATTCTGCCTCTTCACCTACTCCCACTTTCTAAGTTTCTCTCTGATATCATTTTCAAAGAGATTGCATGAGCAGTGAAGAAAATTGAGTGATATGGAAAGATGTTAAAATATCTGTGTATGTGGCAGAAATGGGATAAACGGCTGCATATTCAGTACCCTTTACATGTTTTTATGTTCATATAAAGGAAGGCAAGAATCATAACTGTCATCTGAGATTTGACTCTTGACACTGAGCAATGAATATTAAGATGTTTTCATTTTCTAAAATTATATTCTAAACTATCAGCTAAGCATTTGCAAAGGAAACAACAACCAGCTTGGTTTTTGTTTGTTTGTTTTCATTATTAATTCACTGTCCACCTCCACACAAAGGATGCTAACAATTATTGGGAGTTTGGTTGTTTAGAAAAATATTTTGGAGAGAACTATTGGAGCTAACTTCTCCAATCTTGTGAAAAGCAATGTGTACCAGGCAGCTTTTTATAATAATGCTTCAGAGCAAATAATTACATGATTTCATTAGTTTACAACAATGGACATTTATTTTCTTAGATTTTCAGATTGACTACAATTTTAAAACTCTAAACTGGGATTGTCTTGGTCCTCTTCAGTCTTGGTATGATCAGAATTGTTTCTAATTACAGATTGGGTTCAAGTATATCCCATGAATCTCATCACTCTGGAACTAGTGGCACTATAAAACATGGCTTTAGAGTGATAATAGTGGAGCAAAAATTAGGTTGAACATTGCATGTTTCTTACAATCTTGATCCATAGCAACAACATTGCTTCTCAAAATTAGGTGGCTGGAACAGGTCATATGATGAAGTCCGTAGCATCTGAACTGAGGAAATAAGATCTTCCTTTTAGAAGAATTTATTTGTAAAACCAAATTTGCAAAGAAAATTACCATAAAAACTTCACATAATGTCTTTTGATATTGGATAAGGATGAGTATTTGATGCGGAATTCAGAAAGTATATAGAGTATTATGTTAAGAAGAAACCATACTTACAAAATTTAGCTCTACTATCTATGCGTGTCCTGGGTAGGCTAGGTTATGACTGGTGGAAGGGAAGAAGCCACAGAATACCTTGTCAGAGTTTTCAGAGAAGAAAACTGACTAAAAAGATGAGAGAGAGAGAAAGTGTAAAGAAAGTCACAGGTGGACGAAGTATTGCATGACCAGCATGGGGATACAAAAGCACCAGAAACTAAAATTTTCCAATGTATTTACTTAGGTTGAATTAAGAAACCCAATCATCATGGTGTAGAGTGCTATAGAAAAGGGGCTGGAGTTTTGGATCACTTCTAGCGTTGAACTCATGCAAGGCTGGCATGACCCTGAGGTCACTGTGGTTAACGTGGGGCCAGCAGTTAGGAAGCCAGATGGTCAAGTATAGGGAAGAACAAAGACACATTGGAACCTGCAACCGAGGTAAAATGTGTTAGATCCTGAGACCTCTGTCAGGCTACTGCCCCCTGACACCTTAACAATGTGATAGCGCGCAGGAGAAACTGGAGCCCTCCACAACAGAGCGGCATATTCATCCCAATTAGGATGAAGACAGGAGTGAAGGAAAAAAGTCAAGAGAGAGCCTGAGTACCTGGAACCCTGGGTGCTGCTCCTCCCTGTCACAGCAGCAAGCTAGAAGGTCTGCAGCCATATGCACGAACTGCCACACAGTTTGGCACCTACACCAACAGTGTAGGTCCAGACAATGGCTTCTGCTTCACCTGGTCTTCTTTTCCCGAACACATTTCTTTTTTAGTCTTTCTAATCTAGAACCTCACAGAGATCAGACTCTGAAAAGTAAACTCTTGGTTAGCTAAACGGTTGCTCTCAAAAGCCTCCATATACTCTAATTTGTTTAGAGTTTCAGAGAAAAGCAGAGGACAGAAAGTAAGTCAGAATGGAAAAAAAAAAGATCTGACCTTGAAACCACTGCATCTTTGACCACTTGAAGTCCTTAGCCCGAGACAGGTGTTTGTTATCAGAAGAGAAGGAGCTTCCAATGGCCAAGAGACTGGATGAATCTACACTGGACTTTGCTGTCTTTGAAAGTGTGTACAGAAGAATTTCATGCCGGTGCTGATGAGATGGGACAATGTGTGCCAAAAAAATAAAAAAAGATGCTTTTGGTTTTATTTTTATTTTGCTCAGATTATATACTTACACACACATAATTATGTACCCCCTCTGTGTGTTTAGATTTATTGAAGCATATCAGGTTGCTGGGTTACAAACATCAAAGAATTTTCACCCCACCCACTGTTCTCAATAATGCTGCATTAAATTTCTTTTGCCTGTGGTGCGGCACGCTCCGTATTTTCATATTGCTTTTTGTTTAAAATAACTTCTTCCAGTTCAAGAGATGAAATTCATCTCTTTCTCTAGTGCTGTTAGGGCTTTGGAGATTGGAGGTGGGGCGGCGAGGAACTAGTAAGCGTCAGCTCTTCTTCTCTCAACTTTTTTCTTCTCCTTGATTGTCTGGGTGTCAGATGCTCTAGCATCTCATAAAGAGAAGTGAAGGGGGATAGCAGAAACACGCATCACTTATTAGAGTAACCATGACTGCAGTGCATTGTTGGATGTCACTGCTTCTATGGGACCCCACATATCTCTCTGCAGCACACTGTCATCTCTGTGGCTTCCTTACTGTAGATATTGTCTTAGTTTCTTTCCTTGTTGTCAACACAACACCCTCCCCCCTCCCCCTGAAAAGCAACTGAAGAGAGAAAGTACTTATTCTGGCTCAGATGACAATGGCACAGCCCATCATAGTGGGAGGTCAGGGCAGCCGGAGCTTGAAGCAGTTGGTCCCATCACATCCACAATCAGGAATCAGAGAGGGATGTTTGCTGCTGCTCAACTTCCTTTCTGCACATCTGTAGTCCGAGAGCTCATCCAGAGAATAGTGCCTCACAAAGAGAGCAGGCCTTCCTTCAAGTAATGTAATCCAGGTGATCTTGAACAGATGGGCCTGAGGCCCATCTCCCAGGCTATCGTTGAGTGTGTCAAGTGTCAGTGATCACTATACATTACAGGTGCATTGGTACTTTTCTGAGGTTTTTCTTAAGATGTCTTCTGACTGAAGGATCTCTCACTGGTGTTGCTAATTTCCAAGCTTCCCTCAGATGCTCCTTCATGGTTCACTTGCATTCTGCTGTTCAGGTCACCACCCTCTTTGGCCATGTAATGTCTTGAGTGGATGGTCCACATTGTCCCCTGGACCTCTAAAAGTTTGATGTATCTCTTCCAAGATGATTAGGAGAAGAAACTACCCCAGGAGTGTCCTCTTTCTGCTCTACTATAATATGAAGGCTTGGTTTTTCCTATTTAGGCAGAAGCAAATCAAGTCAACAAGGCTACTACTGTCTAATCAATCTCTCAGCCAGGGAACAAGGAGCAAGCATTCACTGCCTGAAGTTTTCCCTAATATTTTTGCATTATTTTTGGACACACTTCACAGGTGTGAATATAAGATATTCATATCTCATGTGTCACAGATCCCCATTTGGCTCTTGGATATACTTTAGATCAGCATTGCCAGCCAACAAGATAGGGAGCTCTTTTTCCTTCTCTTTGATCTGTCTTAACAAAGGAAAGAAACATGCGGTGGTGTAGCTGCATAATGGTTAGGGTTAGAAGTGAAGTCCGGCTACCTTTCCTCTTATTTATTCCTGAAAATTTATAGTTAATTCAGGTATGATTGACAGGGACAAACGGATTTAATGAGTACAGCTTGATGAATTTTGTAAGTATATATCCATGAGACCATTACCAATTTTTCTGTCCAGCTTGATTTCTGTTACTGTGATAAAACATTATGAAGAAAAGCAGTTTAGGGGAGGGAAGGCTTTATTTAAACATACAGGCCAACAATCCATCACTGACTAAAGACAGAGCAGAAAGTCAATCAAGATATTTTTGCATAAACCATGAAGGAATAATGTTTGTAGTCTTACCTAAAAGCTCAAGGTCAGATTGCTTTCTTGTAGAGCCAAGACTTTCACAGGGAATGGTGCCACTTATGGTGATCTCCCCCGTCAACCCCCCATAGCAATCAACAATTAAGACCATCCACCACTGCTAGGCTTACAGGCCAATATGATCCAAGAAATCACTAAATTGAGACTAACTTCTCAGATGACCCTAAGCTATGCCAAACTGACAGTTAAATCTAATTAAGACAAGGTCATAGACATACTTTTCATGATTCCACTGTCAATCATCATCAGTATTGTCATTGTATTAGAAATCTTTTCAGTAAATTTTTAATATTCCAGTGCTGGCTGTAGGCACTAAGCCATAGATCAGCCCATTGGATTTTATTTTGCTTTCGCGATTGAATCATCATGCAACTTGACCAGCATCTCTCTAATTCCTCTTTTCTAGAGCCCTGGCAAGGACTGAACAACCCTCGGCTTCCATGTCTTTGACTAGTTCAGAGTCCTCAGAAGAGTAAGATTTTTACAGAATTTTGCTTTCTGTGCCTGGTTTATTGATATGCTTAGTACAATATCTTACTTTTTATTTCATGTTATCACAGGCTGAAGAATGCTCATTTCTAACTTTTTAATCCATTTATCCATTGTTGAGTGTTGAGGATCTTTCTATATCCTGTCCCATAAGCAATACTGCAATAAATGTGGGAGTAAAGATACTTCCATGAGATGCAGATTTTTACCTCCTTTAACAAATGCCTAGAACCGAATCACATACTTGTTAGCAAGATTTGAGGAAGGAGTTGGCTTTATCATACTTAATTAACATCTCCTTATTCAAAGCTTTGTTAATATTGGACTATCAAGTCTCATTTTTATATGGTTCTAACACATTATACGTATCTGCATACACAGACCCCCCCCCACACACACACTCCCCCACGTTCACAGTTCATGAGTTGGAAGCTATAAGAGGAAGAAAATTTTTTTCTTACTGAAATGTTTACAGTGGCTGCCATTAGGTAATAAGGATAAAAAGAGAAATCTGCTACATGTCCTTCCTTTTCTCCAAAGAAAGCCGAGCCCTCTTAAAATAAGAAGACAAAGTACAATAAACACAGTTTTCAAAATACTTCTGAGCTGTGGCACATTCCACTGATGGGCCAGATGTGTGGGGCAGGGTCTTGGGTTTTCTGACCTCCTGGGGCTCTCTGCAGGCTCAGGATTTTATGAAGCCTCAGCTGTTCTGCATTCCTGCAGCACCTGCCACAACAAAGGGAGGCCTTCTGCTGAGCATACTAATGTGGCTATCCATGCCTTCAGAGAACAAAGAAACCCAGATGAGCGGGTCGTTAGCCTCTCTTGGACACTGTCCATCTTATCCTTGCCTGGGCCTTCTGGAGGAGGCACACATCCACCTGCAAGGGAAGATATCTTTCATTGAGTCCCCAGATTTCCCTTTGTCCTTTCTGGCAGTCTCACTCTTCCTTGTTCTGGTCCCTGCTTCCCATTTGACTTATGCTATGGCTTCGGTCTTGTTCTGAGGCCTACTTAACATCTGCTCCTCTGGCTTTGCCTCTGTAGTCTCTCTTGAACCCCACTGTAGCCCCACACATCAAGCCTATGTCCTAGGTGACAGGTTGGCTCCTCAGGGGGCCAAGGACAAAGTGAATGGGCTACTTTTCAGTCCATGTAGCTGGTTCCTGTCTGCTTTCCTACATTTCCTACTGCTGCTTTGACTCATATTAAAAGTTACCAGCCCTCTTCTTGAATTCCTTCAGAGAAGGCACACTGATGTCTTCACATTAAAGTTTCGCTTCAAACTCTACTCAGTTCCTGCCATCTTTCCCATATGGAGAGTTCCTCCTTCCCTCCCCACTCCCCTGATCAAGAAAAGGAGAGACTGATCTGATAGTATCATCTGAATATCTATCTCAGAAGTGTTCATAAGGGAGTGAGATAAGAGGGTGTCTTAGTGGTAAGCTACAAGCTGTATTCTTCTTCATGCTTAACATAGTGGTTTCTCTTTTGTTTCTTTCTTCTTTCCTTTGAGGACACTATCCTTATACAAGGGAACTTGGTGCATAGTGAGCCATACCTTACTTCTCCTTTTGACAGTGTGGTGAGGCAGGCTAGTTGTTCTCACCTGTATGATTACCTGGCTACACGCACGAAGAGGCTTGCTGTTACTCAATTTGAATATATAAGTGTATATGTATGCACATATGTATTTGATTCCCTTTGCTTGGTTGACTTTGTGATACAGGGTATTATGTAGCCCCGACTGGCTTCGAACCTTTTTATACAATCAAGGCTGGCCATGAATTTGTGGTGTTCTTGCCTATCTTCTTCTTCAGTGCTGGAATTACAGTGCGGGTTAACACCTGTGAATGTTGTAAATCTTTATTTCCTTTCTAGTACATTTGAATTTGTTATTCTCAAGCTTTCAAACCCAAGTGATTCATTTTAATCAAGCCTTGACCCAGATCACAACACTGGAGCGTTAGTCTGAAAACCTATGGACTTGAGAGGTAAGTTTCCTATTGGTATCTGTTCCTTCAGTGCAAGCATATGTGTAGGTGAGAGCGAGCAAGCCTGTGCAGTACCTAGTAGAGTCTGGGCATTCAGCAGACCACTGTCCAAAGGAACTCTCTGTCTTTCCCTAGACTGACTTTGGACTAAGTTGCTCTCATCCTTTTATTGTTCTATGCCAAAATGTCACTGTAGAGATCTGGTTCTTTTGCAGTAGTGTCTGTGAGACTCTCACAGTTTCTCTGTGCTCTGGGACCAGTTTATTTCCTGACCAATAACAGGAATATTTGCAGCCTTATTCATCCTCATGTAGGTGAATGAATCAGACCATGTGCTGTGTTGAACTCAATGTGCCTAAAGAAGAATGGAACCTATGGTCTCCTCTGACTGTTCTCTGATGAACAAGGCTTGAAGTGGTTTGGTAGAAGGTGAAAAATGTTATATAAAACTTGGCCATGTTATCCTTATTATCAGTCACCAAGGGCAAGCAAACCAAGGTCTTCTGGAAACTTGGATCCTTCTAGAATCCTGTTGGAAGTATGACACAAGATTGTGATATTTCTGACAAAAGAAAGTGATGATTCCTTACCAGTGTGTGGCATCATGGTTAGAGATGCAGAAACCCAGTTTCAAAGAAGAGGAAAAGTATCAGAGAGGTTAGGAATTTGAGATTTAGATCCATATGAGTTAGGTCTGAAAACTGATTTGTTTAGTATCATTAGAAACTTGGACAAGTCATTGAACTTATCTTATTATTTCTGTTATCAGTGTCATAATTTCAGTGACAAAATGATAGATGCTTATGAATAACCCACAGAGTTGTTGAAAGGACTGGCCTAATTAAATAACATATTCAAAGTTGTTCAGCATAGGCCTGGTCATATAACACTTGGTGGATAAAATTCTGCCTCATTATTTTATTACAGGAACATTCCATTTTCAATGTGATGGGTTAAAAATGGAGCACAAAAAAATAAGTTGATGTAAAAGCAAGGGATCAGAAATAGATGACAACCATAGATAGGTGCTGTCTATATAGATGCTCAAGGTCAAAGGTGATAGAATATTCAGGACACTGACCTGTTTTCATTTTATCACCAGGAAGCTCTTTACGGGTCTTGGGTAGAGGATGTGCTTGGAAACTGGAAAAGGCAGTAGACACCCCTTGAGAGGCTGCACTAAGTTAAGCTTTTCTTTAACACACTCTGTTCCTAGGGCATATTGGGAATGGTTGCTTTGGTTCCTAATCCACTTTGCTTTGCTCTTTGCTATGTGACTTTGTAGATCCTCTGACAAAAGATGGAATCTTGGCACATGTCTCAAAATCTGGGATGGCTTTGTGAATAGCTTCCCAGTTAATGTCTAGTCATCAAGAGAGCTGTGTCTTTCTATTTCTCCACTCTTCTGCCACGCTGAAAAGAGTATGTGTAGTTATTACCGTGTGAGTATGAGAGGCACATAGACTAGGACCTAGTCACTCCATTTGAAGTCTGGAACACGATCTACCTTCAGGCTATATGAGTCAGGTGAGTGAAGGCGGGGGTGGGGGGGGTGGGGTGGGGGTGGGGGAGGCAGGACAAAGTCATCCACAGCGACAACCTGAACACAAAAATAATAAATGATTATGGTGCATGAGGTTTGCTGTGTTTTTTTTTTCTTATGTCCCATTACTGTGTAGAAAGATAAATTAGAAGTGACCTTGGTAATAGAATTTTATGTTATTCCCCACCTTACACTCACTCACTCATCCAGCATGTATTGGCTGTATACCATGTGTTAGCCTGTACAAAGCACTGTAGTACAAAGAGATGATAGCATTATTTTTAGCAGGAAAATATGGATAGAGACAAGACTATGCTATGAGAGGGGAGACGTTTTCTCCTTTATTCACCAAAGCATTTTCATGGCCTAGAACAGATAGCTATAACTCTGTGGGTGTTTGATAAGTATTTGCTGTCTTAGGCTGAAATAAAGGCACAGTGCATCTGCATTATCACATGTGTACATGCTTATGTGTGTGTGTGTGGGGGGGGATTGTTTGTGTCTGTGTTACAGAAAACCAATTTACTATTTGATAAGAGTAGGTAGCCCCATTGCTCCTGATCTTTTCTGGGAGGGTAGGAATGACTTGTCCCATTATTTCACCCAATCAGTTTTTTTTCCTTCTTCCTACAATGTCACAGGAAAAACTTCCCTATGCTAAAAATGTGCCTCCATAATAGAATCTAGATGCATAAATCAAAACAGCTTCTAACGGTTGTCTGCAGTAACAAATGCTACAGAGGCTGCCCAACTGGCAGTGCAGGAGAGATCATACAAACCAGTGCCTGCAGAAAACACAGCATCGTGAATAAACCCAGCCTTGAATTATTTATATATTTCAGGCCCTATATTTTCTCCTCCATTCTGAAAGTCTGAGAATGATTTTTACAGAGAGCTGGGAGTGTCTGAGTTTGGCTCTAAAATAAAATTTAAAAAACCCAACAACAACAAAAACAAACAAACAAAAAACCACACCCAAACCAACCAAACAAAAACCCCTGCAGATAATTGTGGGCTTAATGTGAGGATAAGAATGGCTGGAGAATGAACAAGGCAGGCAGTGTGGTACACTGAGTGGATTCTGCACAAGAGGCCCACTACTACCCAGTATAGGTATCACAGGAGCTTTCTGAAACACCTTAGGGACCTGCTGCTGTAGGGAGAGTCCCAGTAGTTACCATGGAGCTGTGGTTTAACTCACTTTCCTGTAGTAGGTTTCAATCTACCATTTTACTATATATTAAAAGCAAGGAAACAGAAAACAAAAAATTTGTAAACCAGCCTGATCTTTGATGCTTTTCAAGTGGGCCTCTTGTCCTGTTGCCCACTCAAGTCTTTTGAAGTCCCTGAGAAAATGTGAATGCCAGGACCTCGAGCTGAATCAATTACAGCATTTCTGTAGATGGGTCTGAACATCAAGACTTTTGTTATCTAGTTTCATAGTTCATTGTTTACTCTTAATAACAAGGTACCACAGACTGGCTAATTACACAGAAAAGAGTTCTATTTTGGATCATGGTTTGTGTTCAAGGCTTAGACACATGGAGATCTCTCTCTCTCTCTCTCTCTCTCTCTCTCTCTCTCTCTCTCTCTCTCTCTCTCTCTTCTGATTTTTTTGAGAGTTTCACATCATGTGCCTCAGTCCTGTTCATCTCCTCATCCCCTCATATGTGCCTTTTGTTTTCGCAAACTTCCTCCAAAATAAAACACACACACACACACACACACACACACACACACACACACACACACACACACCACAAAAACAGAAAAACAAAGCCTAGAAAATATTTCATTGTGAAAGCTGTAGGTTGTCACAGTGTGTCCCGCAGCATACCTTTCTGTCTACACATCTTCACTTGCAAATGTTTGTTGCAATTGGTCTGGTTTGACCTCTGGCTTCTGTGACACCATCAATATTGAATTTTCACAGAGATGTCTCCAGGTTATTCTATTGTTTCGCTATGTCATGGAGACCCTGCAGTTTTGGATCAGCAAGACTGGCCCTTTTATGCATCCTAGTGGTTTGCAGATGATACAGATTTGAGATGGGATATCTCAGTGCCCCATATCTGGGCCTGGGTGGTAGCTGAGCTGATCAGTATACCGGCTCTCCTTTCTCTGAATCACCAGGTCGAGCTCTCCAGCATTGTTCCAGCGAGGCCACCCAAAGCTGCCATAAGCAGGAGTCAGGGCAAGATCTCTTGCTCTCATGCCCTTAGGGCTAGATCACTTGCACCTATGCCTCTACAGCCAGCTCCACTGTGCTGCCCACTCAAGGTGTACGGGCCCATTTTTCCAACTGCTGCAGCCTGGGTGGGGCTGGGCCAGCTCTCCCAGCTCTCACAAGCTAAGCATTGCCTTGCCCAAGCCTTCACTATCAGGGCCCATTCTCCTGTGTGCTACATCCAGTGAGGAGGCAGGGCTAGCCCTTATGCCCTCTGCACAAGTTCTTCTGACTACTGCAGGTGACTGCGGGGGGGGGGGGGGCTGAGAGAAGAAAGAGTGTCACCCCTGCACCCATGCCATCTCACAGTAGATGAGTGGGAGGGCCAGCTCTCCCTTGCTCCTGCCTGTGGGGCTGGTTCACCTGTACCTCTGCCACCTACTGTCAGGCTAGGTGCAGGGCATGCTGTCCTTAGTGCTGAGGCTGGTGAGGGGCAGGAATAGCTCTCCTGCACTTATGGCCCTGTGGGCAGCTTTCTCTGCTTCCAGTGGTAAGTGAGGCGAGCTCTCTAGAGCACTGTAGTCAGTGACAGGGGAGGCCAGTTCTACACAATCTCCGGACATCCATGTGGTCCCCTGTATCTTCCCGGCCAAGGGATGGCTCCTTGTTCTCTAGTGTCTCTAGTGGTGGTATGAGTCATGGATCTTGACACTGCATAGCCATAGACCCAGACATGGCCCTTACCAGCAGCTCAGGCTTGAGCCTCACCATGGCTCCAGGTCTTGGGGCTGGCCATTCACAACAGACTATTCCTTTCCACCCATTTCCAAATCGATATCTCTCTTCATATCTCTTTCTCTCCCATCTGTCTACCACATACTTGGACAGTGTAGTGGCCCCCACGGCAGGCTGGTCACTTGAGTGGTGAGCCCTTGAATGGCATCTCTGTCCTTGCTGCTTGGCATGGCAGCCAGCAGGTGTTTATGTCCCAACTGTGCTGAGCTGGCAGGAAGGACTATGTGTGGCATGGCCGTCTGCAAGTCTCTATCTTCCTCCTTTCTCCTTGTGCTGTGTGTTGGTGGTAGGTGGGGCTCTGTCTATGGCTCGCCTGTGCCACGGGGTAGAAGGAAGGTCAGTAAGCATGTTTCCCTGCCCACGTTGTGTGGCATAGCAGGACACTGGTCTCCATCTTCCTCCTGTTCTGTGATGCCTGGATATGATTTGCTTTACTTTGATTTTTATATATTCTAGGCATGAAAAAGCTTTGACCACCAGGCCAGGCATCAAGCTAGGATGAACAAAGGACTGCCACCTGTTATTTCCATGACTGATATAAGAAAGCCACTATCAACAAGGTATCTCTTTCCCCACTGCCAGGGGGTAGGAGGTTTCTTCTTAGAAGTAACATCCTTAGGTGGCCCAGGATGTCACATGTGAAGAGGTCCAGGGGAGTGCTCTGGTCTTTCCCCTTCTTCATATGCAGCCTACAAAAGTCAACCACTCAATCACGAGGCACTGCTCTGCTGATTTGATCTAATTCTAATCATCCCCCAAAGGCTCCGCTTCTCGATGTCATCTTCTTACTGCCTCCCATGGATTTTTAATTTGAATATGAGTGCTTATCAGAGGCACTGGCTGCTAAGTGAGGAAAGAGGCAGGCTCTATGTCTGTGCAATTTGTTGTTCAGTAGAAAGTTCCAAAAAATAATTACCTAACTAAAATCTGGAGAATGTGTGTTGATACGGGAAAGTGAGATGATGCGAGGTCATGATAACAACAAAACAGATGCTATTTATTGCTAGGATAACGTCATCTCAGTCCTCTATTAGGCTGAGGGACTGTGTTATATAACTCACACAAAATCTATCAAACTCTCACCACAATTCTGTACATGTGGTCTCAAGAGTGGGGGAATGACTTACCCAAGGTTGCTTAGTGCTCCGAGGGAGAATGTGGGAGGGGCTTCCCGAATCACAAGGATGTCTTCATGTTTCATATTAATCTGGATGTTCTGCAAAGAAAGCTGCAAGGAGTGGGGAATGTAGGAGCACGTGCTCAGGGAAAAAAGTTTCCCAAGACATGCACCAGCCTGTGCACACATGCATGCACCTCCCCGCCTCATTTACAAATTATTACGGATAGAAATGACTGAGCAGCCTGGCACAAAAATAACTGATGGTATATAGCCTTGTGCCGTCCTGACATGAGAATGCAGTTTCTGATTTTTTTCCCTCAGGGTCTCTTTTTTTTTATTTGTATGTGCATGTGTCTGTGTCCAGGTGCAAGACAGAATAAGGAGCCAAGAGCCTTGGAGGCAGAGTTACAGGCATTTGTCCAACACTCTGATTGCTATTTGGGTATTAGGATCTGAACTCTAGTTTTCATGATTGTGTTACAAGAACTCTTAACCCACGAGCCATCTCTCCAAGTTTTTTTTCTTCATCCTGCTTTGACAGTTTTCACTCTTGCTTACAATCTCATAAACTCGAGCCAGCTGAGTCTATACTGCCTGGTCTTGAAGCACTTCACTCTGAAGGCACCCTGATTCACCAAACTTGTATTTCAGACTTCAGAAGCCTCATTTCTTTCCATGAGTGATGAAGGGAAAAATTTCACAAGACAGTCATTATCCTTTCTCCTTGTTTGGAATTGGTGGTCTTCAAAGGATGCTGAACACTACTGGTGATATCTGATGCGACTACCACCTGCTCTGAGATGACGTCTTTAACCGTTCCATCTGAATTATCTAGCTGTGCCTACTATTAACATCAACACTCTTCTTCAATTCCAAGCTACTAACTAGATCAGCTAATTTTATCTAGAGAACTTAGACCATGAGTTGAGGACCATTATATGTAAGTGTGCATTTTCCCTCTTATTGTCAGGGCTGAGGGTTGTCCATCTTGGAGTTTAAAGGCTCAAGGGGCTCACTGTCTTTATCATATGTAGAATCACAATCCTGATCCAATGGACTCCCTTACAGTCTCAAGGACAGATGGTTTTAGGAGGGGCTGATTCCAAGCCTGTAGATGGGTTAGAGCTAGGGCATTTCTTCCTCTGGTTTCTGTCTTTTCCATATTTAAAACATTTCCCTTTTGGTTTAAGGGCCATCACAAAGGCCTGGGTGAGGGAAGAGGCCTAACAGGAACTATCCAATTACTGTAATGTTCATTTTTTAAACTTTGACATGCTATTTGTTGTCCTGAGGTTATGCCTTCCTGAATTATGGTTTTAAGGGGATTGCTCTACCCATAGGATTAGAAAGTGTGTGTTCAGGCTCATTTTTGTCGTAAGAACATGTCAGAGAGGAGTTCCTCAGAGGAAGAGAAGTGAGGAACCCCATCTTGGCATGCAGAAATGTTGGGTTATGTGATCCCAGGATGAAGAGCATAAAAGTCTGCTTGATCAAAGTTCCTTGGAGGTTGGGTTGCCTCGTGTGTTCCTTGGCAGAAAAGTTACCTCAAATGAAAAGATCATCGAATCCCCAAGGGGTATTTGGTTGGTTTTGATTTTGATTGCCTCTGTTGGAGGCATTCTTCCACATACAAAGACCCTCATTGAAGGAACAGAGGGCTAGGCAAGGGGGATTGGCAGGGGGATGCTGGTCCTGTGGTGTATTCAGGGTGACACAAAGGCTCAGGAGAATGGATTTGGTCCAAGGGGCAGGAAATGCCATCCTTTTGTACCGTTTATCTAAACTCTTTTAATTCATTGGCCTGGTAGAGTTACTGGTCTATGGGCTGAGAGCGAGTGGGATAAACATTAAGAAGGAAAGGCAAGGCATTATTTTCATTGTAAGCAATTCTGGAGGATTCTCTAATCTCACATAGTTATTGTGTGGTAGTTTGTGGGAGAGCAGAAGGCATGGGGCCTTCAAGAGTTTTATGAGTGTCTTGGAAGATGATGGAGGAGGAGCATAAGGCAGCAGTGGGGGGTAAAGACTGGTGGGTGTTGAGGGCTCGAGGGTTATATTCATTTTAATGTATTTGATGTCTTGTTCAAGGCCAGCGAGGTCCACCCTGGAGGCATCACTGGGAATACGGGGTTTGGAATCATCCTTAATTTCCTTCCGGGATGGACCTACTCAGTGAAGGATGGCCACATTTATGTGGGGAAAAGAGAGGAGTGTCCCTTCCTGGATTTCTTGCCTTTATGTGAGGTAAACCACCAGGTCCATACCTCAGCATCATAGGGTCAATGGATATCATCCAAAGGTTAGTTGAAGGACCTCCTCTTCAAGGGGCTAATTGAAGGACCTCCTCCCAGAAGGGAAGCACTTTACTTCTGGGACAGTTTAACTCCTCACAGTTTGAGGAGGGGTCAGAGATTCTACTGGTGGGCAGCAGAGTTTCCTGTGACCGAAATAGATGGAAGCACTCAGCCAAAGGAAGTACTGTGAAAATTCTGAGGATTTCATCAAGACCAGGGCATAAGCATGCCTGCAACTTTAAAAAAGCCAACCAGTGACCAACCTGAGGGCCTTTAACTGGTCGTTGTGTTTCTTGAGTTTTGTTGAGAGGTCTTAGAGAGGTGATTCTTCCCAACACCTGAATGGTTGTCAGGGTCCAACCTGTTATTCAGTCAATGTTATTTGGTCAATGGTGGGGAGTAGCCCTTGCCAAAAGATGTCAGTTGCCCCTTCATTGTAGTTGGTCCTTTGGATGGCTCAAATCAAAGTTAAGGCAAGAAGGAAGAACTAGCCAATTCTCAGGTCAGGATGGCAAGGCAAAATGCTGATGTCCCACAGAGGGAAGTACTCACCCTGTTCCGTGAATCATGGGGTGTCCTTGTTTGGGCACCATGGGATGTCTGAAATGAACTGTGCTATTGAGAAATATTCCTGCTGTTACTAATAAAACAAGCATATATTTTACAAAGATATTTTGGAAAAAAAATCTGCTGCTCTCTGTCCCATATTGAGGGAATTGTATTGTGCTGGTAATTTCTTCCCTCTCTTCCCTCATGTTTTTAAGAACAGAAAACCCATGATTCCTATAAACCTCCTGCTGATGCCTCCATATTATGCCCTAGGTCTCTGAGTCTGGAAATGATTGCATGATCTTTAGCCAGGGAACTTAGAACAACACACATGACAACTGTGTGCTCATCTGATTTTCTTGAAAGGGACCTGGGATATGAAGCCTTCTTTGTAATTGTCCTCAGACTTTCATGTAGCCATGCTGGGGAAGAAATATGGTGCTCTAAAAGCTTGCTAAGGCTGATATAATAAATATCCACATGTAAGATAATTTTAAATGCAAACTTTACACTCTGATAGCTATAGAAGCTAGTTATTATCAGGATTATGATCCTTTCCATAAACATCAGAGAGATCTCTTGCTATGTTCCTTTTCTGTTTTCTAGTGGTTGCTCACCTGCCTTGCAGGTGCATCACTCCAAAATCTGTCTTCAGTACCACATGATGTTCTCCAATGTGCCTTTGTGCATGCATTTCATAATCAATTTCTCCTCTTCTTGCAAGAGGCAATGATATCTGTAATTACTCTGTTTCCAAATATGTGACAGAGGTTAAGAATTGAAAATATCTTTCCGAGAGATATAATTATAACCATATAAATTGTAACCTATGCTTAATAATGGAAGTATCCCCTTGTTTTTCCATCCATGGGCAGACATATTAAATGTGGACTCATTCAATTTTATTGTAAACTATATTTTCCAAGATACAATACTTCTGCATAGGCTGGGCACAGGGGCAAGCCATGCAGACAATGAGTCTTAGTGACCAGATGCTTTCTGCTGTGGCTGTTGGTTTCATTGTTTGGGACAAGTGACTCCTGTCATCCTGCAGTGCTCTCCAACTGGTAAGCTGCCTGTTTTGTGCCTTTCATTCTGTTGTGTCTTACTTTGGTCTTATAAGAGCACTTCAAAGTAGCTTACTGACTCCATTTGATTCAGGGGCCATGTCATCAACTTCTCATTGGAGAAAGATGTTTGTCCTCTTGTTTGGAGGTGGTTATTTAAATTTTCATGCTACTTATGTTCATTTCCAGAGAAGAGCATGGTATCTGGAATATATTTATGCCTAATGAGACATTAACCCCTGATGCCTTTACCTTCAACTGGTTAGCAATAAGACAATGGTGCTATGTGTTGATAACATTATTATGTCCCCTGGAGGGAGCTCCAGGGTCTTACCACTTTCTCTATCCACTTTACAAAGAGGGAGGCAATCTGTGAGATTAAAGATTGAATGACAGATACAGAAAAAAAACTGTATTTAATTGGAATATTTAATTGGAAAGAAAAAGGGAAAGCTTGGAATTTTTTTGGCAAGGAGAATGACTAAAAGTTCATCTTTAAAGGGCAAGAGAGTGGTATCGTTCCATCTTTTAGGTGGAAATCTATAGGTCAGGTGTCTACAGGTATGGGAGGTGACAGGCAAATGGAGTCAGTTTTCCTCTAGTTTGGAACAATGACATGGGAAGAGAAGATGTAAAAGAAATCAGTTAGTTGTTCCACAGACTGCAATTTCTCAGAATTCCAGCTTCTCCTGCTACAATGCAAGCATCACACCTGCATAACAAGCTGTCAGGAGATTTATAAGAACCCTGGGATGGAAACAACTAGCCTGATATACATCACTGTGCAGTTATTCATCAAATGTTGGCTGCAACACTAGGCATGGGTCTGGGTATCTAATGATATTGGGAGTTGCTAATGAGCCCAATGTAACAGGTGACTAATAATGTGTTATTTCTTACCATCACCTCAACAGTTCTACTAGGTATATCATCATCATCATCATCATCATCATCATCATCATCATCATCATCATCATCCTTATTCTCTGAATGCTGCCACAGTGGCTAGAGAAGCTGAGAGACATTGTGAGGTCACACCCTAGTAGATGTTTGAGCTGGAATTTGAATGCACATTGGTCTGTTATGCTATGGCAATGTCTTCCATCTCCAAATATGGCCTGCATCAGTAGCAAATATTAGCTAAGACTGCACCATATATATTATAGGTCCTGTGTGTGTGGAGGTTTGGACTGAGGGTGTGGGTGTAGTCAGTCTTAGCACATTGCATAGATGCAGGCTTCTGCTTCAAGCCCCAGCTGTAGAATAGTTCTCTCCTCAATAGATTCAGAAGATGCTGATAGTCTGAGTGCCATTTTTTAATCAAGGAGACTATCCATCTCCTGTTGTCATTTGATCTCGCAGAAACAACAGCCACAATTCTCTAGGCAACACAGATGTGATGTGGGCAAAATGATAGCAGAGGGAGCAGCATCTTGCTCTTGTTAATGGGTGAGGAGAAAACACACAGCTCTGCCTCAAGTGTTTGGGGAGTGTGTTATTTTTAGAATAGAACATTTTGTGATTTTAGTTGTTTGATTTCTGAGAAGGCTTTTCTTTTTAAGTTTTTTTTTCCCCCAGTAAGTTGGAGGATCAAAAGGAAATGATAGATTGAGCAAAAACAATCAATCGACAAACACATATTGAAGCCTTGAGTGTGCAGAGCACAGAGGTAGAAAAAGTTAGAAAGTGGCTAGGCTTTGTCCTTGCTCTCTCAGGTGCTTTAGACCTACTCAGAAAGATTGCAACACTGTGCATGTATAGAACCCAGATAAAGCAGTTGGACTTACTCTGGTTCACTGCTTGAATAATTCCAGGGAGGTAAAAAACTGTAGAGCCTTGACAAATGGATGGAGGTGTTTATTCATTTGTCCTTCCAATGAATATGCATTGAACAGCTTCTCTGTGTGTAGGAGATATGAGAAAAAGAAAGCTAAACAAGACCTTGCTCCTACCCTTGAAACATGTGTACAGCAGTGACAGACAGAATCACGAACCAAGAATGTCATGAGGTACAGGACTGAAATTTGTATAAGATAGGTCCTCAGTGGAAGACGCAATATGTTCCATCTAGAGTACAGAGGGCCCAGAGAGGCTTTATGGAAGACAGGATGCACAGATGGATGTTAGAAATGAAAGCCAACTGACCAGAAGGAAGAAGAAATATTTCTCAGACAAAAGAAGCAAGACATGCAAATATCTGTGAACCAGAGCCACATGGGTGTGGGCATGCTCATAGCTGGGATGCCCAGACCTTGGAATGGAGGAGTGAAGATAAGGAGGTGGCTGGTGGGGGAAAGAGACATGATTTAAAGGATAGATGCAATGGCTGACATGGTCAAATACATGTTTTGAGAAATCAGAGTAACACAGTTAGGAGGAGGTGACTAGTTAAGCCAGGGTAATAGAGCTGTTTGGGTTTGAAAGTGAGAAGTGAATGTCCCTCCCACAGGATCAGGGTTGAATACAGATACTTTTTTTTTTTTTGAACAGATAGAGCTTTGGATACAGCCATGTAGAATTGCAGCCACGGGGGTGGGACTTAAGAGTTCCAGGCTGTTTCGTTTCCTATTTCCTATTTCCTTGCTAGCTACTGAGATGGGAGCAGGCTATTCCACATGGTCCAGCCACCATGGATACCTTCATGCCTTTTCTACCTTGCTGGGCATTAAGCTCTCAAATCTTGAGCCAAAAATCAACGCTTCTTTCTCTGGTTATCTCATGTGCTCTATCTCAGCAATGAAAAAGGTAACCAACACATGAATGATTTGAGTTGCCGTAGGAATTCAGAGAGAAAAAAATTACCCTTTCCAGCCTGAGCCTGCCTACTGAGGACTTCTTAGAAAAAGTGATTCGTGCAGAAATTAGGATGGGGAAGTGGGCATAAGTCAGAAGAAGACTGTTCTCCAGGGAAAGAGAGAGATTTGGAGCCAAGTTCTATGTGACTGGAAGATGGTGTGTGAGTGTATACAGTTCAGGGGACATCAGGCAGGAGTGCTAGGACTCTGCAGGAGCTTGGAAAGTCCTCTTCAATAGCCTGTTGGGAATGCAGGGGTTTAGGCAGGTGCAACCTTATAAGATTAGCCTTTCAAGGTCATCTGGTTAGTGTACAGGAACGCTAGGGAGGCAGGATGCTTTGGAAAAACAGTAGAGGTGATATTTCTGATGTTCTTGGCCATGGCCTACACCAGAGCCAAGATTGGAGATATAGAAAATCTGAATTAAACTTAAGAACATGTATTTTAGGGATAAGAAGACAAGAAATGATGATTGTTGGAGTGGATTGGGATACTGGAAAGACATAGTAAGCTAGCAATGAAGAGGATTTCATGAAACCTTGGAAAAGGGTGTATGTGGGTGGTGACACCCATCATAGGATACAGTTCACGAGACAAGGCAGTACTTGAGGCAAAGCAGATGGCTTTATGGTGAAAGGATGGGACTGGTGCTGTTGAGGAAGGGAGTGGAGTTCCTAGTATATAAATAAGCAAGTAAGGAAGAAATCACATTTCAATCCAATGAGCATCATTTAAGTCACTGTGGCATCCAGGTTTTAGACTATATGCTGGCACAAAACTCCAATGAAGAACATTTTCAATAAATCCTACAATAGGACAGAAAAAGACACACACAGACAATATCATTACAATGCCTCTGTGTGGCTGCAGGCCTGTGTAAAGGCCAAGGAGTGTGACTTGATGAGGTGCTAAGGCTAAGGCTAAGGCTAAGGCTAAGGCTAAGGCTAAGGCTAAGGCTAAGGCTAAGGCTAAGGCTCATCTTCCTCTGTGCCAGGATGGTGCTAGCTGCTCGGGTTGTTGCAGTGAGCATGTCTAAAAGAGTCTTTCCTAAAAGAAAACATCATTTTTATTGAGGATACTTATCAAACAGATAAAAATGGACAAAGATTTATATAAGTACTATTACGTTAGTTGGGTTCTGTGAGAGGGAAGAGTAAGAAAGGTAACGGAGGGAGTATAAAGAGAGAGCTGTAGGCACTGGGGCTAGTTATCAGATGTCAATACTGGTCCAACTCCACAGAAGAGGAGAGAAGAGAGGAGACAGAAGGTGGAAAAGTCTTTAACTGCTATGCAAATCTTTAGCAAGGCCCACTGGGGCTTCCAAGCCAACACGTAGGTCAACAGAGCTCTTCGTGTTCTGCCTCACATAGTCATTGGGCACAATGAACCCTTTGGAAGTGTAACTTTCAGAGCGTGTGTGAGGTTGAATTACAGAGTGTGGCAACTATAGTCCAGCACTGGGAAGTCTGCAAGGCTGTGCTTATGGTCAGCCACGACTGAGGAGTGCAGTTGCTAGGAGAAAATAGCCTAGGAGAGTGGATGAAAAGAAATGAATGGTTTTCTGGGAAGGTACCATTAAAGCTAAGACCAGAACGTAAGGAAAAAGCTAGCTGTGGGAAATCAAGAGAGAGAACAAAAGGTAGAGCATATGGTGATGTCTGAGGGTCACTCAGAGAACTACGGCTGCTTGGACATAATCAGAAAAGACTGGCAGCAGCTATAGACAGAAAGCTGCAGTTGGGGTTGTGTAGGTAATTAAAAGCAGTCCAGAACCCATCAGGTTTGCAAAGGAAAAGCAGTAAAGAAGTAACGGAGAGGGTGAAATGACCCAATATGTTCATGAAGACCGTGTCTGTCTGTTCTGTGGAACAGGCAATGTAGGTTTCAGGAGTGGAGATAGGAAAGCTGACAACAAATGGTAGTTTACATTGTCAGAGCACACTGGCCTCTCGGGGGGAGGGGGTAGAGAAGACGGATATGGTAAGGAGAGGCTTTGTGGAAGGGAGCCCATCAGAGTGCAGCATTGAAGGGCTGAGATTTTTAGAAAAAAGATTCAGAATGGAAATGACATTAGCTGTGACTCTCACTGGGTCTGTGAAAGGAGGAACAATTTCGTAGCATTTTCTAAAATCGCTTCTCTAAAATACAGAGCCAAAGCATCTTTTAATTTAGAACCTTTTATGGGATAGAACACGGTTCAGAGGAAACCAAGGACATTTGCAGGTGAAAAGTACTTAAATCAGAAAGACAGCACAGTTAGGGAAAAGCGATCACCCATCTCTTGCTTTATGGCAGGGAACATTAACTAGATACGTCAGAAACCGAAGCAGAGAAATGAAAAGAGCCCCAGACTTCCTTCTGAACTTGGCTTTGTATCTAAACTGTAGCTACACTGTGCTCCATTCCGGACTTGAAGACTCAGGCAAAGAGGTGTTTGGATGGCATTAACAGCTTGGTTTTCAGAGCCCACTGCTTGACTCTTCTTTGCTAAAAAGCGGAACATCAAACTGACCTGCCTCCCCACACTGGCAACAATGACACCAGTAACCAAGTCACCGGCCAGAGTCTCAAACACTTGGCAAGGTCACTCCTGCCATCAGCCAGCAGATCTGTTGTGAACAGCCATATCCTTTCTTTTATTTGTCATTGGCTATGCCTTGGGCTTATACCTTTGAAATATATTTCTGCCTCTAGACTCTTGCATTTATACACAGATCAAGTGCAAAATTAATGTGTTGTTGGGTAAACACCTCACAGACACTTTTGAACTTTCCAAATTAAAAATATCAGACAGTTTTATATGAAAATTTACTCTTTCCTGTTTCTCTTAAAAATTCAAGTTGATCTGACCACTGTGGCTCACAGAGAACAACAAGGGAAAGCTGAGGGTGGCCCAGTCATCAGATTTCTTTTTATTCCATCGTAATATCCCTACTATCATTTTATTTCCCTTTTTTGCTACTTGCCTGAGCCAGGAAGTAACTGGATTAAAAAAACATACAACCTTATTTTTCTAAGACACAAATATGATCATTTCATATTTTTCTTTCAAATTATTAGCATGTTAACCAGGAGGATGAAATTCAAATTCATCACCTTAGGCTAAAAGTGTCTCTGTCTTTTCTTCCCTTCTGTGCTTCCTTTTTCTTTCTTCCCTTCTTCCCTTCCTTCCTCCCTCCCTCCCTTCCTTCCTTTTTCTTTCTCCCCTTCCTCCCTCCTTCCCCCATCTTCTCTCTCTTTCTTCGTTCCTTCGTTCCTTCCTTCCTTCCTTCCTCCTTCCCTCTCTCCCTCCCTCCCACTTTTGCTCCCTATAACTATCCTCTTAAAGCTGAAATGTCATTTTCTTCTCTACTCAGTCAAACATCTGCTCTTCAATTTCAACCCTCTTGAATTCCATGACTTCTGATTTTAAGGATGCATCTCTGTTATCCTTGCCACTTTGGTATCAGCTCTGTTATGTCCCTTTCCTCATTGTCCTGCCAGTTACACATCCTTCTCCAGAAGGCATGGCCGTTGGGTTTGTAGCCTTTCTTTTTTTATTTTTCTTTTTTCTTTTCTTTTTCTTTTCTTTTTTGCCTTTGAAGGTCTAAGGCAAGACAATTGAATAGTATTCACAATGGAATGGAGTAGTAACACTCTCTGTTCCTTTGGCAGAGGGTGACAAAAACAGTGGCAATCAAATGACATCTTTAGCAAAACTGTTGACAAAACAAACTATAAAGTAATATGTGAATGAAATAAATAATACAGAAATGACATCCTTAACTTGCTTAAAATGATTTATTTCATTATTGCCATTGAAAAGAGCAACTCAGAAGTCAGGGTGCCCAGGTTATACATCCAGTTTTATTGCCAATTACCTGGGTGGCTTAGGGTGAATTGTTCTGGCTCTCTAAACCTGCAGACAAAGCTGAACTTTGGAAGTTCTGCATTATTTGTTTCCTCTTCTATGTATCTTTTCCTACCAGTTTCCTAGGGATGAGGAAATGTTTCTTTTTTTTTGAAGACATTCGTTCTTTCATTTTCTGGATGGAATGTTAACTATAATTTAATAATGAATATACAGTAATCATTTTTCCACTGTGTATACAAATCAGTGACATTAACACTTGTGCAATGCTAATTAGCAACATTTTCATAACCTTTCATTGTTTTCTTTATCTAATCAACACTAACACAGGGAAGCACAGAGTACAGAACTGGAAGAAAGGAGCAATGCATCATGAAGTGTCACTCACTCTCCTCCAGCCGCTTGCTCTGTGGGCACGAAGCAACCCCATCTTACCTTTCACACCACTCAGAAGTCACCCACGTGGTTGATGCATTTGAGAGAGCTGAGGAAAGCAGGAGACTGGAAAGAAATGAGGCCTTTGCTTCTTAACGCCTTCACTTTCTTGACTTGCTTTCTAAGTCACATTGATAAAGGTAACTCACTCACTGCTCATTTAAGATAAAGTTGGCTAAAGCTCCTGGCATAGATTTCCTGTAATGCGCAGTAAAATACCAATGAAGGCTTAGAAGAAGATGCAACCTCAGAAAACAGCCCACAAACTAGGCCTGGTAATCACTCTTGGCTACATCTGGATAAATGTTTTCAAACATTAATGCCAGTAGATTAGGTGAAGTGGGCACATTCTATGGGAGAAGAGAAGATTCTCTATGAGGAAGTGGTAGGAAGGGTCATTTGCCTTTTTTCTTTGGGCTTATGCTTGGCCATGCTGCCCCTAGACTTTATATCCCTGCATAGATGCCCCGGTAAAAAGTCATGTACAAACAGAACCCCACTGTATGGTCTCACTGGGAAATGGATTCCCTGAAGTATGATCAAAAAAGGCTAAAGATGAGACTGTACTGGGTTGCGATGGGTCCTAAGTCCACGGAGAATGTTTTTCGAGGCGACAACAAAGCTAGAGATGTGTAGAAAACAATGGCTGTGTGAATGCAAGCACAGATATTGATGTGGTACAGAAACAAGCCAAAATATGCCAAGAACCATCAAAGCTGAGAGACAGAGTTGTGGCCTCTCCTCCTGATGTTACTCACTACTTCAGAGATAGCCATTCTTCAGAGGTCAGTGGTCAGAGTCTGGAGGGCAAAATCAAGGAAGGTAGGGCCTAATGGTAATGGCAGAGGTCTGAGGAAGAAAAATGAAGTGCTCATACCCTTGGGGGTAGAAAGAAAAAGATATCAACTTGTGCATTAGTATATAAGGAAAACAGCTCATCTCAATAGCGTTCTAACAGGTAATGATCCAACTGTTAGAATATGAAGCTTGCCTAGACTGTGTGGGTGGTCATACAATGCAGAAGAGGAGTGGGGCAGAAGTAATAAAGCCAACCAATAATTCCTTCCTGAGATCCCCAGGCAAACCCTAGGCTTTAATACATTGTTTTGTTTTGTTTTTTTAATTTGGGCATGGGAAAGCTGTAAAACATGAAGGAGATGAGCTTTAACCTCCCACAATTGTCTTCCGAAAGAAATTGATTTGGTTTAGAAAAAGTATTTAGTGTCGTAAAGTGAAATGCAAGCAATGATAAGCCTCTCAGAAATAGGATGTCATGAAGTGAGAAGAAGGAACAATAAGATGGCATGTAAAAGGAACCGGGTAAGATGAGGAAGAAAACTAAAAGCATAATAGCAAAATCACATTAGCATTGAGATGCAGTCAAGGAGATAATTGAGCTGAGGGGAAATCACACCATGGGATGCATGTTAGGCATCTTTTAGAACGTGTGGCACACAAATAAAAAAAAAAATCAAAAGACTGGATGTTTTCTGAAAAGGGTTTAAACAGAAGCTTTAATAATTAACTATAAGCTAGTTCCACTTGAAGGAGAAAAGAAAAAAGATATATTTAAAGAAAAATTGAAGCTTAAAAAATCCATGTGGAAGCTATTTGCAACTAAGCTGCAAGAGAAAAAAAATCAGTTTCCTCCAATGGAGTGACACTTGGTATATAAACTTTACTCTAGGCCATGTCTTGTGCTCACAAGTAGCTGCCTAACACAAATACAACTCCATTTTTTGTATGTTTTTTTTTTTTTTAAGAGAAAAAGACCGTGAAGTTGGCTCTGTAAGGAGCAATGACTATCTAGGAAGAGGGTGGGGAATAGAAGGAACACTATTAAAATGTATTGTATGAAAAATTAAAACAATTTTTATAAAATGTAAAAACATATACATCTGTGTGTAGCACAAATCTTACTAACCGTATCAGGCTACCAAGGCCAGAGACCAGAGAAGAAATCTCCTCAGTAACTTGGTCTTCACTGGGGATTATCCAAACTTTAACAATGAACCGTACAAGATCATTTAATGTGTTTGTGTTCACATGCATGTGTGTGTGCATGTATATGTTTATGTGTGATGTGGGCATAGATCCCAGAGTCTTTTGCTTGCTGGGCAAGCGCTCCAGTGCTGAGCTATTCTTGTGGTCCAGTTCAACGTGCTTTCAAATGGTTCTTGGATGAATGTTCAAAACTTCTCATCTTACAGTAAACTAAAAATCATCAAAAGAGAAAAAAAATAGAAAAAAGAAAAATATTCCTTGGGATTGATTGGCTTTTGCATTACAAATAATGACAGTGAAAGTAGCAATAAACAAAACAAAGAAATAAAAAAAATCACTCAGACACACAACTGCATCAATTTTCTCCTCGTCTTTATTACAAGTTATAAAATATTCAAACATCCTAGAAGAATACAGCACAAATAACACAAGATGCCCCATGCAGAAGGTGTGGATGCTAAGATATGAACAGCGAGCGGACTCAAGCAACTTCACCCTGAATCTGCAGCACCTCCAAATATTGGAGGTTGAAGAGGAAAGCACCATTTCAGTGAGCACATGTTTGTGCCGTGCCCTCCACCCTTTTGTGCAGCAATGCATTGTGGTTGTCTCTTGTCAGAACATGGTCCTCCTCCATTCACTATCTGAAGCCGATGAAGAGGTTCTTCCTACCCATTGTGCTGTAGTTCCTTCCCCTATTACCAAGCAGTTTTTGTTTTCATTTTCCACTCCAAACAATAATGTGTAACTACTCTTTGCACATTACTTACAAATAGGCTTTGCTCAACTAACCAGAAAACTTTCTCCAATATAGAATTACTCTGATATTTCGGTTTCACTTAAAGATATAAACAAAGGAATTCTGCCATGAGTATAGGTAGACATGAAATGAAGCAGATAAAATGAAGTTACCAAACAGGTTACTTACAAAGAAGCAGAAACCAAGGCCTTCCTTTGGAAGCAGTGAGGGGTCAGAATGTGAATTGACTCACATCTGCAGTATTTTCAAGTGGAAAATCAGGATTGTGGACAAAGGATATTGTTTTCCTGCAAGCAGTCTTTTGTACGAAAAAAAAAATCACTCTGATAAACTTCCTGTCTGCTGCTTGATGGGGTGACTAAGGGCAAGGAATTGAGGGTTTGTCGTTTCCCGTTATCAATAGTTAATTGCAAATGAAGAGCCAAGGATAAGAAAGGCAGGGCCAGATGAGGTGGCAGGCTCCAGGTCCTCAGGTTGGACCTACACTTAACAGGCAGCTGTGGTACAGGGTTGTGCACCCAGGAGCAACCAGTTGCTCTGATGTGATGCCCTTTTTGGCTCTTCTTTTTCTCCCACTTCCTAAAACACATGTGTCCAGAATCCTAAATTTCATCCACTCAGGTGCAATCTTTGTCTGTGACTGATGCCCATTTGGAACAATAATTCTTATTATTTTACCTAAGCACTTGGAAATGATTGTTAGAATACAAAAACACTTAAGACACCCCTGAGAAAATTAATAAACAACAAACACAATCCATTTCTTCTCTATAGAATTCAGGCTGCTGACATATGACCATTTTCATGGAGCAAGAATAATGACTTCCTGCCTCTTTAGAATGCACACCGGAGCTAGGAAGAGCTTGTGGGTTTTTTTTTTTTGAAAAGAAATAAACCACCCACTGGCAGATATTATCTGTCATTAAGCCACTTTTTATTTTATTTTCCATCCAGGAATTATGAACATGTCTGAGTCCTTTATGCTTAAAAGCAGTATTATGCCATTATTTCAAGCACATTAAAATCCATGAAAAACTGTAGGGCAAATGCAACTGGCTATTTCTGGTTACCATTAGTTACACACTTGATTATCACTGCTTTTAAAAAGTCAACTTGTTCATCTTATCCTTTGCATTTTTAATTTTTTCCTTTTCTACACAAAGAAATTTGCTCTGTTCTCATGATAGGTGAGTGGACACTATTAAAAATAACTTTAATTTTAAGATACAATGGTATGGTGGCTAAAAACATATCCATCATTCAGACATAAATATTAATATGTGAATATTAACAGTAATTGTCTGAGTAATGAAAGGACGAACTTTCTTCACGTATTATCAAGAGCCTTGCTATTTTAGATTATGGAAAACAGTTTAAAGTTCTCTCTCTATTAAGGATGTGCTCAAGGAGAATTTTGTAGACACCTATTGTGAGAGTGTCTTTGTGGTTAAGCAGTAAATGAAGCATGGTTCATTGTTCTAGGACTTTCTATTGTCACAAGCTATTCTTTTCTCAATTGTCCATGTTGAAAGATGAGACGAGAAGAAATGACTTTCCCTGGTGGAGAGAGACCACACACTAGGCTCTCATGTCTAGCTGAGATGGCCTGAAATAATCCGTTAAGCATATCTTGGAGGGAAACATCATGAAGTTTAGAAAACGTGGTCCACAGTGTCAGGACTATTTGGGTTAGAATTCTCCTTCATTGCAGGCTGGGCATGTGACCCAGGACTTGGTTTCCTCTTCTTGAAAATGCAGAGACTACAGTTGTAGGAAACTGAGCATCACAGTCGATTATCTGGGAAAGTCGTATCTTTTTTTTTTTTCTTTATCTGTAAGATCTAAAACTTCTGGTAGGAAGCACTGAAGCGACGTGTCACTGCTCGCAGCTGAATTCCACACCCATTCCTCATTTCAGTAGTCCACTAGTGTCAGGAACCACACTAGACTGGCTGTGGAATTTGTGGGATTAAACAGTAGTAGCCAAGCGAGTTGACAGATGAGCTTCTGATAGACTAGCAGGCTTAGTGTCCAAGTTCAGAGGGACATATCCAAGGCCAACATGGGGGAAAGGCTGAGTAACTTGCATTTCCGTATGTCAGGAGGCTAAGTTCCTTCTTCTAATTAAAAAAAAAAACCTTATTTTTATTTGTATGTGTGGAGTGTGCCTGTTTGAGTTTGAGTGTGCGTTTGAGATGGGAGTGTGGTAGTCTTCCTGAAACAGCCAGAGCTTACTGTAGCTGGAATGGAGAAGATGGGGTGACAAGTGGCAGAGTATCTGAACCTGAATCTTGTTTTCATTCTGGGGAAGATGGAAACTCACAGACAAACACTGAGAGAAATGTAATAGGTTGGAGTTCAGATGGTAACAGGATCACCATGGCAGATGTACCTGTAGGGTAAACAGAAACATTGTCACAAGTGGGTAATATAGAAAGCTCCCTCATTCTTGTCTGGTTCTTGCCAAGTTGCAGGACAAAGACTTGAGATTCTGATTGGATCACAATTTTTATGTGGCTGTAAAATAATCTTTTATTTGCCAGATGTAATTGTTGTCTCAGAGGCTTACTGCCTCCTGCTTCTAATCTAGGCCTAGTCCTGGAAGCTTCTAGCCTCTATACAATCGAATCTAGTTCTAGAATATTTTCAGCCTTTGTCATTCACTGCTGAATAAGCTCATCCTTTCTAGCTCTTTCTTAACTCTGGCTGGCTGGTTCAGTCCAGCTATTCTGGTTCAAATTCCTCTCCAAGCTCACTGATTCAATATGACTTCTCTCTCAGCCTCTGACTAAATTCTTCTGCTTGGCCTCAAACGAACTCTAGCAGTCTGAACTAACTTTTGTTTCCTGCTCATTCTCTGGCTTGCCCTGTCTTCATCTGTGTCTAGCTTGTTTTCTCTTAAACCTCTTTTTGTAAGACTCTCCCAGTAAAACCTGCCTCTGTATTCCACAAACTGAACTGCCATGAACTCAACTCCACTGCACTGCCTCTCGACTCACTGACTCAACTGAACTGCCTGAACAGAACTGACTAGAACCCAGAAATCTACATGCCTCTGTCTCCTGGAATTAAAGGCATGTGTATTCCAGCAGATCACTCAGACCTAGAAGGTCTTTGGATGTAATCTTTTACCAGAGCAGTGATGTTTTGAATTAATACCAGCACTATGGAGGCAGGGGCAACTGGATCTCTATGAGTTCAAGGCCAGCCTGCTCTACAAAGAGAGTTCTAGGAGAGCTAAGACTGTTAGAGAAATTCTGTGTCATAAAACAAAAACCAAACCAAAACAAACCAGTCTTCTGCATGTGGCAGAGGTGTGCATTAGAGAGTAGGCCTCAGAAGGGATCCTCTTGTGGGTGTGAGGGATGGAACTGTGATTCCAGTTGACTTTTTCCACCTCCATTACTTTCCCTAGAGACACTGAGGTGCTGTGGATGCAAAGACATCTCTCATAGCTATTCCTGATGGCCTTGAATGGAGTGTGTGTGTGTGTGTGTGTGTGTGTGTGTGTGTGTGTGTGTGTGTCCCTGAAAGAAGTGCCAGCCCTGCCAGACAACTTGGCATGAATATCCGTCTGCCTTTCCATGACCCAAGACTGAGAAGCCTTTAGCCATACATTATTTTGAGTTTGAAGGATAGATTTTAGGTAAATGTTCTCAAATCACCCTTGGCTCTTTCTACAATCAGCCTAATATTTTTCAGTTTATTTATGATTTTTCTAGATTTGGGCAGTTATTTTAGGTTATTTTTTTTTTATTTATTTAGGTAAATAGTCATTACATGCTCCTAATGTATCAGGTACCCAGGGAGAAAGTCAGCGATAAGGATGACATGGTTATTCTCAAAACAGCACCTACAAGAAAATCTTGAGAAACTTTGACCCATATAAGAACATTTTAGAAACTATTATAAAGAATTTGCTTGGTTTTTTTCCTGCTAATTTTAAGTCATAATTAAAATGTGTTGTGCAAGGAAAAGAATAGTCTTCGTGTTTGGAACTTACAATGCTAATTCTGGCCAAATAAGAATGTCTGAGAAACACGTGGGCTGTCTTGTTGATTACTCATCCCTAACTACTCTAAATCTGCTTTATTTGAGTCCATCTTGATCTCCAAAAATTCAACAGTCTTCATTTTTTATTAATATGTTGGTCATATTTTCCTCACACCCAACTCCTCTCTGACCTTCTAGACCTCTTATCCAGGTAGCTTTATGTTCTTTCTCTCTGTCTTTAAAAAAAATCATAAAGCAGAGCTCAGAACACACACACACACACACACACACACACACACACACACACACACACACACACACACACATTGAAAACAGCAAAACAAACCTCCACAAAACTGAACCCAACAAAGTATGGAACCAATGCCTGGAGTACGACTGATATACCCAGAGTAACAGTCCATTGGAGGAAACTGATTTTCCCAATCTAGCAGGTATCAATTCTTTACGGTTTCTTGATTAGAAGCGGCTCTCTTCACGGACACTTCAGATAGCTATGAGCAACTGTGTGAATCCTTAAGCATTCAAACCTCAATTCTTGGTTAACCTATCAGAATATTTTCTGTTTTGCTCTTCTGTATCAGAGTTTGAGGCTGGTAGGCTCAAATCTATGCCTTATTTTAGCTGGTTTTCTATTGCTTCACACTGCAGACTGAGAATTATAAAGAAAACAACCCTTTTTTTCCCTTATAGTTCTGGAGACTGGGAAGTCCAGGGTCATAGTACTATGTGTGGTAAGGGCATTCTTGATAAGTCTCATGCCAGATGGACTTAGTAGGCAAGAGCGAGTATTCTAAAGACCGTTTGAGGGGCATTGGAGTTGCTTTCATGGCGAGTCAGTTTCCTCACAGCTCACAAACCTACTTCTACAATCTCAATTCATCCACAGAAACTGAGCCCACATAACAATCATTTCCCAACACCATTGCAATGGCAATTAATCATCTCCTTGAGCTGTGGAGGGAGCACATACTCAGAATCTAATGGACTTGTATAAAATGTCAACCTTAAAGGTAAAAAATCCTGGATTAAGCTCTTATTGCATGCATAAAAAGTCAAAACTTGCTAAAAGACCAAGTCCTATTTGATCAACTTCAATGATTAGATAAGAAGCAACTAGCAGTTGAAATATTAAGAGGGCTGTGTTGCCAAAGCAGGACTTTTATGCATGCCTGGAAACATCTCGATTTCTTAAACATGTGAATGTATTTATCTCAGATTATATTTGCCGGTAATACATTTATTTACAAAGAATACTTATATTCCAAACTAAAATCTCAGAAGCTTAGAAAAATATGTGTGTTATATAGGTGCATAAGTATGTATACCCACATACTTGCACACACATATAGCACTAAGTTTTTAAATTGAATGAATGGCTACAACTGGATAAAGAAAAAGAACAGATGTAAACAGGTGCTGGATGACTGATAAGCCCTGCACCATGATGAGTGAAGGCGATTGATTTGTACCTGCGGGAGACTGCGACTATCAGAGCGATAAGCACTAGAAAAGAACTAACTTGTGACTTTGCAGCAAGGTGAGAGAGGAGTAGGAGCGAATCAGGCACAGGACACCAGGTAACAATCCAACATAAAATGGTACATTGGAGAAAGGATGAAGATACAGTGGGCATGAAACCAATAGTATAAATCCCCATCTGAGCAGATGCAATAAAAACTCCCATTTATTAGCAGCAGAAATGGATGGTCTCTTGGAGGGCGGCAAAACAGTCTTGTTTTATGTGCAGTTCGGGGAAAGGAGACTGGGAAGCAGAGCCATGAACATTTATAGAGTGCACGCTGAGCTTGGATGAGGTTACGATCATTCACCAGCTCCCAGGACCAGCTCATTGAAGCCTTTCCTCCAATCCCTCTTTATGGACAGATTTTGTCATCTCTACTTCATGCCTGAAGAAGCTGATACTCAGAAGGATTGGAAAACCTTGTCCTTCATCAAAACTTAAGGAGCAAAAGCCAGTGTGTTTGAAGTTTTGTCTTAAGAATCTATTTGTTTTCTACTCTGCCAAAAGGCAGCCTGGGGTGCATACTGGACACACATTTTACCTCTGATCCAGGCATCTCCGCCCTTGTTCTATGAGGGCCAAGAAGAAACATTTTAAGAGCTCTATTGCTGTTAATCTTTTATATTAGAGACAGTGAGTTAGCAACTCGCCATCATGTGGTGTCACTTGAAGTTTTGATTTTGCTAGCTTATTTTTTAATTAATTTATTCATATTACATCTAAATTGTTATCCCATCCCTTCGATCCTCCCATTCCTCCCTCCCTCCCACTTTCGCCCTATTCCCCTTTCCTATCTCTGTTACTAAGGGGGACTTCCTCCGTGACTATATGGTCAGAGGCTATCAAGTCTCGTCTTGGTAGCCTGCTTGTCCTTTCTCTGAATGCCACCAGGCCTCCCCACCAAGGGGAAGTAGTCAAATATGGGGCACCAGAGTTTGTGGTGAGGATCTTTCTTTTTTGTTTTGTTTGTGGTGCTGAAGCTTGAACCCAGGGTCTTATGCATGCTGAGTAAACACTATGGCAATGCTACATTCCTTGGCTTTTCACATCTGAGCTGGCATAGATGTGTAACCTTGCAAAATGTTTAGGGATCAAATTCTTTAAAGAGAGAAGGATATTTCTGTATTATATCTATATCTATTTATATATCTATATAGATATTATATATTATATATTATATATTATATATACACAAGCACATCTTCATTCCCACGAAAGCCTTCACCTATCAGGAAACTGAGACAGAGGGGAGGACATTCTAGTGGGACTCTAGATGAGAGAATCGTGGGAGAATGGCAAAGTAGAAGGATCCAGAGGGTCCTAGAAACCTACAAGTAGAACATTATGATAAGCAGATTTGGGCACAGGGGTCCTGCTTAAACTAAGGCATCATAATACATTTCTATATCTACCATCTATCTATGTATCTGTGTGTCTGTCTGTCTGTATATATGTATGCATGAATATGTTTCTATGTGTGCTCATACACAGGCTTTATATATGAAAAGTGCCATTTTTCTTACATCATTTTCCAACATCATCTACAATACATTGCAGATTGTGTTTTATATTTTACACTTTGAAGCTTGAAACAATTTCATCTGCTCTCTTATTTTGAAAACTGGAAAAGCTAAAATATATCTAATACCATTTCAATTTTATAACATGTGAGTTAGTTTATATGGGTTGAGGATTGGATTTCCCTAGCAGGCTCTTGGATCAAGTCCAGGCCATCAACTGTTTATCTAACTTAAGTTTTATTGGAATACTGATATTTACTGTTCTCACAACATCATCCACTTCTGGGCTGGGGGGATGGCTTAGCGGTCAAGACCATGTGTTACTCTTATAAAGGATCTGCAATTTACTTTTATTAGTCATGTTGCATAGCTTATGACTACCTGCAACTGCTGCTCCAGAGGATCTGCCACCCTCTTCTGGCATCCCAGACACTGCACTCACCAGCACAAACCCAGGCTCATGCAAATATATACACGTAAGTTAAAAAAGTTCTTTTAAACATTGTGTAAAAAGACAAGGTTTTTCTCTATACCCACCCTGGCTTCCAAATAATGACATGGAGACCTTTATATTTATAGCCAGCCCAGTACTGAGCTATTCTAATCTGACTACCTTCCCAGCCACCTGGCCCATTACCTCCCATCTTAGTCTTGCTTTGGCACCTGTGTCTTCATCTGTGTCCCAATGGGGGACTTCTGAGATCCCCTCACTGGGATCGGAAGTCCTGCCTTATCCTCTCCTGCCCAGCTATTGGCTTTTCAGCTCTTTATTTGACTAATCAGTAGGTGATGGAGGACAACGTTCACAACATGCCAAGACAGGAGCTATTTCATAATAATAACAGTTCTAAAGTCGGACTGTAACCAGAACTCTGGGTACAGAAATCAGCATTTGAATACACAACACACAAAAATATCCTCCAACAACATTATTTATTCTATTTTTGTGATCAATGGACAATGTTGAATAGTTGTAAGAAAGATAGAATTGAACTGGGTAGTGGTGGCACACGCCTTTAATCCCAGCCCTCAGGAGGCAGAGGCAGGTGGATCCTGTGAGTTTGAGGCCAGCCTGGTCTACAAAGGGATTCCAGGACAGCCAAGGCTACACAGAGAAACCTTGTCTCAAAAAACCCAAAAAAGATAGAATTGTCTGACAAGCTACCAATATTTACTTCTGACCCTTTTTGGTATGGCATGACATGTGACCTATGACAACAGGAGCTATGTCAGTGTAATTTCTGTTCTTTCTTTACACCTGGCTTTTAATTCTGTCTCTTGCCAGAGAAACCATAGTGTCACACCCAAAGCCTGCATGTGACAGCAACTGAATTTGGTCAGCCATTTCTTCATCGGAAAGCATATATTTATTTCTGTAGCCTTTTGGTTTTTTGTTTTAGATGCAAAAAAAAATTTCTCTTAAAATGTTCATAAAATATTTTGGTGTGGTTGTCATCCCCATTTTGGCTTGAAAAAAATATTTATGCCTAAAGAAAACATTTATTTTAAAAAATCCAAACAAACCAAAATAGAGCACAGATTTTGTGTACATTCCTCACAGCATGGGAAGGGAGGAGAGAGAACAAAGTGCTTTTCTTTGGAAAGTGTCTTTGGGTTATTTCATTTGTCCCAAGCCACTGGCAATAAGCAAGCGTCCAGTTGTGAACCCAGATTTACGGGATTGAAAAATCTCTTTAAATTTGGACTTTTTGAATGAAAGTGTCGAGGGGTCTTTCCTCAAATCTTCCATTCTTCATGGGCTAAGGATAGACAGATAAGATAGTGTAGCTTCACTTTTACTGGATGGGATACAAACTTTAACTTTTTTATGTTAAGATCAGTTTGTCTGAGGGAGAATGCAAATTTCAAAGGAATTTTAAAGATAAAACAAAGGCTTTAAATAAATTAAGGCTTGCTGAGCCTCTAAGGGTGAAGTATTATCTCTGGGATACTCTTATAGAAAGAAGAAAAGAGAAAAAGAAGCAAGTCCTTGGGGATGGAAAAGCACAAAAGGAAACTTCCTAATAGCCAGGATCTAAGTAGAAGAAGAAAAGTTTGAACAGTGCCCTCAGATACAAACTTGAAAATGACTTTCACACAAGTGTCTTTGGTCATACTGCCACCGAGAAGCCTAATTAAGACATCTGCTAAGAGTTACCAATCGATGGTGGTCTTCCTGTCACACCATTTTAATTGACATGCTGTGATTTCGTTCCAGATTAACTTCATAAGTGGCCTCCTAATAGAAAGATCACTTAAATTAAAAGTGGGCTGTAAATGGGGATTTGTGATGGTAATAGGCCAGTGTAACCTCTGTGTCATTTACATACATTTCCATTTTTTTCCCAGTGCATATTTGCATATATTGGAGGAAGGCACTGAAGCTTTTATGTGGGCAATATTAGTATGGTAATGAGCATCCAACTGGCACAGGGTCCAAAGAGTTAGTTTTTTGACCTTCCTTCAGCACTAATTTTGGAGATGCCTTTGAGCTATGTTCCAAAGAAAAGGAATTCAGGCTATTTGACCAGGTACAATCAACATTCAGAAGACTAAAGTGAGCTGAAGCATGGAATGTTTACAACACTTGGATAGCTGCTCAATACATGAAGGATGCCAAAACCATTTCCAAACATCTTTGCTCTGTGTTAGCCCTTAGTATGTATGGCTCAGTGTGGTGGTCCAGCACAGGATGCCTTCAAAACTGGGAGGCTAGGATTGAAGGTTCAGAATACAAGTTTCACAGGAAGGACAGTGGAGTGGAAGACTCTCGGACCAGCTTCCAGCTGTGAGTCAGTTCCTAGTTGACTTACAATAGTCTGAGTCTCAGTTCTGCATTTGTAAATGCCATTTAATGCCTCCTTTCTGTTTGTCGCTGAGATGCAGAGGATGCATGTCAAAGTACTTTATGTAAGGTTGACTGTGTGAATACAGAATCTAGCTCTTGGAAAAAGGAAGCAAAGCTGAGCACAGTAGACTGCTTAGTTTACCTTGATTAGTTTGGGACTAGAGATAGGGAGGAAGGGAGGGACATAGGGAAAGAGGAAGAGAATGAGGAGTGGGAAGGAGAAGGAAGGAGGTGGGACTCCTTTTAGTGGCACTTCCAATGTGTAGTCTGATCAACTAAATTGATCAGATTCATTCTAACTGTGCAATTAAGTTCTCATTTCTCTTTGTCTTTCCTATCACTTAGATACCTGTTTCATCATGGAACATCTGGAGGACCAGGAAGGTTTGAGTTGATCATTTCTGTCAGGATACAAAGTGGTAGGCTAGATTGCTCTTTCTTAAGCAATTCTATTAACTATTATTTCTTTTGGGGGGGGGGGATGGTAAGCTTTGTGTTTCTAAATAGTCACAGATGGCCATGAAGACTGCAAGGTACAGGAGTCAGATGACACTGGAATGTCACCTGGATGTGTTGGTCCTACTACATAAGCAACACAAGTGTTTCTTCGGTGGCAATACCCTTTAGGGTTTTAGGGGCATAGTTTAGATACAAAATCTTGATAGTGTTTTTACTATATAACAGACTGTGCTAGTTTCATCTTATTCATGTGTATCACGATGCCCTTTCTTCTGGTTCCTTTGGATAATAGCTCTATGATCCACATCAGCTCCGTAGAACATGGGCATCGTTCTTTCCTTACTGCAAGGTAGGTAGGGCATGTGGGCCAGAATGGGCTCAGCTATGCCACCATTAACTGGGTGTCTAACTGCCTGTGTGCATAAGAGCTGAGCACCCTCAGCCAGGGATCTTACCTGGAATTAATGCGTGGAGGGAGGGAGTAGGGATCTTTTCCCATTGAAATTATGAAACTAGGAAATGTGGATTTAGAATTAGTGTTGACTTGAGACAAGAGGATGAAGGGAAGTGGGAGTGGAGTGGAAAGAGGACACCTTAACAGCTCTGTACTAGAACCTTCCAATGTTTGTGGAGCATGGAATTCATTTTTAAATTTAACTGTCCAGAGATGGGTGTCTGAGATGTAATTCAAAGCCTATTAAGACCCTTACAGGGGAAGAAAGGATAGATGTACAACAAAATCAGTGAAGTAGGAAATCAATTGTTGGCAGAAAATATCACCTGAGGGCCTGGAAGAGGTCAGGCTGTATTTTGGCATGAAAATAGAGCTTTTTCAGCTTTTTCATGAACCATTTCTAGCTTTTCTTCTGTGACTATCACGTCCATAACATCTCCAAGAACCTCTATTTTTAGGTAGGTGTCACAATTTTTAAAATTGAGTTCTCTACTTAGCGTGTAAAACTATCCAACTATTGTCATGCAGGGCTGTCTCCCCACTCTCAGATCCTGTTCAAACAATGTGAGATTGGGGGGAACATAGCTAAGAAGTAATGTGATGGCACAAGAAGACCGGATTTTAAATTATGGGCTGAGAATATAACAAATGATTTTTTGTTTGTTTTTTGACACCTACTTAGGCAGCTCTTATTGTTGCTCAGACCCTTGATTTTTCAAAGTGGAATCTGGAGTAAGAAGAGTTGTCATGCCTACTACACATGTTTTTCATGTGAATGACATGTGACTCTGAGTGGTACAGTCTGGTCAGCAGGAAGAGTAGTAGGCTCTAGAAATACTTGTGCGTTGCTTTAGGACAAAGATGTGCCAGTGGTTTTGGAGGAGGAGGGTAGAACAAGAATTTCTTTCTCCACCACTAGGCAGAAATGGAATTTTTCAGAGCCTGAAGTGGGGTACTTGTTTTATTATCCATAAATGAGGAGAGAGAGAGAGAAAGAGAGAGGGGGAAAGGAGGGGAGAGGGAGAGAGGATTTGGAAGCAGTTTCTTGAATCCTTCCTTTTGAGCATTTCATACAAGCACATTGTGTTCTGACCATAACTCCCTCCTAGTCCCTCCCTCCTATTCTCTCCACCCGTATCCCCTCCCAGTTCTATTTATTGTTTTTTTTTTTTAATCCAACGGGTCCATTTAGTGCTATCACTATGTGCATCTACTGTAGCTTGGGTACTTTCTCAGGAAGTGCATCCTTGATTAAAAATGTCTGCCTCTTCCTCAATTGTGAGTATCTTCTCAGGAGTGGTGGAACTTCACAAGCCCCTTGTCCATCCATACAATGATTTCGAAGCTCTTTCTTCTTGTGAACGTATTAAAACTATTTTTTTAAAAATTAATTTTTGTGTATTTGAATATATGTCTTCATGCCTTGTGCAAGCCTGATGCCTAAGGGGGGGCCACAGGAGGATGAGGATTCTCTAGAGACTGGTATTATGGACCAGTCATGAGCTATGGTATAGGCACCAGCAATCAAACATCCTCTGGAAGAGAAGCCAGCACTCATGACCACCGAGTCGTCCCTCAAGCCCTACCTTGGGAATGCAGTCAAAGTCCTTCCAGACAAAAAAAGAAACAGGCATCAAGTGCTTAAGGCTGACTCAAAGGAAAACTCAAGATTCCGGAAAGGAAGCTCACTGGTAAATTTCATATTAGACTGTCTTAATTTATTAGGGTCATAAAATGATTTGTATTTGTATTCTCTTTCTAAAGGGGAAATAAATTCACAGACGTCCTAAGTTTGGTGTTTAATTTATGCCACTATTAGTGCCATCGTTCACTGGTGTCAGTTAAGCAGAAGCTTCCAGATACTCAGCCTGAGTTGATTAATCTCTCCACCCACACAAAGCGCAACATATAGTGTTAATACTTATCTCTGTAGAGGGAAGTTAAAGTTTGGAAAATAAAGACATTTTCTGAGGACTGTGAATAGAACTGAAGCCAAGGTTACCCATCGCTGTGATGTGCATTGACTTCCAGCAAGTGAAAATGTTGGCATGTATAACAAAAAGCAAGGCAAGAGTCTGATTTACAATCTACAGAGAGAGAATGAAACACTGAGACCTTACTATCCTTCCTTACTCTATTTGAGAGATTGGTGTAGAAGGAATGTGGTGGGTCCAGTGGTTGCCAAGCAGAGAAGACAAGTTTGTAGCCCTGGAAACAGAGTCCTGGGACATTCATTTTCAGGCTCTGTTGGAGCTTGGCTGCCAGCTCTGCCTTCCTGGGAGACAGGTCAATAAGCCATTTGCATGACCCTTTACAAAGTTAAGCCTATTATTCTGACTTCCATGCTGCTCTTATACAAAATCTGTGACAGACACAGTTGGAATAAAATAATAAATGTCCTCGTGCTGGGTGCCTGCTTAGAAATTAAAAGTTAAAGTCAGAAACTTTACAGCCAAAAGTGGTGTTTGGCCAAGGCACACTAGGTGTTAGTGTAGGCCTGCTTCATCTCACACTCTCTTTGCAACCTCTCTGTCAGTGGATCTGGCTATAGGTCCTACCCAGCAGAAGAAAGTAGGAGGGGCCAATTAGATGTAGGACTGGCCCTGGCAGGACAACACACCCCTTTACCAGCTAAGAAATGTGAAGAAATCGTGAATGACTTTGGAGAGTGAAGAAGAAGATGTTGTCTATATAGTAACAAGCAATGATCACAAATGCCCTCCGAAGTGCACTTGAACTTATTATCTGTCTGACAAGGACCCCAAAGCAGAAGTGGGAAGAGCTGAATACATAAAAAAAACAACCCAGAGATTTGGATAGGATAGCAGACTAGGAGCTGAGCCATATCTATGGATGAGAAGAAGGAAGCCAGGGAACAGAGGGAGAAGTTGCACTGGACCACATGCCCAGCAACAGCTTTGACAACAGGAAGGGATATTGTGCCTGGAGCATGGCATTTCAAGGTTGCATTATTGTTGGGATGGAATGATTAGACATTTACTCTCCCTTACAGGCCACAAGAAGTAGGCACCAAAAGAAGAGTGAAACCTCAGGTGAGATGACTATTTGCCTTGGAGACAATGCTGTAATGGGATGACAGCTAGAAATCATCTATTTCCACAACTGGAAGAGAACCTAGAGCCAGTCACATGTCCCTGACCTATGCTTTCCACTGCAGCTTGCCATTGCTCATACTTAAAAGGGAAATTCCCTAATTATTTGGATACTCAATAAAACCAGTCACTTCCTTATCTCACCCAGTCTGATGCTTAAACCAGGAGGCATGATAAAGGCTAAGGTAAGCACAGGAGACAATGGAGGTTCTGTAAAACCTTCTTCAGTTCCTTAAAGGAAGGTGTACATTTGCAATAAACAGAGCTGTCTGCACTTATGTTGTCTGCTTGGTCTCAGTGGGAGTTGCAGTTGCAAGCCCAGTTCTAGTATTTTAGATCTGAGCTCAGAGGTCCTTGCACATGGTTTTTAAATCAGAACACTGCTTACAAATCCCTCAAGGGATTCTAATTTAATTTGGGGGGGGGGCATTCATATGTTTTCCGAGCTCCCTAGGGGAACCTAAGGTACAGCCAGGATAGAGAATATGGATCTAACTCAGCCTTTTATTTTGCAGCTCAGGGAACTGGAAGTTGGAGTGTGAAAGTGAGTTGTCCAAAGACACATACCTA
The DNA here is from genome assembly GCF_964271855.1 of Acomys minous. NCBI lineage: Eukaryota > Metazoa > Chordata > Mammalia > Rodentia > Muridae > Acomys > Acomys minous. The sequence goes on along the minus strand of NC_140491.1, from coordinate 26,609,644 downwards.
TTATGTGAGGAGCAAGAATTGAAGTCCAGCCACCTGAACAAAACCTGGACTATTTCCCTCTATTTGATACAGTGTTTGTTTGTGTAGGAAAAAAAATATGAAGCAATAGGTAAACTGGTCGGAACTGCTGACATAAGTTTTACTTTGTATTTGTTCCCCGACAAGCACTTATTGCCTCTAACTCATTTACTACCTGATGTTGCCGTCTCTTGTTTTTATAATTGAGATCATAGGGTGTTCAGGAAAATAGATGGTAGAAGGGAAAAGGGACCTAGCATACATCTAGAGAATTCTTGATGACAACATTGCTCTCAGTACATTACTGTTTCTCAGTTTATGTAGTAGTTCTAGAATTAATTCAACTCTTACTGGCTGAATCTCAAAATGAAAACAGTCTCACGTAGGTTTGGCCAGGAGCTTAGGATCTTGTGGTTGGTAAGTGTTGTGGTTTAGATAAGAATTGTCTCCACAAAAGGCTAATGTGTTGAAGGACTGGAGGTTACTGTGTCATGACAGTGCCAACCTTGTCCGTGGGTGAGCCCTTTGAGGATCTCAGGGGTGATATGCTAATGAGAGGTAGGTCCTGGTGGGAAAAAATCGGTTACTGGCTTTGAAGGGAATTTCTTGTCCCCAAACCTTCCTCCCCTTTTATCTCTGACCTGACTGCCATGAGAAATAGTCTTCATGCCCATATCTGCCTTGCTGTGGTATTAATGTTAACCCAAGCCCATAGCAATATGGCTATGACAGAAAGCACTGAAATTATAGGTCAAAAATATATCATTTTTCCTTCAGGTCACTGTACGATAAGTGACTTAGGCTTGGCTCATAACTTTCTAAAGCTGATATTCTATCAGAGCCTAGGGGCAATAAGTTCCAATAAGTTTAGAGGTTTTAAAATACTGGTTTCCTCATTGATGATTTTTCCCACTTACTATAACACTGACAGCTAAAACGCAGATTCCCAATAAAACTCAGTTGGATTAGTAATTGGTATCACTGAACTGCACAGACTTAACTACTCAGGGAACAGAGGGTTTTTTTTTTTTTAATTTAATGAGACCTACATAATTTAAGGAAAAACCTTCATGTTAACACATTCTAGAGCCCAGTCGTTTTCAAAGCCCCTATAAGGAGAACATCATATTTAAAGTTCCTTCTCCGTCTGTTTATTTTACAACTACTTGTTGGGCTCAGTCATTTTTAGGACTATGAGAATTGTTTTCTGGGCTACTGTGGAACTCACTTCTGAGGCATGAGCATACCACTGATAAAACAGTCACAAATGCTTAACCCACCCATGACCTCCAAGTCTTTTCAGATGTTCCATGAGGAAAATATCCTCAGTGGTTCAGTGAGTTTACAACCAGGGGTGTTGATATTCCTAGTAACCAAACCTCCTTCCCTTCCATCAGAAGGTCCATCACAGGCAAAGGCCTGGAGCAAGCAAAAAGATCTCTGGGAGACCAGTGGAGGCTTTCCTACCAGCAAGGAGGGCTTCTCACATTGCAACTGGTCCAGGGTGAACAGCAGGGAAGATTGAGCCATCTCCTAAACAGCACAGATGCCAGGCTTGTATGAGAACAACCAAGAGATGCTGGGGAACAGAATGATAGAGAAGTGTGCTAATCAAACATACCTGCCGGTCTGCTGTGTCCCAGATGGAATCCTACTGAGAATTCTAGAATAGGCAATGGGTAGGGCCAAGAATGTAGGCCGCTCATTTTTGTTGTAATGTCGTGCATCAAGTAAGGTAACATGCTAGGATACACGCTCACAGAAGTAATTGTAAATAACCGATTCATGATAATGATAATGAGTTGTGTGACATATTTGTGTTTGTTAGTCTTCTTTTCCTTTTGGTGCTGGAGACCTTCCCCCTTACCTTGTCACCAGTAATTTATAAGGAATCTACACAATACACTGATGGCTGCCAATTTACTCGGGATGAGGTGGGAGAAAAAGAAACTGTCAAAGTTATGTATGTTTCCAGTGCTAAAACGAATGTGACCTGGATACCGTGGTGACTATAGGTATTAACATTATGTTGTACTTCTTAAGTATACCTAGAGTAATCTTTATATTCTGTATAATCTTTATATATAGTAATCTATATACTCTACAGATATCTTTATATACTCATCCCTCCCGTACCTACACTATTCCATTTGTAACCTTTTTTTTTTTTGTTTATTAGCCTACCCTGGGGGAATTTTTTCAAAGTCCTATGTTCTCTTCTTCCCCCACTAAACTTGATTTATTATTTTCAGTGAACATTCACACTATACTTCTCGTAAGCCAGTCAGGGGAACCCATGTACATCCTCTCTGAGACACACCCTCTTGATTCTTCTTGTCCCGAGCCTGTTCCTAGCCCCAGCACCCTCCACTCCATGTCTACACAGCCCGTTTTACTGCTGTCTTACCTCCCTTACATGCTGTCAGAGTGAGCTCTGGTTTTCCTTTAACCGCCTAACTCACGTGTTAACTTTCTGAGTCCTTTAGGCAGCCCAGTGCCAGACGCAGAAGAATGCTCCCCATATCTGTTTCCTCCTTAACAGTTTCTATACACCCCAATTTTGGCAACCTCACAGGAATACAGGCTTTTTGTTTTCAGATCTGTTCACTGGAGAATTGGGATCTTGTAGTAGTCATTTTTATCCCTACACCTGGCAGAATCAACCTGTGGTGCAGAAGAAGCAATTGGCGCATAATTAGTGGGATTAAATTGAGGAGCTCAGAGCTGCTATTGTGTGGAGGGGAAGAAATCTCCATTCCTAGGATTCTGGTTTCTTTGTTTCACTGTTACAGTTCCTGCCTGGCATACCAATGTGCCTCATTTTGCAAGTGCTGTATTCCCACTTGAGTGCTCAAGTATTTTCCTAATTGTAGGATTGCTCGTGGCTGCCATGTGCTGTCTTGCACAAAGCGTGCCAACTCAGAATTTAAAACCAAGGTTGCAAGGGCTGCAGTCAGTGGACTGTGACAAGTCCAGTACCTATGCATGGTAAAACCTGTCTGTAGCCTCTGTTGGTATAAATGAAAATTCATGAGATATGTTAGTCTAGTAGTCCTTCCTATGGTCCCATAAGATTTGATTTTTAATTAAGGACAATATCTATCTTCTAACCAGAAGATTTCTTTTATTCTGTGTGTAGTCAGTTTCTACCACACAATTTTTACACAAAGGAGGTGGATAATAAAGAACTGAGCAGACTGAGGTGCACAAGGCACTCTTAACTCTCAGCAGGTGCACACTGGCTGGCCATGCTGCTGGCAAAAGGAGCGGCTGAAGTTCCTGTATGTGATGGTGGTCACTTCTGGCTGGTCATTTCCTTGGAAATGTAAATGTTTTCACTCTTACTCTTGCCAATTTGTCATTTTAGGTCCTATTGTAAACATAAGAAACTTAAGAGCAAACTACTGTCCAGTAGAAGTTTTTTCTTTTCCCCTAATTTTTTACGCTTGAACATTTTTGTGTGCATATTTGTCCATTCACTGTGGACATGCAGCACCTGCAGAAGCCAGAAGAAGGTGTTGGCTCACTGGAGCTGGAGTTACATATGGCTGTGAGCCACCAGGTACAGGAGATTGAACTAGGTCTTCTGGAAGAACAATAGATGCTCTTAGCTACTGAGCCCCTAACAAAAGGTTTAAAATTTTTTCATTAATTTTTAAAAAATAATTTAATATAATGTATTTTGTTCTCAAGTATCCCAACTCCTTCCATTAATATTCCCCAAGAACCACAACTGTCTTTTTACACCCTACAAATTACTATCCACCTATAAAAAAAATAATTCATCAGATCTAATTTGTGTTAATGATATACTCCTGGGGTAGGAAGAGGCATACTTTTAAGGAAAGCTGACTATTCCTCAGAAACCATTTATTGCCCATAGCTCATCACCTAGGAATAGGGTCTCTTGAATGTCTTGCCATCCCATGAGAGGATGGTGAACACCCTGACCTTATGCAGGCCTTATACTGACAACCACAGCCGCTGGAAATTTAGGAGTGGTACCACCTTGTTGCATCAAGAAGACACTATTTTCCCCAGGTCATTGCTGACCTCTGGCTATTACAATCTTTGTACACCCCGGCCCCCATCACCATGATCCCTGAACTTTGGAGAAGGAATTTTCTAGAGATGTACCCAAATCAAGTCAATACTGACTAGAAAGCTTCCTCTCTGCTCTATAGCTCTCGTAGTACAGGAAGGTGCTATGCAGGTTGCTGGGGGCAAAAAAGTCTTTTCTAGCTGTGAACTCTGTGAACTGCAGTAATGACCAGCATGGCAAGATGTGCTTGTGCATGCAATATTGCTATGAATGCTTTGGGAGTAACCAGCCACTTTCTGTTTGGATTTAAGGCTTACCCCAAAGGAGGAAACACATGCCTGGTGCAGAAAACCTGGCCAAGAACCATCACTGAGGAGGCCCCAGGCCCCAGTGGTAAACCTACTTCTAGTATTTTATGAAATGGACATAGAATCAAACCAGCCTATAAATTCCTTTCTCTATCTGTAGATTAGTATAGTTCTTCAACTTTCTTAGAGAAGTTTTTGTGTAGTTGATAATGCTTAACACGGAAAAATCACAATTGGTCAAAGTAGAGAGATTAAGTAACAGAAGAAATAGCCCTTTGAGGAATCTGAGAGTGGTAAGGTATGAATCAGATGCAGTGTATTTCATGCAAGCAATAGCGACTAGCTGGCCTGTGCTTCCTAGACGGCCAGAGAATACTAGGCCAGAATTGAAGGTGTGAAGGGAAGTCTAGTCCTAGACAAATCTGAGCTGATATTAGTCTGACTCTTAGAGGATGTACTGTACCATTCCGTTTGGCTGCATTAACTCAGCTAAGCTATACACAAGACTTTTTTTCTCTGGAGGTAACCATTTTGTGGATAAGCAGACAAACAAGCCATGGTAAGGATTTACTTATCATTCTGAGTTGTGATTTGGATGTGTTTGATTGTATCCCCTAACTAGTTGTGCGTTGAAATCTTGGTCTTTGGGGTGTGACATGAAGAGATGGTAAAAAGCTGAAGATGTGGAGACTGCCGGGATGCGATTAGGTTTGCCACCATTAGAAGACATTAAAGTCAATCTTGAGAGAGCTTTGGTAGTTTTCATGGGAGGAATGTTGTAGTTAAAGATGCAAGACTGTCATGTCATTGCTTACTGGTTTTTGGTCTAGACATAGAATTCTCCCTCCTACATGTATTCCTACCATGATGCCCTATGCCATAAGGTATTACAACCAACAGGCTTGTAATAGAGTAATAATGCCACTATGCTTTTTAACCTCAAAGACCACATATTAAATAAAGCCAGGTTTTCTATTCATTGCTTACCATCCGGTATTGTCCCATAGTAGCAGAAAGCTGACTAATATGCCCTGTCATCCTCAACACACTGTTTTCATCTGATGGTATAATACAACCACTGTAGGTTCCATCAACACAGCTCCATAAAGCTAATAGGAAGTATACTAGATAAAAGGACCACTGTGTGCTCAGGTTACAAGCTAACATTTCCAGTCACTTACTTCAAGGAAGTTTAGGAAATATATCTTTATTGTATACACCTGTGTCCTGTATTGACATTGTTATGCAGAGGAAAAAGAGAAGAATAGACCCTGAAGAAATAATCAGCCATCTTCCCCTCGTTGAAGATGATTTCCCGGTCACTGTCGAAACTCTGCATATAATATAGCACAACTCTGGAGAATCATGTCAAGGTCTTTCATGTTTTCTTAGAACAAGGGATTAGTGGTTGCGGTAGAAGATATCAGACTCAAGAGATTGCTGCCATGCTGTGGGGAAGCCTAGAGTACATAAAGAGGCTTCTACGTATATTTTGGCTCTACTACTAAGTGAGCTCTTAGGTGACGCATGAGACACTTCATTCTAATGACTCTAGGACAAGACAGTATCTGACTGCAGCTGCCCAAGGAACCTTAAGCGAGGGCACACAGCTGAGAACAGTCTCACCGTGATCTAGAAAACACGGAAAATGATCACCACCGTATATCACTGAGATCCAAGTGATTGGTCTCACAGTAATGAAAGGTAAATTGATTTGGAGGCGCAGAGACAGCAGAAGATGTAGAATCCCAGGGCAGATGTTTATAGGCTGTGATGATGGGCGAGTTGAGCGCTTGCTCCATAGAATGGGATTACTGGTGGACATGTAGGTAGAAGCAGAGAATGGATTGCCTTATAATCCCTTGGTAATCTCTGCAAGTGTTAGCAGTAGCACTGTGGTTTGGTCAAGGTTGCACAGTTGGCCACTCAATGTCTGAAATGGGGTATGAGGCTTTGTATTATGAGATTTTTGTTAAGATTCCTCCTTTATCCTTCCCAAATCACTTTTGAAAACCTAATATCAATCTTTCTTCATTTATAGCACTATTGGCACAATTCAAAATGACAGTCATTATTGAAGTGCCAACAAATACTGGAAATTTTGTACTGATAATGGAAATATTTTCACAACCCATGTCCGCTGCATGCACACACATCCGTTTTGTGCCATTCTGAATTTGAGGATAGATCACTACTAAGATCCTGGAAAGCACTAGACAAGAATATTCATCTCCCCATTCTAAACACAAGGCTCACTGGCCTCTCTCATGAGAGGCTCAGCATCATTGTTACTTAGCTAATGCTAAGAGATTGTGGGCTTGAGTCACTCAGTTTCCTACTCTGGCCTCAATGACTTCATTCCTGGAGCCTCAAGATGTCGGCCTGAAACTCCCCTTATTTTCAGGAGAGGGACTTTGCTGCATCTGGAATTGCACGGTCCTCTAACTTTAGGCTGTGCGCTACATCCTTTCAACTGTCTTACAAACGCTACGTGTTTCAGGACTGTGCATACGGCCTTTTCTCCTTTTGGATCTTGTTTATTAAATCACTTAAAATGTGTTCAGAAGTCTGACCATCACCAGGAAAAGCATTATCCACCATTTCTTCACTGTAGGCACTTACATTAATGCTACTATTTACGTAAACAATGTAAATATAACTCCTCCCCACTGACTTACTGGCTGCAGATCTAAATGAAAGAACAGTGTGGTCATTATGCACACTGTGATGTCCACTCACATAGTAAATGGATCTGAAAACGATGTTTTCCTATTGTGTACGTATCAAGCACTTACCCTATGCCAGGAATTGTGCTGCTATCTTCATAAATATGATCACATTTCCTCTAGGGTAGAAGAGAGCCCAAGGGCTCATTCTTACTTTCTCAGCATCTTGCTTCTCTGTGAATAAAATTGCCACTGTGTTTTTCTGTAATATTTTTTCCTCTTTGCTTTTGGATATGCTCATGACAGGTTTTTTTCATCAAGATTTTCTATGGTACACCTGCCATTGCCCAACACTAGCCAAGGGGTTGGGCACATCAGGCTCAATGGGTCAGACTCTTCTTAATGGGAATGACTTGAGTACAGCGTCATGTATAAGGCAGCCATTAGAATGTCAGCACCCTGCCATTGGGTCTTAGAACTTCTATCTCCTTTGTCTTGAATGATAATTGATGTGCGTGGGCCCCACTCACTATGGATGATACTGTCCCTAGGCAGAGGAGACTGGGCTGTGTAACAAAGATGGCAAAGAGCAAGCCATGTCTTCTCAAAGTCTTTGCTTCCGTTACTGCTTCTGGCTCTCCTATCCAGACTTCCCTCAGTGATGGACTGTTGCCTGAGAGTATAAGGTGAAGCAAACCCCTTCCTCCTCAAGCTGCTGTTGTTGGATAGGTTTTGTTACCACATTGAGAAGCCTGTCTCCAGTCCATTTTTGACATGACAGTAATTCAGCTTAAGTAGCTGGTCAGAACTATGGTTGGATGAATAAATAGAAAAAAAGAGAAAATGCTTAGACTATCCCTGGTTGAGGTTTTGTCCAGATGCTGCTCATTCTCAGCTTTATTTTATTCCCTGAGCTTCTGGTGTGGAATATTCGCATTACAGGTGGCAGCAGAACTCACGTGGGCACACATGACTCCTGCTGAGAGTCATATCTTATGGTAGAAGAAGGGGTAGGTGGGCATGCATCTATAATGAATATGAACTTTCTATCAGGTTTCCTCATCACGCATTCTCTCACTTGCTCATGTTTGTGGAATTTTGTATTTTTGCTTCATATCTATCATTAAGGTGATTACTCATTCCAAGGGGATCAAAGCCAACATAGAATTGAAAAAGAAAATCTCCTGGTTTCTATCACATATGATCTAAGAAACATGGAGCTATACTTGACTTACTTGACTCAGGGATTTTGGGCTGATAACATTTGTGTTTGACCTTGCTGTTTCTACCCTTTTCTATTTGCAGTAACTGGAAGGAAGGCTCCAGAGACAGAATGGATACTGTAAATTCCTTGAGGAGGGGATCTTATGGAGTTATCATTCCACTTGGTCTTTAGGAAGCTTGCACTCAGATTGTAGTAATGAGGTCTGGGGAGATGCTCTGTGGGTAAAGTCCTTGCTGTACAAGCATGAGAATCTGAGGACTCATGTAAAAGCTAGATATGGTGGCAAACGTCCATGATCCCAGTGGTTGGAAACAGAGACAGAAGGGTGGGTCCTGTGGGAGCTTCTCTGTCAGCCAGTTTATTCAATTGGTGAGTTTGAGACTCAAGGGGAGAATGTATTTCAACAAAACAAGCAAGAGAGGCATAGAGAACAGCACCCAACGCTATCCTATACATGTGCATGCACAGGCGCAGCTACTCATCCACACACATACAGAGACACGTGCACAAAAAGACTTTGTGATAAAGTTAAGTCCATTATCAAATACCTCTTTAGACTGAGTGGATTCCTTGGTAAATCCAAAGCCATTTATTTGTAATTGACCAATACCATCACTTTTTCCAGAAATAACTTTCTTCATGTTCTTTTCTCTTCCAGGGCTCTTGCGTTAAGGTGCAGGTGGGTCTGGTGGCACAGGCCTATAGTGTAGAATCTCAAGAGTCTGTGAATGAATGTTGCAAGTTCAAGGCCTACTTGGGCTATATGTGCAACTTAGTGAGAGTGTGCTCAGAAATAAAGGGAAAAGAGGCTTGGGGTCTAACTCGGGGCTACACTGTTTGCCTAATGTGGTCAAGGCCCTGGATTCTCCTCTCATTCCACACCGAAGGAAAAACAGCAATTCAAAATGAAACCAAGGCACCAAAACTTAAGCTTTGCTGCTCTTTGCTTTCTGAGAAGCATACTACATACTACAGAGCAATGAACAAAGGCCACAGGTTTTGGGATAAGACAGGCATCATTATGAGAGTTTTACTACTTGGTCAGCTATGACAGAGTAATAGGGGTGAAAGAGTGAGGGAGGGGAGAACAGGAAGATACAAGTGAGGGTACAACAATCGAGATGTAATCTAAATAAATTATCTAAATTAAAAAAGAAAAAAATACCTCATCTAACCAATTTAGGTGAGATATTAATCTCAATCACCAAATCACATGTGTAGCCAATTGCTTTTATGAGCTTCCATTTCCCAGTGTATAAAATCACGGTAGAATAATATACAGATATCAAATATGACACTCATGATTTTGAATTCAAATTAAATAATTAATAAAACTTCTTTCTTTAGAACTCATATCTGTGTTTGTGTGTGTGCGTGTGCATGTGCGTGCACGCGTGTGTGAGTGTGTGTGTGTATGTGTGTGTGTGTGTATGTGTGTGTGTGTATGTGTGTGTGTGAATCAGATCTCTCCTATAATGTGTGTCCTCTGGATGGAACTCGCCACGCATTTCCCCATTCCCCTCTTGGTTACATATCTTGCATATAAGTGGTATAACAATAAACATGGGTATGTGGCTGTCAAAAAAAAATCACGGCCTTTGTGCCAATGTCTAAAGTTCTGTTCTATTTCATATGCACTCTCAATTATGTGGTTCAAATGTATTTTCACCCAGGTGCTGAAACATTGAAGTCAAAGCTGCACTCTGTCCCATCAACTGTCCAGGAGCAGGGCCAATCAGCAGTTTTGGTTTTGCTCTCTGTGTGGGGTCCAGCAGGCCAGTAAACCATGATATCAAATTTCAGTCAGATGATGTCTCCTGGTGGGGATTGTTAACTACCCTACGGAGGTTCTGACCCTGTAAGAAAGGAACTGAAATGGACAAGCCATGGGTATCTGTAAGAGGTGGCCTCAGGAACATTCTGGATGATTAAAACGAGTTGTGATGTTCTTTTTCATCAAGCTATCAAAAAATATATATCAATACCGTGGGTTATTTGCAGAGGAATGTAGTTGGACATCTGTGTTATACACAAGTCCTTCCCTCCCTTGCTGGCAGCTGCTGCAGGGAGAAGTTCATGGCTGTGGGTTATAAGTTGTCAGGCTCCGCATTTAAATATTCCTTCCCCGGCTCAGTTCAAGGTCCAGGTCAGCCTGTAGTATTAAGTTAAGTACATTGGGAAATGCATTATCTTTTGGGTCACAGGGGTACAGTTCAGAGAACAGCAACAGGATTTCCTGGTTGATAGATGATTCCACAAGAGGTTATAGCTCTTCTGCCCTAGAAATAATAGCAATAATCCCAACATTCATATTCCACTCTGGAGTCTGCAGAGAGTTTTCACATCCATTATCTCTCAGGATGTTCTCGGGGGAGCACATGCCGCACAGAAGACAGGGCAAGATGCCACAGCCCTTCAGGCCTGAGCTCTCACATCTACATCCACTGAACAACTTTCTTAGGGGTGAGTCATTGTTTCTGCTGGAAGGAGCCTCAGTTTACTGCCTATAATTAGGAATGAGGAGATCAAATGAAGTCATGTTTATGCATCTTTAACTTTTTTTTTTTTTTTTTTTTTTTGGTTTTTCGAGACAGGGTTTCTCTATGTAGCCTTGGCTGTCCTGGACTCGCTTTGTAGACCAGGCTGGCCTTGAACTCACAGCTATCCGCCTGCCTCTGCCTCCCGAGTGCTGGGATTAAAGGCGTGTGCCACCATGCCTGGCTGCATCTTTAACATTTTTAACATTAAAAGCTATCAGGAGTGTTCTATAAATCAAATTTTAATTTATTTTTTGGCAATTTTGTACATATATGCAATGTATTTTCATCACAATTACCCCCTACTTTTCTCTCATGTCCCTTGCCACTAACTCTGAGACCCTTCTTGTTTACCTTCTATTTTCATGGTTTTGTTTCTTGTGATCCATGGGATTTAAGTATGGTTGCATGAGTGAACATGGACAGCCAAGTAGTAGCTAAAACCCCTGTAGAAAGTGACTCCCTTCCTCATCTGCCCAGGAATCAGTAGCTGCCAGTGAGTATCATTATGAAATGTTGAAAGTAGACCTGAGTTTGGCTGATAAAACTCTAAAAACAAAACCCAAGTATGGCTAGACTCATTTTAAAATAGTCTGTATTATCATGCATTCAATTAGTAGCTTTGCATAACATTTTGAGAAAGCTCAAATCTCTGCTTTCCAGGAATTTGGAAGACTATGCTATTTAAAGATCTGGCTACAGCTATGACATCAGTTTGTGAGTGGAAATTGAGACACAGACAAGAGATATCAAAGGACACATCACAGCTACAACACCGAGAAGTAGTTCTATGGAAGGAGGCTGCAGTGGGCATCCTTATGGGTACAAAGTCCAGGATTGCTATGTCCCAACAAACAGCAGCTCCTAGGCATGTCTTCTCATTCACCCTGCTTCCCTCCCTGAAAGGTATTAAGGATGCTACCACCATCATGCCCATTTTAATAAAATGGAGATCACATGAAAGTTAACACCTATTACTCTCCAGTTTCCTCCCCTAGGCCAGTGACAGAAGGGGACCTCCTCCCCCACTATATCATCACAGCCTATCAGGTCTCATCAGGATAGCCTGCTTCCCCTTCCTCTGAGTGCCATCAGGCCTCCCCACCAAAGGGGAAGTGGTCAAACAGGGGTTACCAGAGTTCAGAGTCAGTCCCCGCTTTCCACACAATTGTGGAGAATTTGCTGTCCATTGGCTAGGTCTGAATAGGGGCACTAGGTTTACCGCATGCACTGTCCTTGGTTGGCACAGTAGTTTGTGTGTGCCCCCTGGGTCCAGATCTGCCAGCTTTGATGGTCTTGTAGGGTTCCAGCACCCACTGGGTCCTTCTGTCTCCCCATTCTCCCATACCTCTCTCACCCGGAGTCCCAATACCACACAACAAAGCCGCTTGCTCAATTATGTTCATAGCAGCCTTATTCATAATAGCCAGAATCTCGAAACAACCTAGATGCCTCCCAGTCAAAGAACACATAAAGAAATGGTGGTATATTTACACTGTGGAATACTACTCAGCTATTAAAAAACAAGGAAATCTTGAAATTTGCAGGCAAATGGATGGAACTAGAAACGACATCCTGAGCTAGTTAACCCAGACCCAGAATGATACACATGGTTTATACTCACTTACAATTGGGTACTAGCCCAACATGGATGCCCTCTAAGAGTCTTCACTCAGAGGGGCAATCGGGACAGATACTGGTTGAGGTATTTTTTAAAATTCAATTTCTGGTTCTTTATTTCTTATCAAGTTGCTGACCACTAAAGAAGGTATATACTTAAGTAAAACACAACTGAATATGGCTGAGGATGTAGCTCACTTGGCAAAGTCTTTGTCTCGCATGCGCAAAGCCCTGGGTTTGATCCTCAGAAATGACAAACCAAATGTGGTGGTGATACACACCTGTGATCCCAGGATTCTGGCTATGGAAGCAGGAGAATAAAAGAGTCTTGCTCATCCTTAGCTACACAGCAAGTTTACATAGCTTGGGATTTGTGAGATCCTGCCCCCACCCCCTAAACCTTCAAGTAAGTAATATCTACAGAGTGATCATTTCTCTTGCGTTCTTATGGTCACCAATCATTCAGCAAAGAGGAGTTAGCTCTAGCCTGAAGCTGATACTAGGTTTGGAGCTGTTAGGACGTCCTAAAATGCTTTTGGTGAGGAGACAACTTTAAAGTATACTATACTGTACCATCACTGTTGCATGGTGGATGGAACAAACACTGTATTACTTAGAGGCCAGCTTGTACCACCACTTTTTATGTTATTCAAGGTTGACATGAAAAAAGGTATCATCTCTGGATATTTGGGTGGAATTTTAAGAATGCCGATCAACACAGATTCTCTTCTGTGGTCTCTGAACCCTTTGACAAATAGCAGAGCCAGACAAAGGTTCTAAGGAGGCCAGTTTCATTATTAAAACTTAGTTGACCACAACATCAAGACACCATGGCCAAATGAATGAAGCAACTTATCACAGGATCTGCATAGTCTCATGATATAAGGAAGGATATTGGGAATAGCTCAGAAGCTATAGGATAGAGATGGACTTGGAGAGAACAGAGATGGGACTTGGGATACAAAGGGGAGAAGAGAAGGGGTGAGGAGAGAGCCATTGTTCTACCAATCTAGTGAGCCCCACCTCCTGACCTCCTGAGGAAACTGGGAAGAAGGAGATGCCACGGACAAAACTTTGTACTTTAAAAGCCAAGTGAAGACTGTGAAGGTAGGAAGGGAAGGTCCATGGTCATCACTGAGGAACAGCAGCAGATGACTTCATGATGTATGCATGTTTTAAAACCTATTCTGTCCCACAAATAGATACAATGGGATACCAATTAAAAACAAAATAAAATGGGTAAAATAAGAGCAGTTAGAAAAGGGATACAACTACAAACATCTAAGCAGCTCCTGGAATCTATACTGCAGTGACAGACAGGCTGTGAAACTGTGGACATTTCTTTTCTTTTCTTTTTTTCTTTTAGTTACGTTAAAAAATAGATACCTTGAAATTTAATAATATAATAGTGTCTATGAATATAGTCCACTTGATGCTTTGACGATCAAATAGAAGTGGTAGATAGCATCTACAGGTCTATAGAATCAGCATTAATCCCTGGTTATTTTTCTCCATGCTCCCAGCACTTCAGCTTACCTAACATGTGAGGTTTTTCTCCTGCAACAACAAATTTTCCACTCTTTTTGGCAGAAATTGAGTGAGTATCTTACAATTTGATTAATCTGATACTACATATCAAGTGATAATTTTATATTCCACAGATGGATTCCACCTTACCATGTCTTCCTTCACATTTGATGAAAATTGCTAGTGGTGAATGTTCAGGTTACTCACAGCTCCTCTATGACTCAGTGGCCATGTGACGATTCCCATGAGCCTCTGCAAGAGGGGCTTATAGATCTCATGATAAAACCATGTATTGTGTGTGTATGTGTGTGTGTGTGTGTGCGCGTGTGTGTGCGTATCAGTTTAATGTTAAAGACTATAACTCAGGACCAGCCAAGTGTAAGAGATTCAGAAGGCAAGATACAGCAAAGGCAAGCCAGGCTTGGTGGCACAGGCCTGTAATCCCAACCCTTGGTGTAGGTAGGGGGATTCAGAGCCAGGTAGATCTCCATGAGTGGGAGGCCAGCCTGTTCTACAAGCGAATCCAGGACAGCCAAATTACACAGAGAAACCGTGTCTCAAAAAACAATCAAACAAACAACAAAAGAAGAAAGAAAGAAAGAAAGAAAAAGATACAGTGAAGGAGTTCACTTGGTTCTCTGGACATATCCCTTTTCTTCTATCTCCACACATGTTCACCTGTAGAAGCTTCTGGACCTTGTCCTTCATGGGTTATATGGAAGCTGATGACATAGGGTAAGAACAAACACTAGTGTTTAATTCATTCTCTAGTCCCTTGTTTCTTCCCTGAAATGCAAAATCTGTGGTTGGATCTGAGGTTTCCGGGTCTCTAATAAGGTTAGTTTCCCTAGCAACCAGCCTCCATCCTGTGGTTGTCTGGGTGCTTTCCAAAAGTTAGCTCATTAATATAAACTCAGGTGCATTTCAAAGGTGTTTATCATAGATAGCAAAATTTTCTGCACCCATCTTAGTTGTTCTCATTGGTTAGGGAATTCCAAGCCTTCCTGAAGCTCTGACCCAGGAATATGGACATAAACAAAATGCATATTTGTTGTAGTAAATCACAATATCAAGGGATTGTAGGGGGCTATGCAGCAGAACTTATTTAAGGCATACCAGGGTTTCAATCTGCCTTCTACCACCTACTATGGAGATTTGAGCAAGTGGCTTAACGGCACTGGGCTATTCTTCTCTACTCTAATAGAGATGTTTTGAATAGATCCCTGCCAGAGAGCTCCTGGAGGTTTTGGAACTGTGATGGGGCCAGGTTTCAACACATGAGGGTGGCAGTACTGACAACTGACCATGCTCTCTAAGGGTATTCCTGGGACGTTCAAGGGCAGAAGAGCCTTAGTAAGGGGAGGCAGAGGGGATCGATGGTACATATTCTTTCTTGTCTACACACTGGGGGAATAGGGAAGAGACTTAGCTGCAGCATGGTGATGAAGTCATTTTTGATCTTTAAGGTAGAGAAACTACAGGGGATATTAACAACATAAATCATAGATGAAGAAAAGCCAACTCTATACATATGGGACATGGCTAATCTCATAAAGGAACCCTTAGCTATTTTACAAACCTTCAGGTAACAATGATAATAGGCCCAAAGGCAAATGGACAATAGTTTGAAATTTAGTAATGGAGTCTAAGTGGCCTATTGATATAAGGCACATGATTTATTCAAGCCTTGATTTTTTTTATCTATAAATGTGATAAAATATTATTACCTATAATACTCATGTCCTTTAGTATAATAAAGTCTATAAAAATTCTTTGTATACTGTCAGTCCCTACACAGATTTGGAGTTGTTTTACTCTTCCTGGCTTGTCTATGGTCCTGTGGATTTTTAGTTTCATGGGAAGAAATTCTCCTAGCTCCTGTTCTATGTGGTAACATTTTTGAGATTCATGTTCTCACTCATCAAACACCTTAAAATGTGAACACACCTGGAATGGCAGCAATAGAAGAGCCTATCAGCTACTTCAAAAATCCTTTCTCTAAGGCTCGCTGCAAGTGGAGTGGAAAGCATTTCCTTTGCTGGGCTTGCTTAATTCAAGAGGGAAAAGAGCTGCGAATTAAAAATGTGCATATAAAAAGATAAGCACAATGCGCTTTACCTCAGTAATTGTTCAGATAAGAATATCTAGTCTCTATACATCTCCACACAGTCACTCATATTTTTAGAGACTAGATTTCAGTTAAATGTCAATGGATCAAAGATCCATCTCAAATCCTGTTACAGTCCTGTGTTTATTTATTCATCACATTTTACCGCTGTTTGTCTTCACTTATTTGCACTGCTGTAACAAACTACTATATCCCTAATGGTTTATAAACAGCATAAAGTGTATTCAGCTCTAGGCACTGGAAAGCCTCAAATAAAGATACTGTCAAATTTTGTGTTTAATTTGGGTCTGTTTTCTGGTTCATAGATGACTTTCTTCTTCTTCTAGCCTCAGTGTGGTAGAAAAGAAAAGTAACTATTGTAGGCTTTGGACTCTTTCAAACCTACTTTATTTTAGGTTCTTTAATGCTTATACCTCCCTTCCAACTTACCTACCCTAGACAGGAGAGAAAAGATATTATTAGGAACAGGAAAAGTAGATCTTTTTAGATTCAGTTCCTTAGAGAGAGTCTACTCTTCATTGTCAGGATTTCAGTAGACCTGCTAAACATCAAAGCAGCAATTCATAAAAGGTGACTGCAACTACAGCAGATGGAATCTGGAGCAGCAGACAGCCAGAACTCAGAACCTCAAAGCATTCTCTGAGTGTTTCTCTCTAGGAAGGTCTTGAAGAAGCATGATGAACAGCCAAATGATGCGAAGCAATTTCAAACCCTCTTGTTGTATTGAGCTCATATATATATATATCCTCTCAGATCCATACTAGGATGTGTATCAGTTGGCAAAGACCATGCCCCTGCAAGAGGCAGTTCCTCTCCTAGTGAGCAAACATCACATATTCTCTTACAAGTCTGTTTTCAGGGGACAATCACTGCACACCCTCACACAAGTCTGTTTCACATCCCACATCTGAGATCAAAACAAAAACATGTTTACATCCGCTACAAAATATCTTGGATCTTTTAAAAGAAATTAATTTCTCTTCATCAGTATGAGATCAATTCCCACCCTGTGCTGGCTAGTTTTATGTCAACTTCATACAAGTTAGGATTATCAGAGAGGAGGGAGCCTCTGAGAAAATGTTTCCATAATATTTGGCTATAGTGAAGTCTGGAGGAAATTTTCTTACTTAGTGATTAATGTGGGAGGATCTATTTCATTATGCCGTAGTGCCACTCCTCGGCAGGTGATCCTGTGCTCTATAACAAAGCTGGCTGAGCAAACCATGAGGAGCAGGCTAGTAAACAACACCCCATCATGGTCTCTGCATTGTTTCTTGCCTACAGGTTCCTGCCCTCTTTGAGTTCTTGTCCTGACTTCCTTCAGTGGTACTATGATGTAGAAGTGTAAGTCAAGTAAATCCTCTCCTTCCTTTTTGATCCTCTCCTTCCCCTCCTTGCTTTTTGATCATGGTGTTTCATTGCAGCAATAGAAACCCTAAGCAGAACACACCCCAATCCCAATTTCTAAAAGCTACCATATTTAAGACTGTATGAATGAAGAGGGCATATTCATATTAACACTATTCAAAATTTTTTCATTATTCACTGCAATCTCACTAATGTCTACTTCAATGTCTGGTTCAAAATCGAAATAGAATATTTAATGGTTTTATAATCAATGAATGAATGTAATGAATATATTCCTAAACACTGGAGGAGGTAGGAGGCAGAGGCAATTGTAATAGAGCCATTCACTGAATACATAGTGATAGAGGAGTCTGGATAGGGTGGGGCTGGCAGTCTGTTTACCCAGGAGTCAGTGGGGGGTTTTGGCAGCACATCCTTGAATATGGACATCAGACTCTCTTGCTTGGAGTCACCAATGGTACTGTCATGAAATTTCAAGACCAACATGTTCAGAGGCCTAGAGCAGCAAAAGGTCTGGTAATAGGGATGTGGCATGATGCCTTCAGTGTGTGTGTGTGTGTGTGTGTGTGTGTGTGTGTGTGTGTGTGTGTGTGTGTGTGTGTTGGAGAGGGGGTGGCTGATAGAAGGCAGAGAGGAGAGGGGATGCTGGAACATCAACATTGACTCATCTTATAGAAGATAAAGAAAGATGTTTCAGTGGTCGTTTTCTCAGTAGGTGCTGTGGGGATCAGTTCTTACCCTGGGAGTGGAAGGAACCTTAAAACAAACTTCAAGTCTTTTCCCCGGCTCCCTGACCAAATTTCCCAAAACTTCTGACACTTCTTAAATTTTTAGAGTACATATCTTAGACATTGCACTAAGCAATTTACCCATGTAAATTTAATTCACAATAGGTTCTTCCTGTTGCATTGTTACGGTACAAATAGGGAAAGTGAGAATCATAGAGTTGACCTCAACCTTCCAAAGTAGAAAGTGATAGACACAAGACTGGAAATTACTCCATTTGACTCAGCATTTAGTTCATTTAAATCCCCTATGGATATTGTATATGGGTTGTATGCCTTTGACGCTGGCATTTAGCAGGATGTAGTAAAAACGTTGGAGTGTTCCTGGGTTCTGTCTTGAGCCCATTTCACTATTGTTTTGTTTTTCTTAATTTACCAATTACAAGGCTATTTGTCTCAGTCTTTTCATTTGTGCTAACCTGCATATCAACCATTTCTAAGCTTTATACTGTATAGCCAGCCACCTTTACCTGGCTATCCTATAGATGCTACAATTCAAATGCCCATGACTGATTTCACCACTACTTTCTTGAACTCTCACTCTCTTCACTGTTCCCTGCTCGACTCAAAACAGTGTCTTTATCCAGCCAGTCACTCCAGTGGGAAATCTGCAAATGATTCCTAAAATGCTCTCTTGCTTCCACACCTTGAATTGTTTTCTTCTAGAGTCTTGCTCCAGTATATATTGCCCATCCCAACACATACTCCAGAGTTATTATTGTTTGTTGTACCTGTCTTCTGTTAAATTGGTCTTCCTATGTCTGTAGTGAGCATTCAGAAGCCTACCTTCATTAACTACATCAATAATCAATACAAAAGTGAAATCTGATTCTGTAATAAGCTCTTCTCCTACTTTGAAGATTTATAGTCTATCAGCCCATAATAGATACTGCACTGTTGGCTTCTTTTTTGAGAGACTAGGTGTATAGCTCTTCCCTTTATTTATTTATTTTTACATGGCTTCCTTAATTTGTTGGGGATTTTCTTTTGTCTTTAAATTTAGGTTCACAATGTAAAACATAAAACAGTTCGCACATATTGTCTTGCATTCACAACTCCTTGACAGACAGAGAGAAATATCCCTATCATGGCAAAGTAAAGACCTTGGATCATACGAGTCAGGTGCATTGTGCAGATTCACAGAAGCAGAGAGTGCTGTGATGTGTCTGAGTCCCAGGCTCTCCTTCCATTGGTGTTCTGACTGTAATATTACTCTTTGTAGGTAGGCCCTTTCAGCGTTGTGATGCTTATCAGCACATAGCACTTTCTGGCTCAGTCTAGTTAGGACAAGTATTGAATGGCTGGCAGGGGCAGAAACGGAGGCTCTAATAAAGAGGAGTCTATTGGCTACAAATATTCTCATTTCTGGGACAGAGAGAGAACTTCACTCACTTAAGGAGCCCTTCCATTTCCTGCTTATTTTCCTGGCCAAGTGGAGGTCATGCTCCTAGCTTCTCTTCTAGCTGTCTGTGGGTTGGTCGGACTGCTAAACAGACACGCAGAAGTCAACATAGCTCTTCTTTCTTTGTGCCTCCAATACCCAACACAGAAATGTCCCTTCAGTATTTATCTATTGATATTATAGATATCAATGCTGAGGAGTTTAGCCGGTATTAAGGGAACTTAAAGAGCAATTTCACGTACCATAGGCTCCCAAATCTCCTTCTCCTGTGTGATTGAGCTGTGAAATACATTGCCCATGCTTTCCAACATGCTCTAATTTATCATTTATTCACTCTTTACTATTCACTGATGATTATTATCATCTCCAATCTTGTAAGTAAATAAATTGAAACGTAAAGAGATTAGAAGGCTTGCCCTGTCCTTTGAAACTGGTCCTGGTTAGGAATTAGTGTTAGAGACAAACTGGAGCATATGCAGTCAGATTCCAGATCCTGAAGTATACCTAGTCAGCCCTGCTCGCCTCCACAGCTATGGCTCTCTCTGCTTCTCACGCAAAGGAGACAGGCTGTAAGGAGACTGTGAATGGGGAGATAACCAGAAGGCTGCAGTCATCCGTGAGGGGAATGCAAGAAGCTTTGTGGGTGAAGCTTGCCAGTGCTTCCTGGGTAGATGGAGAGAGTTTATGGCAGAGAAAGAGAGGGGGGAGAGAGATAGAGATAAAGAGACAGAGATAGAGCCAGAAATACAGACAGACAGGTAGACAGACAGGCAGGCAGGCAGGCAGACAGACAGACAGACAGACTGACAGACAGACAGACAGGCAGGCAGGCAGGCAGGTAAGCAGACAGGCAGGCAGGCAGGCAGACAGACAGACAGACAGACACACGCAGAGAGCGAGAGAGTGAGAGATGCCTGTGAGGTGATTTGGCATGATGGTGAGAGGAAACCTATGTGAGAGCACTGGTCACACGTATATACCAAGTCCATGTTTTGAGAGGAAAAAGCAGAATGTCCTCCTAAAACTGTTCTATCTTCCAATCCAAAATGAAGGTCAGCGGGAGACAAGGCACATCAGAGATGCTAATGAGAGAAAACCCTGATGACTGCAGAAGCAATTTAAAGATTTGCTAGGATTTGTCAAGGCCCCTGTGGCTGTGCCTTATACTCACAATTCCTCCTCAGCAGTCTGGATGGGGAGATAAATACATTTTTTTTAAAGTGCAACATCCAGGCACTTTTGAAGGTAGGGAAAGCAGAACCTGGGAGGCTTAAAATATTAATCATGTATCCAGGCTTGCCGGAGAAAAGAGGATGGAGTTTTGCAGGTGTAACACAGGAGAAAAATCCCCTCCAGAAATGGATGACACAGAGTTGAATTTTATGCGTGTGTACCCTCGGCTCAGACAGAAAGCTTGATTTATCCTCACCATGGACCTAGATCCCAAGGCTGCTTCCTTAAAGGGGAAGTAATAGCCTCGCATTTAATTCCTTCAGGGCACAAGTAGATGTGATTAGACTTGCATCACACAGCCCAGAAGGTGCTGAGTTGGTAATAATATTGGTCCAGACACACTGATGAAAGGCATCAGGGAGGTTAAATTAGAAGAGAAAGCGTGAGGATTCTGAGGTAGGGATTTGGGGGCTTAATTCCCATGTCCTCAGCCTGGAGTTCAGAAGGGAACAGCAGCAGAGCAGTGGTGGAACGGCTTCCCATTGTGTCTTCTCTGATCATTGTTGCTGCCCCAGGAAGCAATCTGAGAAGAATATTACTTTGGTTACCCAAGAGCCCCTTGGTCTATCCATTGTAGATCCCAGAGCCCTCCCCCATCTTTCTTATGCATGTCGGTCTTGTTATCATCAGCTCTCCTCTCTCTCCCTCTCTGAGATGGTTGGCCACCATGGACAAGTTTGTTTTCTAAACTGGACTGGTTTGTTTCCTGTGTTTTGTGTCGCTCATGATTTGCTAATTCAAAAAAAGACTTGATACCCTATGAGCATATACAGGGGGAGGTAATCCCTCTCAGGAACAGTAATAGGGGAGGGGAATAAGGGGAAAATGGAAGGGAGGGAAGAATGGGAGGATACAAGGGATGAGATAACCATTGAGATGTAACAAGAATGAATTAAAAAAATTTTTTTTAAAAAGCCCTTGGAAATCTTAATGAATTAAATAGTTTACAATGGTGGGGTCAATGAGAATTCCAACAGTGGGAGGTAATGCAGGGTGCAGAGTTTAGAACTGTTTTAATTCATCTTTGTAATCTCCCTAGAGAGTTCCCAGGAGTCTCCAGGACTAGATGCTCTTGTCTTTATTCCTGAAGTGGTAAGCTAGGGGGCTGTGTCTCTGTGAAGCTCTGAGTTCGGGCTGTGTCTGGGTGAAACCATGTGCTGGGGCTGTGTCTCAGCGGTAGAACATTTGAACTCCCACATCATGTCCTTGAAGTTGTGCATATTCTTCTACCCCCTCCCCTGAGGTATATCCTTTGGTCTTTAAACATTGTTGACAACACTGACTCCTTTTATGGTAGAGTCTTATGCGTGTTGAACATTCTAAGAACTCATCAGGATGTCAACAGAAAGTGTCTCTCAGCTAAGTTGTAAAAGGAACTTCTATTTGGTAGTTTTAGTTGTTGTCTGGGAGGATTGCTGGCTCTGTCTGCTAACCTACACCTAATCCTGGAAGCTTCTAGCCTCTGTACAAGCTAACCTAGGCTTAGAGGCTTAGAATGTCTTCGGCCTCTGAGAAATACTGCTTAATAAGCTCACTTTTTCTTCTGCTCTCTGAGCTCTGGGCTGGCTGGTTCAACTCAGCTGTTCTGGCTTAAACTCCTCTCCTAGCAGACTTAATTAATCTGGCTTCTCTATTGGCCTCAGAGTTACTCTCCTTGGCCTCAAACTAACTCCCACAATCTTTTCTAATCTGGCTCCTTCTCATTCTCTGGCTCATTTTGGTCTTTTCCTGAGTTCTCTTTCAGCCTTGCTCCTTTAAGTAGCTTCCTCCCCCCCCCCTCTCTTCTCATGAAAGTTGGGCATATGCTATTCTATCAGATCTTTCTCTTATTCATCACGTTTTTTGGCCACTCAATTAAACAGCACTTTCAAACATGGGTGCTTCCTTATTCAAACTAACTCTACCTTCATGGTTTGGTATTATTGATGGTTGTGAGACATGATGGGAATTGAACTCAGGACTCCTGGAAGAGTAGTCAGTGCTCTTAACCTCTGAGCTATCTCTCCAGCCTGCCTCTAACATTCTTAAACCTCTGCCATTCTTTGCTGTGTTCCTTGAGCTCCCTTTTTCTCCTCCTCCTCCTCCTCCTCTTCTTCTTCTTCATTATCAAACATGATCTTCTTCTCCTCCTTCTCCCCCTCCTTCTTTTTTTCTTTTTATTCTCCTCTTCCCCTTCTCTTTCTTTTAGAATTTTTGCTCCCTAATTTAATGCATTCTGCTCTTATCAGAATCTGAACTCTGATTCTAAGAATTAAAATTTTTTTTGTGACGGCAGATCCTGTAAGATTCTAGATTTTAGTAAAATAAATACCTTCATTTCTTGATATTTCTCAAACTTCTACATATTTGTTTTCTCTGGTTCTTTTTTTTTTTTTTACTTTATTAATTTATTCTTGTTACATCTCAATGGTTATCCCATCCCTTGTATCCTCCCATTCTTCCCTCCCTCCCATTTTCCCCTTATTCCCCTCCCCTATGACTGTTCCTGAGGGGGATTACCTCCCCCTGTATATGTTCATAGGGTATCAAGTCTCTTCTTGGTAACCTGCTCTCCTTCCTCTGAGTGCCACCAGGTCTCCCCCTCCACGGGACATGGCCAATTTTGTAATGTTTCTCCTCTTCTCTTGAAGTTTTTTACCCTCTCCATTCACTTCTTGTCTTAAAGGATGACAAGCACCTGTTATTAGAAAGCCCTGGCTTCTGCTCACATGCATCCAAGAAAAATTGCACTTTTGCTGACAGGACTTTAATATCCAGGCCTTGTGTGAGTATCTACTCTTGAAGTAATACAATTCTGTTTAGTTGTCAAGTGCCATCCTGGATTCCAAATGGTTTGATCTAATGATAGCATCTCTATACTTGTGGATTTGGGTTTGGTTTGCTTATCTGTGGTTTACTAACTGGCCAGTGGTAGATACTCTTCTCAAAATTTCCAGGCCTCATCTTGCTCACTTAGAAAGGCCAGAAAAGCATGTTATTTGTTTCCCATTGATTTTGTGTGTGTGTGTGTTGAGATGTTTAGATGATATGCCTTAAATTTACCTTTTTTTTTTCTTCAGAATACAAGCTCTACAAGGAAAATAGGCAAATTTTGGGGGGACGATATTTATAGATGACATACTTAATTGTGTTTGTTCTATGCATGTCCCTTGTCTGTAGTTTGGTACATCAAAAAAGAGATCATAAGAACTTTGGGAGTATCTGGCTAGAAGGTGATAAAATGGCTTCACAGTGTTGGTCTTGCATAATTCAGGGGACGACTATGTTTCTGTCAGCTGAGTGAGGGTAAAGAGAGGTATGGAGATCTTAAACCTACCTGCACCAATTATAAGGTCTTCAAGCCTGCAGGATGCTCCATCACTTCCATGTGGCTCTTTAGACTGTTAGCATGAATGTTGTTTGAGTCTTGTGGCATTTGAAAGGCCATGCCTTCATCTCTTGCACCAAATTCATCAACAGTGTCTTAGACTTTACTCAACAGCACTACCTCTTAAGATCTTTCTTCTTCAAACTAAACTACTTCAGAGGCACTAGGCTGTACATGAACTACCCTTTTCCTTCTCACTAGAATTCTACCATATTCTATTCCTGATCCACATACTGGCTATCCAAAGAAAACTCTAGGATATCAGAGAAGCATACCTCCTGTTCCCCTGTATTCTGCATTGTTCACATTTCTCCCCTATTAGATCTAGATTGTCATTCTGGAGGTCCTTTTGCTTACCCAAGAGCCCCTAGGGTAACCAACAGAAGTTGCTGGTCCAAGAGACCTTATCCTACTCTCTTTGATTTAAAGAGTCACAGACATGTTGATTGTAGCCATGTCAGGGAACACACACACACACAACACACACACACACACACAACACACACACACACACACACACACACACACACACACACGGTAGGGGGAGAAGAGGGGGGAGATAGACATGCACACATAGACACACACACACACACACACACACACACACACACACACACACACACATGAGGCCAGGGGAAAGGGGAGAGAATGAGAGAGAGTCACATACGCACACAGACACACATACCTATTCACACATATGAATGAGTCATTTGGGTTGTGTGGGGTCAATAGTGAGGAATGCAATCAACACAGGAAGCCAGAAAGTTCAGGTCCGTGCTCCGGTTCCTCTGTTCTCTAGCATAGCTACATGGGAAGTCAAGTTATAACCAGAACATTGTCTGATAAGAATAAAATCTGAACCAAGGGCACTTATTGGATCTGAGGGTGAATATAGGGCTGTTATGGGGTTGGCTCACATCCCCATCCTCCATTTGGGACACTATTGCCAAATAGGAATGAAACAGGGTTATTGCTTTTCTTCCTCAAAGATCTATGATTTCATAAACCCCTGTTGCTAAAACTGAAGGTCTCCTAAAATGAGAGTCTAGAAAAAAGTAATTTTAAAGTTTCACTAAATGCATTTAAGAGATAGAGCAAATAAATATTCTAAAATGTATTCTCTTGCTTTAGCCAGGCAGATTCATGGCTCTAAAACTCTGCTCGCATACTAAGTGCCTTCTGCATAGCTTTGTTGGGCATGAAAAAAGAAATCACTCCAGTACTGCAGTCTGCTGAAATTGAGAGTTTCACTAGCCTTTGTTGTGCGTAATCATCCTCTTGTTCAACATACTCATGTTGTGAGTGTGTGTTTGTGTGAATGTGTATGTGAGTGTGTGTGTGTGTGTGTGTGTGTGAGAGAGAGAGAGAGAGAGAGAGAGAGAGAGAGAGAGAGAGAGAGAGAGAGAGAGAGAGAGAGGAGAGAATGGAACTCAGGGCCTTGTGTATGATAACTATATACTTGACCCTGTGATACACCTGATACACCCACAATCTTCTTTCCAATTTTGAACAAGCTTTTACTTCCTAGTAATATGCTGTTGACCTTTTCAAGCACACATGCACACAGAGGCACACATACAGGCACACAAACACACGCACAAATACATACATTCACATAAAGACAGAATATTCAGACACACGCAGACAGACACACAAAGAAACACACTCACAAGCACATACACAGAAAAATTTTTTTTCTGTAGCTCTTAGGAGAATGTTGAGCTAACTTAACAAGTTACAAGCAGGCTGTCAACCTCTGTTTCTCTGTTGAACAGTTTTTCAGTGTGGTAGTCTGAGACGGCTGAGTTAAAACTGCGCAATGACATGAGAAGAGTCATGCAAAATTTGGCAAACGTGAATCTCATTCCACAAAACAGCCATTTTGAAAGCAGTAAGAAGACTAAGGTGAAAGAGGCTTGGGTAGAGATGGGAGAAAATATACTGGGCATCAGTGAAAGATCTGAAAAAACTGTGACATTTATCCTAAGGTTGGCAAGGGCCACCATAGATTGTTAGATAAATTATGTGACCTTAGACAGGGCTTGTGTCACTCATTCCCTCTTTCCTTTTATTTATTGCATTGTTGATGCTAATCATACTCCTTCTTACCAAAATAACATCTTCTCTAGATGCCTCAATGTCTTTATTGAGATTCCACCCCATCCTACAAACCTGGAGCTTGCTTCATCCCTGGGGGTGAGAGGTGACATTGCATACCTGATTCCTGGCTTGACACTTGGGAAGAGAATCTTTGTGCATTTCCTTGTTCTTGGGGAACACACCACTACTGCCTTCCTACAAGCCTATCAAGAATATAATCATGTACACAGTTGCTTTAGGGAACGAGTCCAACAGCAATAACAAAGATTTAAAAAGAACGCTGTTTGGAATCCAGGTGTGTTGGGAGTGCTAAACTCAGAAGCCAGACTGAAAACACTCAGCATTCTCAAAGAAGGAGAGTTAGAAATAAACACTGACGTCACCCTTTCTTTCCTCGGCATTGATGCAGCCCAGACGGATGATGGCCCAGCATTTTGGATTCATCTGGTTTCCTCATTAATTCTCCTCTCATTTCTGCTTTTATTATCCACAATGACAACAGTGCTCCATCCCTAGGCAGCGTCTAGAGTCATCTAACTGTCATTAAAGCAATAAAGACTCATATCTTTCTGCACAGTAAACAAATTAAACTGCTCTCAGATATCTGAACTTTCTGTTTAGAATGTGGTCATATTGTTATGATTTCTACTGTGCTTTTTAAGCCTACTATGTGTCAGCCGTAGGCAGTTACTTTATGTTTAATATTCTATTCGATCTTTGCAACAGCATGGTCAAGAGGCCAGTAGACAGGGAGAAGTATTGGTGGCCAAATTCTGGCTTCTATTTAAAGCCTATGTATGGTTAACTATTGAGTCTAATGAAGAGCATCCCAAGCTTCACCCACCGCTCTTTATGCTCCCTGTGGCTTTAGGGATTCACTGAGAATCTTCCCTTCATCACTGTGGTATGTGTTCAACATTGCTCTTATTGGAACCTAACTTGAAAAAAACCAAGCAAGGATCCAACTTCTCTGCTTTTGTCACTCTCTTCCTTAGAGTCACAAACTGTCATTGCTTGAAGGGACTTGGTAATCACATTCTCTGCATTTTATATGTTTACAGATATCTGTTTAGTTTGTATGATGCAACCATATAAGATAGATTGCTTGGTAATTTTTATAAAAGAAAATTTCAAAATATTTGAGTCATAGTGAAATGAAAGGGACAAAAGAATGTCTTAAACAAAGTGAGCAAAAAACTCAAAAGTAACTGTTTTGGTATCACATCTGTTTTTTAAATACCTGACTTGGGCATGTAGCCAGAAAGAAAAAGTCAACAATAATCAACCTTGACTGGTTTGGAAATGGCCTTAACTCTTATGGGTGCCAGTTTTCTACTTCAAGTGATGGCCCAGTTGTTAGCAGTGCTCTTATGATTGCCCCAGGGTAAAATGTGGTACTCCTAATGAAATAGTCATTTTTGCCATCTTCACCAGGTCAGCTGTGCTCGCTTGCAAGAGGCCATCATGACTGGCTTGTGGACCGCTGACATACCCTCAGAGTAGGATGGAATGAGCAAGTCATTGGACTCACCTGAGCTTCCAGTCACTATTTATCCCTATGCAACTCTTCACTAATTGCATGTGGCCTTGGATCCCCAGGAGGTGCTAGATTTTATAGGCTAGGGCAAGTTAACTGAAGCTGGTAAGCCCATCTGTAAGGCCAAGGGGGAAGCTAACATCCATACTTGTGAAGACATTTCAGGGCAACTGCTTTTGGGGTCACCAATTCTTTATCCATGCTCTACAAATGAGCTCAATAAACTCTGGCTCCCCAGGCTGTATTTTGGTAGAATTGTATTTTTATTTGTCATTGGGACCTTATAAGTAGAAATTGTTTGTACTTCTCCAGGAGAAATGTTTGAGTCAGATGCCTTATCAAAAGTTTTTGTTTTTCCTCAAGTTTCTACCTTTTGATTTTTAGATTTCTGGAATTTAAACCCAGCAGTTTTCATCATACACTTCAGTGATGTCCTTCATGCACAGACTACAAGAATGATGGACTTACTGCTGGATATGTCAGCAAAGATGCTGATGCCCCTCTCAGCTCATCCTACACACAGCGACTAACCAGTCACTTGTTTTCTCTGACAAGGTCCTGAAAAGCTCCATGTCATTTGACTGGTGGGAGCTGAGGTCACAATCTTAGAGCTTTGAACTAAAGAGAAATAACTTACTAAGCTTCTCCCTAAGTGTTGCGCCTTGAGTTTATAGAATATTCTATTTGCCACTCTGTTCTCCAAGTGTGGCCTTTCAGAGATGCTCTCTATGATCTAAAAGGACCAGAGAAGGACCCTGATTCCTGTGTCCACTGCATCTTGAGCTCTGCATCTCTGCAATGCTCGGATATGGTTAACCATTTGTTTCTCTCTCACCTTGCTGGCATGGGATGGGGGGTTCCTAGTAGCTGGGGATGACATTTTACTCTTTTACCACCAATAGACACATAGGAAGCATGGAGTGAGATGGGTGAATGAACGGACAGATTTGGCAAGAACCAAATGAGCTGAGGCTCATCCTTCCCCACCCCCCTCAGTTATTCACATAGACTTTTGTATAGCATTGCAGGCCTCATCCTTTGTCTTGCCCAATGTATATTCTCTCTTTATCATGGTGGTACAGCGTACAAAGCTGAGAAGGAAAACAAATAATATGAGCAAGAGAATGATGTTAAAGAATAACCAGGAACAAGATAATCAGAGCAGAATAGATAGCTTTGTCTCATAGATTTCATAGATGAGGAAGCAGAGACTGGAGCGAGGGTTCCCTGACTACAGACCCTGTGCCCTTCTGTTAGACCACGGCTACTGCAACAGGATCTGGAAGACACAAGCAACAACATTCTAGCTTCTTTCCAAAGGCAACAGCTCACTGTCAGAGTGAAGGAATCGCTGATAGAAACACACACACACACACACACACACACACACACACACACACACTTTTTTTTTCCTTCCCGAATCTCAATGCGGACTCTCACTTGGAGGAGTGACTCAAGCTAATTTTACACACGGCATGTTTTCCTTTGAGCCTTCTCATCCGATCTGTTCCCTGCTCTCCTAGATTGCATAAGGGACTGATGAAGTCTATGACGAGATCCGAACTTGCCTCGGCCTAAAATAATCACTGTTCTGTTTTCCACAGGAGATGAAGATATATATCAGGAATTTAACATTCTCTGAACATCCACTTTAGAAACAGGAGACATCCGTGCAGCAGGGGGTTGTGGAGGGTGGGTTGCAAATGAAATTTCTAATCAGATGTTCTCACAGAACGTAATTAACTTTAGGAAAGTGTCTTCCCTTTAGGGCTCCAGAGGCTTAAAAAAAAAAAAAAAAAGACTTGCTTACACTGAACTCTCTAGGAGCCTACTTTGTCTATGCCTCCTGGCAGGCTTCAGAGCCTAAAGAGAAGATGAAAAACAAGTCTTGCTGCTGATGGAGATCTGAGAGTGTGGTAACGAAGCTGTGGGGCAAGAGGTCCTCTGCATGTCCTCTTCATGGCTCAGCCCCAGACCCGTCAAGGTTTTGTGTGTCGCATTTTCACTTTGCATTGGGTTCTGCAGCTTCCTCAGGCGGATCTCTGTCTCTCTTGACTTACTAAGCACTCCTCTTAGGAAATCCAAAGGGGAGAGAAACTAAGAATCTATTTTAAAGTCAAAGAGACGTTCACTGATTCTGTCTCTAAGACTGCCAACCTGTGCAGCCGTGGACAGGAAACAATCTCTTTTAGAAGCTTCTCAGCTTTACCTTGGATGTTTCTAAAAGTGTTAGATAATTTATGGAAAAACAGACTCTACTTATTGTCTGCTTTCTACACCTCAGCAGACCATTCATTTTATTTTATTTTATTTTTTATTGGGGCATGGGGTTGATACAGGGTCTTTCTACATAGTCCCTGGCTGTCCTGTAACTCACTATATTACTGAGTAAACTAGCTGAACTCAAATTCACCAAGATCTGCTTGCTTCTGCCTCCTGAGTTCTGGAATTTAAGGTGTTAACCACCTTGTAGAGCTCAGCAGAACACTTACGTCATGTGCTATGTCCATGCAGTCTCTTTGTGTCAAAACCAAGCTTAGATATAATTTGGCTAGGGTATCAGCTTCCTCAGGCTGCACTAACAAAATACTGTGGGCAAAAAGCTCTAGTGGATAGAAATGTATTGATTCATTCTTCTTGAAGCTAGAAGCCTTATATCAAAATAATGACTCTGCTAATATCTCTGAAACCTGCAAAGGAATCAGTCTTTCCCCAGCTTCCAGTGGCTTTATAGTAACCTTCTTGCAATTGTATAACTCTAATCCCAGCAAAAATCCCTACTTTTTGCTTTAGGCAGGTATATGGTGCAACCTTTCTTGGTCATGGGGAGTTCCCCACGCCTGTCTGGCTACACATAGCTGTGTTCTTATAAAGATAATAGTCACATGATGAAAAGTCCATATACCTTGCCCTCCTTGTAACTGTCCGGACTCACCGGACAATCAACTGGGACCCTCGGACCCCCTAGGGAGAGAATGGGGGACAAGAGACACGAAGAACGGACAGCAAGTCAAAGAGTGTGATCAAGCTGACAAAATTTTATTTTCTCACAGGCAAATATGTACCATTGAAGCAGGAGGCTGAGTGGGGTGATCCGGGTGGGTGGTTTTCGCAAGATATCAGGAAGTCAGGAAGTTTGGCAGGGTGAGGGCCCCTGTGGTTCTGGGGCTCGGTGGAATTGTTAGGCATCTGGAACCACAAGATACTATCTGTAGACTTTGTTTCGCTCCTCCTCTGAAGGCCTCTGTAATTCCGGGAATACTAAGAACAGCTGGAGTGTACCTTGAGGGAGGGGAAGAGGTCACAAGGCAGCCTTCTGGAATGTACCCTGAGGCAAGGAGGGAAAGAGGTCACAAGACAGCCTGCCCCAGGTCCACTCAGTGTATTATACTAGGGTCTGAGATGCTTGCCAACTATGGTCTTGGCTCCTCACATTTAACTATTTGCATATGTGATGACTCTCTTTCCAAATCAGGCCATATATATTAAGGTTTGAGTATGGGTTCCACATTTACTTTTTGCTTTAGGCAGGTATATGGTGCAACCTGTAACAGGTAGGTGTCAAATCTTGTGCAGGTTTTGAATCTGGTTAGTCAACTCTTAATGTAGCTTCTGCACTGGATAGACTTCAGTTTTAGAATCACCTTCTTGGTAAAGGGAAACAATTTATTCCATTTCCTTTTGCTCTATGTCCCTCTGCAATCTTTTTTTTTCCCCTGAGCCACAGAATTGCTGTTCTCAAGGTCTTCAATCTATCCCTCAGATAACAACCTCAGTTCCTTTCTCAAATATTGTGTCTTTCTGAACAATTATCTGTCTGACTTCTGCACAGATCTCTTTCAGTTCCTGTCTTCTAATTACCCATGGGGGAAGGACCTGATCCAGTTGTCCCCTGACAGCTGTGATTTTTACATTCCAAGAAACCTCTTAGTCTTGAGCAAGGCAGGGTTCAGGCAGAGAGCTGCAGGCATTCCTGTTTACCGCAGGTCACATCTTTGCTTCTTAACTGTCTGCTCTGGCATTCACTGTTGGGTCCCATGACTCTGCAGCTAAATACTGCATCTCTTAAGGGTTTCAAATCCAGACAAATCTGGATTTGAATTTTAACTCTGGTGAACTTAATCAGTGCGTATCTTATTAGTACCCATTATCTCAAAAGAAAAGAGGGGAGTAGACACATATCCTTTGGCTATGGTGAGAGAAAAGAGATACGATGAATAAATCTGACTGCGTGCCCCAGGCCCCACGCGTGGCATAAGGAGTGGATGGCTTCTTCTCTGGCAGATATGCATATGTACTGCAGTGCACCCTGCATTCAGAAAGAGCTTTTCAAAGACAGCTCAAAGCTCCAAGGCTCAAACCTCCTCAGCTGTGATCTTTTTGTCCTGCCATTTTTTTTTTCTCTCTCCGCGTGAAAAATAAATCTATTCTTTCAGAAGTTAGTCTTACTAAGAACTTGCTTCAAAACTGTGCCAAGTAGCCAGGAATATGACAGATGTATTTCCTATGGGCCTTTTACAACTGGAATTTTCCATGTGTCAATAACTTTCTACCCTCCAGCAAATTTTGATCTTTCCTAATTCAACGCCTGGTCCGTGAAGGGAAAACAGAAAATATGAAGACCTTGAACTCTTTCTTGTGCTCCAATTCCCATGGACCCAAAACACAAACTCATTTAAAGTTGGTGTGGGGTTGTTGACTAAAGGTTGGCAGTCCTTTAACACATTTTCTTTCATTTCAGTTTCTGAAAGGGAGCAGAAGTGTTTTAGCCTGATGCCTCTTGCAAGTGACACGTATGAGAGCACTGTGTTTCTTACTTCACAGCCAAGCATGAAAAATACAGATTATGGTCAGGAAGATGTCGCTGCCCCTTGCTCTTAACTTACAGTCTTCTTATGGGGCCCACTTGTCCCTTTTATCTAGTGGGTATTTGATGTCATGATGAGATTAATAATTCAGAGAGTCTGGCTAGGACTTTTCCACTGGGGCCTATGATGCACACAGAGAGGTAGAAGCACTTCAAAAGCCTCAGGGCCCTTGACAAGGTCAATCGCCTGTGACAACTCAGTAAGCACTCAGAGTCCCCAGTAGCCCCTTTCTCACTGGGGCTGACACAGATAAATGTGGGAGTTTCTTTTCGTTAAAAAGGAGAAAAGTTTAACTTCCTTAATATGGTTACAAGTTAAATAGGCTCCAGTGTCAGCATGTTATAAACCACAGCCACGAAATGAAAATGAAATTTTAACCATGAGCTTCAAGCAATATGCAAAAGGTTATTATGGAATCAGACATGAGAGTTGTTAAGTATGGGATGAGAAACAGTATGGCTTGGTAAGTTAGGGGCTAAAGACCTGTAGTTTGTGATTATAATTTTATTAATCTAGTTGTCTTATTTTAAGTTTCAGTTACTCTACATCAAATTGCTATCCATTCTGATTCCTGTGACCCAGATAACCTTACTGACATTTTGTACAGTGGAAAACAGAAGCTCAGCAAATCAGGATACCAAGACGATGTAGTTGGTATTGGGCCTTGATTGGTGTCTCTGGAGACTTCTGTGTCTATGCACCATCCCTTTCCAGCAGTAATTAAATATTAATGACTGTGAACAGGGTTATCAGCATTTTATGTGTCTAAGGGAGCCGAGACTATTTAATCATTCTTTTTCTCTTTATTCTCACAGCCCATGGTTGCAGAAAAAAGCTGAAGCAGAAGAATGCCCCATGGCAAACACAGAGCTTGTATGGTAGAAGGGGTAAGACCAAGAAAAACGGCTGCTGACTGAGACGATCCCAAGACTCACGACTTCAGACTCCATATCTAGAATAACCATTCGTACAGTTGTAACAGCTGCCATTTGTGATTTCAACCTGGGAAAAATAGAGGCAGGAGGGCAGCTAACCTGGATATTCTATCTCCCTTAGTCTCTAAGTCTTCCCGACTAAGCTTGTGTGACAGTGGGGCTCCTACGCTGTAGGGCTCTTACCAACTAGACTTTTTGTTGTTATTCCTGCTGCCGCAACAATGGCTGCCTTTGACCTAATCTCAAACAATCCTCCCGTCTTGGTGTCCTGAGTAACTTAGATCATAGGTCCTCACCTGATATCTGGTATCTACGTTGAGTTCTATCCTGTTACAATCCGTTTTCAAACTCTGTTTGACCGGGCCTGGAAAGTCTGTTATCTTCTCAATAATCCCTTGATAAGCACATTTTCTCCTTTAACCTAACAGAGTCAGGTTCTGCTTTGTGTTCATGAGAACGCTGTCGAATGTAGCATTTCCCTAAGCCAAATGCAAGGTCAGCACACATTACATCCTTCCTAGTCTGTCTTCAAGTAACCCTTCTCCTTTTCCAAATCATACAATGCTACAGTGATGGCCTGAATAGTCCTTATTTTTGCCAAACCATTGTCTAAGGCAATCTTCATTGAATGATTTTGTGCAACTTTGAATAAGTGTCCTCAGGAATCCCCAGGGGAGTGTGATTTCCTTACAGATTTATTCCAGGAAGATGAGGGCACAATGAGGGAACTGAAGTAGGAGCAGGGATAGGAGAGGTTGTATGGGATTTTAACTGGTCAAGATTTTGAATGTAGCCAATGCACTTAATTTTTCCTCATGTTGAATCCCCTATCATATCTGTTTTTCCCTTTAGTTTTCCATCTCTTATTTCCCCCATTCTTGAAGTAGATTACAAATAAGGGATATATTTAGATATACCAGCGTCAAAATATTAATATGAACCTCCTTTGTCATTGATAATTAATTGAGCAAATGCCTCACACTCAAACATCCTAGAAGGAAGGATTGTGTTGCCAAGTGAGGGAAAGGCAAGGCTCTTATGGCAGAGTGGCTCCTACACAACAATCACATCTTCCCCAAAGGCTATAGACAGCAGCCAGAGACACCAGCTCACACCTATTCAGAACAGAGGAAGAAATGAAAAACTTTTGTGAATACTTGCTAAGACCAGCTTTTTATCGAAAACAAATGGCATCTTAAGGTCTTAGACCACATGACGGAAAGGCACAAGTGTGAAGGTCAGTCCCCCAGAAGATGGTCAGTAGGATTAGGTCCTCTCGTGTGAATTGTGTGTCTGGTTCTATGTTGTTTGCTTTCACACAGAAGGCTTCCAAAGATCCAACTGTCATTCCCAGCATGCAGCTTTCACGGAGGGCTCATGCCATCAGACACACGCTCCTGCTCTTCCCATCTTGTTACCTAGGTAACACGTGTTGCTGGAGATCCAAGATCGGTTCTCGGTCTCTGTTTCTCCCTTATCCCATCATGGCTTCCAAACTGACCATATTTAGTTCATAAGAACGTTAGCAGAGAACACAGCATAGCACACTTGCAATAGTGACCCTCCACTTTGACTCCAGTTGGTGTTGGGGAGTTAGGCATGACAGCTCTGCTCCAGAGTCATCACTAGCTTCCATGTTAATTACACTGCTGAGCTTTAAGCCAGACACACACAAGGAGGAATCTTGGCTCTGCTTACCCACAGGTATTCTTAGCAAAATTATATAACCGTGCTATGCTTCGGTTTCTTCTTCCAAAGAAGACAAATTATTCTAGTACCTTCTTCATAGTGTAAAGAGGCAATGAGAACATCACTGAAATTAGTAATCTCTGGGTTTGATTCAGACAGATTACTGGGTAAGCGTTCATCATTACGACCTAAAGTGTACAGTAGTTACCAGTAGTAACAGTGCCGTTCCCCACTGCCCAGGGGTAGGTTCTTCATTGGTGCCTATGGCTCAACACAGGATAAAAGGTCCTCAGTGGTTTTTATGCAGAGTAAAATTGGCAAATCCCCTAATAGAACTGGGATTCTTTATCAAGAGGCTTAATGTTTAGGAACGTGAGTTGTATACACCACCTTCCCTAAAGATGTATGGCTAGCCAGTACGTTTTTAACCTAACACATATTGAACATTAGACAGTTTTCCCCCCAATTCATTTTATTTGTTAATAACTTCATATATGAGCACTGCACCCTCAGCACTACTGCCCCTTATTTCCCCTGCAACTCTTGGCATGTACCCCGTCCTCCTAAATAAATATATACTATTTTCTCTCTCTCTCTCTCTCTCTCTCTCTCTCTCTCTCTCTCTCTCTCTCTCTCTCTCTCCTCTTACACACACACACACA
This sequence comes from Acomys minous, assembly GCF_964271855.1. NCBI lineage: Eukaryota > Metazoa > Chordata > Mammalia > Rodentia > Muridae > Acomys > Acomys minous. The sequence goes on along the minus strand of NC_140491.1, from coordinate 26,573,627 downwards.
CACACACACACAGAGAGAGAGAGAGAGAGAGAGAGAGAGAGAGACTGAACGCATGTATATACAACCTACTATAATATAACCTGAATATATTTAGTTTTACTCATATATTCATGGGTTCAGGACAAGTCCCTTGAGATTGGCACACCTGTGTGGGAGATGGTCTCTGGAAATGCAGATGTTTCTCCTCTCGGCGTTGAGCACCTATCCTTCTCCTAAGGTTGAACTTTGCGGCATTTCTTCTGTCCAGGCTGGCATCTCAACTGCTGTCATTATGTAGGTGTTGTTCAGGCCATCATACTGTTGCGATTTCATGAGTGTTGCTTTTTCTGTCTTTTCTAGAGGGCTGTCTTTAATTGCAGCACTGGTTTGGGGCCTCTGCATCCTAATAATATTTCTACTGCCTCTTCTGCTGTACTAATTGGGGTTTGGCAGGTTTTTAAAAAAATTAATGCAGGAATTTTCTAATAATGTAGAACTAGAAATGAGTAGAAGAAGACAAGTGAGGATGTAAGACAGTGTTTGAAAGGCACTTTGCAGAGGATCAAGAGGTCTATTGACTTTGTAACCCAGCAGGTGCACGTGAAAGCCTTCCTGCCTACATTGCAGGGTCTATAAAGTGAAAATTGTGCTTGGCTTCTCTGTGCTTCTTTCATGTACACAATGAGTCCCTTCACTCCCTGTAAACTGTTCTCTCTGCAGCTTTTCTGTTCATGCCTCAGTCCCTTACATATAGCATTCTCTTTGCCAGTAAAATGATGTCTGGCAGTTTAACTCACCTCTCAAGCCAGTGTTTAAATGTCAGTCACCTGCCCTGAAATAGGATGCTTGTGCCTGTGGAAGGCTGGGAGACACTCACTTTCTCAATCCTCTGTAATTTCTTACACAGTTAAGCACACTGGCTCACTTGCGCACCCAGAAAGTGTTCAGATAATCCTCATATACTCAAGATAAATGACCTCATCAGTAGATCAGACTGAAGGCATTCACTTGGTGAAATCCTCTTGATCCTGTCTCTAAAGACACCAGACATTTGATGAGTTGGGGCTTCCTGCTACAAAGACACTGTTTTGACTTTCAAGGCAGATACGTCAGTGTTGTGTTTTTGATTCCACTGTCTTCTATTTATGTGAAGGCGGAATCTTATTTTATTCCCATTAAGATGGTTATGGTGATAGGTATAGTCAATTTATCATATAATATTAACTATAGTTGAAGGACAAGTAATTCCTTTGGGATTCAGAAGACACTCAATGAACTTGGCTGTCACTAAATGGCTGCTTGTCTTTGGGGGCCATTTTAGATCCTCTTTCTAAGGAATGGTAGGTTTCTTCTCATTATCCACATATAAAACCTCTTTATGCAAAATGGTCCTAAATGCAGCTTAACACAGGAAAAAAAAAGTCATTTCTACATGCTACTCCGTTTTTCTGGAAATGCAACTCCTGCCAGCCGCAAGGATTATATTCCTGGAAAATAGCATTTTTGGAAAGTTTGTTGCTAGTAAAGTCAAAGTATAGTCAGAATATAGCTTCAGGGGGTGAACAATTAAAAAAGAGTTATATTTACTTTTAAAAAGCACATAAATGCCATTAAGCACATATACTTTGAAAACACAACTGCTGTGCAACAATTCTTTTTTTTTTTATGGCCTCTTCTTCTTTATATACATACACATAAACAAATAAATACATACAACCTGCTGAATCCATTTAATGTTGTTCAAATGCATATGTTTTTTTAGAGGTGAGCACATGATATTGGATAACTAATTAGGGGCTCATCTCTAGGGAAGACTGATTCTCCCTCTCCCAGCAGCCATTAGTGGCTTGCAGCTCATCATTTAAGGGTTGGGACCCAGGAGACTTTCCCTTTCCACACTGTCACGTCAACCCGAGTTATCATCACACAGGCCTTGTTTAGGCAGCAGTGCTGCTGAGCTAGCATAGGAGCTGCTTCTCTGTCATACACAGGAGACATGGTATCTCAGCAGGCGACCGAGTCCTCTGGCTCTTACAGTTTTTTTTACTTCCTCCTCCAGGACTTTCCTTGAACCTGAGGTGTAGTGGATGAGCACCCATTGGTGTGGTGTCCTCTGAAGTTATTTGTCTCAGCTTGCTGTAAAAAGTAGCTTCTTTGAGAAAGGCTGAGAGCTACACTCATCCGGCTAGACCAGGGCGCAGGATGTGCAATCTGGGCAAGGCTTGAAGTCACAATTTCTTATTCTTCTGCCTATAAATACTTTTGTTATCACAACCGAGCTGATAAAGAAACCACGGTTCAGACAATAAACGGAAAGTTTGGTTGATGATGGTTTCACGGTCTTTCCTGGCACTTGCCTGAATAATTGTTTGCGTGAACAGCTTGAATGATGCTTCTTGACATCCTCTACTGTTGTTTTGTTAAAAATTCTCCGAGGAATCAATGTTGGGTTTGGTTGTTACTTTTTAATACAGTAGCTCAGGTATTCATCTGCAGAACAGATACTCTAGGTATATCAGAATGGAATCAGAACAACATTCCTCAAATTGGTGTTTTATTTTTAAGTACTTTTAGGTCTCTATAAAACTGGCAAAAAATAATAAAACAGTTCCTTTAAATTATCTTACCTTTGCCACCCCGTCTGTGTTAACAACATTAGTATTAACATTAGTACAATGATCAGAAACAAAAAAATTACACAGAGATAATATTATATCTAAATAGAACGTTATCAAAAGTCCCCAATTTCTCTTTATGTATGTGTATTCACTAAGAATTTCATACATGCATATAATGTATTTTGATCATATTCATATCTCACTTTCTCTCCTCATGTCATTTTGGCTGTTTTTTGTTTTTGTTTTTGTTTTTGTTTTTTAAGACAGGGTTTCTCTGTGTCACCTTGGCTGTCCTTAAATTGCTTTGTAGACCTGAACTTACAGAGATCTGCCTGGCTTTGCCTCCCTAAGTTCTGGTATTCCAGATCTGTGCCACCACACCTGACCACCTGACTGTCACCTCGGTTTTTAATAACCTGCCCACTGAGACTACTTGAGGTTGCCTCTGTGCTGATGGTTGCATGGCCACCCTCTAGAGGCTACACCCCTATAGAAAACCAGCACCCACTGATTCAAATTAAAGCTACCTCTGTGTACATGGGTGCAAGACTATCACCAGTAGATGGCCGACCTCCCAGTGGCCACACCCCTAAAGAAAATCAAGTTTTCACCCTTAACAGCTGTGTCAATAGTTATTCAGCTAGAAGTAGGGCCTTGTGAGCACCCCCCATTCACCACTAGCTTGCTCTTCTCTGTATCCAATGCAGGCAACAACAGCTTCTGTGTGTTCATGAGTACAATGGTTCTATCACATCCTGAAGACACTGTTTCACTTCAGTTCTCTCTGACCTTCGGTGTCCACAATCTTTCTGTGCCTCTTCCAAGAAGTTTCCTGAGCCTCGGGGAGAAGCTGAAAAATTCACACACACACACACACACACACACACACACACACACACACACACACATATATATATATATAAAATATTCCCAATCTGAGATTACATTTTGCTGTAAGTTTACCTTAGTTATCACCAATCATTTAGTTTTGCTTAATGTTATGTTATTACCACATACAGACACAGACACAGACACACATACACACACAAACACAAACACATACACACACACACACATACACACACACACACACACACACACACACACAGAGAGAGAGAGAGAGAGAGAGAGAGAGAGAGAGAGAGAGAGAGAGAGAGAGAGAGAGAGAGAGAGAGAGAGTCAGAGTCTATGAGTGTTTGTATTTGCCACAATTGCCGCAAAAAACGGTCTTCCTATTGGTGAGGTCTACATTGGTCACTTGGTTAAACTAGTATGTGCTGTATTTTTGTGTTGTGAAGTCTCCATTTTTCTTTTTGTAAGAATAATTTGCAAGATCTTAGAGATTATACACATCGTGCTTCCCCTTAGAACAATAGTCTAATTTGTGAGCTGTGTCTGCACCACTTATTCTTCCAGTGTCTTCCTGCGTATGGCTCTATAGTTCCCTCAGTTTACTTATCCATTCATTTTTATTTTACTTGAGTCTATCAGTTGAGCTAATAAATATTTTGAATTTTTCTGTGTGAAAATATTATACTACCTCTTCAGGAAGTTGATTTGAGAAGCACTTTAAGGTCAAGGCATAACAAACATTGTCTGTTATTAATTTGTGTATCTAGTTATCCTGTGGTTATGGAAATAGAAGGGAGGAGAGGGGAGGAAGTGAGAAGAAGAAGAAGAAGAAGAGGATGAAGTAGAAGGGAAAGCCAGCCCTAAGAGGGCAAATGGAACCATATACAACAGTGCTTCTCAACCTTCTTAATGCTGTGCCCTTTCAATACAGTTCCTCATGTTGTGGTGACCCCAACAGTAAAATTGTTTTCCTTGCTACTTCACACTGAAGATTTGCTACTCTTATTAATAGCAATGTAAATATATGTGTTTTATGATGGCTTTAGGTGACCCCTGTAGGGGATCATAATCTCTTGCATTTGACCCCCAAAGGGGTCACAATCCACAACTTAAGACCCTCTGATACCAGGTATTAAAATATCCTTTTAATACTGTTCACCAAGTGAATGTGGATATCAGTGACTTGTTATATACTCTCCTGGATTAATCAGAAGAAGGAATTACCAGCTCATCTTATTTAGGCCTTTAGCAAAATTAGTAACATCAGAATAAACAACCAAACCCAACAATGATTCATTGGAGAATTTGGCCTCTGTGGTGTTGTTTCTCAGTGTCTGAAAACTGAAAGTATTTGGTGATTTGGAGAATTTCTCCCTCTCAGTTTCCCTCAACTGTTTTTATTGGTTAATGGTTTGTACTATATATTTTGTAAGGGATTTTTGAAAATGTTAAAACACTTTAGCCTCCTGTTCTACAAACTGAGAAGTGCACCAAAGACCAGGATATGCTGGTGGAATTTATAAAGCTTAGAAAAACTCTGAAAATTCCTGAAGAAAAAAACACCAAACTCTATCTACTATGCTTAATGCTTCCACGTGACCATTGCAATTCAGTTGCTCTGGGGCACATATGCGAAAGAGTTTGGTTTCAAGTCTAGCATATGGTGATTTTGGAATGAAGGCTGGATTCTTTTTAAGATTCTTGGATCGTGCATTTTTTCTGGCAAATGACAGAGGAGAGAGTACCATTATAGTTAGGGGCATTACGTAAGTGAAATCTATGTTTCTTCATTCTCCGGGGTTTCTGACATTTAGCATTCAATATAACATGTCAGAGTTGCATGCATTTCTGTATGTTTAGCTTTCTGTGTGTCTGTCCTTTTCCCTCTGTCTTTTTTCTTCATTCCTTCATTTCTATCTTCCCCTTCACACTTTCTTTTCTCTTCTCTTCCCCATTTGTATCTCTTTCAAAGTCCTTCTTCCTTCAATTCCCTGTCTCAATCTTGCACTCCTCATTACCCAGATCTGATTTTTTTTTTTTTTTACTAATGAGTTCCTTGGAGAGTAATCTGTGATCCACAAGATGAAGATTTTTTTTTCTTTTCAAAAAGTACTGTAAAGCCACAAAAGCAGAGACCATGAGAAATGGCGCTTTGTGTGACCAGGCCACATAGTTGCAACCACTCCTTTTGAGCACAATTCAAAGATAAAGCATGCATATGTGTTTCCCCCAACAGAACCTGGTTTATTTGAGTTCTCTGCATATGAGTTTCTACATGTAGAAATTAATTATTTCAGGGAGTGTAGAATCCTTTTAGTTCAGTGATTTTCAAAATTTTCCGCCAAGGGAAGTACTATATTTGGAGATGCCTGAAAGTCATTGTAGAGAAGTTTCTAGATTCTCATGCTTGTCAATTCCAACCAATAGGTTCTCTGAAAATCCCCCATTCCACTTAATTAGTGTACTTTGGACATTTGCAACACAGATATCAGACCCATGGTTGTGGGTATGTCCCTTGCTATGGACTATTAGCTGGAGTAAAATAATTAACCTCTTTGTTCAAGTTTCTTGTGTATGAAGTAGAGATGATAATACTCATAGTGTTGTATAAGAATTTAGTACTTAGTTTATTTGGCCCTCAATACCCATGTGGATCAATTGGTTCCAGGATCTTTGTACAGATAACAGAGTCTGCAAAAACACTAGTCTCATGTCTAAGATAGGACAGTATTCATTTATAATCGACAAATGTCTTCCTTATTTAAACACAGCTAAAGTAGTTAAAAAATCTACAATGTAACGGTTATCTAAATAGTTAGAGCATTCTGTTGTCTAAGGAAACAATGACAGGGAAAATGTCTGCATATTGTTAGAATTTTATTTTTTTTTTAATTTTTTGTTGTTGTTTATGTATTATGTATACAATGCACATCAGATCATATTATAGATGGTTGTGAGCCACCATGTGGTTGCTGGGAATTGAACTCGGGACCTCTAGAAGAGCAGTTGGTGCTCTTAGCTGCTGAGCCATCTCTCCAGCCCCCTAGAATTTTATTTTTTAAATACTTTTTGATCTGTGACTGCTTGAATCTGTGGATAAAAGTATCCCTGGAAACAAGGCTCTGGTTATGTGTTTAACAGCTGATGAGAGCCACAGTGTATGTTCTGTCACTGTCACTAGCAACTACACCTTCATTATTAATCATAAACATCAATTGGTCTTATTGGAGAGTTTACTTTTAAGAGAATATTGAAGCTTACACATGTAGACAGAGAGGAATTTTCTAATTTTACTCAGACCAAACAGCCTTGTGATGTAGTGAGTTAAGCTCTTCTTGAACATACTTGGTGACAAAAGAACAATTTCATCAAGATGCATCTCCCACTCTGTTGGTAATAAGCTCATTTTAATGAGTAAAAATAAATTTCTTTGTAGCTTCAACCACATGGACATTCTTCTCTCTGGAATCATGCTAATTTAACCTCTTTTATTTCCACATGGATGTTTATATTTGGACCCTGGCAAGAGATTAGCTGCACATCACTGGTGAGATCCAGCTTCTTATATACTTTCAATGAGAGGGACTTGATGCCACCAAGGGCAGCTATTTAACTTGTGGGTCAACTTTCATGAGTGGAAATTCTTCCTATAGTCCTCTCATTGACTGGAAGTGTCTCATGACTGGTACCCACATTCCATCTCCTATTCTACAAATGGGCTCTAAGATGATAAAATGGTCTGGTGTAGTAGCTCACATCTGTAAAACCAACACTTGAGAGATGGAGGTAGGGGTATTAGGATATTCAGATCACTTCTGCCTACATGGAAAATTCAAAATCAGTCTTGATTATGTGAGGCTGTCCCAGCCTGCGGGGGTTCGACTAAAACTTGGGAGGAAGTTCACCTGTGGAAAATGCAAGACACAAAGAAGGAGAGCAAGTCTGATTGATCAAACTTTCAAACTTTATTAGTCAGACAGCAGCTTTTATAAGTCAGAAGGCAGGGAAGCATGTTGCTATAGCAACCCAACTGCAGGTCTTTCTCAAAACATAAGGAATTCCAGGCAGGGTCATAATGTCGTGCCACACAGGGTATCTTGCTCCATCTTTGTCTAGTCTAACTGCTAAACCATAACAGGGTTGCTCCATCTCTATCTGTCTTTAACCTAACTGCTGACCCACAACAGGGCCAGCTAGTTTCTGGTGAAAGGCAAGCTCTGGGAAAAACAGAGCAGACTTGGACAAGATAGCTGAACGTTGGCCATATGGCCTATTGTCCCCAACATGAGGCCTTATCTTAAGAACACAAAAGGAAACAAACAAAACCCCACAAAAGTATAAGACGAGAAAGATTAAAAAAAAAAAAAGATAAAACAGTGGTCCTTATGCATTAGGCCCCTACATGAACAATTTCTTCACTGTCATCATGTGGGTTGCATAAATGGAGCTATAATGACTTTGGCTCTGGCTTATGTGTGCCTTTCCCTTTATTCTTGAGGCCTCAGAATTTCCTGAATCATTAATAGTTAGTGTATGTCTTCCTAAAATGATCTCTTCTCTTATGTACTCAATGCTGAACAAGGACTAGAGGCTTCACTCCATCCTGCCAATGATGTGTGCAGAATACTGATGTTCCCAAAAAGCTGCTATCTCTCCCAATGATGTGAACATTTCATAGAGCCAAAATCCAGCATTTGGTTTCACCATAGACATCAGAGCACTTTGAGATTCATACAGCAGCCTCATTCTCCTGTGCTATCTGCCCTAGGCACCCAAATGATGCTGTGTCCATGAGTTTTCGGGCAGGCAGAGGCAGTGTTTTTCATTTTTAGGCTGACGTGAGTTCTCAGTTTCTGTGTATTAATAACTGTAAAGAATAACTCTCCCACCCGTACCTTAAAATAGGTATGCGAGTGTGTGTCTGTTCATCTGGGGACAGGGGCTCCTGCCCATCTGCTCTCACTGGGAGGCTCCAGCTTACACACAAACTTATGAATCTTATCATTTGTATGTTGCTTGCACTTGGCTTGTGAGCTAGTCCACATGAGGAGATAAGTGATGCTGGAGCCCAGCTGTGGTCGTGGCAGAAAGTTTTCCATAAAGACATTCTGGTAGGAGTGGGCAGGAGAGCACTGGCATAAGGTGCGATCTAGGGCACGCTCAAGCAGAAAGTAATAAGCTTGAATCTCTACATTTATCTGGGACTGTAGTATAATATGTATGTACGTAAGCGTGATATGTTTTCCTGGGATATACGAGTCGAGTATAATGTGATAGCTTTAGGGAATAATTAAAATAATTAGGTTTTAAATTAGAACCATTGACTTGGAAGGGCATTTTCTAACAGTGATTTACCCTAATGCAAACAAGAGCATAAAGTCAATGCTATTTACATAGTGCAGCCTCATTCAAATTGTTACATTTAGTTAGTATTTTCATCTCACCAAGGGAGACAGCAATTGTTTATTTGTCCCTCATGATCAAGCAGCAACCACACAAACTAACAACAAAATTAAAGTCTTGTTTTTGTTTATGGTTTGTTACTTTATTCAATTTCTTTAGTTGGATTAGATGTGTGTTCTGGTCCTCAACTTTTCTTTGAATTAACTTTGAAATTGTTTAATTTATTATTTTAGATTGTTTTGTCCTTCAACACTATTTCTTATACATATGATTTATTTTTAAGTCTGTTATATCATCAAATGAAAGAATAAATACTTCCTAAATAATATGTGCAAGACAATATAATGATTGTAGTACTGTGCATCAAAATCAAATATAATATCATCCTTACTCTAAAGAAGTAGTTATATTTTAATTCTAAATAGTGTAATTCCTACTAGGATGGTAGATACAATGGGAGTAGTAGATAAGAGCTAGTTGGAAGGAAGCAATGTATAAATAGAGGTTAGCAGTTTGGGGTTGAGCATACATTCAAAGAAAATCAGACTATTGGGCTGATAAAGGATGAACTTGGCCTGAATATGTGGTTTCTCTATGTTACAGAAGGCAGTAGAGCATACATTTCACACCAATGGGTTTTGAGCAGAAGAGTCACCTGATCAGATCCTGGCTTCAGCATTTTCCCCTTTTAACTTCTGTGATGTTTTATTTTCCAAATCACAGCATAAACCATGGGTTACTTTATAGTAACAAGGTGGTTGGTGGGGAGACAATGCCAGGGGAGGGTGAACATGGAAGTATGTAGAAGTTAAATTAAACCACATACACACATATATGTATTTACAAGTGTGGGTATATGTGTATATATACATATGTATATGTATACATACATATATATGTGCATATTTGTGTGCATATAGTTGGAGATGGAACTCAGAGCCTTATGAGTAATAGAAAAGTATTCTACCCTGACATCCTTAGCCTTGCAAGTATACTATGTTAAGTTTGAAATCACATACATGAAATTCTTATTAGTGAATTCATAAAGCAAAGTTAAAAAATGTGGAAAGGTACTAACATAGACTTATGTTTATTCAGTCAGAATAGCTTGTTTCTGTTTAGGACCTTATACTGTGTACAAAATTTAAGTGGTGATATTACCTTAGAGTTTCTTAAAGATTCATTGCTTTTGAAAACATATGGCATGTGGTTTAGGATTCCCATGTTGTCTAGACTTCAAAACTGCATTGTGTGTGTATTGTAAGAAAATTGCAGCCTCATTTTAACTAGTCTGAATATTTTTAAGTCTTCAAAATTTAACTATATTTTTCCTATTATTGAAGAACAGCCTAAGCCATAGGCCCTGTTAGAGCTCTCAGCAAACACATGCACAAACAAATGAAGCGGGTAAATAAACTAAGGCTTTATTCTAAAGCTGTGTGCTTAGCGATGAGATTGTATTAATCAGGGTTCTCTAGAGGAAACTAGCTGATAGAATGGATATATATTATGAAAAGGGATTGTACACATTGGCTTAGACTACATAGTCATGGCTGTGCTGTCCAACTAAGTCAAACAACACACCAGGGAGGGTGGCAGCTTCTGTGTTCTTGAGGACATCTCAGAAGTCCTAGCTGGATGCTGACGCCTTGGAAGATTCTAGGGTCACTGGTCTTTAGTTCTTGAAGAAGGCTGAAGATGCTAAATTCTAACACCAGTGAAAGAAAGTGACAGTAACAGTAGGGAACACAGCTACCAAGAAGAATGTATACAATGACAGAGAAGGCAGATTTCTTTGGACCTCTTCATATGTGAGCCAGTGCCAGAAGAGGATGTCCAATATGGAGGAGGGTCTTCTATGCCCAGCTAATCCTTCCTGGAAATACTCTCACAAATCCACCCAGAGGCCTATATCTTAGTTGACTCAAGAACTGTTCAGGTTAACAATTAGGATCAGTTGCTGCTGAGATAGTGTCTCAGTCTTTGGTTCAGGTCTCAACTAGAAATGATCATAATGAGTAAGTTCACCCAGAAGCAGAAAGAGTCAAATGGTATATACTCACTTATATCTGGACACTAGCCCAAGGGGCATGTCCCACGAAAGTCTTCACTCACCAGGAAGGTGGGTGAGAGGGGAGAACATCCTATTGGGACTTTAGGTGAGAGAAGCATGGGAGAATGGGAAAATAGAAGGATCCAGAGGATCCTAGAAACCTACAAGGATGCTCAAACTATGGCACCAGCCAAGGACAATATGTGCAGTAAACTTTGAACCCTACTCAGATCTAGCCAATGGACAGGACATTCTCCACAGTTGAATGGAGAGTGGGGTTTGACTTTCACACGAACTCTGGTGCCCCGTATTTGACCACATCCCCTTGATGAGGATGCCTGGTGGCACTCAGAGTTAGGATAGCAGGCTACCAAGAAGAGACTTGATACCCTATGAGCATATGCAGGGGGAGGAGATCCCCCTCAGTCATAAACATAGGGGAGGGGAATAAGGGGAAAGTGGGAGGGAGGGAGGAATGGGAGGATTCAAGGGATGGGCTAACAATTTAGATGTAATATGAATAAATTAATAAAATAATAAAAAATATAAAAAGGTAAATCTTAACTAAAAGAACAGAAATTATTATTTTCAGGACTTTTCTGTACAAGGACAATTCACATGTATATACATTCTTATCTGATCCTCACATTACCTTAAAACAAATGTGGTTCCCTTGTTGCTGTACCAAGCAGCTTCTGGGGTTGGGTTAATGATGAGAAGTAATGGAGAAGAAAGGAAATGAGAGGAAAAAATGATTAAAGTTGCTTGTGAATGGACCTTCTGCTAAACTCCTTTGCACATATTTGTTCTGCAATTTTCACAGCCCTAGGAGATTGGTGTAAAAATTATCATTTTGTAGATGAAGACATTGAGACTGTGGATTGTTATATAATTTGAAATATAGTTATTGAACACTTAACAAATGCCAGGCACTATTCTAAGTGCTTTCTGACTCAACCACTCCATCTTCACAATAGCTTTGTAGATCGGTAAGTTATCACTCTAATTTTATAGGTGAAGAAAAGGGTAACAAAAAAAGAGAAATTCCTCCAACATGAGATAATCATTAAATGCATGAACTGGAAGGTAAAGCCAAATAACGTGGCTCTGTAGGACATTTAGTACTATATTTGATATTATCTTAACTGATATTTAATACCCTAAATCTGACACTCATGAAGTTTCTATTGTTTCATGATGTTGAACTGGGTTGAAGCAATAAGTTCTATTCTTCTGTGTTTCATTGCATGCCATGGATCACCTGACATATTCCACAGATGGTGATGAGGTTTGGAGAGACAGCACACATGTTGCTGCTAGTGATGTGAGCTGTCACTGGACATGAGTAAAAAAAATATCTTTTGAATTTTTATAGTACTAATCATTAAGTGTCTCTAACTCCGAACCACAATATCAGTAATATGCATCTGAACATTGATCACATATTTTTACAGTTTCCACTTGGTAATGTCTGCTGGCATTAATTCCATACACATTAGTTATTACTGCAGAAGAAACCACTACGAAACTGGGTGGGTTTAACATCAAAGCAAAGAAGATTTTTCTTCACCCATAAGTGAGACTTCTGATAGTCTGGCCTTGGGCCATGTACAAAAGGAGCATAGATTTAGATCCTTGGTTTGTGTGAGGAAGTTTAAGATGGCCTAATGTATCTGGCAGCTCATACGGGCAGTTACGTGGACTGTTTATGGCATGTGTCTGACATTATCAAATCAATCATGTCCTCTGACCCTTACATGACATTTTCTTTTTTATCCCCAAAGTAACATTTTTATTAGTTAATTGGTAGTTTTATGCACCATCCTCCCATTCCTCCTACCCTGGTCCATCCTCCCACCCATGTACCCTCCCAAAGCAAACAAACGAACAAGTCTACCAGCCCAATTTGTGTTGTCCATATAATCATTGGAGCATGGTCAAGCTCCCAGTGGCCAGCCCCTTAAACAAAACTGAGTCCTTCTCCAGTCCCCCTTCCAGAAGCCACCGACTATGAAGAGCTACACCTCAGCATCCTACCAATAACCTCCTGTCTGGATTTCATCCTTTTGGTGGGGGGAGGGAGTTGTCATAGAATCGTTCAGTGTTGCTCATTTTCAGCTATGGGTCTGCAGTCATCGACACCACTGCAAAAGAAGCTCCCTTGACCGTAGCTGCAGGCAGCAGTATGGATCAGGAGCTTCTGCATGGTTTCAATAGCAGTTCAGATTGCAAACATCAACATGACCCCTGAGCAGCAACACAGACCCCAGACATCCACATGGAGTGTGGCTGCAGAACTGACTATGCCTATCAACATCAACACAGCCTTAAGGAACAACATGGACCACTAACCTCAACATGGCCTGCAGTGGCAACATTGATCTTGTACTTCAGCATGGCCCCCTGGTGGGGAGGTAGCACAGACTGTGCACACCAACATGGCCACCTGCATGGAATAGTGGAAATCTTTTGAGGAGACTTAAGCCACAAAATGAATCATTCTTCATCTCAGATACCTATGGTTGCTCAGAGTCAGTGCAGTTGGGAAGCACGTCCACTGGCAGGGCCTTTGCTAGGTCCAGGCTGCTGGACATCACCTTGTCCTCAGTGTCGGCCATCCTGCTGGCATCTTGGGCATAACCATCATGCTTGCAGCCTGAGGGCAGCAGGGAGTATCCATGATCTTCTCCCCTGAGCAGGGTGAACAGTATAAGCTGCTGCAGCAGCAACTGCTGCTCCACAGTAGGTTCAGTTGTACCACGGGCCTAGTGGTGGCAACAGGGAGTAGTGGCCCTCCTGGTTTCCCAAAGACCAGCTCCATTCAATAGCAACATACTCCCTTGTCCATTGCAGCCACGCTCTTATCCCGGTAGCATCACTAACCCGCATCTCTCTGCCTCTCCTTCCTCTTTGTTCCACCATCTTTCCCCACCATATTTCCATGAATCCACTTTTTAAGAGCATCTGCCCATAAGACCTATCTTTTTTAAAAAAGAAGGTATTCCAGAGATACTGTGCATTCTGAAGGATCATCCTTCCTTGCTGCAGCTCCCTGTGATGCCTTCCTGGGTCTCTCAGACTCCTTGGAGCATCTCCGTGGCCCCCACTGCCTTGCTGGTGCTGCTGGCTGCCACCATCTTTCCTCTTCTTGCTTATGATTACATAGGGAAGGTCCTTTGAGGAGAAGCAGTTGATAGAGCCCAGCTTACCCCTTGTCAACTTGCAATATAATTTTATTTTTAATAATAAATATTTTATTAATTCTTTGAGAATATTTTTACAATATATTTTATTCCTATTTGCTCCCTAATACTTCCCCTCAATTGCTCCCAGGTCCATCCCAGCTCCTAAAACTTTGAAAGTAAGTGATTGAAAAATTATGTTGCAACTTTACATACTAGTGCTCTCTTGCAATATTAAAAATATATCAGGCGTATCTCCAAAACATGATGTATGTATATAGATTGGTCATTATATCATGCCATTCCTGCTTATTCCTCTGCTTGGTGAAATTTATAATGGTATTTGAAAACTAAATATACAGATGTAAAGCTAGCCGCTGTTAACTATGTATATATCAAACAAGAGGGTGATATAATAAATAAAATATAATTACTTGTTTTATTTGTAAAACTGTAATTATATCAAAGCAAATATTTAACTGCATAGCTCTCAGATTTACAAATGGACACATGATTATGGCTTTTTTCTGTGACTTCTTCAATTGCTTCAGTTTGTATTTCTGTTGCTCAACTGACAACACTTTCTTGCTTTATTTCTTCAGATAGTTATTCATGGATATGTATACTATTTGCTGTTCTCTCTGCATTTCATTTTTGTAGCTTACCATTAATCTTTTTCATATGATATGGGAACAAGTAAGTACCTCAGAGGAGTCTGTGTTTCAGACATACTCCTCATGGACCTTCAAGATATAGATAGCCAGTAATGGATGTTCAGGTTGTTGTCAGTCACAAGCAGTCCTGTCACTTTTGTCCCTTCAGTGGTATGATGACCATAAAGTGGCCACAGATTCAGCATCTTAGTTAATGGGTTTGTGGTTTAGTATCAGGTGGAGGCATTATCCCTTGAGAAATAAGCAGTCTAAGTCAAACAAACTCCTTGTGTTGGTACAGGAAGACATAGTTTTGATTGATCATGAAAAACTGTCCTAGTGAAAGGACAGAGTTGAAAGGGTAGTGAGGGAAGGCTTAGTTTTCATGTTACATAATCCCCATGAAGAAAAATCGCTTCACACTAGATCAGGAGAGCTGCCATGTTGAAATTTTCAGATGTTCCAAACTAATGATGGACATTTCTTTCCTGTCCCTTTGAAATGGGCCTACTACAATGCTTTGTAAATCCAACCTTCCCAGTTGCTTTGCTGTTGTCTAACTACTTTTTCTTTTCAGTTTATAGTCCTCTGATTCAAGGCCTTTGGCAAGGAGAAAGTAAGTGTACTTTGTACACAAAGGAGTATGGCTCATGATAACAAAAACACATATTCTACCTCTCTACCTACAGATTGCAGTCTTAGACCCTTTGTCCTCCAGCTTCCTGTGAATTTGGCCAAGGGAAAGTTTTGTTTGAGAGGAGATTAGAAAGCAGGGTGAGAATAAGTCCTACGTTTTATTCCTTCTGTTCTGTTCTTGATTCACAATGGTTTCAGCAAAGACTGTATTATTTCAAACTATATCTCTTGTTGGATGACCTGTCTGCTCAACATCCACCTTCTTCCATGTTCTAGCCAGGGGATATATTGCTCTATCCATTGTTACTTAGTCTCAGGTCACTTCAAGAGTCTTACAGACTCCTTTAACTAAACCAACACTTATATAAATGGCTTTACCCTTTCATTATTCCCACTCCCAAATACTGAATGAAGTTTGACTCCCCCCCTCCAAGATTTTAATTGATGTATTTAGTTTTAAGTAGTATGTTTTAAGCCACTGGGTATGAAATGATGGAGAAATCCAATAACTATTTTGAATTTAATATTTTCAAAAGTCTCACCTTATAAAGGGATTAGCCAATTTTTGGAGCACCAATGTAGGACCATTTACTTCCTCTTCATATTAATGTTTATGAATATACCTATTTTATCACAAACCATCTGTGTCCCTCAAACCTATGCAGGTACCTGAGGCATGATTGACAGTCAGCAACTGCTTATTGAGAGAATGATCCAGACACTTAATTGGTGTTCAGTTATATATAAATTGATGTGGGGACATGTCAAGACACAAGATAAGAATTGTGTTGCTAATAAACTGCACAGATGTCTTAATTTTTAATCCTTTATTTTCTCTAGGAAGTGGTTTTTGCTCACCTACAGGGTCAACGCTGACTCAAAAGGTATTTTTGAAAGCCAGACAAAGAGAAGATGAAAACCTGACATGAATTATGAAATATACCTAAATATACTACATCATCATCATTATATTTATGAATATGTTAAGCTTTCTTTTCTACATTCCTGCCCCAGAATTGCCTGGAGTCATTAAATACAACTCATTTTCAAGAAAGCGTTAGCTAAACATAACTATGAAAGGTGCTTGCTAGGGGAAAAAAAAGATAACATTATTTTGAAGTTTCTAGTCTTTTCCAATAAATGTCTCTGCTGTATTCTTCTAGTGACATGGTTAAGAAATAACTTCTCAAATTTTAAAATTTAACTGAAAGAAACATTTTTTTAAATTAGGGAAGCATTTAATTTGTAGCTCTGACTATATAAGGAGCATATTTTGAGAAAGTTTAGTGCTTTTTACTTGAACTTTGTTCTTTGATTCTCAAGTCACAAGTAAATGGAAGTGATAGGACTCACAGAAATTGTTGTTTGGAATGTGGTCATAAATTGAGGCTCTGAACCTTGGGGATACACTATTGACCCTTTCAGTGATGGAACTCAGGTCTCCTGGGGTGTCTTCAAGATTGCATGGACCCAAAAGGCAATGACCTCTTTGACGAGAAGATGGTTGAAAGACCTTGGTCAAAGTCATATGTAATATGGCATCCATGTCACTGTTTCTCCTGTATGTTGGTTACAACATTACTTTAGAATCTTCAAAAACACTTAATGGCACAGAACAGTGCCAAAATGGATTTATCCTTTTAGGCAATAGCCTCAGCTGTGAGATTTTTTTTTAAAATTTACTGAAGCTCAGCATTGCTGACCTATAGATCTATAATTTTGGAGATTGAGGACTCTACTTGTACGATAGATGAAGCAAAACAAATCCGTAGTGGAGAGAGTGACTATAGAACAATACTAGCTTCGACAAACATTTGCATTAAGACCTGCATGGTTCTTCCAAAGGATTGTCCTTAGAAACTGCAGCTTTCATCAGTGACAAACCACAAACATATGAAGTAAGCATCAAAACAAACCTGAAGATTGCCAGAGGCTCCTATATTCACACAGTGGGTTTTAGATTCCCTTATAGCTGTATAATTTATTTTAGATTCTCAGCCTCAGTGGTTTCATGTTTTCCTTTACATTCAACATTTACTCATGAATCAGGAATTACTCCTGACATTGATATAGTGGCTTGAAGCAGTATTATACTGAGCATTTGAGGAGTATATGGCTTCATGGGATAGGTAATTAAACATTAATACCAAAGGTAGGAAATATGTACAGAGATTGTAAGTCCAAGGTGCTTGATAGGGCACCTCAGCTCCTCCTCAGGATCAGGGAAACATAATTAGGAAACTCCAGGGTTGAATTATGGAGAACATTTATGAATAACCTAGGCAGGGAGACAGAATTAAAAAGCTACATAAGGAAGGAACTGGGGTGCAAAAATATGAGTTATTCTTCAAGTAGTAGCTCCCATTGGCTAAAGCATGTGCCAGGCATTTAAATACCAGTGAAACTGGCAATAAATGCACATCAAGGATGTAGTGGAGGGATATCTGTGATTAGACTAGATATTCTTAAACAAGAATCAGTGACTAAAATCAGATCTGTGTTACTTTATAACTATCAATAAACTATAAGATTTTTAATTGCATAAAGTCCATGATAAAGACTTTTTCATTGCTTTCCTAGAACCTAGAACACTTCTTGAAATCTATTTGTGCTTCTCAGCTAAGTCACCTTGACAGTACTGAGTCTTATGAACGAGTTCTGGTTGATAAGCCATCACTAATAACTTAGCAGCTACCACATGCTGCCAAGTCTTCCATTCTCATTTTCATGTTAAGAGCTACATTCCAAAGGCATTGTCCTTCACTTAATATAATCCTCCTAAGGGGCCAACCCTGACTAAAATGGAACTTGAGTCTGCTATTTCTCTAGGGCTCAGTAGTTTCAATGATTGACTTTCCACTGATTTAGATTCTCTCCTGGTAAATTTCATTTTTTCCATTTAACTATCCAGAGTTCACAGCATGCAGAGGCTCCTCATCCAAGACTGTTATCAGAAGAATTTACTTTCTTGTGGTTGTACGATTCACATCTTACAGATTATATTCAGTCTTCTAAGACATTTTTTGATACTTCCCTCTTCTTTTAATGGTTACAACCAATTTGGCTTGACTCTTCATGATAATGTCCTTTTTGATTACCTCAAGAAATCTGAGTTACTCCTAACTCTTTTCTGGATCTGAGCACTTAATGATTGAAACATTGAAACATATATATATAATCTCCAAAGACTTCTTCCAGTCCTAAACTCAGAAAAACAAACTGTTCATTCAATTATATTTTCATGGCCATTTCATGATCAGTCTTAATTTGATAATAGCATTGTTATTGAAATTGAGAAAAACAAATCCCACAAGTTAGACATTAAAAGGCATAATCATTTCAATGCCATTATGTTTTAGTCAAAATGGAATATGATGCTCATTAATATTTTCAGTTCTTAGAGGTCCCAGGGGACTTTCCTTTCCACCATGCATTGAGAATAACTAATGTTTTTGTAAGTCCTCTTTCCCAAAGATGTTACAATAAGGTTAGAAAATAGACACCATGTGGATTAAGTGTTCACAGGACCTATTTTCACTTTCCTTGTAGGAAAATGCCCTAGGAAAAGCAGATTAGAATATTCACCACACTAGTATTTTAACATCTTGACAGTCTGATACATTGGGGCAGCAATGCAGAGGCAGTGCATGAAAGCAGACGTATGACAAGGATAAGGTGCTCAGGAAAGAC
Organism: Acomys minous; assembly: GCF_964271855.1. NCBI lineage: Eukaryota > Metazoa > Chordata > Mammalia > Rodentia > Muridae > Acomys > Acomys minous. Next base: position 26,554,561 of record NC_140491.1, on the reverse strand, counting down.
AAGGAACAGACTGAAGTTGTACCAAACTTCTTCAAACTAATGATTTAAAATAGGAGATGTATACCTAAGATTCTCAAGGAGCCACGTCAGTGACTTCACTTTAATTTTTCACGGTTGGTGGGAAATTTAAAATATAATTATCAAATCAATGAACTTTAAAATGTTGTGGAGATGGGCAATGTGTAAATAGACGTAGAAAAGATAATCCCATCAAGTAGTAAGAGCAAATAGCTCGAAGATGTCAAGAGACAAGCCTAATTGCCATCTAAGAAAGGGGGTACCAGGCATGAGAATCTATCTGTGTGGTTCTCACCTTGTGTGGCACAATGCTTTATGAGTTCTTGAGAAAAACTGACTGCTTGGCATCATTCCCATCAGTTTGGAGGCTATAGAAGTCACTGTCACACTTTTTATTCCAGGTGACACGAAAGCAAGGGAACACTGAACATTTGGATTATAAGACTGAGATCTCATATTCAGGCTAAAGAGAGCAGAAAGATTAGGCCAACAGGGTCCTCTTGGTAAATAACACAAATTAAATTTTATATTATCCATGCATAAGAGGCCTGTGGTAGGTGCTCACCATACACTCTAGCGAGAATGTTTGGTCTGGCAGATGAAGGCAGAGGAAGACAAACCATGGAGCTAAAATAAACTAGTGTAGGACCAATGCTCAGTAGCATAGAAAACAATAGGAAAGACAATCATTGACTGAGTAGAGAGAGCAAGGGAAGAAAAATGCTAAGTAAGGTCCATGGTATTAGGAGTTCTGCAGAAATGAAAGGGCACCTCAATCAATTTCTTTCAATAACATATTGCCCTTAAGATTCTCTGTTTTAAATGCAGTGATTCTTTGAAAAAAAAAAAAGCAAAAACAAAATACCCTAAAGAGCAGCTTCTAAACCTATTTAGCAACCAGTGCAGAGGTATTTCAGCTGGAAAGACTGAATCTACATGCATCAGCTTAGTGTTTACTCTACCTGGAATTGAGGTCCAAGAGGGAGCAAGGACATGAGGGTTCTCATCATGCTGTGAGACCCTCCACCTCTCACACTGTCCGTGCATCAATCAGAATTACCTCTGGATTCTCTTTCCCCAGGTAATGGGATTGTTTCTGGGCATGAAACTACCCTGACTCATGCATGGTCACACTCTCCAAGCCAACAAACCCAAATCAGCCTATGAGCATGAAGAAACTCTGCTCACTAAGAGTGATCTAATATAAAAGTAGTGAAATAGATGTCAGCATTCCAGGTCTTCTGAGGTTACTGTTGGTTTTCTTTTTGGTAAAATTACATGTTCACCTGTACGTGTGTTCTCTCTTCAGCCACTGCTTGCCAATCTCCTGCTTTCAGAAAGCCATTGCTTGAAGTGTCCCTTAGTTCCATAACATTAAAGCCATTCTCTCCCTTTCATGATCTCATTTATGAAGCTCAACCCAAGTCTGATTCATTTTCTGTGATATGATTTGTCACTAATAGATTCGTGCTGCACATTTCTTCTGGGTCCATCCTCTGAGAGCTATTGAAGTGCCCCCAAGCTCCTACGGTTGCTGAATTCACCTTTCTCATCAGTCATGGTTGGCACCCCTTATCTGGCCTATTCAACTGTTGGAAATATCTAAGATCTTTACCTATTTTTCTTCCAGATGGGTTGGAGACACTTGGAAGGTACAACTGTGGAGCCACAAGGAACGTAAAAAAGATGCTAGCATTGAGGAAAGTGGGCAAGGTATCTTTACTAATTCTTTTAAATTCTGTGACAAGAATATTCACGTAAGATAAAAGTGAGAGGATGAAAACCAGGGCAGAATTAACCAAATAAATAAAAAAAAAAATAAAGAGAATGATAGAAAAACACAGGAATTAAACTCCAATTTAGGTGTAGAATAGTATAGAACTTTTAGAAAAAATTCTTATGCTGAAGATAAGACAGGTCAAGAAAAATGTGCGATATTATTGAATCAGGATTGCAAAGCTGGGGGAAAAACTAGAGAAAAAGGGATGTGAGGACCAATCAAGATAGTCATTGATTAAGTTTGTTCAGTGAGTTCGGCATGCTAAGCTCACTGCAATTGCAGGTTCGTTTAGACATGCTGTCCCACTGTCTTCTGTGTATCTTCTGTGTACACGGATGTGGTCACATACAACATGGGTGAAATGATACTGGCTTAAAGCAGATACTGCCTCTGTTTTTTGTTGGGAACTTTTCCTTCTGTGTTTTCTGAATTCCTGCTGTCTCTAGATCAAACACTTTCAGATATAGCTGCACTGATAAGTGCATAACTTCAAATTCAACAGACACATTAGGAAGAGTGTTGGGATATTATCAAAAATAGAGAGAGGGATGAAGTTATGTCATTTCCAGGAAAATAGATTCGACTGGATAATCATACTAAGCAAGCCAAGAGTGTAAAAATGACATATTTCTCATGCTTTCTTGTAGTTATGAATATATGTATATTCATTATATATGCCACAAAGAGAAGAAGCACAGAAAAATTCTGTCGATGTGTGCAAGCCAAAGCTCTCAGGACTGATGCTGCTTGAAGAAGCAGGCCGAGCAAGGGTAGGGTGTGTCTTGCTTGTGGAGAGAGAGAGAGAGACAGAGAGACAGAGAGACAGAGAGAGACAGAGAGAGACAGAGAAAGACAGAGAGAGACAGAGAGACAGAGAGACAGAGAGACAGAGAGACAGAGGCAGAGGCAGAGAGAGAGAGACAAAGAGAGAGACAGAGAGACAGAGGCAGAGACAGAGAGATCATATAGGTACAGAGGGACTGAAAGATAAAAAAACACCATCTAGGTGGACAAAGAAGACTAATGAGAGGTTAAAAATATCCAGGACAGAGGAGTACGGGGTAGGATATTCTCAAAATATATATTTGGATGATAATGGCCTTATGTAGCCAACATAATAAAAATATTTCTTTTCATTAAAAAAAAAGGACAAGAAGATAAAAATGTATTTGTGTGACAGAGTTTGATCTGTCCTTTATTCCTTACAATATTATTCAAACAATGGGAGCATAAATCTTAATGACAATTTCTACATTTCTTTTGGTTACAGTCTTATAAATAAAATATTTTTCACAAAACCCAGACATTTGGCTCAGCAGGTAGGGAGGGACATGTACTACTGTTGCAGAGAACCTGAGTCTAGAGAATCCACATCAGATGGCTCATAACCACCCGTAGCTTCAGGTCCATGGGATCCAATGCCTTTGTGAGAACCTTTCTTATGTTCATACCCTATGTCCATACCTAGTTGCACATACATACACGTAATTACAAGTAAAGCCAACATCCCTGAAATTTGCTTGTCATGAGAACCAGTGACATCAAACGATGGTTATGGGTAAAGAACCTTGACTTTGAGTCTTGGGTATTATGGCTTTGCAAGCTATGCACAGGAGTGTGGGGTGCCCAGGACCAGCATCATGGAGGCCTCACACGGGGCATGGATTGTTCTCATGTAGCCTTTATTGAAGCTCCCCAGGGCATAATGGAGCACAGACTTTAGGAGGTGGCTCTTATGATGGCTGCTCAGCAGAGGCAAGTTTCATAAAGAGGCAGCAAGTTGAGCTCACCACTTGGTTGGCCTGCTTCACCCCAGCAGCACCAACCCTGGGAGCTGCAAGCTTGCTTGCACACATACACAGGGTTTCTTTGTGGTTCCTCTCTTTATGACTGTTAAGTGCTGCTGTGATGCTTAGGCTCTGCACACCGCAGGTACTGTGGTGGCAGCCTCTCCATTGTTGAGAGAGAAGTCGAGGACTCTCTTTTGAAACTCCCTTTCAATGGGGTAACTGAAAAGATCCGAGGAAGCTACAAAACTTGTAATTTCTTTTAAATCTTTTTGCTAAACCATTTAAACCTTGTTTTTTGCTATAGTCTCATGTACCCTTGCCTGGCCTCAAACTCACTAAGCAGAGTGACCATGGACTTCTGCTCTTCCAGTTCCTGCCTTCTTGATGCTAGGATTTCAAGCATGTGCCACCGTGACTGGTGTTAATGTAGTACTTTGGATCGAATCCAGGGCATTCTGTGTACTAGGCAGTTTACCAACTGAGCTATGTCCCCAGGCCCTGAAGCCCTGCAATTTTTTTTAAATAAAAAAAGAATAAAATTAAAAACTGTAAAAGGAATAATACCTTTTTAAATCAGTAAAATTTTACTTCACAGCATGCACAGTAAATATGTACAAATTCAAAGTGATGTGATTGGGTGCCTTCCCAAGTCTTCCAGGCTCCGATTAGACTGTGTGCCTAAGCGATGATTGCTCTGGGATGGGTGAGGCATTTGGAGAGCTGATGTCTACGTCTATACTGAGACCTGCTTGCCTCACCCTCCTCTCTTACTCATCTGAATCTCATCATGAGTGAAGGTCTTCATTCTCATGTCTAGAAGAGATGGTCCTAACCCTGACTTGATTCTGACATTGCCTTCAGCAGGGCAAGAGGCTGAACAGAGAGAATCAGCTCATGACTTAAGTTCACACCTTACAAAACCTGTGTGTTGAATGTCAGCATAATGATGAGAATATGATGGCACTTGTCACCTCGCTGTCTCCAGACTGACATTCTCTCCATCTCCTAGCCCAACAAGGAAGACATATATCAAATGATGTCTTAATACTGTTTCTGTCCCTGAAACCTCATATTTGGAACAAATGTACATTACTGATCAGAGATTTCCCCAGTGGGACCTCCTGGTCACCCAGGTCAGAGCTACACAGGAACTTACTAAAAACTCACATTTAATTGAATCATAGAGTCTGGGCTAGGACCTAGCAATCTGTATGCTAACAAGTCCTCTGGGGAATTACAATGCATGCCCCAGTTGGCGAAGCTCTGGTGTGGATCAATGGGCAATACCCCTTTCCAAGGAACAGCTGAGTCATTAACCCCTGGGAACCTCAGTTTCTTTATGCACACAAATTGAATAGTTATACCTCTTTAAAATGATTATCATGAGTTTTAAATGCCATATGAATGCCCAAGGCACCGTAGGTGCTCAGTAAATGCTAGCCCAAATTAAAAGACCAGGAAGCTTGAAACGTATAGTACAAGGAAAAAAAAAAGAAAGAAAGAAAAAGAAAAAAGAAGATGAGCCTTAGACTTCATTTTTTTCCTTATATAACATCTTTAGCATTATATAATGTGCAATTTGCATGCAAAACATCCCACCCCAGGGCCTCATAGAAGCCTTGAAAAATCCAATATTATGCAGACAGCCAGAGCTGGCTGCTAAACCAGGCTTAGAAACTAATTTTCCCTCTTTAAGGAGGTGACATTTGCACATTCAACACAGCAGCAATAAATTTAGGCTTTCCTACCACCCCCTGCTGTACATGGAGTTATTATTTTTATCAATAGTGAAGTTATTTCTCTTGCAGTATTTGGAGCTGTTTTTGAGCCCCTCTCACGCCTTTCATCCATACTGTAGTTATCAGCAAACAGCTCATTAGAAAAACAACAACAACAACAACCTAAAATCATTTTAATGGCAGAAATGTGATTTGAGCATTTAATTAAGCTCCAAAATTACACTTTTCACTAATAATTGGGAATACACTCCATGTCAATTAAAAATGGATTAACAGCAAAGGCTTGAACATTTGGACTTAAACACAGCCTGAATTTTGAAATTGTTTTTATTCTCAGAGTACACCAGCGTAAATACTCAGAGGAAACAAAGGAATGCTTCTTCTCCTTTGGAATTTTCTAGAGACTCAGAAAACCTTTTCTTCTTCACAGATGGTTTAGTGCTGATGTTGGCAGCATTATCTATCATGTTCATTGGCATACAGGGATGTAAGTCACTGTAAACACGAAAGCAGATAGGTGGGTGCCGAAAGGATCATGGGGCTAAAATTCAAATAAGGGCTAACTGATTAAAGGACTTGCCCTTTAATTAAAGGGTTGAGTGAGAGACCTTGCGTCCCAAGAATAAAACAGAAGAGCAACGAAGGGAGATTCCTGACATCACCTCTGGCCTCTACACCCACGGGCATGCATGTAAGTGGGTGCCCATGCACGTACCAACCTGCCTGCACACCACACAAAAAAGTTGGAGAAAAAAGAAAACAGAAGACAGAAGGAAAGAAAGAAAGAAAGAAAGAAAGAAAGAAAGAAAGAAAACAGTAAAGTCTGATGTTTCAGGTCTGATGCTAATGCTAAATTAGACCCTGGGCCAATTGAACAGAGGGATCATTTGAACTCAACTGAACACTGAGAACATTTGAAGTCCACAAAAGCCAACATCCCACTGTTGGGAAACCATCAGTCAGCAAACACTTGCAGAACAAGACATCATTACCAGGCTTGGGTCTGCTATCTTGAGCAAGTGCTTTCTTAGGAACTCTGCCTGGGGACTGGTGGCATCCGGACCAGGGTGGGTTTGTTTGCTGCTGGCACTGTTGGGCCTATTAAACTGCACTTGCAAACTCATGAATTTGAAGTGTGAACGTGCTCCCACTCTTGGCTCTGCGGCGGATGCAGGAGTGTGGCTGGCAGCCCCTGCTGCTATTCTTGGCTTCGCTGATTCTCTCCTACATGAAATCTCAGGAGGAACTTCATGTTCTAGCACATTGTAGATGAACGCAAGAGAGCATGTAACAGCACCTAGGACGCAAATAACTTTGTCTTTTGGGTATAAGCAGAGTTTTGGAAGGAAGAAAGATAGGAGAGAGCCAAGGTCTCCAACTCATTCAGAATATCCTAGAGGGAAAACATCTTGAAAATGATGGTCATCTTAAAGAGTCCTAAAAGTGTTATCTTTGTCCTCCATGGGAATCTCCGTAGCTATGCCTCTTGGGAAGCTGTGAGCTCTTCGTCTCTTGTACTCTACCTCTGATCTTTGCACTTCCTTCTCTGTTTCTCAGGCTTTTATTTTATTTTGTCCTTCCTTTCTGGCTCTGCATTCCTCTGCTTGCCTCGTGTTTCCTCTGTCTAGTTCTGTTGTTATTTGCTCTGTCAGATGCAATGTGGTTCTTTCCACTCTTCTTCTCAGCCTTAAACATTGAGCGTCTCCATTTTTGTCTTGCAGTGTCTCCATGGCTCTTGCTGCCTCTTTCTTGCTGACTTTCTTCCTGTACTCTGACTTATTCCCTTACTTTCCTGCCCTTTTTCATTCAGCTATTTCTTTTACCTCCTCTTTTAATTGCCCCAAGATTCATCAGACCAGTTTCACCATGGTCACACAAGTTCCAGGACACTGGGAAAAACAATATTGTTCAAAATGCAGTTATGACCCAGGATGATGAGATTCCACAGAATTTCTTATCACGCCTGCTACCCTATGCATGACCACTGTTCATCTATGCACGTGCATCCCAGAATATGAGAATAACCAAGGTAAGAGAAGCTTCACAGCATATAAGGTATGTTTCCCTTTTCCCTCCCATAAAGAAACTGAGGACCAGATGAGAATAGGAAAAGAACACAGAGGTAACTTATTTCAGAGAAAAGATTGATATCAGCAAGTTTTTAATTAAAGGTGAAAGTTCAAACACTTATTTGATTCATCAAGTATTAAACTGTGAATAATTCAACAACTATTTAGTAAATCTTATTATATGAACTACTATGTTCCAGATCAGTATAGGATGTCTACAATGCATACTCAATGCATACATGACCTATATGATGAAGCTATGTTCAGGAGTTAGGAACCCTTATCGTTTGCATTGGAAACGCTCCTCCTCCAAGTGACATGTGACAGAGGATAATATCTCTAGGTTGTCACTGTTGGTATGTAGTAGAATCTTCATTAGACAGTTTGGTGAGAGAAAGTTGGGCTTTTGTGAACACGATCTTGAAGAAGAGTGGGTCCCTGACTCCTACTCTTCTTCTGTCTTTCACTCCTGGCCAGCAGAATACGAATAGTGCTCTGTCGTGGGATCTACACAATGACGCACTTCTTCTCTGACACAGAACTAAAAACAACAGGGTCAAAAAGTCATGAGCTAAAACCTTTAAGACTGATAAGAACCTTTTATTTTTAGAATGCTTATATCAGATATTTTGTAACAGTCATTTTAAAAAAGCTGATGAACATAGGGGCACAGAACTGATATGGGTGTAATGGATATGAATTTGTCAGTTTATATGATCATATGTCTTTGTACACATGAGTGAAATTCTCAGTAATAAGACAATTTGAAATCCAGTTGGCTAATAGTTTTAGGGCTTCAGTTAGAAGGTAAGAATATTCTTTGCCTCCAATGTAGTCTTAGGGATGTTTCATTTGAATATCATAAAGGAACACTTGACAAACACATATTAGTAGAATCACAGTCTCATACCACATCTGACCAGAAAGAAAATGGAAAAGTAAACCCTCATAGCATCCATATTCTTAATGATTGTATATTCAAGAGTGATATATGGTCATGTGCCCATTAGATCTTTTTTTTCCTTTTGCCTGTAGGAAAATAACCCAGAGAACTTCCTGTGTAGAATTATGTGTCTAGGGGGAAGTGGCAAACATTAGAGAACGCATCCTTCCCAACATCTTAGTGATGCTTTCAGCTCCTTCACCTGCTCAACCAGTATGAACAGTTCACAAGGGTCAGGCTGCTTTTCTTGTGGGCGGGAAATCCTAGTACATAAGGGGAGGCTGACTACTAACTGCCTGGGCCAGCTTTGTAATATGTGCACTTTCCATGGTGGATATGATTGCTCAGGACAAATTTGGCAGTGGTGGTGGTGGTGGTGGTGGGGTGAAAAAATTCTCTAACAACAGTTTGTAGATCTTCAAAACTTAGCTCTATTTGACAGCTCAAACAGGTGTTATGTCTGTGCCATAAAAATCCCATCAGTTGGACCCTTGCCAGGAGGGCACATCAAAAGTGAACAAGTAGATGGTGAGGAGGTGGGTGAGGGGGAGAAGCTGAGCAGTGTGTGTGCTATGAAGACAGTTGGACCTGGAGATTGATGGTGCTCAATGTTCTTGCTCCGTGGGAGATGGTCAGTTGCACTGCCCATCAACAGAGCCAGTAACAAATGCAAGTGCCAGTATCCTGTGCCTTCCGTCTTTGAGAACACCAACCATTGTGTGAATTGCTGTGACTGCCAGAGCTGGATCCTGTCCCAGGAAGAAGAACAGGACCTGCAGAGTGGAGACCCACAGCTGACTTGACATGTCCTGCTATATTACTTCTCATCATTGCCCTATCGGCTACCCTCTCTAGCTTTTTGTGGTGGTGGTTCAACCATGAGACTGGACAACTCTATTTAACTGAAAATGTCCCCCAAAGTGTCATGTGACACTCTGTCTCCAGTGGTTCAAAATGTTGAATTACAGTTTTTCTGTGCTGTGTTTAACTTTGGCCAGGGATGTATTTCCTTGGAATGTTGGGGTTGTACAAGCATTTAATCATCCTACTTTTCAAAAGATGCTGTTGCTGACATGGTACAGGCAGGCGGAAGATGCGAAGAGGCCTACCACCCACTACCAAATGTCAAGGATGAGCGGGTACCACAATGATGAGCATGTATGTGGTGGGGAATTGGGAGAAAAAGAGAAAGTGGGACGTTTTGTGTACTCTGAGGGGAGGTGAAACTGGAGACATAAGGGTGGTGAGGAACAACCTGATGTGACTAGCCTGTGCTGCCTGCCTGCTGGGGCCATGGTGATGTCCCAGCCCATCTGTAGCTGAGCACCATGGTTAGGGTGTGTGGCTCTGCTGTGGTAAGGCATATGTACGGATGTTAGTTACTCATGTTACTACCAAAGGAATGCTGCCCAAGGACTGCACAGAGCTGACCTCTTCAGGGTGTGAGATCCTGAGAGCTAGAGCTGCCTCTTAGTGGCTACAGCAGTTAGGACAACATGTCCTACCCTGAGTACAGGAGAAATGGCCTTGCCCTTCACCACATGCAGCGGACTGTAGAACCTTCTCCTTGTACCTTGCATGGGCAGCAAGGAAGAGCTGGCTCTGGTGACATGGATGTGGGAGAGTTGGCCTGAGGGGATGAGAGTGGGTGAGCTGGCCCCACTCCTTTCCTGAGAAGTGCTGAAGAGCTGGCCATAATGGCATGTAGGTAGAATGAAAACGAGGATTAGAACACTTCCATGGTGCTGACATGGACGGATCATGTTATCTTAGGCCACAAGTGGGCAGTTCGTTTTCTGGGCTAGAAAGCTTTGAAGTCAGAAACTGAAAGGTGAGATGGCAATGGAGACTTGGCCTTTTGGTGAGGACAGTCAGTATATGGTAGGGGAATATGGTATCATAACAGTAGGTCGCTATTTGCATGTTTCCTTAAAGCAGCAAGGGATGCCAGATGTGATGGCATACAATTTTAATCCCAGCACTTGGCAGACAGAGGAAGGCAGATCTTTGAGTTTGAGGCCAGCCTGGTCTACAGAGTGAGTTCCAGGAGAGCCAAGTCTACACAGAGAACCCCTGTCTCGAAAAACAACAACAGTTTTTTAAAAAGCAGCAAGAGACACTTCAATAAGACCGTGCTTCCTCCAAGAGACAAAAACCACCCAATAAAAATTCCAATACCAGGTATGAGAATATCTCTTTAGAACTGATGATCAGAGCTGTCCAAGAGACTCCTAAACCATACAGCTAATTGCTAGTTCCTTCAGTTACCCCCTTCCCAGAGGTGGGAGGTATCTTCCTATTACCTAAGACACCATGAATTTCAGACAGAGAGCCCAGAGACCTCTGAGCTGGAACTGAGATGAATTCCTCCTCCTGGAAGGCTAGCCTTAGCGGTACCAAAGAGACTATGCAAACAAGCTACATTACTACATTACATTAAAGCCCATGAACCACCACAGTGACCAGGATGGCACTATATTCCTAAGTGTTCAGGATTGGCACACATATCTTGGTGGTAACCAACAGTTGTAACTATACCTCAAACCCATTTAACAAGAGAGAACCCATGCCTGGTACTAGACATCTGGCCAGCCACCCATGGAGCACTGTTGAAGAAGAGGCAGGAAGATTGCAAGAACCAGACAGACAGGGCGTTTCCTGTGGGACTGCCTCCTAGTAATGTTAAAAGCTACAGCTATGAAATATCACCAGTACGACTGCCTAAGCATGAGAGGAACTAGGGAAAGCTAACAAGACCTCAACCCTGTACAAAGAATTACAGACAACTAAGGAATGCTGAGAGAGGAAGAAGTAGCCTTCCTCAGGGAAGAATACACCAACTGGTTATCCAATAACAAATGGTCAGCTCTCAAAACATATATACAAGTAACATTATACTGACTGATGATGTTATACTTAGGACTATATCTGCATACAACATCAATTAATAAAAAAAAATGTGACCATGAATTTGAAAGAGAGCCAGGAGGGCTTAAGGGAGGAAGGTGAAAGGAAAATCTTCATTATAAGCTCAAAAATAAAATAAATATTAAAAAGAGAAATATGAATCAAAGACTGTGTTTTTTTTAAGCATGTAGAAGAAACGAAAAGACTAAATGAAGGACAGTGGGGTACTCAGGGCACAAAAATTCAGACACTGCACATACATGACTTGAGAGCTGGCATGTCAGTATCACTACACTCAAGGAGAACTGTGCAGCACACCAATATCCCACTCCCAAGACAAAGAAGCTTGAGGGATTGTCACCTCCACAAATCCTTTATGGCTCTTGATCTGATATTGTCATGAGTTTTGATCCTGGAATGTGTAAAGCTAATTTTTCAAGCGAGCAACTATGGAGACCACAGGAGTCTTCCCCTGGGTCAGAAGTTCTTACCTAAAATGTTGCACCACAAGGGGATATTATCTCTTTGTTTGCAGTATCTGTTCAGGTTTCTGTTGGGAAAGGCCCCATCTGTCAGGCAAGAGTAGCTGGGGAGGTTAAAGTACATCGCTGCCCCTTTCCGTATTATCATTTCCATTGCATGGTGTGCAATTGAGAGGCCAGGAAAGCTCAGCTTCTCTAGACGTTTCCCAAACCACATTCCCACCCGAATTCCCTGACCAAGTTTCTAACAAAGAACCTAGCTAATTCTGAAGCATAGTAATGAGTGGGAATGAAGATGGTGGCATTTTCCCCTGTGTAACTGAAGTGTTTTGTGCCAACGCTCTTTACTCTAAGAGGTTTTTAATGCAGACACAGTAGGGAGAGGCTCATTCTCTCTCTCTCTCTCTCTCTCTCTCTCTCTCTCTCTCTCTCTCTCTCTCTCTCTCTCCATGTGTGTTTGTATAATCATGCACGTGCTTGGCATATGTGTGAGTGGGTGAAGGTGACTTGACTTAATTACATGCCTCATTCATACAGATTGAGGCAAACAGAAATTAACTCCTATTATTTCACTGATGTATGTTATCATCTAAATTTTTAACATGCCATCTTTGAGCATGCATCCTTTATCTACAGTAGCCATAATTGCAGGGCTGTTCCCCTAATAGTCTTCTTTAGAACTGTATTCATAACATGCTTCTTTGCCAATCAGGATATTCAGAAAACAACAATTTTCTGATAATTAAATTTCCTTCCACAAATGTGGGTTCAGTTCCTTAAAAGCTGAATGATTCAAGTAGAAAAATATTTTTGCCCATGGAAATGTGGCCCCTTCCCAAGCAAGGAATTTAACACAGCAGATCATATAGTTATTTGATACCTATCTATGAAGTAGCCAACTGTGTGCTGTGTGCCTCAGAGCCTTTCCTCCACTGGCCTGACCAAACACTTACCACCTTCCTAGCCCAGCCATATCAAACACTTAGCAACTTAAGTCTCAAGACTGACTGTCTCTCTTATATAGTTAGAGTCTTTCCTGTCAAGATTATTTCATTGTTCTTTTGTGACTGTCTTTGGGTCTCTGTCTTCTGATTTGTGAAAGTGGGATATTAATAGTACCCACTTCCTTGAGTTTCGTTGGGAGTAAAATAGTCAATGGCAAGTTCGACTCTGTGGTAGCACAGTTTTATCAAAAACAATCATGAGCTATACTAAAGCCATGGAGTTGTCACATATGGATTTTTTTCCCCTGGTAGTTTTTGCAGTCTTAGGTCTTAAGTTTAAGACTTTAATACTCTTTGAGTTAATTTTTTAAATAGTCTGATAATCTACATTAATTTCATTCTCCTGTATAGGGGTAACCATTTGTGTCATCAGCACTTACTGAAGAGACTGCCATTTCTGTGTTGTGTGTTCTTGGCAACTTGTCAAACATTGATTGACCTTTAATATCTGGGTGTATTTCTAGTGTCTATATTCTGTTTCAATTTCAGGAAGTCATCAGTCAACAGAATAAAAAGACAACCTATGAAATGAAAGAAAATATTTTAAAATTATACATTCTATAATGTGCTAGAATCTAAAAATATAAGAAACACAAATAATTGAATAGTAATAAAACAAATAATCTGCTTAAAATTAGTAATAAAGCTTGATAGTGTTGGTGCACACCTTTAATCCCAGCACTCAGCAGAGGCAGGTGGATCTCTGTGAGTTGGAGGCCATTCTGGTCTACAGTGTGAGTTCTAGGAGAGCCAAGGATACACAGAGAAACTCTGTCTTGAAAACCCAACAATATTAGTAATAAACATGTAGGTATTTCTCAAAGGAAGATATACAAATGGACAATAGGTATGTGAAAAATTATGAACATCACTAATTATCAGGGGAACACATTGAAACCATAATGAAATGTTACCTCATACTCAGTATAGTTTTTATTTTTAAAATATAATAAGGTCTAGTGTTTTAGTTACCTTTCTATTGCTGTGACAAAACACCATGACTAAGGCAACTTATGACCATCATGGCTGGAAGCATGGCATCAAGTAGGTAGGCAGGGCTCTCAAATACTGTTCCATCATTGATAGGCATTTAGATTGATTATATACCTTGGCTACTATTAATAATGGATGCACACGCAGAGTTAAGAGTGATGGAAAGCTACAGGCAATGGCATGGGTATTTGAAATCTCAAAGCCTACCCTTGGTGAGACATACTTCTTCCGATAAAGCCATACCTCCTAATCCTTCCAAAACAGTTTGAGTACTTTGGGAGGGTATAGAACCTCTGAGAGGTTTTGCCTTGCTGGAGAAAGACCATGAGTCAGGGTGGGCTTTGAGGCTTTATAACTAACTTCACTTCGTTTCCTGGGTCTGGGAACATGAACTTAGTTTGACCCTGCCAGCAAGGAGTTGTCCCTGAGATGGCTGGACTTGAGACAACTGTCTCCTCACAAGTTCTCCCTGAGACAGGTGGATAATAGATAATTGATGAACAGGCAGGCATGAAGGGAGGCAAACAGAGAGATAGATACAATATTGATTATGGAAACTGGGTAATGAACTTATGAAGACTGCTGAGTCTTAATCTACGATCAGCAGGTTGGAGAATAGGAAGATTACAGAGTAAGTCAGACATAGGCTGAAGATTCCAGAACTAGCACCTCCAATGTCCTGGAGCAAGAGAAGATTAATGTCTAGGTTTGAGAAGAGTTGAAGGAATGCTTTCATGGCCCCTCGACTTTTGGTTTCATCTGAGATCTCTGGGTATGGGATACTACCTGCTCCACTTGGTAAGAAAAAATAATGTATGTTGCTTTGCTTGCTAATCTAAATTACAATCTAGTCTGGAATATTCTTAATAGACACACCTAGACATGCAATTTTAAGAGTAGCTGAACATCCAATAACACATCAAGTAAACTCAAACTAGTAGCCATGGGGTTATCTGTGAATATAAGAAAAAAAATTACAATTTATAAAAATTAAAAGGCTTCAATTTATTGAACATTTATTAGGACCAGCCACCTACAGTTTATTAAATGCCCAGTAAGTTGAATTATTTAGAGAGAGTTGATCCTGGGTATAGAATACTTTCTCCTTTAATCATTGTCCCAGCACTCTGATGAAGATTTTGGTTTCAAGTATATATTCTGGGTGAAAAAACAGAGGCTGAGAGAAAGTGTCAGTCCAACAAGGTGTGCTGGTAAGGAAGAGCCATGTCTGGACTGAGGACCAGCCAGCCTTCAGTGCTTGCTGCTCACTGCCTTGCAGTACCTGAATATGCGCTGCCTGGTTATTTATTATGAAGCTGATGTTTTTCCTCTCTAATTTGAATTTACTCTTGTTGTGCTGTAGGTATGTGTTTATTATCTTGGCATATTTAATGCAGATATTTTTCCCAAGGACTTTAGAAACAGCTATTTAGCAGGAAATATTAAAGCAAAGGGAGTCGTAAGCTGAGCGAAGCACACGTCTAGTTTTGTTACCGTGTTCGGCGTGTGGTTGCAAGAAGAGGGAGACATGTTTATAATGTTTATTTATACAAACTTCCTTGGGTTTTCAAAACTGAATGAAATGAAAAGAAACCTCGAAAGAACTGCGCAGGTTGAGCTGAGTGATTCCCTATTGGTTGTCTGAGGCCCTTAAGCATCTCAACCATTCCTCATGTCCTTTTTCTCTCACTTTCAAGATGGGCATAATAAATACCGGTTTTCACAGGTGAGAGAAAAGCAGCAGAGGTATACAGTAACTTCTCTAGTGCCAGAGACAATGAGGAGCAGAGAGCGATTGAACAGATGGCCGGTGGAGCCCAAAGCATGTGCTGTAGCTGCACTGAGCTGTGCTTAGAGAGCTCTTGTTTAGAACAAATTGGAGGCTCAAATGGAAAGGCACTATGAGAAGAGCATGGCCCATTTCAGGCTGGGTGTTACGTCTTCCCCCTCTGTCCACCTTGGCTGTATTGGTGAGAGGGAGGGAAGATAGACTCACCTCCCTTCAGTCCTCCCTAATTTCTTTCCCTCCCCCCTCCTGCCTCCCTTTCAAAAGTTCCATTTTTCCACACCCTCTTTTCTTCTCTATGCCCCCATTTTCATTTTCCTCTCCCCCACTCTCTCCTTCTCTACCCTCCTTCCTTTCTTACGTCTATCCATCCAGCAAGATCGTCCTGAAAAAAAATTATAATTAGCCATTGAGAAAACTGAGCTGGATGGCATATGATCCCATGTATATTCATTCAAGTAGGAAAGACAAATAAGGGGTTATATAAGAGTTTGATGTTATCCAATAGTCAATAGCCTTGAGATTCCAGGGCTTGATAGATGAATGAATAATTTCTAGATCTTTGGTGAGTGAGAATGAAGTTCATGTATTAGGGACAAGAGTCTGAGTCATAAGGGAATGGCCCAGGAATCCAGGGGACCACAGTAGGTCTGAACTGGCTTTGGGGAGTATTTGTAGACATTAGCTCATGGAAGGATGGAGAAGAGGAAGAAGATCCATGCCAATAGGATCTTGACAGGAAACATGAAGAGAGAAAAGAAATGGTAAATGTATGAGAACTTAAGATTGGTTTGAACCATGGTGTGAAAGGGAAAGACAGGAGGCAGGGCAGTGGAGATTGCAGGAGTCATGTCAGTCTAGGCTGAGGCTGCTGGAACAACCAAATTGAGGAGAAATTCAGGACTCTCTAGGATTTGTTTTATTGTTATTATTTTGACTTAACTTTCTGCATCACATCCAAGGCTTTCTGCTGTTGATGCACTTCCCTTTGGGACTTCAATCTCTGTACTATGGGCAGGTCCTGAGGGTTTTTCCCACATTACCTGGACTCAGTAGCCTATTGCTAGTTTACAGAAAGAAAAGTAATCTCCAGTCTCCCTCACAAAACAGGGCCGGAGTGGAAGAAGTTGACTGACTTCTCTGGCTCTCAGGAATTCTTCTGGAAGAGTGAAAGCCCCACAGGTAACCCTTGTTAACCTGAAGCTTTAATGAGCTTTTCATCTGTAAAGCCAGAGATGAGCTTCTTTGTCAGGATACTGACATCATCCATGTCAGATATGGTCCTGATGTTTACAGACATGTGAGGCTCTGCCTGGATGTTTATTTGGTGCATATTCTGTGGGTGACATAAAATCAAAACAGAGGTTGTACTTTAACAGCCATTCCCCACATACATATTTAATTTATGCAATGGTCCTACACAATCTGTACTATTTTATGCTTATTTTTCTAATGGGGTGAGTTCATTTTAGAGATGAAGCAACTCACAAAATGTCCACTTGGATGCCAGGTGTAGTCTGCCTGGGTTTTTGTTATGCTTTCATCTCTGTGTGGTACACAGCCAGCATCATCTTTTGATATTTCAGGCCTCATCGCTTGCTGTTCTCACTGCTTGAAACCTGTCACTTTGGTAAAATTCTAAGTTCGTTTTAGATTCTCCACAAATGTCACACTCTTTGACAGGAGCTTTTTTGACCCCCTCATATCCAAATCAAATTTGATCCAACTTCTTTGCCCTGTCGCTGATCGCATTCTCCCATGCTTGCTGCATTTACCCACAAGGCTATGAGTTCTTCCTAGGTTTCTCTTCTATCTATCTACTGTGCTATTTAGATCTTTAACAAATATTTTATGAAAAATGGAATAAAAAATGTTTGTGCTACTTAAACCAGAAAAACTACTGACAATTCTGAAAAATAATCAATTCTTTTCTTTCTCTTTTCTTTCTTTCTTTCTTTCTTTCTTTCTTTCTTTCTTTCTTTCTCTCTCTCTTCCTTGCTTCCTTCCTTTCTCTTCCTTCCTTCCTTCCTACCTTCCTTCTATCTCTTCCTCATTCTTTCTTTCTTTCTTTTTTCTTTCTTTCTTTTTCTCTTTCTCTTTCTTGTGAATCTGTGTCATTTGGATTTGGTGAATGTTCCTCTTGATGCAGGAGAGAAGAAAATGATCTAAGAGTTCCTGCCAGATCCGAAAGGGGGCTTTCATCATCTTCTCTTGTTTCATCATCCTCTTCTTTTTTCTCCGAACTCCAGTGGTTGTCCCTTTCAAAGAGGAGGAGATGAGAATCACAAATGTTGGAAGGACAGGTGGAGACACTTTGAAATACAACATGTATATAACTCTTCTTCAGTAGTTGGAGTCTGGATGTCTCACCGAGAAGCCGTCTATCCAGGAGACTGAGTCTTGGATTCCTTCTTAGAATTATTAATTACTATGTTGTTTGATATGTGATTCATGTTCCCTCTAAATAGTTTTCAATTAAAAAGGCATTTCACAGCCTGGGCTACATATTGTACTCATGTACAGAGAATTTTAGAAATATGCATGATCATCTCCTAGCCTGATAGTACAATAAATTTACCTTGGAGTTATATTCCTTCTACTTATTATGAAATTAGTATCGGTTAGCTTGGAAAGCATAGAGAACACATTACAATAATTAAGAAAGAGAATTGATTTTTTTAATAGACATGGAATTACTTTTTAATCACAAATATACATTGGTGTCATTCTTCACAGCCAAGGATTATTCGATGCGTGGCTCATATTGACGTTGGCTGAGATTCTTAGAATAATGAAAGATATCCATGAGAAAGAAGACTGGAATTCTTAGATGATCTTGTTGGAATCTGGCCTTGGAATGAGGATGTAATCCTAAATCACGTAGTAGACTTAAACAGGTAGTAGTGACATTAATCATTGTCATAATAACCCATATATGTTAGTTAGTATTATTCATCAGACTTTGGCTGAGTTATATTTTACACATAGCATTTCAGTTTATCTTCACAGAAACTTTACTGGTATATTTGTTACTCTCACCAACTGTGTAAGATGATTAGACTAACATTCCTACTATGACACTGACATGAGTAAGAATGAAAATTTCAATCGAGGCTTCTCAGGATCCAGAGTGTAATAGACCACCTGAGCCTAGTGCTTTACTATTCTAAAATATTAACAGTTATTTTGTTTTTGTTCTAAATCTGTGCTAACCAAGCAATCTTTTATATGATTGCACTTCCCACATTGCAAGTCTCCAGGGAGAGAAAGTGCTGATCAGTATTTGTAAGCTTGCTTTATTTGATGTTTATGATTTCTCATTGCAAGTTAACAGATGGGGCACTGGGCTGATCTACCACTCCACACAGCTTGGATCTGGTAAGCGAATGTCCCAGGTATGAAGAGGCCAGCAATGGGAATGGCTCCAGTGTCAGCAGTAAACTTCAGCACAGCTGGCTGGTCAGTGTTCCAGGAGGAGATGATGCTGATGTCAGTAGGATTCTCAAAGGCAGCAATAGCCTGAGGTGCAAGCCATAACTGCTCCCAGGTCCTCTTCAGATTTATGATGTAGATACCATCATTCTTCATTTTGTAGATTTATTGCTTTATCTGAAGGTCAAGATTGTGGCACCTAAGTGGGTTCCTGAGGCAAGGAATTTGAAGACATCTTACATCTGCAGGACATCAAGGGCTCCGGACATTGTCTAAGCTTCTGTTAAAGTTATGACAAGAATCAAGAACAAAGTGATTTGGACCTGTCCATGGGCAGCACAGAAAGGCAAATATGTATTATTTTGATATTTATATGTAGGGCAATGGTGGTAGGAAATATTAAAATTTGCTTTCCATAATTCAACCATCTTGCTTCTAGGTAAGAAAAGTTTCAATGTACTAAAGAAATGCATCAGTTCACAACTTACCACAGTCTCCAATCTGAGTTGAGGTATTTCAGTTGGCATCTGCTGGTGCTGCACACATGTAAGGACATGTGAAGTGCAGTGATCATATTCTGTGTTGAAAGGCACGACTAGAGAAGGCACGCAATGACACATTGTCATGCGTGGCAAAAATGCCTCGTATTCACTTCATGTTTGATTGTGAATCAATTTTTGGTTGTTTCACGTTCAAGAGCCTTTTATTGTTGCCAAATTTTCCATGACACTCACATTCAGCTTCATGACCCATAGAAGGACGGGACCCACAGTTTTAGAGTCCAGGCTATAGGGGATTAGTGGTTTGCTCTGAAGATGACATGCCTAAGTGGGAGTTGGAGCTTGCTGCTGCTGTGCTGTGTCATGCACAAGGAAACATCAAAATATGTAATCTTAGCCTTAAAAATAAAAGATGAAAACTGAAATTCTGAATACATACCACTTAGACATCATTGTGAGGTACAAAATTCAAAGTACTAAATACATTTGCTTTTGTACTGTTATAAAGTGGAAAGAGCCTTAGTTGAACCGTTGTAAGTCAGAGACCATCTGTGTAGAGCAAAACTGCTCACTGCCCATTATTCCTCTCACTGGGAGACCAGGCATATTTATCAACTTTCCATTATATTCTGAGAATATGTTTCTTCTATGCATAAGTGTCCCTGTCAACATGTGCCTTTTTATAGGTCATTTAGCACTAGCTGAAGTGACCAACTTCAAATATCACAGGAGAGATTTATTTGTCACTCAGATAGCTCTGAAATCAGGTATTCATGATTGAAGAGGTCAGTTAGCCAATATGGTGTTCAGATCTGCCATGGTCAGCCTTGCTCTTTGAATAAATTCCTAAACTTTTTAGTGCTGGGTTTCTTTAACCTATAAAATGGAGGGATCTGTAAGAACAGAACCTTGTGTAGTGATCACAAGTTAAAAAGATTAATGTACAAGATACAGCTGCAACCTCTGAAAGACAGAATGCCCTTCCTTCTGAATATAACCAAAGGCATAGCCTTTTGACTGGTCTCTACTTGTCATCTCATTCAACTCTTGCCCAGTTTTCTTATTAGTCACAAAATGCTCAGACCTTTCTATGATATTTTATTATTGACCAAACAAATTCCAACTTATTTTTCTGAGCCAGTTGTAAGTTATCTTTTGGGCAAGTTATAAGCCTTTGGGTTCATGTTTCACTCTATGTTTTACATTTTATTTTATATTCTATCAAACAATGTTCTTAGGTCATATTTTTGAATCATACTTTCTTTTTTCATTATATATTTTTATTAATTCATTCATATTACATCTTAATTGTTATCTTATCCTGTGTATCCTCCCATTCCTCCCTCCCTCCCGCTTTCACCTTATTCCCCTTCCCTATGACTGTGACTGAGGGGGACCTCCTCCCATTGAGTATGACCCTAGGGTACAAGTCTCTTCTTGGTAGTCTGCTATCCTTCCTCTGAGTGTCACCGGGCCTCCCCATCAAGGGGACATGGTCAAATATGGGGCACCAGAGTTCATGTGACAGTCAGTCCCCACTCTCCACTTAACTGTGGATAATGTCCTGTTCATTGGCTAGATCTGAGTAGGGGTTCAAAGTTTACTGCACGTATTGTCCTTGGCTGGTGCCATAGTTTGAGCAGGACCCCTGGGCCCAGATCTGCCTATCATAATGTTCTTCTTATAGGTTTCTAGGACCCTCTGGATCCTTCTATTTCTCCATTCTCCTATACTTCTCTCACCCAGAGTCCCAATAGGATGTCCTCCCCTCTATCCCACTTTCCTGGTAGGTGAAGACTTTCATGAGACATGTCCCTTGAGATAGTTTGTATCTCTAACTCATTACTATTTTAGAAAGCCACAAAGCAAGAAAAATGATTTTGTTTAAAACCCATCACATTACTAATTTTCAATCACCACAACCTACGTCAGTCACCTGTGTCTGTATTGCTGTCACTCTCTCCTATATCTCCTTGATATGACTGTGTCCTGATTTTGAAATGTTTCTCCTCCTTCTTTTAGCATCTGGCATGTCTGAATCATGACCACTATGAAGAAAGAAATTAGGAAAAAAATCTGAGAACTCATGGCCAAGCCATCATATAGCATGTCTATAATCCATCTCTTTAAGATCTAAGACACTGAAATAAATGCATTTCCAGCTTAAGACGCCAATATGTAGGCCTTTCTTTGAACTATGCAAAGAGAAAAAAATAACAAAGCCATCTTGAGAGGAGAAAGAACATGATGTCACTGCAGATCTCAGTGGAGTTGCACCATTAGCTATTACTGTGCTGTAAGGAGGGCCCAAGGGAATTTTTTGCTGTCCTGCTTTTAAATGGACTATGGTAGGAAGACTTCCTTGCTGGGTGTGAGGTGAGCCCAATCCTTGAGCAGTTACTTCCCACTGAGTGTGTACCTAATGACTTGCTTCTCATGAAAGATACATGGCAGCATTTGTGACCTCTGTCTTGATGGAGTTCTTTTGACCTCATTCCCTGAGAAAGATAGATACCAGGTTGCAAAACACACATGCCAAGGAACCGAGGACAGCTTTTGGACACTGTGTGCATGAGAGCATTACGTAATATCCACAGGGAACCAACTCTTGTGAGTGGCTCTCTGAGTGTACATGGAAGCTCTTGTGATATTTAGGTACATGAAAATACTCTGTAAAATATGCTGAGTACATGCTGTTTTGGTAGAAAAAGTTAACATTTGCTTTCTTCTCCTTCTCTCTACTTATTGAAGGACTTTCTGTGCTTAGAAACACGTGAATTCTCTTAAGGCCAATGTGAATGAAATCAGCATGGTCTGGTCATAGCATTTGATTGATACTCCTTCCTGCTTTCACTTAGTGTAGCCTGATTGTATGAGACTGTTCGCATAAGTGGAAGCAAAGGCAAGGTCCCATCTTGTGACCTATCTTACCATCAGTGTAGAAAGTTCATTCAATTTCCCTGACAAGACACTTTGAAAAGTTGATCAAGGAAGGGGGGAAATCTCATTCAGCAAGGATTAGTTTTAGGGGCCCAAGGGAATAAAACCCATTATTATTAAGGAGAAGGTGACAGAAAGCCAGATGCTGCAGTGCTCTCCTTGTGTAAGCATTCCTTGGTGTGATGGCTATTCTCAGTAGGCTTTTTATTATCTGAAATGTTCTGCAATCCAGAGATGGGCAGCACACCTGCATTCTGGATCTTGAAGCAGGAAAACAACATGCCTTTGATCTGGATCTTGAGGCTGGAAGAAACAGGGTTTTGATTCAGTTCTTGAGGTAGGATGGGAAACACTTTTGATCCAGATTAATATACATCTTTAATCCAGATCATGAGGCACACCTTTCATCTGGGCTATAGCTACTGCTGGAGGCCTATATAAGAGCAATGGATGAAGGAAGGGATTGTTCGCTCCTTGCCTGCTTTCAGTTATTTTACCAGCATATTCACTGGAGTCTACTTCTTTGGGATTCCAGCTTATAGAAATGAGCAGCTGGGATTCCAAGATGGCGCCGACCAATAAGCCGCGTATCTGATCTACTCCGAGAAGACCAGGGACATAAATAGAGAAACAGATTGCTGGACTTTGAGAACTGTAGGTGAGTGGGGCCCCAAAGACTGCAGTCCAAACAGGGGGCACACCCCCCTTCCCGGGGACAAACATCCCGGAGGTGCAAAACGCACTCCCCAAACTCTAGAACGGAATCCACATGCAAACTACAGCTGCATAGAAAGCACCGACTCGCTGTTTGGGGAGGGGATTTTCCGGAGACCCTAGCCAGGAGTCTCAATGAAGAGGGGGAATCTGCCCTAGGATTCCTCCTTCCACACCACCCCAAACTGCAGAGATCACCCGCCTGGGGCGAGTGGAAACGCAGGCGGAGGGTCCCAACAGGTGGAGGGACTGCAGCTCACTGGCCATCCAGGGCCCAACCTAACACCAATCACAGTGGATTGAGCCTGCAAACAGCGGCAGTGAGAAGTCAGCTTGGAACTGCTTCCACAGACATATCAGGAGACGTGGGTCTTGCCTAGAGCGATAGCTGAGCGTCAGAGCTCGGCGGGAAGACCTGGTTCCAACTCGCGGGTTTTCGCCAGAGCTCTCCACCGCTATTGTGCCTACCCAGCCAGTCACAAGGCACTGGCCCTGCACTCCCTGAACTAGAGAGCCGATCCGGGGCCCTTGCCCCGACCAAGGCAGGCACTCTCACATTATCGGGAGTCGAGACTTGGGTGGGTCGTGTTTGCAGTGTCTAATTGCTGACCCAGAGCATTAGTGGAGCATCAGAGCCCAGCGGGAAGACCTGGTTCCGACCCGCGGGTTTCCTCCAGAGCTCTGCATCGCTATTGTGCCTACCCAGCCAGTCACAAGGCACTGGTCCTGCACTCCCTGAACTAGAGGGCTGATCTGGGGCCCCTGGCCCGACCAAGGCAGGCACTCTCACATTATCGGGAGTCGAGACTTGGGTGGGTCGCGTTTGCAGTGTCTAATTGCTGACCCAGAGCATTAGTGGAGCATCAGAGCCCGGCGGGAAGACCTGGTTCCGACCCGCGGGTTTCCTCCAAAGCTCTGCATCGCTATTGTGCCTACCCAGCCAGTCACAAGGCACTGGCCCTGCACTCCCTGAACTAGAGAGCCGATCCGGGGCCCTTGCCCCAACCAAGGCAGGCACTCTCACATTATCGGGAGTCGAGACTTGGGTGGGTCGTGTTTGCAGTGTCTAATTGCTGACCCAGAGCATTAGTGGAGCATCAGAGCTCTGCAGGAAGATCTGGTTCCAACCCGCGGGCTTTCTCCAGAGCTCTGCACCGCTTTCCTGCTATTGTGCCTACCCACCCAGTCACAAGGCACTGGTCCTGCACTCCCTGGAATAGAGAGCTTATCAGGGGCTCTTGGCCCAAACAAGGCAGGCAATCTCTCAATATCAAGAGACAAAACGTGGGTCTTGCTTGCAGTATCTAATTGCTGACCAGGAGCGACCTTGGTCCCTCCAGGCATATAGTTCTGGGAGAAGGTGAACACCTCTAAAGGGTATAGAGATAGACCTAAAAGACAGCTACACCTTCAGAAGATCTGATTTACCTGGGATCTTGACTACAAAGCCACAGGAAGGACAGGCAGCAGAGATCAACCTACACAACCAGAACGTCTGTGTGTGGACCTTAATCTAGGTCCCAAAACTGCTGATCTGAATCACAGCAGTAAAATCCAAAGAGAAATCTACTTTGGATGACTCAGCCTGGAGCCCACGGTGCAGAGGAATATCACCAGAAGGGAAACCAGATCAACTACCTGTTCCACGGAAATACTCCTTGATCCCCACAGGCAAGAGCACCTGACCTATAATCAGTCATCAATTAACCACTCTCAACCAGTGAAGGTCGCTACAAAATATCTTCCAACATCAAAGACATCAAAATGACAAGAGGACAGCGAAAGAATGCTAACAAAAACCAAAACAGTTTGGCATCTCCAAATACCAGCATTCCCAATGAAAACAACCTGGAGAACCTAACAGCAATGGATAGTCAAGAAAAGGACCTCAAAGCCCTAGTAAAGACAATGATAAAGGAAGAAACAATTAAAATCTGTAAACAATTGCAGGAGGAGGCAAACAAGAGGGCTGAAGAGTTAAAAGAATCATATAAAGAGGCATTTGAAGAATTTCAGGAAAATATAAATAACCAGATGAAGGAAATCATTAAAACAGTCCAAGACATGAAGATAAAAATGGAAGCTATGATACAGGAACACACAGAAGAAAAACGTGATCAAGAGGCATCAAAGAAGAAAACAAGGATCTCAGAGGTGGCATTATCTAACAGATTGCAAGAGATGGAAGAACGAATATCGGGACTTGAAGATACAATCGCAGAACTGGAATCAACCATCCAGGAAAATGCTAAATCTGAAAAGCTCCTGACACAAAGCATTCATGAAATAAAAGATAACATGAAAAGACGTAACTTGAGAATAATAGGGATAGAGGAAAGAGAAGGCAACCGACTCCACAGTCCAGAAAATATCTTTAATCGAATAATAGAAGAAAATTTCCCCAATTTGAAGAAGGAGATGCATACGAGCATACAAGAGGCCTACAGAACACCAAACAGAATAGACTTGAAAAGAAAATCTTCCCGTCACATAATAATAACAACGCAAAATATACAGAACAAGGAAAAAATATTAAAAGCGGCAAGAGAAAAAGGCCGAGTAACGTATGAAGGCAAACCTATCAGAATTACTCCTGACTTCTCAGCAGAGACCATGAAAGCCAGAAGGGCCTGGACAGGGGTTCTGCAAACCCTAAGAGAACACAGATACCAGGCAAGACTACTATATCCAGCAAAATTATCAATAACCATTGATGGTGAAAACAAGATATTCCATGACAAAAACAAATTCAAACAGTACCTAGCCACAAATCCGACTTTACAGAAGTTACTAGAAGGAAAACTCTACCCCAACTGGTCTACAACCAAAACTACATAGGAAATAGGTAACTATACCATTGCAAAATCACAACCTCACAAAATCTTGACTGTTACAAATACCAAAAATGAAGGGACTTTCCAATCACTGGTCATTAATATCTCTCAATGTCAATGGTCTCAATTCTCCAATAAAAAGACACAGACTAATGGAGTGGTTGCATAAACACGACCCAACATTCTTCTGCATTCAAGAAACACATCTCAACCACAAGGACAGACATTGCCTCAGAGTAAAGGGTTGGGGGAAAATATTCCAAGCAAATGGTCACAAGAAACAAGCTGGGGTAGCCATTCTAATATCTAATAAAATAGACTTTCAACCAAAATTAATCAAAAGAGATGAGGATGGACACTTCGTACTCGTCAAAGGTAAAGTCAACCAAGAAGACATCACGATTTTGAACATCTATGCTCCAAATACAAGGGCTCCCACATTTGTAAAAGAGTTATTAACAAAGCTTGCCCCACTTATTGATACCCACACATTAATAGTGGGCGACTTCAATACCCCACTTTCACTCAAGGATAGGTCTTTGATTCAAAAACTAAGCCAGGAAATAACCTCATTAACCAATGTCATGAATCAAATGGATCTAACAGATATCTACAGAACTTTCCACCCAAACGCAAAGGAGTATACCTTTTTCTCAGCACCCCATGGAACATTCTCTAAAATTGATCACATAGTTGGTCACGAAGCAAACCTCAACAGATACAAGAAGATTGAAATAATACCTTGTATCTTATCAGATCACCATGGTCTAAGGCTGGACTTCAACAACAACAGAAATAACAAAAAGCATACTAACACGTGGAAACTAAACAACTTTCTACTTAATGACACATTGGGTCATGGAAGAAATAAGGGAAGAAATTAAAGACTTCCTGAAACTCAATGAAAATGATGGAACAACATATTCAAATTTGTGGGACACATTAAAAGCAGTGCTAAGAGGAAAATTCATAGCACTAAGTGCCTTTAAAAAGAAAATGGAATCATCCAACATAAACAACTTAACAACACATCTGGAAGCTCTAGAAAAAAAAGAAGCAGAAACACCCAAGAGGAGTAGACGCCTAGAAATAATCAAACTCAGGGCTGAAATCAATAAATTAGAAACAAAGAGAACAATCCAAAGAATCAACAAAACCAAGAGCTGGTTCTTTGAGAAAATTAACAAGATAGACAAACCGTTAGCCAACCTAACGAAAAGACAGAGAAACACTATCCAAATTAACAAAATCAGAAATGAAAAGGGAGACATAACAACAGATACTGAAGAAATACAAAGAATCGTAAGAACCTACTTTAAAGGCATTTATGCCACAAAATTCGAAAATTTAAGGGAAATGGATAAATTTCTCGACCGATTCCATTTGCCAAAATTGAACCAAGACCAGATAAACAAATTAAATAGCCCTATTTCGCCCTTAGAAATAGAAGCAACCATTGATAGTCTCCCAACCAAAAAAAGCCCAGGGCCAGATGGCTTCAGCGCAGAATTCTACCAGTCCTTCAAAGAGGAGTTAATACCGATACTATTCAAGCTATTCCGAAAGATAGAAATGGACGGAACATTACCAAATTCCTTCTATGAGGCCACAATCACATTGATACCTAAACCTCACAAAGACCCAACAAAAAAAGAGAATTTCAGACCAATTTCTCTTATGAACATTGATGCAAAAATACTCAACAAAATACTCGCAAAGCGATTACAACAGCATATCAAAGACATCATCCACCATGACCAGGTAGGATTCATTCCAGGCATGCAGGGATGGTTTAACATATAGAAATCCATCAATGTAATCCATCATATAAACAAACTGAAAGAGAAAAACCACATGATCATCTCTCTTGATGCAGAAAAAGCATTTGACAAAATCCAACACCCATTTATGTTTAAAGTTCTGGAGAGATCGGGAATACAAGGCACTTATCTAAACATAATAAAGGCTATTTACAGCAAACCAACAGCCAACATTAAATTAAATGGAGAGATACTCAAGGAAATCCCTCTAAAATCGGGAACCAGACAAGGCTGCCCTCTGTCCCCATATCTCTTCAATATAGTTCTTGAAGTTCTAGCCAGAGCAATAAGACATCAAAAGGAGATCATGGGGATCCAAATGGGAAAGGAAGAAGTCAAATTATCCCTATTTGCAGATGATATGATAGTGTACATAAGCGATCCCCAAAATTCCACCAGAGAACTCCTGCAGCTGATAAACACCTTCAGCAAATTGGCAGGATACAAAATAAACTCGAAAAAGTCAGTAGCCTTTCTGTATACAAATGACAAACAGGCAGAGGAAGAAATTAGGAAAACTACTCCCTTCACGATAGCCACAAACAATATAAAATATCTAGGAATAACTTTAACCAAGCAAGTGAAGGACTTATTCGAAAAAAACTTCAAACCTTTGAAGAAAGAGATTGAAAATGACATCAGAAGATGGAGGGATTTACCTTGTTCATGGATCGGGAGAATTAACATAGTAAAAATGGCCATCTTACCAAAAGCAATTTACAAATTCAATGCAATCCCTATCAAAATACCTACAAAATATTTTGAAGATATTGAAAGATTAATTCTCAAATTCATATGGAGAAATAAAAAACCCAGAATAGCAAAAACAATCCTATACAATAAAAGATCCTCCGGAGGAATCTCCATACCTGATCTCAAGCTGTACTACAGAGCAACAGTAATTAAAACAGCATGGTACTGGCAAAGTAATAGGCTGGTGGATCAATGGAATCGAATTGAAGACCCGGAGATGAACCCACACACATTTGCTCACTTGATTTTTGACAAAGAAGCCAAATCTATTCAATGGAAAAATGATAGCATCTTCAACAAATGGTGCTGGTCTAACTGGATGTCTACATGTAGAAAAATGCAATTAGACCCTTATTTGTCACCATGCACAAAACTCAAGTCCAAGTGGATTAAAGACCTCAACTTAAAACCAGAGACATTAACTCAGTTAGAGGAAAAAGTGGGGAAGAGCCTGGGACACATAGGCACAGGAAACAACTTCCTGAACAGTACACCCACAGCCCAGGCCTTAACGTCAATAATTAATAAATGGGACCTTATGAGGCTGAGAAGCTTCTGTAAGGCGGGAGACACTGTCAAGAGAACAAAGCGACAGCCTACTGACTGGGAAAAGATCTTCACCAACCCTTCATCTGACAAAGGTTTAATATCCAAAATATATAAAGAACTCAAGAAATTAAACACCACAAAACCAAACAACCCAATTGCAAAATGGGGCTTAGAACTAAACAGAGAATTCTCAACAGAGGAATATCAAATGGCTGAGAAACACTTAAAGAAATGCTCATCCTCGTTAGGCATCAGAGAAATGCAAATCAAAACGACACTGAGATTCCATCTTACACCCATCAGAATGGCTAAGATCAAAAACTCAAATGACACCACATGTTGGCGAGGATGTGGAGAGAGAGGAACACTCCTTCACTGCTGGTGGGAATGCAAACTAGTACAACCACTTTGGAAAGCTATCTGGCGTTTTCTCAGAAAAATGGGAATAGGGCTTCCTCAAGACCCAGCTATCCCACTCCTTGGAATATATCCAGAAAATGCCCTAACACACAACAGGGACATATGCTCAACCATGTTCATAGCTGCTTTATACACAATAGCCAGAACATGGAAACAGCCTAAATGTCCCTCAGTAGAAGAATGGACTAAGAAACTATGGTACATTTACACTATGGAGTATTACTCAGCTATTAAAAACGAGGAATTCCCGAAATTTGTGGACAAATGGATTGACCTAGAAATTATCATAATGAGTGAGTTCACCCAGAAGCAAAAAGAGACAAACGGTATATATTCACTTATATCAAAACACTAGTCCAAGGGATACGTCCCATGAAAAACCTTACTTACCAAGAAAGTGGGTCAGAGGAGAGGACATCCTATTGAGTCTTTAGGCGAGAGTAGCATGGAAGAATGGGGAAATAATAGGACCCACAGGGTCCTGGAAATCTACAAGAAGAACTTTATGACAGGCAGATCTGGGTCCTGGGGTCCTCCTCAAATTAAGGCACCAGCCAAGGAAAAATAGGCAGTAAACTTCGAACCCATACCAAGACCTAGCCGACGAACACGATATTCTCCACTGTTGAGTGGAGAGTGAGATCTGATTCTCACGTGAACTCTGGTGCCCCTTTTTTTGACCATGTCCCCTGGATGGGGAGGCCTGGTGGCACTCAAAAGAAGGATAGCAAGTTACCAAGAAGAGACTCGATAATCTTAGAGCATACATAGGGGGAAGAAGTCTCCCTCAATCACAGACATAGGGGAGGGGAGAAGGGGGGAAGTGGGAGGGAGGGAGGAATGGGAGGAAACAGGGGAAGGGCCAACAATCAAGATGTAATATGAATAAATTAATTAAAAAAAATAAAAATGTAAAAATACAAAAAAAAAATAAATGAGCAGCTGAAACACACAGCAATTACTGATTCTTGGACTTTGAATTCACAGTTGGCCATTGTTGGGTTAGTTGGACTGCAACCTGTAAATCATTCCAGTCAGTCTCTCTCTCTCTCTCTCTCTCTCTCTCTCTCTCTCTCTCTCTCTCTCTCTCTCTCTCTGTCTCTGTCTCTCTCTCTCTCTCTGTCTCTCTCCATACATATATGTATATGTGATCTCTAGATATAGTATGTCCATATAACACATATAGATAGATAGATGATAGATTCATTCCATAAGTTCTGTGACTCTAAAGAACCCTGACTAATACAGTACAAATAAAGCTGTTCCTGGTGTTGGATATAAAAAGAAAGCTTCCGTTTTAATCAATAAATTTGCTCCTTAAAATGTTGTCTTTCAAAGGTTTCAAAATAACCACTTCAGCTTTAAGGGTTTATTAAATTAGGTGAAGCAATAACATCTATCTATGTTCCTAGTAAGGATTCCCCAACCTCCAAAAAAATCACAGAAAAGAGTGTATGAAGTAGTCACAATTAGCCTAAGTAACAGTGGTCAATGGAGTTAAGAAACAGCAAGTTTCAGACTTTCAGGCTGCAATGTTGCAGGTGGGCCATCCTATCAAGACTACTACACAAGAAGAAGAGAAGTAGACTTCCCTCAATGTCCATGAGAGCTTGGTCTCGAGACTTCCAGCAAACACCCTAGTCACTGGACAGTCAAGTCTCTTATGAAAAAAGATAGAGAATTTGTATATAATCTATGCATATGCTCTCATGTACTTTAAAAAATCTCTGAATTATGTATAACATCTAGTACAATGTAAACACCATCTACATAATTGTTACATTACAGTGTTTAGGGAGTAAGGACCAAATAGTAGTACATGTACAAACATAGTATTAATATAATTATTCAAATTTTCTCTTGGTTGAATATGGATTTATAGACCCTTAGATATAAGAAGTTGACTGTGTTTTACTTTTAAAATGTCCATGATTAAAAACCAACTTTTCCTCAGCCTTCCCCCAAAGTGAGGCATCTAGAGCCTACTAGCATAAGAAGTGTTAAAGCATGTTTATGATAAATTTATAAATTTTTTCATCCTGCCATTTTTACTTTCAGAAATGATACTCCTATGCCTTTAGTGGTTTAAGATAAAAACCTGGGTGATGTAGCTCTCTTTTCCTTCACTATCAATGACAAATGTACTTCTAAGCCAACACTAGTTGGGCTCAGAGTGAGACACATCCAGCCCTCTGAGGTGGCTACCAGTAATAGAAGAATCTGTTCTGGAGACTGTTTTACTTAGTAAAAGAGTGCTTAGGGAGCAACCAGAGTGAAAAGAAATCATTATTTTGCATGGCATGTATTTTTTTTTATCAATCCATCACCCTTTTAACAGAACTCTGGCTAGTACTGATAATATTGTGTGAAGCATTGGATTCCAGGGTAAAATGATTGCTGGAAATAGCTTTAATCCCTTTAACTTCAAAGCTCTATTGACATTTGAATTTGAAAAGCAGCTGTGATGATGGCAATAAACTACTTCATCTCCATAATGGAGCACAGTCATCTTTAATTCCACCCCATTTTTTTTCTTTTTTGAGACAGTGTCCAGAAACTGCTGCTAAGGTTGAAATCTGACATTGCCAGAAAGCCCTGAGCTCTGGGCAAAATGGTGAACTCCCTTTGTCAGAGAGGCTTCCTCTTCTCTACCTGGGGGATCCTGGACCCCACATCCTCTAGCCAAAGAATGTCACATAGTCCTTAGGGAAATTATAGGTCCAAACCTTTCTCCAGATAGAACTTTTCGGCAAGCACCTGGCATTCCTGGAATGCCACCCCATAAAAATAAAGCATCTCAATACCTTAGCCCTTACCTCAATGATATTTGCCCACCCTGGAAATCCCAGTCTCCTCCCCAAAGTTCTATATAACTCCCTTTCGCCTCCCAAAAATTAATCTGCATCCCTGTAGCTGCTCCTGGATGGTCATTCCTGTCATGCTTATGGGCCACTGAACCCCTAGTTCAATTGCTTCTGTTCCCTTATTCCTGAGGACCGATGACAAATGACCTCAAGAACAAGGGAGAGTCACAAGACAGGGTTTCTCTGTGTACCTTTGGGTGTCCTGAAACTCACTCTGTAGACAAGGCTGGCCTTGAACTCAGAGTCCACCTGCCTATGCCTCCTGAATGCTGGGGTTAAAGGCATGCACCATCACTGCCTGGTATCTTAATTTTGTCACATAGATTCACTGGTGAACCATATGCTTTGTCCTGACACCAACCTCCTAGAGATGATGTCATAGGCAAAGACATCACTAAGTTTCACATACAGAAACTTGTTGCTTGATTTCTTCTCATTATTTCAACATACATTTTGTAGTGGCTGAGACCCATGTGTTCCCTCTTTGTAAAAAAAAAAAACATTGAAATTCATTTTAGGCAATAAAATTCAATTTGTCTTCAAAGCAATTCTATAAAAACAATAAACTATGTGGCATTCTAACCTTCTACAATGTTCTGCTGTGCCTAGGCCTCCTTATAAAAGGATAAGTGGGAAACTAGTCCTTTTGTTAAAGCAACTAAACTTGTAATAATATAATATAATTGAAAGGCCAAAGTAGAACCTGGAGGAAACTTTCCCTCGCCTAGAATAAATAAAAATGGTAGTTTGGGTTTGTTTTGTAGTTCGGAAACAATCATGCATTTCCATGCCTTTACTCTGAGTCTTGAGATGTGGTCACTCCATTGGCTATTTTCAATAATACTGGACATAGAGAGACCATTAAGGCCCTGGTATTTTTGTTCCTTACTCCTCCGTGTAGTAGCAATTCTCAGCTCCTTGGGATGATTTACATGGGATTTTCTTTGCTTGCTATGTACAGATTTTTGGAGTGAAAGTGGCAAGAGACTTTAAGTTGAGCAAGAAACCTCTGTGCTGTGTGAAATGGCCCCTCTTCTGCTACTCAAAAACTATAAAGCAGAGAGCTGAGACTGATGAGGACAGGAAGCAATGCTGGGGGAGTAGCCAGGCAGCTGTCTGATTTCTTTGTTGCAATGGCCTTGTCATTTAATTTGTAGTGTGAGGCATACATTACCCACCCTGGCCATTAGTCATGATGGGGAGGCTGCTTCCTACGTGCATATACTCCTAGACCTGTGTATTCTACCAGAAGTAGTGGAAAGCATGCACCATAAGCATTAGACTAGTGCTGAGTCTCGCAGAATGTCATCATATGACCTAGCAGATTAGCTTTGCTGTTAAGGAGGATATTGGATAATTCCATTCTATAAAAAGACAACTGGCATGCTCTGACTTCTGTATTCTGTTTGAGCAGCTCAAAGACCACCATTCATCAGACATTTTCGCAAATCTCCAGGTTGTCATACTGGATTTATTGAAAACATTGCATTTTTTTTTATTGTCGCAGCTGATAGTATGTGCTGCTTACTGATGTCTTTCCTCAGCATGTGAGTGAACTTGAACATCTGTTAACTTGTCTCTCCTCTACTCCTTTATAGTTAGGAGACAGCAGTTCCTGTCTGAGGACATTGCGCAGGGCATGTGCTAGTAAAAATGCAATACTTGGATGTGAATGCACGCAGGGACCACTAGTGTGACAAAGGAGGCATCTGCTTCTGCTTTTCTTTGAGGGGGCAGACATTGGAAAATTCAGGATTGCAGGGGGAGTGCTCTTGAGTGACTACAGCCACAGGGAGGAAAAAGCCCTGCTGAGGAGTGTCTAGAATTAGCTAGTCTCTTTTGCTGTGATGCCCTTGTCATTCATTTGTCCACCTTATAATTTCCTCCCCCTGTTCTCCCTCATGTCTTTCTCTTTCTCCTCTTCTTTTTCTTATCTTTCTTTTTTATCTTCTTCCCCTTCTTCTACAATAAATTTATTTTTGATTAAACAACAACAACACCATAAACCAACAAAAGTACAAGTTTGATGAAAAATTAGGCATTACTTTATAATTTCCTCATAAAGCTGTTGTTTGTGGAACTTCCAAAAATGCTACTTGACTCTGAACCAACTACCACAAGGGTCCTGTTGCTGTAAGTTTCAGACCCCACCAATACATAATGAATTTATATTCTGAATTAAAGAATGTGTGAAACTTGAGTTTAATTTACACTAATTGAGCTAATCTATGAATTTATTTTCATTATTTTCAAGAAAATAGATCCCAACTTTATGTTTGAGGAAAAGTTGATAAGTGCAGTCATGTTTGGCACTATGCTACCCTTTGTCAACAGACTTTTTACAATTCCTGAACTTTATTTTTTTAATTTTATTAATTTATTCCTATTACATCTCAATTGTTATCCCATCCCTTGTATCCTCCCATTCCTCCCTCCCTCCCGCTTTTCCCCTACTCCCCTCCCCTATGTCTGTGACTGAGGGGGATCTCCTCCCCTTGTATATGCACATAGGGTATCAAGTTTCTTCTTGGTAACCTGCTATCCTTCCTCTGAGTGCCACCAGGCCTCCCCATCAAGGGGATGTGGTCAAATATGGGGCACCAGACTTCATGTGAAAGTCAGTCCCCACTCTCCACTCAACTGTGGAGAATGTCCTGTCCATTGGCTAGATCTGGGTAGGGGTTTGAAGTTTACTGCATGTATTGTCCCTGGCTGGTGCCTTAGTTTGAGCAGAACCCCTGGGCCCAGATCCACCCATCATAATGTTCTTCTTGTAGATTTCTAGGACCCTCTGGATCCTTCTATTTCCCCATTCTCACATGCTTCTCTCACCTAAAGTCCCAATAGGATGTCTTCCCTCTGACCCACTTTCCTGGTAAGTGAAGACTTTCATGGGACATGCCCCTTGGGCTAGTATGCAGATATAAGTGAGTATATACCATTTAAGTCTTTCTGCTTCTGGCTTAACTCACTAATTATAATTATTTCCAGCTCAATCCATTTGTCCACAAATTTTGGGAATTCCATGTTTTTAATAGCTGAATGGTATTCCATAGTGTAAATGTACCACAATTTCTTTATTCATTCTTCTACTGAGGGACACTTAGGCTGTTTCCATGTTCTGGCTGTTATGAATAAGGCTGCTATAAACATGGTTGAGCATATGACTCTGTTGTGTGGTGGAACATTTTCTGGGTGTATTCTATGGAATGGAATAGCTGGGTCTTGAGGAAGCCCTATTCCCTTTGTTTCTGAGAAAGCACCAGATAAATTTCCAAAGTGGCTGTACCAGTTTGCATTCCCACCAGCAATGAAGGAGTGTTCCTCTCTCTCCACATCCTCGCCAGCATGTGGTGTCACTTTAATTTTTGATCTTAGCCATTCTGATGGGTGTAAGATGGAATCTCAGTGTCATTTTGACTTGAATTCCTCTCATGACTAAGAAGTTTGAACATTTCTTTCTGTGTTTCTCAGCCATTTGATATTCCTCTGTTGAGAATTCTCTTTTTAGTTCTGAGTCCCATTTCTTAATTGGGTTATTTGGTTTGGTGGTGTTTAATTTCTTGAATTCCTTATATATTTTGGATATTAGAGCTTTGTCAGATATAGGGTTGGTGAAGATCTTTTCCCAGTCTGTAGGCTGTTGCTTTGTTCTCCTGACAGTGTCTTTTACCTTACAGAATCTTCTCAGCCTCATGAGGTCCCATTTGTTAATTGTTGACCTTAAGGCCTAGGCTGTTGGTGTTCTGTTCAGGAAGTTGTCTCCTGTGCCAATGTGTTGCAGGCTCTTCCCCACTTTTTCCTATAACCGATTTAATGTCTCTGGTT
Source organism: Acomys minous (assembly GCF_964271855.1). NCBI lineage: Eukaryota > Metazoa > Chordata > Mammalia > Rodentia > Muridae > Acomys > Acomys minous. The sequence goes on along the minus strand of NC_140491.1, from coordinate 26,518,396 downwards.
TTATGTTGAGGTCTTTAATCCACTTGGGTTTGAGTTTTGTGCATGGTGACAAATATGGATCTAATTGCATTTTTCTACATGTAGACATCCAGTTAGACCAGCACCATTTGTTGAAGATGCTATCATTTTTCCAGTGAAATTCCTGAACTTTTAAAGGTCGTTCTCAGATGCATTTTGATGTCCTAGGTGAGTCTACTTATTTTTAGCCACCTCTGTTCTCTTATCTGCCTACAAGAAAAATCATTATTACAAGTGGAATTCTAACACTTATTATCATTATTTATAAAAATGGTCCTGAAGTAATATGTCAATAAATTTATCTCATGTTAATTTAAGGGTGCTTGGATCCTAACTGATTTTGTCCTTATCCAATGAATTTCTTAGACACATGTAAGAAAATAAGCGTTGAGCTGGGTGGGGGTGTAACTCAATTAGTAGAGTGCATGCTTGCCTAGGCTTTAATGAGTCCTGGATTTAATCTTTATAGTTCCCTACACGGGATATGATAGCACATGTCTGTAACCAAGCAGTTGGAGGTGGGGACAGGAGGATCCAAACTTCAATGCAAATTCATGCCACACATTGAGTTCCAGGTCATCCTAGGATACATGAATCCCAATCTGAAAAGAATTTTTAAAAATTGCAAGGATCCTATGATAAACAATGTCGAATAGAATGCTATAAAATGTTTACTGTAGGTTTAATTTGTGTGTGAGATGAATGGAGATCTTGTAGAATGGAATTCTGATGTAAATAAGCAGGATATTGAGTATTCTGTGGGACCTCTGAATTTTTGAATAATGATGCTGAGAAAACTGATGAACTTCCAAAGATGCACAGATGAGCAATCGAGAAGTCAAGTGTTTAGGGCAAGATCAATGGCCAGATCACTATCTGAGAGGGTAGACCTACTGCCTCTGCCTGTGATAGGGTCATGAATTGACACAGTAAGCACCACCAGGGCTGTTAGCCAGGACATCATGACTCCAAAGAGCTTGAGCTGCTGCCTTCTTTAGATAAGAATGAATGTTTCCAATATTGAGCTTTCCTGTGATTTTTTTCTATAGTAATTAATAGTGAAAATATCAACATCTTGTTAAAAAAAAACTACACTACTATAGCCGAATGTCATTAGGAGATTATCTTTCTATCCTAGGCCTTTGGGCTGTCCAGCTTTTGGTTTCTGGTCCTCCAGGCAGTGTTGGGCATGGTCTTCTTTTTCCAGATATGAGTGTCAAATAAACCAGTCACTGGTTCCATTTTCACAAGACGTGACCCTCTATTGTCCATATGAATCTAGCAGACAGGATAGATTGTTGGTCGAAAGGTTTGTGGCTGGGTTTGTGTTCCAGTCCCACTACTGGAGGTTGCCTGCTTGCAGAAGATTACAGTGATCATCAAAGAGGCTTACTGTGGTAGCTGATGCTAGCAGATGCAGAAACCCATAACCGAACATTAGGCACAGAAGGAGCTCAAACTGGCAATCTCCACTAGGTTCCTTCTTTTAGAGCTCAGATAACCTTGTGGAAGAGGTGGAGGGAGAATTGTAGGAGCTAGAGAAGTTGAAGGTACAGGAAGAACTCAGCCCATAGAATCAGCCAGACAGGTTTGATAGAGGCTCTCAGACACTGAAGTGGCAGTCTTGGAGCCTACATGGGTCTGCACTAGGTTGTCTGCAAACATGTTATGGTTGTTAGCTTGGTGGACTTTGTGAGGCTCCTAACAGAGGGAGTGGGGGTGTCTCTGATCCTTTTGCCTGTCATTGGGACTCCATTTCTCCTACTGAGTTGCCTTGCCCAGTCCTGATATGAGAGTTTGTGCCTAGTCTTATTGTGACTTGTTATGGGATCTTCGGTTGGTGTCCCTGGGAGGCTGGCTCTTTTCTGAAGGGAAACAGAGGAAGAAAGGATCTGGGGAAGACAGGATGTGGGGGTAACTGAGTGGAGTAGAGGGAGGGGGAAAAGCCATGGGATATATTATATGAGAAAAGAATAAGGGAAAAAAAGAAACTACTAGTAGGTATATTTTATTTTGTATTGATTTGTATACATAAAGTAGGCCCCTAGCAATTGTTGGGTAAGCAGCTTTTGTTGTTGTTGTTTTGTTTTTGTTTTTGGAAAGAAGGGTGGATATGTTACCCTTACCTACCAAATGTTAGCCAACATGGTGAGAAATAAGACATGTTCATTCTCTGATGGTAGTATTTTGATTATATGGTGGAATTCCCAGGAGAGTAGCTTTAACTTGCTTATAATTCATAAATCACTCTAATAAACTGTTTCATGGTCTTACAGACATGTATGTCTCTTACTTTATCATATTTTTAACTATTATAATAGAAGAATTTTGATACTTAGTAGGTAATTTACTAAAGTATTTCAAAATTGTGTTTGTTTTTGTCCTAATTAGGTATAGAATTCACACATTTTTTGTTATCTTGCTTCTCAGCAATGCAAGAGAGATTTGGGGCTTTATTTAGCTAGGCTTGTGTTCTTCTGAGCAGATTAAAAAACGGTGAGTAAATCATGCCCCAGGCAAGTTCTTCCTCAGCTTGCCCTGGATTGGTTTGAAAGGCATTTCAGATGTGGGCTCTGATTTTTTTTTTTTTTTTTAGCAGAGGAGGAAAGGATTTATTTTACCCCCTCTGGAAAAATCTTTTATTAATTTATTCTCATTACATTTAAATGGTTATCCCATCCCTTGTATCCTCCCATTCTTCCTTCCCTCCCATGTTCCCCTTATTCCCCTCCCCTATGTCTGTTCCTGAGGGGGATTACCTTCCCCTGTATATGTTCATAGGGTATCAAGTCTCTTCTTGGTAGCCTGCTGTTCTTCCTCTGAGTGCCACCAGGTCTCCTCCTCCAGGGGACATGGTCAAATGTGAGGCAACACAGTACATGAGAAAGTCATATCCCACTCTCCACTCTACTGTGAAGAAAGTTCTGACCATTGGCTAGATCTGGGTAGGGGTTTAAAGTTTACGGCCTGTATTGTCCTTGGCTGGTGCCTTAGTTTGAGTGGGACCCCTGGGTCCAAATCTGCCTATCATAATTTTCTACTTGTAGGTTTCTAGGACCCTCTGGGTCCTTCTGCTTTCTTATTCTCCCATGCTTCTCTCATCTAGAGTCTCAATAGGATGTCCTCCCCTCTGTCCCAGTTTCCTGGTAAGTGAAGGCTTTTGTGGGACATGCCCCTTGGCTAGAATGCAGATATAAGTGAGTATGTACCATTTAAGTCTTTCTGCTTCTGGGTTAGCTCACTTATTATGATCATTTCTAGCTCAATCCATTTATCCACAAATTTTGGGAACTCCTTATTTTTAATAGCTGAGTAGTATTCCATAGTGTATATGTACCACAGTTTCTTTATCCATTCTTCTACTAATGGACACTTAGGCTGTTTCCATGTTCTGGCTATTATGAATAAGGCTGCTATGAACATGATTGAGCAAATTTTCTTGTTGTGTACTGGAGCATCTTCTGGGTATATTCCAAGGAGTGGAATAGCTGGGTCTTGAGGAAGCCCTATTCCCATTTTTCTGAGATAGCACCAGATAGATTTCCAAAGTGGCTGTACTAGTTTGTATTCCCACCAGCAACGAAGGAGTGTTCCTCTCTCCCCAAATCCTCGCCAGCATGTGGTGTCACTTTAATTTTTGATCTTAGCCATTCTGATGGGTGTAAGATGGAATCTCAGAGTTGTTTTGATTTGCATTTCCCTGATGACAAAGGAGGTTCAGCATTTCTTTAAGTGTTTCTCAGCCATTTGATATTCCTCTGTTGAGAATTCTCTGTTTAGTTCCAAGCCCCATTTCTCAGTTGGGTTATTTGGTTTGGTGGTGTTTAATTTCTTGAGTTCTTTATATATTTTGGATATTAGACCTTTGTCAGATGTAGGGTTGGTGAAGATCTTTTCCCAGTCTGTAGGCTGTTGCTTTGTTCTCTTGACAGTGTTTCCTGCCTTACAGAAGCTTCTCAGCCTCATGAGGTCCCACTTATTAATTGTTGACATTAATGCCTGGGCCGTTGGTGTTCTGTTCAGGAAGTTGTCTCCGGTGCCAATATGTTCCAGGCTCTTCCCCACTTTTTCTTCTAAGTGACTTAGTGTCTCTGGTTTTATGTTGAGGTCTTTAATCCACTTGGATTTGAGTTTTGTGCAAGGTGACAAATATGGGTCCAGTTGCATTTTTTTACACATAGACATCCAGTTAGACCAGCACCATTTGTTGAAGATGATATCCTTTTTCCATTGAATGGATTTGGCTTCTTTGTCAAAAATCAAGTGACCATATGTGTGTGGATTCATATCTGGGTCTTTGCTTCGATTCCACTAATCAACCAGCCTGTTGCTGTGCCAGTACCATGCTGTTTTAATTACTATTGCTTTATAGTACAGTTTGAGATCAGGTATGGAGATTCCTCCAGAGCACCTTTTATTGTACAAGATTGTTTTAGCTATTCTGGGTTTTTTGTTTTTCCATATGAAGTTCAGAATTGAACTTTCAATGTCTTTAAAAAATTGTGTAGGTATTTTGATAGGGATTGCATTGAATCTGTAGATAGCTTTTGGTAGGATGGCCATTTTTACTATGTTAATTCTCCCAATCCATGAGCAAGGAAGGTCATTCCATCTTCTCATATCATCTTCAATCTCTTTCTCCAGAGTTTTGAAATTTTTTTCACACAAGTCCTTCACTTGCTTAGTTAGAGTAACTCCTAAATATTTTATATTGCTTGTGGCTATTGTGAAGGGTATGGCTTTCCTAATTTCTTCCTCTGCAAGCTTGTCATTTGTGTATAGGAAGGCTACAGATTTTTTTGAGTTAATTTTGTATCCAGCCAATTTGCTGAAGGTGTTTATCAGCTGTAGAAGTTCTCTGGTGGATTTTTGAGGGTCACTTATGTACACTATCATATCATCTGCAAATAGGGATAATTTGACTTCCTCCTTTCCCATTTGAATACCCTTGATCTCCTTTTGTTGTCTTATTGCTCTGGCTAGAACTTCGAGTACTATATTGAAGAGATATGGAGAGAGTGGGCAGCCTTGTCTTGTTCCTGATTTTAGAGGAATTTCCTTGAGTATCTCACCATTTACTTTGATTTTGGCTATTGGGTTGCTGTATATAGCCTTTATTATGTTGAGGAAAGTGCCTTGTATCCCTGATCTCTCTAAAACTTTAAACATGAATGGGTGTTGGATTTTATCAAATGCTTTCTCTGCATCTAAATAGATGATCATGTGGTTTTTTATTTTCAGTTTGTTTATATGGTGGATTACATGGATGGATTTCCATATATTAAACCATCCCTGCATGCCTGGAATGAAGCCTACTTGGTCATGATGAATGATATCTTTGAAGTGTTCTTGTATTCGTTTTGCAAGTATTTTATTTAGTATTTTTGCATCGATGTTCATCAGAGAAATTGGTCTGAAATTCGCTTTCTTTGTTGAGTCTTTGTGAGGTTTAGGTATCAATGAGACTATGGCCTCATAGAATGAATTTGGTAATGTTCCATCCCTTTCTATCTTTTGGAGTAGCTTGAAGAGTATCGGTATTAGCTCGCCCTTGAAGGTCTGGTAGAATTCTGCACTGAAACCATCTGGCCCTGGGCTTTTTTTGGTTGGGAGACTATCAATGATTGCTTCAATTTCTGTAGGGGAAATGGGACTATTTAGTTTGTTTATCTGTTCTTCACTCAACTTTGGCAAGTGAAATTGATCAAGAAAATCATCCATTTCCCTTAGATTTTCAAATTTTGTGGCATATATGCCTTCAAAGTAGGATCTTATGATTCTCTGTATTTCTTCAGTGTCTGTTGTTACATCTCCCTTTTCATTTCTGATTTTATTGATTTCAATACTGTTTCTCTGCCTTTTAGTTAGTTTGGCTAACGGTCTGTCTATCTTGTTGATTTTCTCAAAGAACTAGCTCTTGATTTTGTTGATTCTTTGGACTGTTTTCTTAGTTTCTAATTTGTTAATTTCACCCCTGAGTTTGATTATTTCCAGACGTCTACTCCTTTTGGGTGTTTCTGATTCTTTTTTTTTTCTAGGGCTTCCAGTTGTGTAGTTAAGGTGTTTATGTGTGGTGTTTCCAATTTCTTTTTAAAGACGGTGCTAAGAATTTTCCTCTTAGCACTGCTTTCAATGTATCCTACTAATTTGGGTATGTTGTTCCTTCATTGTCATTGAATTTCAGAAACTCCTTGATTTCTTTCTTTATTTCTTCCCTGACCCAGGTGTCATTTAGCAGAGAGTTGTTTAGTTTTCACATACGTGTAGGCTTTTTGTTATTTCTGTTGTTGTTGAATTGCAGCCTAAGCCCATAGTGATCTCATAGGAGACAAGGTATTATTTCAGTCCTCTTGTATCTGTTGAAGCTTGCTTTGTGGCCTACGATGTGATCAATTTTGGAGAAGGTGCCATGGGGTGCAGAGAAGAAGGTATATTTTTTCTTGTTTTGGTGAAAGGTTCTATAGATATCTGTTAGATCCATTTGACCCATGGCATTGGTTAATGATGTTATTTCTTGGCTGAGTTTCTGTTTCAATGACTTGTCCTTCAGTGAGAGTGGGGTGTTGAAGTCTCCCACTATTATTGTGTGGGGATCGATGTGTGGTTTAATCCTTTTTAGCAGATCTTTTACAAATGTGGGTGCCCTTGTATTGGGAGCATAGATGTTCAGAACTGTGATGTCATCTTGGTTGACTTTACCTTTGATGTGTATGAAGTGTCTGTCCTCATCCCTTTTGATTAATTTTGGTTGAAAATCTATTTTGTTCGATATTAAAATGGCTACGCCTGCTTGCTTCTTGTGACCATTTGCTTGGAGATATTTTTTTCTGACCTTTTATCCTGAGGTAATGCCTATCATTATGGGTGAGATGTGTTTCTTGAATGCAGAAGAATGTTGGATCTTGTTTATGCACCCATTCCGTTAGTCTGTGTCTTTTTATTGGAGATTTGAGACCATTGATGTTGAGAGATCTTAATGACCAGTGACTGTTAAGAGTCTTAATTTTTATGTTGTTTCCAGTCGAGCATTTGTGTATCTGTGTTTTTGCCATGGTATAGTTATCTACTTCCTGAGTAGTTTTGGTTGTATCTTGACCCTTTGGGATGGAGTTTTCCTTCTAGTACCTTCTGTAAAGCTGGATTTGTGGATAGGTACTGTTTGAATTTGGTTTTGTCATGGAATATTTTGTTTTCTCCATCAATGGTTATTGATAGTTTTGCTGGGTAAAGTAGTCTGGCCTGACATCTGTGTTCTCTTAGGGTTTGCAGGATCTCTGTTCAGGCCCTTCTGGCTTTTATGGTCTCTGCTGAGAAGTCGGTTGTAATTCTGATAGGTTTGCCATTAAATGTTATTTGGCCCTTTTCCCTTGCAGCTTTTAATATTTTTCTTTGTTCTGTATGTTTTGTGTTTTGATTATTATGTGATGGGCAGTTTTTCTTTTCTGGCCAGTTCTATTTGGTGTTCTGTATGCCTCTTGTATGTTTATAGGCATCTCTTTCTTTAGATTGGGGAAATTTTCTTCTATGATTTTGTTGAGAATAGTTTCTGGGCCTTGGAGTCTGATATCTTCTCTTTCTTCAATGCCTATTATCCTCAGATTTCTTCTTTTCATGGTGTCCTTAATTTCTTGGATGTTTTGTGTCAGGAGTTTTCCAGATTTGGCATTTTCTTTAATGGTTGCTTCAAGATCTGTGATTGTATCTTCTAGACCTGAGATTCATTCTTCCATCTCTTGGATTCTGTTAGAAAAGCTCACCTCTGTGTCACTCGCCTTCTTCTCTGAGGTCCCAAATTCTCGTTTTTCTTCTGTCTGTGTGTTTATCATTGAATCCATTTTCATCTTCATATCTTGAACAGATTTTTTTATTTCTTTCATCTGATTTTTTGTATATTTCTGAGTTTCTTCCCTTGTCACTTTATAGGTCTTCAGAGCTTGAACCGTTTTATTTATTTATTTCATCTGGTTGTTTGAATTTTCCTGCAATTTTTCCAGTTCCACTCTGTGTGCTTCTTTTATGTCTCTCACCTGTTTGGCTGCGTCTTCCTGCATTTGATTATGAATTTTATTTGTTTCCTCCATTATCATCCTCATTACCAAGGATTTGAAGTCATTTTCTTGTGTTTCCATTGTATTTGAGTTCTCTGGGTTGTTTTCTTTGGGATAGCTGGAAACTGGAGACACCATGTTGTTTTGGGGTTTTTTGCATATGCTTTTACGCTGTCCTTTAGACATATTGTTGTCTCTGTTTTTGTTGGGTAACTTCCAGAGTTGGATGGAGGGAGTCTGATGATAGCTTCACTTGTTTTCTCACGATTTCTGTAGGCTGGAAGCTCTGATGCTTCACTGGTGTGGATGGCAGGAGGTTAGCCCTGTAGTTTTGGGCTCTCACAGCCAGTGGTCCTCAGCTCTCCTTTGCTGTGGGTCCTGCAATCCTTCTGGGTCTCTGAATGAACGCTAGGTAAGGCCAAGGTATCCACAGCCTTCCAGGTCCCCTGCCAAGTCCAGCTAGGGACACTGGGCCTGAACCACGCGTCACGCTCAGCTAGATTCTCAGGGCCTGAACCATCTGCCACAGCAGGAGAACTGCAGCTGCACTGAGCTTGCGCTTCTGGTGGAACTGAACGCTCCGTCCAGCCTGCGTCCTAGCAGGAGTACTGTGGCTGCGCTGAGCTCGCGTCCGGTGGAACTGAGCACTCTCCCCAGTCTGCGTCACAGCGGGAGAACTGCGGTTGCGCTGAGTGAGCTCTGATCTTGTTCCTCGGTTTCCATAAAAGCTCATTTTCTCTGCCAGTAGTTCACTGGTTTACTGGTTGTTCCTGTCGCCACACAACAGAAATCAAAGACATGCAAAAACCTGGCACATCACAGAGAAAAGCAGCCAAGTTCATTCTTTCCCCTAAGTGGACAGTGCTCTGCTGAGAGCATTGGTTTGCAGGTAGGTTGCTAGAGATGTGTTAGTTTATCTTTCAATGAAGCCTCAAACATACAGTTCGGTCACAGCTTTGTCCATCCAACACCAGTCTTGAAAAAAAGTGCACATTGAATTTGGTGGTCATTTTGATGTTAAGAGAAGGTGCCTTATGACAACCTTTGTGAAGTTTATACTGAAGGTGTTGGACATATCACTGTAGTCAAATGTCACAAATTTCTTTCTTTTTCTTTGGAACCCTCTGTGGAAGAAATCCTTACATGTTCTTCTTATGAAGGAATGTTTTTAATTCTTTTGAGAAATCATTGTCTTATTTCTATTTCAAGGATATTGTAAATCTTGTTTTCAATTTTCCTGTGGCTTCTTAGAAAACACAAAGCCAAAATTGAGATTAATCATCAGCAATTTTTCCTTAAATGTCAACTTATCCAATCCAGGAAAAAGAGGTTGCATCATTTTCTGTGCAGCAGTGTTTTGTTAATCTATCTTTCTTCACTGAGGATTGTAACACCTTCATAGGATTCTATAAAGATAGTGTCAGCCATTTCAAATTCCATGTCTATAAAATGAGAGGGGCATGGGGTTCTTAGCTGTCCCTTGATACTTGTTTTAATAAACATAGAGTTACTTCCATGCTATATTTGTATGATAACAGCTTCAGGAACAGTCAGAAATTAATATTGCCTTGTATCAAGTAGATACTATTTTTTATTTTTATTTCCTTACAGCAAGCATGTACCTTCCCATCATTAGACCACTGGGTGTCCTCCACTTAAGATGGATATATGGCTTAATTGTAAGTGAGGACTACTATTAAGGAAAAGGGTGTTTACTCTGAGTGTAGTGGTGTATGCCAATCATCTCAGCATTCAAAGACAGAGACAGAAATGTCTGTCTGAAAACGTCTTATGATGGCATCATACTTGATAATGTCATTTGAGGAAAAGGACCTGTGAAGGTCTGCTTCTACAGATCTCATCTTTCTTACCTACCCATCATCCTAAACACATACAGCCTAAGCCAAATCACTCTAAGTCAATGACCAGCTGTTTTCTAATTTGACCCAAATAATGTATTTTGTTTATACTTTTGTTCAAGAAGTAGGTCATAACAAATTACATTATTGTACTTCCATTGGCTTCACTTTGTCCTCCAATTTGTATGCTGATTTTATTCCTGTTTCTAATGTCTGTAATCCTCTCAGCTTTGAAGATGTTTTATAAGTTGTATAAAACACATTTCTGGTAATTTGTGAGAGAGGAGATAAACACATAGCTAATGCTTACTTGAGTTCACAAGAGGCAGCGCTGAGCAGAAATAATAATTTCCAGAGGGATAATAAGTCATAATTGTAACAGATATTAAGTTTAAAGTTCTCATACACAATTTTCTAGAGATTCTGAAGGATTTTCTTTTCCTGCATTCTGAAAGATGTTTGCAGTAAATGCCAACCAAGTTTATGTCCTTGGATGATGAGAAAATTTTCAAACAAAATGATCTATACTTTAAAGAGGGAGTCACTTTGGGGACAGCCATTTTATCTTGTCTGGTTCCATTTGAAACAGAATCAATTAATTAGGGAAGACAATAGTATCACTGTTATGTTTGCATTAAACAAGTAGAAGGACATTTTATCTTAGCTGTGTGCATGCACAGACAGCAAGAGACTCTAGGTGAGGTTGAAAATAGTCTCCTAAGTGTTGGCATAAAATCATTTTAGTAATGGCTGGCAAGTACATCTTGATACTGATGAAATGTGAAAGATGGGTCAAACTCTTAGTTCTATGAGAATTTAGAAATCTGCATTTGTATGGCGATATTCAAAGCATTACTTCAGGCAGATTTGGATATTAATGGTCAGTTATGATTTGTTACACAGGAGTGTTTTTAGGGTTTAGGGACAAGTAGGTTCTATCAAGTGAAGAAAATAGATACATAATTAATGTCCAGTGGACACAGTGGACACAGATACCTTGATTCTAATTCCCATGGTTTATGGTTGATTTTAAGATAAAATTAGCCAATAAAGTAATGAAGCATCTTGGTTTCCAGGAGTTGAAATGTGAAAGATAAAGCACCATGAGTCAGATGGAAAACAATCGACCCCACCTTCCTTTGCCTATGAGCCCAGGAGAGCCAGCTGCTCAGGCATTTATTTGAACAATGCAATAAGCCCTCCACTATTCAGAGTCTATAATTTATGATATGCCCCCCAGATTACAAGTCCGCTCCTCTTCTACCCCAGCTCTCTATGACTCTGGAGGAACTTCACTATTTTTTGCCCTAGAGTGCTCACATCCTTCTTAGCACTTCTTTGTTCCTATGCCAGGGATGCTTTGTGCTTAGTTTCTCATGACCTGTACTCGAGGCTCCAGGTCACTTGAGTTGCTTTCTTTGTAGTATGGACACTATAATGTCTCTATAATGTTATAGCCGGTCAGAAAGTGATTCTTAAGGCTCTGATCTGAGTGGAAATTTGAAAGCTAAGCTCCATGTCTCTGAGAGAGGATCAACTCCAGGTTTACTTTTACTCCAGGGCTCTTAAGGATCAGGTTTCAATAAGGAAGAGTTTCCCACAGGCTCATGTTTCCAGTACTTGTTTCCTAAGTGGACTATGTTGCGGGCACAACTTTGGGGCCTATCTTAAGGCTGTACCCTGCTCACTAGGTTAGGTTTTACAGGGTCCCTGATCTACTGCCACTGTGAACTGAGCAGCTCCTCCTCGCCTTTCCTACCGGGCTAGACTGAAACTCTCTGAAACTATGAGTTAAGATAAATAGGGCCTTAAGTCCTTTCTGTCACACATTTCAGTCAGAGTAACAATAAAGTTACATAAAGGTTATTGCTACTTTATAAGATTTTTCCAAAATCGCTCTTGCTCAGCTTCATCCCCCTCATCTTCTATCTCCTCTATGCCCTTTGTTTCTCTTAAAAAGCATCATGCTTCCCGAAGAATCAGAGACTCCTGTAGAATCCTGTTTCTGTCTTTATCTGGACAAACTGAAAACACCTGGTGTTCTTTTATTCATCTGGATTTTCACTGGCACACTAGGGCTTAATTAGATACTTCGTAGAATGAACAACTGAGCAACTCAGACCATAGGAAAACACATACACCTGTCAAAGGCCAGTGTTCTGAATCCAATATAACTCCACAAAATCCTGAACTGGGCTCATCATAGTTTTGCTGATGGAAGAGAGCTTTGCTCTTGCTCTGTTCATGTGGTTTGCTCTAGCTGGTGGGAGCCAGGTGTCAGAAAGATGCTCCTTCTTGCCTTGCCTCTTGGTGGTCAGGTGGCACTGGCTGCTGATTCACACGAGGGAAATTCTTCTGCAGTTTGGCTAGTGAAGCTGAGAAGATGGTGAACCATAAATAATGTTGAAGAAATGATTCCTGAAAACTATTGTGCATGAGTGTGGGTAGGGGACTGGAGTAGCAGGATTGATTTATTTGCACCTAGCCAGGCCTCTGCTAATTCTCTTCAAGACTCATTATGATGTGGACCCCTAGCTGTGTCAGGCCTGTTTTCCTCTACTCTTTTCTTCATGTATATTTTCCACAGCATCAGATGCTGGGAGGAGATCCTATCCATCTTACTCTTTGTGTCTTAGTGGTGCTTTCATCCACTGTGCCCTTTCTCTCTCTTTTTTTTTCAAAGATTTTAAAATTTTAATTAAAATATAATTACGTCATTCCTCTATGTGCTGCATAGTTTTATGTCAACTCGACATAAACTAATGGCACCTTAGAGGAGGGAATCTCAATTAAGAAAATGCCTCCATAAGATTGGGCTGTGAGTAAGCCTCTAGGGCATTTCCTTAACTAGTGGCTATTGTGGGAAGGCCCAGCCCACTGTAGGCAATGCCATCCTGGGATGAGGGTTCTGGGTTCTGTAAGAAAGCAGGCTGAGCAAGCCATGAGGAGCAAGGCCTCCATGGCCTCCTCTTCAGCTCCTGCCACCAGGTTCCACAGGTTCTAGCCCTGGTTGAGTTCCTTCCAGATTTCCTTTGATGATAAAGCATTGTGTAGGAAATAAGCTAGATAAACCCTTTACTTCCCAACTTGGTTTTTGGTCATGGTGTTTCTTTCTTTGTTTCTTTCTTCCTTCCTTCGTTTCCTTCTTTTGTATAAAATTTATATTTTATTAAAGCACATTAATTCCTTAGCTCCTCTATGTGAAAGACAAAAGCAAACGATATACATATTTACTACTATAGATGCCTCTTCCTATACATATTGCCCACATATTTGATAACATATGTCCATGCGCCATTGATTGTCTTACACAATATCAATACTGAAGCACAAGATTACACAAAGTTCACAAGAGAAAATGGATTTTGTGGTTACATTCTGTAGTAAGAATTTTGAATTTTTTTCTTTAAAAATACAGAAGCAACAGAAACCCTACGGCACTCTGCCTCCTCAGTTCTCCCATAGCTTTCCTTCCCGCACTGCCCGTCAAACTTGTGACCTCTTTTTCTTTAATTAGTTTTGTTATGTGCATGTGTGTTTATGTACACACACACATACACATACACAAACACACACATACACACACACACAAACACACCTACACAAAAATAAATATATAAATATAGCATGCTGAGTCTGCTTAGTGTTTCTTTATCTTTTTAGAGACAATGCCACTTGGCACTGCGTAGCCACTTAGGGGCTCATTCATGGCAGAGACTAAATCTCCCCTCTCTTTAGTTGATTGTAGTTCTTTGCTTAGGAGTGTGGTACCCCATGAGATTTCTACCTTCCATGATGACATGTCTCCTGGTACTGTCAATGTTTCGGTCTTATGTAGGCAGCCACATTATTGAGGTTTTATACACATAGTTTCCTTGTCATAAGTAGAAGACACAATCTCACATCAAACTTCCCAGTTTCCTGCCTCTTACCATTTTTCCTCTCCTACTTTCATACTTATCTCTGAGCCTTAGGCATAGGAGTTGTGTCAGCTGGGGAGGAGTACTCCACACTCAGCTGGTCTTTGCATTTTTCATCAGTTGTGGCTTTGGGTAATTGTCTATGTGTGCCGTATAAAGAAGCGTCTTTTGTAAGGGCTGAGAGCTATGCTTACCTGTGAGTGTAAGGATAAGTATTCAGAATGCAGTTAGAAATTATACCAGCTCCTTTTTCTTTTTAGAATGGGCTTATTAACAATGCCATCTTGAAGATCTGCCTGGATCATTGCCTTTTGTATGCATCTACTACCCTTTGGCATATTCTCATGATTCTCTGTGCCTAAACTTAGGCTTGGGATGGCATGTAGTACACATCACTGTATAGGATTTTTACTTCTCAATTGAGAAGTGTTTTTTTTTTTATCTTGAATTGGGATTAATTCTCCTTTAAAATTTCCACAATCAAGCATAAAGTCAAGAACAAAGTATTCTCAATATAAATTATTAGCTGAATAAATGACTGAGGTGTATTGATATTTATCTCTAGATCTCTTTGCTCAATGTTTACATAGTAAGGAACCAAGTATGACTATTTCCATGTATCAAAAGTAGAGGAGTGGAAGGAGTAAGATTACTGTGATCAATAAATAGTTCTTCTTTTATTGAATGATAAAAAGTTACCATGATTAGGCAATGTGAGTTAAGTAAGCAAGTAGTATATTTGAGTGTATCAATGTACATGCTATTTTCACAGAAATTGCTGTGTTGGAACTATAGTAGAAACAGGAAGCAGCCAGAAATCAAGACTGAAATGACAGGATGAGTGAAAAGAAAACTTGGGTGTCCATTCAGACTGGTTAGTGGGATAGTGGAAGGGTCACCAAATTAAAGTCTTTTTTTTTCTCCAGGGACTGTATTGAACAGAAGTTGTATATATTTCTTAATGATTAAGAATAAGCCCAAAATTATGCATAATTTATAAGAGTCATCCCTTACAAGTTACAGGGGAGAATTAATAATTCTTTAATATCACAGAACAACAAGACAGAATAAACCAGGTCTTATAACTTTAGAGAGAAAGGAGTCTATGCTGACATGAACAGGAAATACATTTCTATGAAATACATTTCTATTATGAGTCATTGAGATAGGTTAGTGTGTTTCTACTGCCAGAATTGATCTATAATTCTAAAACAAACTGAACTGTATACAATTTGTCAGAGTGTAGCCAAAAGGCCACCACCATTATTGTATGGGTATTTCTAATGTCTTCTCAGTTGTATTTCTAACTTGTTATGGGCTAGTGACGATTCACACTGTTGTTTTGCTTATTGTAGTTTCCCTGTGCCTGTCCATCTTCTAGTCATGGTGAGTGTGTTCAGAAGAGTGCCATTACATTTCCCAATAAGCAAGATTAATACTTTGACCCGAAAGATATTAGTGAGTATCATTTGTTTGTTTTGTTTGTTTGTTTTGTTTTTTCAAGACAGGGTTTCTCTTTGTAGCCTTGGCTGTCCTGGACTAACTTTGTAAACAAGGTTGGCCTCCTACTCACAGCGATTTGCCTCCCAAGTGCTAGGATTAAAGGCATGCGCCACCACCATGCAGTTTGTGAGTATTATTTGGACTCTTTGGACATTGAACAGGATACTCTGACTGGATTAATTTCGGAATATCTTTTTTGGCCAGAAAGGATTATAAAAGCTAACATATTTCGGTCTCTATGCCTATGCTATGGGGCTCTTTTGTATGTAGAATTGATGTAAGCCATCCCTAGACTCATTCATTGACAATATTCACACAATCTTCAGTGTTCATTACTCTGGTGCTACTCCAATGAAAGAGACTAAAGGTTGAGAAGAGTTTCTCAAGAAAGGAAAGAACTTGGTGCCTAGTTAATGAGTGAAGAGATAAAAGGGGTTTTCTTTGACTTTTTTATAGAATAAAGATAAAAGAGAACATTTACTGTATTAATTAATTGGCATTTGGATGTTTCTTAGCAGACCATAGGTCTTTCCTGAATAACACTCCCACTTGTACAAATGCTACATTAAGATGTAGGAACACAGAAGTTAAAGGAAACTTATTAAGGTTTCTAAAAATATACATTTGGCTTAATAAGAAAAATATCATCTAGTTGTACCAGATTTGTGAACGGCCTTTTTTGAAGTATTGAAAGAAAAAAATTCTTAAATTTACAGACTTATATTGACACATGCTGTCACTAAAATTTGTGGGCCTAATTAATAGATGGTCAGGCATATACGAAGCCTTTACAATTTGGAGGAGGATAGAGGGATCCAAATGGGTTGAGAAGTTCACAGGAAAATCATCAGAGTCGGCTAATCGAGGATCATAGAGACTGAACTACCAACCAAAGATCATGCATAGACTGGACCTTGGCCCCCTACACATATGCAGCGGATGGGCAGCTTGGGATTCATGATGGTTCCCTAGCAATTGGAGCTGGGGCTGTCTCTAACATGGCCACTGTTGCCTGCTCTTGGATCACTTTCCTCTAGATGGACTGCTTTGTTGGCCTTAGTGGAAGAGGATGCACTTGGTCCTAGTGTGAATTGATGTGCCAGAGTGGATTGTTGTGTGCTCCCTTTTCTGGGGAGAAGGGGAGGGGAGAAGAGGAAAGAGGGAGAGTGGGTGAGACTAAGAGGAGAGGAGACAGGGGCTGTGATAGGGATGTAAAGTGAAAAAATAAATGCATACATTTTTAAAAAAGAATTTTTTCATTGTTCCTTTGACTTGCCTCACTCATTGACTCAGTAAACGTTAATGCTGGCTATTGTGAGTCATTCCTTTCCTAAAAGATTGTATGATATGTGTGTTTTTATGTGAATCAAGTAATCAAATAAATAACATATAATTTAGAACTAACCCCGATGGAAACAATTAGTGTCAGGTGAAGACTGATGAGGAGGAATAGTTTACATAAAATAGTTAAGACTGGTTAATTTGAGAACCACACATTTGGAAGGAGAAGCACAAACCCTACATACATCACACTGAGATTAAGAGAAGATGATAGAGTGATGGAATAGACAGAATCAAGGTGAGCACAGGAAACGAGCCAGTGTAGCTGCGCCCTGTGCAAGGAAGGATAGACACTGCCAAGGGAAGTTGCTGGTCTTAAATTCTGTGGCCTTTGTATGCCATAGGGAGAAGAAGAGATCATATTCTAGAAAGCAAAAGGAGATTTTTAGATCTATGGCCATCTATGGGGCTATGGAAATGACAGAATAAGTAGAATTTTATAGAAGTTGTCCAATGATATTGAATGTTCACAAATGTGTAGTGAAGAGTTAATTTTTTTAAACCTTAATTTCACTTTATTTGCAAACAGGAGTGTTGGACTGTTCTTTTAAATTATTTTATTTTGTACATATACATTTATATTATTACACATATATACAATAGATTACCAATGGCAAGAAGAACCATGACACAAAAGCAGGAATTTTAAAAGTGTTACAGTCTTAGTGTTTTGGCTATTTGTATTTGACAGCCTTGAAGAAGCATCTTTCCTATCTTGGTGCATCGAAATTTCTGAATGTAAATCAATCTCCATCACATATTGTCATTATCAACTTAGAACATTTATCTAATCAATTAACATGTTTAAAATATTTCTTTGCACAGTTCTCTTTGTGTGTTATCACAAGACTTTCCAGAGTTACCTCCAAGGTCTATAAGTGTGTGTGTGTGTGTGTGTGTGTGTGTGTGTGTGTATAATGTGTAATAACATCTATTACATTATATATATATATATATATATATATATATATATATATATATATATATATATGCCACTTAGACTATTTGTGCTCTTATTCTTCTCCTGTATCTAAATTTGTCTACCTTGACTTTCTATTGTCCTTGACTTTTTCTGATGTGGCCATGCCAAGTTAGCCCTGGTATTGCTTCTAACACCTGAAGTTAGTGAGAGCAAAGAGATGTAAGTGTTGGGTTTGCCCTAGAGATACCATTCCTCTTCATTATACAACTTGACTATTTTTACCTGATTTTGGAAAGAGATTTTTGTGCACACCTCCTATTCTGGAAACTTTAATGTATCTTACTTTTGTCAGATAGCCATAGAGGAATTAGAGAACATGAGTTTCTTGAATTTTCACATTTGATTAGGATCAAAGGAAAGTGTCTGTGCTTTAGGAGTTCTTTAGCAAATAAGATAGGTTTTTCCCCATTGCTCTGGCATGTGCTGCTGTTAGATCCATCATATCTATCTATTTGATTTTGCTCATTTGATTTGATCTGGTTATGAATCAAGGAGCTGATTCTGAAGAATCCCTGCGTGTGGATACAGCATTGGATGAAAGCGCTATGCTAACATATGCTGAAACTTAAGAGTGCAAATGCAGAGGAGGAAAAAATGGTCTCACAGCTACTCCTCCTCCCCTTTAGAGGGTTGGAGACACGAAACTGTATTCTAATAAAATGTGGTATGTTTGCAGTTGGGCTGGGGCAAAAATCAAGATATATTAGGAAAACTTGACATTAGAAGTGTAATGAAACAGATGGATGTAAAGATTAAATTTATCAAGAAGACTCATTAGCATTTTGCAGCCAGTCAGAAGATAACAATTACCTGGAACAAATCAAAAAGAATGATCCTTGGCAAGTGTTTGCGTGTTCCAAAGGGTGACCCATGTTCATAATCATTCATTAGAAATGCATTTTCTCCTGGCCGATTAGATATAATTTTCAACCGTTGTTCTTTTCTTCTCTGTGGGTTTGGGGAGGTGGGTGATGGAAGCGGTTTGATGTACAGGGTTTGGTTCATCACGTTAGATGAACTGGAAAACAAATTCAGTGGCATGCTGAAGAAATGGTGTGTTCTTTTAAAGTAGGAGAATTAGTCTCCAGGTTGGGAAGAAATGAGTAGCAGGTTAACCTCAAATAACCTCGGGTGACTTAGGCGTAAATATGTAAAAGCAGGTCTAATGCAGAAACTGTTTTTAACCTAAAGTCTTCTCTATATCTTAACAGGCTTCTTGCCTACTCTTTAATTGATCTCTGCAAAGCAAAGTCTTCATTTTGTAATGCAAAGAGAGAAAGGAACTTTGGACAAAATGTCCTCAATTTTTCTTATAAACTAGGCAGGATAGGCAAACCAGTAAGGGCAGGATGCCAACTCATTTGGGACGATGTGGCGTTTTACTGCTGATGGATAGCTACGTTTCTTGCCTTGCCATCTTGAATAAGTTGTTGAAGGTAATTCATCCATCATGTCTCCTGCTTGCACCATCACTTCCTTGCCTCTAACTAATGTTAATAATATCAGTGTTGGGGTTGAAAGTGAAAGGGATAAGGAAGTTCCCTCTGATATCACTTAGCTTATGTAGAAGCAGCACAATTATAGCCCACTGATGTATACTTGCATAAATAGCATAGCCTATCACTCTTAATCTTAAGCAAAGCCTTGTCTGTAAGGAAAACGTCTTAGTCACATAGCTACGGACGGTGCTTAGATATGGCTGAGGATGTTCTGGTAAAAATTTAAAACTAGAAAGAAAGCTTTCAAAGTACCCAATTTAACCTATGACAGCAAGGAATTAAGACAGGTTTAAAGGATTAAGGAAAACTTTCTTTAAAATTCAAAGAGTTGTTTCCTAAACAAAACACTCTGTTCTAGTCAACCATTAATAAGTGCTAGGAAATATGTTCCTTTTTTATTCTAATTTATCCTGCATGCCATCATTGCCAGGGAGGCTTATTACTTTTCCACCTTCCTTTTTAGATAAGGAAATTGAATCTGAGATGCTACAAAGGATCCTAATCCAAATCCATTCATGTGAGATCCTAATACCTTATACTCAGGCTCATACTGATGTGGTTATGATAGTAAAGTGAGATATGGGCCTAAAATATGCCTTTTCCACAAAATTTGAAATTTTCAGATCTATTCCATCGTAAATTCTTAATATCGAGGACAGGCCATGAGCTTAGAAGTTATACCTAAGATTATATGTAAATCAGGTATAAAGCTGAGCCTCAGCTTTATGGTGTACAGTATGGAAACAAGTATGATCTATGTTACAGTTACTAAAATATAACAACTGATACATTTGTGGTGATTTCCTCTGAGATTAAATTATTCCTCTTGAAATAAGCATGCTACCAAGATGAGTCTTGATAGCCTATGACCATATAGTGGGGGAGGAGGTCCCCCTCAGTCTTAGACCTAGGGGAGGGGAACAGGGTGAAAGTGAGAGGGAGGGAGGAACGGGAGGATACAAGTGATGGGATAACAATTGAGTTGTAATCTGAATAAATTAATAAAATTAAAATTAAAAAAGTATTTGTCTTGAAGGGCAGCTCCCTAAGACAAAGGATGTTCTAAGGAGAGGCAAAATATTCCAGCATCAAGGGAACCTCTACAGCTTAGGAAGTAAGCAACTCAAAGACTCCCTGAAACTGATAAGATGCACTAGCCCCGTTCATCGCCAAGCATATATAAGCATTAAAGACCACAGAAAGACACTCTTAGCTGAAACTGCAGAAAGAAACAGAGAGCAGCGAGCTACCTGGAGGAGGCTGAGACAAACTAATCTACCTAGAAAAGACACTTTGCACTCTGTTGAACAGTACAGTCCATATTACCAGCTCTCATGAGCAGTAATACATGCTGGCGTGGGTTCTGGGGATACAGTTGTCTTTGAGTCTTTTTTTTTGTCCTGTTTTTTGTAAATAATTCCAACAAAACTCATTGGTTTGCTAATTTGCTTCCATGTTTACATTGGGAAATTATTAGTCACCTATCTGAGGTGAGTAGATATCATATTGCATCATATCATATATCATGTCATATCATATATCATGTCATATTATATCATATCATGTCATATCATATCATGTCATATCATATCATGTCATATCATATCATGTCATGTCATATCATGTCATGTCATATCATATCATATCATGTCATATCATATCATGTCACATCATATCATGTCACATCATATTATATCATGTCATATCATATCATATCATGTCATGTCATATCATGTCATGTCATATCATATCATGTCATGTCATATCATGTCATATCATATCATGTCATATCACATCATGTCACATCATATCATGTCATATCATATCATATCATGTCATGTCATGTCATATCATGTCATATCATATCATGTCATATCATGCCATGTCATATCATATCATATCATATCATGCCATATCATATCATGTCACATCATATCATGTCATATCATATCATATCATATCATGTCATATCATGCCATATCATATCATGTCATATCATATCATATCTCTCAAGAAGAATCTTATCTGGAAGTATAGATGGTGATTAGACAAGGGTAAGGGTAGTAAATAGAGAGGGCGATGAATACTCCTGTTGTTATAAGGGAAGAGAAACCTTACTTTTCACATATTGGTTGCTAGTTTGAATCCAGGAATCCACAGTGTAGTCAGAGCTAAGTCAACATGTTGCAGATAAATATGATTGCCAACTCACACTGAATTTGGATGTATCATTTTAGGTTAGGTTTAGTTTGTCTGAATTCAGCTGAAGCCAATGGAAGAATCTGAGAAGCAAACAATTTTCAGTCATTTGTTTTTCTCAAATAAAAGAAAGAGAAGCCCTAGTTTATTGCTGAAGATCAGAGAGCACAGAGCAAGAATCACCAGGAATAGAAACTAGGAGAGAGGGGAGGTGTGGAGGAGGACTGCCTGCTCTTGACTCTGTACAGGGAGTCTATTACTTTACATGCAGGCTATTTGGACTGAAAAAAATTAAAATTTCTCCAGGGTATTTGCTATTTGACCAAGGAACCCAGCCCTGCTTGTCATAATGAAAACATATGCCGTGAAAGAGCAATTCTTATTATTATGCAGAGAAGTTGGTAATTGAACTCAGAGACCTCTAAAGAATGCTTAGAGTTCTCTTATTCAAGAAGGTAGAATTCTTAATATTTGTAACTAATCCTGATTCAGAACACAGAGAATATTAGATTCAGATGTGTGAAGAGGTTGCTTGAAAAATAACTTAAGCAAAACCTCTGAGAGGACTTTGCCCATGAGGCCAGCTAGATTTAGGTGGAAAAAAAAACCTTGCTTGTCTCATCTTCCATCTCTTCAGTGTCTCTAGTACCAGGAGAACGGCTTTGCATATAAGTCCTTCTTAGCAACTCAAAGCAGGAGCCATCTCTTCTTCTTATTCAATGTGGCCCACAGAATGGAGGTTCAATCAATGCTTGCTATAGAGAAATGTTGTTGGATGCTTGCTTGCTATAGAAAAATTGTTGGCAATATTTACCTATTATATTAGCAGAAACAGTCTCCAAAGTGCTTGGGGTTACAAGAATCAGTTACTGAAGATTTTGAAGTTGCCATGTCCTCTAAACCTTCTCTCTGTATAAATTCATTTCTTTCTACATTTCTGTTATTTAAGAGTCATAAAAGAAATTTTCTCATTGCATGGCAATTCTGACCTTTTGTTCCTCTTTGTATTCCTAGTTCTGTTTTTGCAGAAATGTTGCACTTCAAATGACAGGAAGGACTCACTGCCTCAGATCTAATGGAACATATTGTGCAATTAAAAACAAACATATTTTCACTTCAGTCTCAGCCTATAGTGTTTTCAGAAGGGAGGAAGGATCTATTAAAATATAAATGTCAAACTCCTTGGGATTTTGATTTATAAGCTTCCTGTAAGCACATTCATGAGAGAACTTGGATTGCATCTTGAGGAGTTGACAAGATGCTGTGCTCCCAAATCATGAAACTGATAGAGAATGTCTGGCTAGGTAACATATGGGAGCACCTGGGCTCTTACAAATACTGGGGCTTCAAAGCAAAGATACAGACAGAACATGCCTTATTCCTGGAAAAGATAGGTGATGCCCAGAAACCATAGGGTTAAGCTGTCATCTTTGGGAGAGTGGCCATTACTTCTCTGCTGATCACGTTCATTTATTCATCTCTGGCCATAGGGGAGGTGAATTTGGTACTTTAGTTTTTTTTCCATTCCCCCAGTCTATCTTCCATAGACTCTTTCATCACAGGACAGGGTTACTCTGGAGACTGAGCAAATATGTAGGCTTGTTGGATTTTTTTCAAAGGGAAGCAGGATACCACTTTGTGTTTTGACTTTCTGGGTGGGAATTTTGCATTGGACAAGACTTTAAGCTTTGTGAGGCGAGACTCCTCACCGTAGTCTACAGACAAACAAGCACCCTTTGTTCTATCTCATGCTACATATGGCTAAGGAGGAATAAGAGGATGCAGACTTAGCCAGGGTCTCCCTATTAATGGGCAGAATCAGTGTTCCCAGGAGCTTCATTTTACTTCCTTGTCTATAAACAGAATTGTGATACTCTGAAAATTAATTTATTGAGCCTTTTGATTCCTTATTCCCAGAAATATTAATGCATAAGCTTGAGCAAAAGAAAACTATTATGTCATTGGTATGGTACCTGATCCATCTGACTGGTGTATTTATAAGTAGAGAAGACAGACAGATGCAGAGGAAAGGCCATGTGAAGACATGAGAAAGCAGCTATCTACAAGATTAAGAGGTCACAGAAGGACCAGCCATGCCAATAACTTAGTCTTGGGTTTCAGCCTCAGGGATTGTGGGTGAAGAGTCTGCTTTTTAAGCCATCCAATCTGTAGAACCCTGCAATGGTCATCATGGTTTACTTCGATCTTTGACTTAGCTTACCTGAGAAGTCTTTGGGCAGGTTTTAAGTGTTGAATACTTGCTTAGCTCTGAAGAAAAGTGTTATTTTTATTTCTTGGTACAAAAAAAGTATGTAATTACCTGCCATCTAGGTCAAATGAAATGCGAAGCAGGGAAAAGGTAGGATTGAGGCTCTAAAGACATTCTTCAAATACTGCCTATCATCAGAAACTGCAAACAGCATTGAGTCACAAAGACACATCAGACCTGAAACTAGATACCAATAGATTTTCTTGGTCTTGAAAGAGGATGTTAAGGGACTCTGAAGGCAGACTGCACCAGACAAAGACACAGGACATTCTTTTCTTCCATCTGGTGGTTCCATCCCCGATGTTTGAGTCTCCTAAACACTGTGCTCATACTCACTCTGGACTGACTGAGGTACCTCATGATGTTTCTTAGTGGCCTAGCCTATCTCTCACATATGATCTCCTTATCACAATGTATTTAACTCTCTCTCTGACCTACTGGAGTATGGACTAATGATGGGATACAATTGTGAATCCATTTTGATTTTACTCAGCACTTAAACTTTCAATGCCTGCTGAACTGAAATGATGGATTGGCGAGAGGCAGGGAAAGGCAGAAAGAACTCATTAATGGAAAGGAACAATTTCACAGACCTTTAATCTGTTTTAGATCTAGACGCTTCTCGGGAAGCAGTTAGGGTATGCTACAGAGACCTGATGATGCCTCTTCTAATGTGTTCCATTCAGAGCATTTTTCTTAGTACCCTTCTTTGCAAGAAGACCTTAATTTTTGAAGCTCTAAGATTTGTAACACTGAGCTTCTCCATAGTTTCCCCTCTGAGAAGTATGGTAAGATAAGAAACCATAGTTAAATGTATAACCCTGAAACTTGTCAGCTTTCATTATTACATTATTTCACAATTTCGAAAGCTCTGTTTACTTTTCAAGAAAAAGACTCAAATGTCTACCACCAATTTAAGATGAGAGAGTAAGCAGAAAGCGTGTTGACTGAACAGATAATTGCATGATAAATGGTAAGGTCATTAAAAATAAAACCTGTGGCCCACAGCTTGCAGAAATTTCCCAGAAAGTCAACCTCATTCTCTATAATAATTAGCCTTGGATACCAAACCTACTCTGGAGATAGGAATCATAATTTATAGATCAGGTTCCTATTTTAATATCAGTCCAGAAGATAAACAATAACTTCAACAATTTAATCTCAATGGACAAGAATTGAATAACCTGAAAGTTCTGTTATTGTGATTCCTAGTTTCAACTCTGTCCCAATTACTGGAGGCCAAACATTTACCCCTAACCACCTTATAGGATAGCCTGCTTCAACTCTATCTCTACCAATAGCTTCCATCAGAGCATCCAAAGCCTTCTGCTTGGCAGCTCAGTATGCAGTTTTCCTACTCCACCTGCCTTTGAGTCCTGTCACCATGCAAGCAACAGTCGCTTGTGGGAAGGATTGTAGGCTGTGTCCCAGGTGAAAGAAGTCTTGGCGGGCTTGGTCCCTTGGAAACAAGACAAATACATTGTGATAGACTGGATGGAGCCATCCTGGGTCTGGAATTCAGGAAGCAGATGGGGGTGGGGTGGGGGGAGACTCTGGCTAGGCTATTGTGTTTCTAATCGAACATAGAAGGGGGCGGGGATCCTGGCCGTGATGGACAGAGGAGAGAGGAGAAGGCTACAGTTTTTTTAAATGGATTTGGGGAGAGACCAGTTTACAGGCTAGACCAATGTGGAGGCCAGAGACACCTGGGGATCCGTCCCGTGGAACAGATACCTGAAAGTTTACTCTTGTTTTCTTTTAACCCTTTTCCTCTATTGTATAGGATTGTTGGATTGTATAATAAAGTCTAATTGTTAAGAAACAGAGCCAACAATTGGCACCCAACATGGGGCCCAATGGGTTCTATAACTTCTAATGCTATGAGGAAAGATTCAAAATTTGAAGATACAGAAATGCTGTTTCAGGGTATCAACAAAATTGCAACAACCATTGTAAAATTCTTTCCTGCTTTCTACTTAAAGGGAATTCTGTGCTTTCTCATTGTTCTTTTATTGTATTTCATTCTTAGAAGGATTAGAACAAAGGCTAATAAGATAAAAATGCTGAAAGGGTCAGTAAATTCTATCCTTTTAGAAAAGATTACAGATTTGACTGGACAGATGGAAAGAATAAGGAAAGAAAATGAAAGGTTGGGAAAGCAAATAACATTTTTGGTAAATGAGAGTGATGAAAGACAGAAAATAGAGAGACTGGAAAGCCAGAAAAATAACCAGAAGAGTCAATAAGCCCTATCCTTTTGGAAAGAATTACTGATTTGACTGAACAAATGGGCAAAATACAAACAAAACAAAACAAAAAATAAAAACAAACAAAAAACCTGGAAGGCTGGAAAAGCAAAAGACACCTTTGGTTAAAAAGGGTGGAGAAGGTCAGAAACCAGGGGAAAAGGAAGGCAGACAGACCAAAGGGTCTTTGGAGGAAAATGTCCCAGTGGAGGACACCTCCAGAGTTGCCCAGACACCTTCAGCTTTTCCAGTCACTCTAAGACACGTGCCTGCACAAAATGGTGCTGAGGGTTATGACAATATGGCCTGGCATCCTGTAGACATGATGGATTTAAAACATTTTAAGGAATTTGTCATCAAATATGGTATGTTAAACAGCTGGGCCACACAGAATAGACTTGTTCCGCAAGATTGAAAAAATTTAGTTTCAGTGGTATTAGAAGCAGCACAACAGCTATAGCGGTTATCATGTTTGGCAAACAGAGGCTGTAAGAATAGAGCAAGAAAATATGACATGGGAAATAAATATTAATAGGGATCAATTGCTTGGTGAAGGACAATATACTAACTTAAGAGAACAAATTCAATCTGAAGATAGAATGATTGAACAATGTTGTATTGCAGCCTTGAGAACTTGGGAGCTGGTAAAAGAACCTGGGAAAACCACTATTTCATTTACTAAATTATTCCAAGGACCTAGGGAACCCTTCACAGAATTTTAACAGAGATTAAGATAAGCTATGGATAGGATGTTGCCAGATTCTAACACCAAAGAGGCATTAAAACTTATCATGGCTTATGAAAATACAAATACTGAATGTAAGAGGGTACCTAGACAATTAAAAGAAAGAGGAGCTCCATTAGATGACTGGGTTAAAAACAAAACAAAACAAACAAACAAACAAACAAAAAAACAACTAACTCTCACTAGTAGTAAACAATATTGTGCAACAAAGCTTACAATCCTTGCCACAGTGGCTACTCTCTTGCTACTGTAAAATCTGAAGAAATCGTCTTTCTATTTTGTTGAGATGGTCTTTGTTATCTCTAAATGCAAACAGGCCTATTTTGTGCTGGTTACATGAAGGGATATTAATTACCCTGGATTGGGAGACCTGGTGGCACTCAGAGGAAGGATAGCAGGCTACCAAGAAGAGACTTGATACCCTATGAGCATATACAGAGGGAGGAAATCCCCCTCAGTCACAGTCATGGGGGGAGGGGAGTAAGGGGAAAATGGGAGGGAGGGAGGAATGGGAGGATCCAAGGGATGGGATAACCATTGATATGTAATATGAATAAGTTAATAAAAGAAAAAATAAATTAAAATGTCCATGCCCTATCTTTGGCTACTTCTTATATACATAATTGTTCCACTTTCTCAGTTTTTTTTTTATCACTTCCCCATCTTAATTTTTGAGAGGGTCGAGATCCTTTTCAATATGTCTTTGGTATCCACTGAGAGCTATAGAAGCAGGGAGAAAAGATACAGTAGATTGGTGCTATTTGGGGGGGGGTCTCTGATGCCTACTGTTATATTGCTTCAGATAATTGTATCTCCCAATGGACCAAATGGCTATCAGAAAATAATCTGCTTTTCCCTCTTGTTAGAAGATGAAAATGATATTCATAAATCCAGCAGGGAGAACCAACCTGAACCTAAGATGCTCTGGTTATAATCTACCTTTCATTTGGTTTACATGGGAACATAATACACTGCAATCTGATAACACCTGCTTTACCATGTTTGTGCTGCCAAACACTTTCTTCAGTTCCCTTTGAGCCCAGACACCGGGTATAACAACTATTTTAATGTTAAAATGCTCAAGCAACCTTTCAAAAGACAATAGTGACAATGCTTTTCCTGCTGAACGATGTAGCACTTCCTTGGAAGTTTAAGAATTATTTACGATATAAGTGAGTATATACCATTTAGCTCTTTTTGCTTCTGTGTGAACTCACTCATTATGACAATTTCTAGTTTAATCCATTTGTCCACAAATTTTGGAAATTCCTTGTTTTTAATAGCTGAGTAGTATTCCATAGTGTAAATGTACCACAGTTTCTTTATCCATTCTTCTATTGAGGGACACGTAGGTTGTTTCCAAGTTCTGGCTATTATGAATAAGGCAGCTATGAACATGGTTGAGCATATGTCCCTGTTGTGTGGTAGTACATCCTCTGGGTATATTCCAAGGAGTGGAATAGCTGGGTCTTGAGGAAGCCCTATTCCCATTTTTCTGAGAAAGCACCAGATAGCTTTCCAAAGTGGTTGTACTAGTTTGCATTCCCACCAGCAATGCAGGAGTGTTCCTCTTTCTCCACACCCTCGCCAGCATGAGGCGTCAGTTGAGTTATTGATCTTAGCCATTCTGATGGGTGTAAGATGGAATCTCAGTGTCGTTTTGATTTGCATTTCTCTGATGACTAAGGAGGTGTACGTCCCCATGAAAAACTGTACCTACCAGAATAGTGGGTAAGAGGGGAGGACATCCTATTGAAACTTTAGGTGGGAGAAGCCTGGGAGAAAGAGGAAATGGAAGGATCCAGTGGGTCCTGGAAAACTATAGGCGAGTCTGGGCCCTGGGGTCCTCTGCAAACTGTGGCGACAGCCAAGGAAAAAATAGACAGTAAAAACCTTGAACCCCTACCCGGACTAGCCGATGGACATTCTCCACTGTTGAGTGGAGAAGGAGATCTAACTTTCACACAAACTCTGGTGCCCCATATTTGAACATGTCCCTTGGACAGAGATGCCTGGTGGCACTCAGAGGAAAGATAATAGGTCACCAAGGAGAGACTTGATACCATATGAGCATATTCAGGGGGAGGAGGTCCCCCTCAGACACAGACTTAGGGGAGGGGAGGGGAGTAGTAGGGGGAAGTGGGAGGAAGGGAGGAATGGGAGGATACATGGGATGGGCTAACAACTGAGATGTAATATGTATAAATTAATAAAAATGTATTAAAAAAAAAAGAATTATTTACGACCAATAGGTGTGCTCTGTCTTGGGTATTTGTTAGATGCCTTAGTTGTTTGTGTAGATCTGAGGCCCCAGGGACTTTCTCCCACCCACTTTGGTGTGTATATTGTTGCTGTCCTCATTTTGCTCATGTTTAGGCAGCCATGTTGGCAAGACTTGGTGGGTCTAGCTTCTGACATCAGGAGTAGATTGTACTGGTTGGTTCTGTGTGTCAGGTTGACACAAGCTAGAGTTATCAAAGAAGGAGCTTTACCTGAGGAGACACCTTCATGAGATCAGCTGTACGGCATTTGCTTAATTAGTGATCACTGAGGGAGGGCCCAGCCTCCTGTGAGTGGTACCATCCCTGGCCTTATATTTCTGAGGGCTACCAAGAAGAAAATTGATACCCTATGAGCATATACAGGGGGAGGAGGTCCCCTTCAGTCACAGTCATAGTAGAGGGAAGTAAGGGGAAAAAGAGAGGGAGGGAGGAATGGGAGGATACAAGGGGCGGGATAACAATTGAGATATAATATGAATAAATTAATAAAATATATTTTAAAAAGAAAGCAGGCTGAGCAAGACACAGGAAGCAAGCCAGGAAGAAGCCTTCATAACCTCTGCATCAGCTCCTGCCTCCAGGTCCCTGCCTTGTTTCAGTTCCTGCCCCAATTTCTTCCAGTGATGGACTATGTGGGTTTTTTTTTTTGTTTGTTTGTTGGTTTTTTGGTTTTTTTTTTTTTTTTTTTTTTTTTTTTTTTTTTTTTTGGCTATGGCAATTTGTCACAGCAATAAAAACTCTACTTTGGACAAAGATATATTCCCCCCAGAAAACTCCATGATTCCCTAGCTCTTATAATCTTTCTGTTCCCTCTTTCAGAATATTCCTTGAACCTTAGATGCCGAAGATTTTTATTTTTTTGCAGATGTATCTGTTGGGACTGGGATCCACAATTGTGCATTTTTATTGGTTGTAATTTTCTGTAATGGTCTCAATCTGTTACAAAGAGAAGTTTCCTTGATGAGAGGTGAGGACCACATTTATATGTGGCATAAGCACAAATCTTTACAATGTAATTAGGGATTGTGCTGATTTGGTGAAATGGCAATTGTAGGTTCTCCAAGACCCATGAGTTCGCTAGCCCTGGGTAGTTGGCTAAGTTTCCACACCAAGCATTTTTCTTCTTGTTGAGAAGATCTGAAGTCTGGTTAGAGAGCTCTCGGTTACCACTAAGGTATGTGTGTCACTGCTGAAGCCTTAGGCTGATCATGACATGATGGTCATTGTTATGGTTAATAGGCATCAAAAATGGGTAGGATTGTTAGTACATTCCTTCTTTGAAAGCTTGCAAGAAGCCGCTGGTGCTATGAAAACTAGTCCACTAAGAGGAGGCATTCAGGCCAGTTCTAGATCAGGAGCCTGTGGACCCTGTGTCTCAAATTTATGCTGTCTTTAGCAATAGAAACTTACCCACTCCTCGGGAGAGCAACCAAGAGAAATAGCAATTGCCTGTGATATTGTGGGAGTCTCTGGGACAATCTGAACAAGCCCCAAATAGGCTTTCTTTTGCCTAATGTTGGTTTTAGCCCTGAAAACATGCATATGAGTAACATTATAGAGAATAACCAGGAAATGTGTGTGTGTGTGTGTGTGTGTGTAAAACAATGAACTGAAAAAAAGTTCATTGAATAGAGTGACAGCAAAGAGGGCTGGGTATATGGGAGGGTTTAAAGGGAGGAATGGGAAGAGAGAAATAATAAAATTATGATCTTAAAGATAAAATAGACAAAGTATTTATATATTTGTAAAACTTTATTGGAAATCCCACTGGGTCAGGAAATTAATAGATCGCTACTTACTTATTTTCTAAGAGTTAAAGATTACTCATGGCCTTATTTTGAATGCTGTTTTGCAAAGAAGCACTTTGAAAATGTAATCTAGTCCCAGTGGGAAAAATAAAACTCATATAGCTAATGAGTGGAAAATTTCCCCCAGGTATATATGTAATCACCCTAGCTTGCTCCTACTCAGTCACTGTTTTCAAAGCGATGCCAATTCCTCTGGATTATTGCACAGAACATCCAGAGCAAGGTGCACAGGCCCTTGGGGCATAGCAGGAGTAATGTTATTATGTAGCCCCATCTCTCTTTTCCAGCTCTGCCCTCTTTTTTGCTTTCGCCTTCCTCCTCCCTTTCATAAGTTCGGTGAGTGGAGAATGTAAAAGTAATGTTATACTCCTGCCTGAGGCTACTGTGGTTCATTTACAAAGTTGAAGGAAGAAAATTTTTATTTGACTTTATTCCAAAAAGATGATTGTTGCCAAAGGGGCTCTCTTATACTTCCCGGAGTGTGTTTAACAATAATCTCCCATCCAGTCTATGAAATCATGGTATATAGCCTTGGAGACAACAGAACTTGCCCTGGAAGCTCATCTCCAAGGCAAACAAAAATAAACCTAAAAAAAGTAAAAGGATGCCTAGATTCAGGCAGAGGCAACAACCACACATGAACATCAACTGACCCGGAACTTACTGTAGTCCTCCAGTCCCCACAGCAGAACGACTTTAGATCAGAAAAGCCTCACGATTAGGGTGCAGAATGCCCTCCTTTAGAGCTCTGCCCTTTCCAAAGCTTAGGAATATTTTTTAAACTTATTTTATTATAATGTATTCACATTACATCCGGATTGTAATCCCATCACTCTTATCTTCCTGTTCCCACTTTCCCTCCCTCTTCGGCCCTATTCCCCTCCCCTAGACCTCTGACAGGTGGGGTCCTGCTCCCCCACCATCTGACCACACCCTATCAGGTCTCATCTGGATAGCTTGCATTGTGTTCCTCTGTGCTCCCACAGGACCTCTCCACCAAAAGGCAGTGATCAAACCACGGGTACCAGAGTTTATGTCAGAGACAGTCTCCTGCTCTCCCCCTTAGCCACTTGGAGAATGAGCTGTCCATTGGCTACATCTGAACAGGGGCATCTAAGTTCTCTGCTTGCAATGTCCTTGGTTAGTGAATCAGTTTGTGCAGGCCTCCTGGGTCCAGTTCCACCAGCCTTGGTAGTCTCCATGTGGAGCTCTCGACAAGCCCCCACTCCTCCTTCCATGCCCCAAACAACTCGAAGCACTTTGCCTAGAGTCTGGCTGCCAGTCCCAGCATCTGTCCTGATCCCACACTGAGTGGAGCCTCTCAGAGGACATCTATGTTAAGTGAGTATATACCATGCATGTCTTTCTGGGTCTGGGTTACCTTTTTTCATCTTTCTTATTCCTGGTCTCTTATTTCAGACAAACAAACAGCAAAGAAGTAAGAAAACCATCAAAAGAAGGACGTAAGCGAGCATCATCTATACTGCATCTCGTTTTCATGAACTGTTGTTTTTAATTATCAGACTTCAGTAACTTTTCTGAATAGAGACAAGAAATTTGGAGGGGAGGACTCTCTTTTGGAAAGCTTTTACTGAATAAATTGGGTTTGGCTACTCCCAGGGATGACAATCAACACAGTAACTAACCCAGCCTGATATCAAAGCTTACCTCAGATTTACATTTTGATTTCATTAAACCTTCCATTTGCACAGACATGACTAACGAGAAGTCTCCACCAAATATGTGGATGAAAAGAGGCCTTGATTTTGTTTTGTTTTATTTTTCTAGACAGGGTTTCTCTCTGTGGCCTTGGCTGTTCTGGGACTCGCTTTGTAGACCATGCTGGCCTCGAACTCACAGCAATCTGCCTGCCTCTGCCTCCTGAGTGCTGGGATTAAAGGAGTGCTCCACCATGCCTAGCTTTATTTAATATTTTTATTCTTTTCAGATTTATTTAAAGCTTTCATGGTTTTATTTTATTATTTCTTTTAGCATTTCTTGATTCTATTCATCCTGCCTGATCTTATCCCAGAGTCTTTCCCATCTCCCTACCCCACCTATATATATTTTTTTTTTATGTGTCTGCTGTGTGTCTATGTGGGATTATATGCACATGAGTGCAGTTGCATTCAGAGGCCAGAAAAAGGGTGTCACCTCGGTATGTGCTCAAGTTGTAGGGAGTTATGAGCCCCCTGATATGGATTCTGGGAACTGAACTCAGGTACTCTGTGAGACGAGTAAGCATTCTTTACCACTGAGCCTGAAAATAACCCGTTATCATGCCTCTTTCTGCTGGCTTGTGAACCATTTCAATTACATTGTAACTTCTCAGCAACTATTTCAGTGATTAATTTAAATCTGATTTTTCTAAACTATTTGTCTATCCAGAAGTGATCTATTATGAAATTATTCGGTGTTCTAGTTGATTCTTTTTTTCACTTGACATGAGGTAGTGCTATCTGGGAAGAGGAACCTCAATTGAGAAAGTGACTCCATTGGATTGCCAGTGTGTGGAAGTATTTTCTTGATTAAAAACTAATGTGGGAGGGCCCATCCTCCCTAGGTTGGTGGTCCTGGCTTGTGTAAGGAGGCAGCTGAGCAAGTCATGGTAAGCAAGGCAGTGAGCAGCATGTCTTCATGACTTCAGCTTCAGTTCCTGCCTCCAGGTTCCTGCTTTGAGTTCCTGTCATCGCTTCCCTCAGTGATGGGCTGTGGACCTAAGAATTGTAAGATGAAATGAAATCTTTCTGTCTTAAGTTGCTTTTGGTCATGGTGCTTTATCACAGCAATAGAAACCCTAACCAAGACATTTATACTGCTTTATGATAGAAATTACTGATTAATTGCTCTATTTCATTGCTCCAGCAAATGCTGTATCTCCCAGGACACTTTATGAAACACAATCCTCCCTTAACCATTCTATTGCCCCAGAATGTATCCACTCCAACATCAAAATTGCATATTTGGTTTTTCAGAGTTACCTTCCTGATTATTTATTTTAATAACCCCTTTTTAGTGTTGGAGAATTTATACCTGCACACAATAGTGAATAAATGGTAAGATTATATACATACAGAAGAATTGTTTTAAAATAAACTTATTTATGATATGTTGTCAGGAAACGTTTGACTGACATAAGTGCCTATGTACACACATACCCAGGATCACTTAAATTTTCACAACTGGAAAGAGATGACTGAGACGCTTAAGGAGCCTATTCTGCAGGAAACTTTCTAGTTGATTCCTGGGACTTTGTTTTTCCATCTAAATCATAAATTTCTCCTGCCTTCTGGGAAACAGACTGTGGAATAAGACTCTGATTTCTAAAAGACAAGGTTAAGTTCTGCAGTTACACAACAGGTTGGAGTGGTTAACCAGACTGTCCCCTGCACCGGAGTCCTTCAGACTAATGCTGTGGCTCAGCCATCTCAGTTGCTTGCTCGATTCCTTGCAGCTGTTTCTTGTTGCAGTTTTCTAAAGTGTTGCTGGTGATTTATTTGCTGAAACGCGTGACCACTAGCTTGTTTTGCTCCTGATGAATGATTTATTCATGATGTATTGCCATTTGTTATGCACAGGAGACAGGGCTGTTTTATTTATTTATTTTTTTTGTTTTTATTTGCTGTTAGCAGGTACACAGTAGGGAGTGAGAAAACATCTCAGTGATGATGGATGTGTGATTGTACAACATAGAACCATGCAGTCTACTGACTACTTTTATTTTCCACCCAGAAATGTAAAGCTTATTTGTCTCTTCCTGGGGCTTCTGAGAGACATTTTATAAGACTAGGTAGGTTTGAGTTTATCCCCCATGGATTCACATTTTGGACAGTTGTATCATGATGTGAGAGGTGGCGGGACTTATCACAGGTGGTATCGTGCAAGAATATTAGTTGTCTAAAATGATGCTTTCAAAAGAGATTCATGGCAGTGCTCTGGGATCATGTTATTATTTAAGAAAAAATCCAACCTAAGCCTTCTCTGTCCTTCTGGCCTCCTGTTTTACTGCTATGCTGTTGTTTGCCATGAAACCTTCACTTGAATGGGCCTGACCAGTCTTAGACGTCTATCTACCTTCAAAACCACATACCAAATAAACTTCCTTTTAAAAGTTCTTATTGAAAGTTTGGGAGTTGAGTTTTAGAAATGAAAGATCGACTGTCAGAATGGTGTAAAATGGGCTTCCAGAGAAGGAAACCAATACTTTCACATTTTAAGCTGTACATTCACCATCCAGGTGTTCATTTTATTATATTATAATTTATTCAGATTACATCCTGACTGTAACCTCCTCATTTGTATCTTCTTGTTCCCACATTCTCTCCCTCTTCTGCCCTATTTCTCTCCCCTAGACCTCGATAGGTGGGGTCCTTCCTGCCCCCCCCCCCCCCCCCGCCATCCCCGACCACAGCCTATCAGCTTTCATCTGGATAGCCTGCATCCCCTTCCTCTGTGTGCTCACAAGGCCACCTGGCAAAGGGGCAGGCCCCAGAGTCCGAGGCGGTCCCTGACGCCCCCCTCCCCGTTCCCCACATGGAGAATGAGCTGTGAACAGGGCTCTAGGCTCTCAGAACTTGTCTCACAGGAATGGTATGCATATTAAATGAGAGTGACATAAAAGTAAAGTGTTTGGAATTAGACCTAGCCAAGAAGAGGCTCTAAAATGAACACCTGGGTTGGTGCATCCGTTTGTGCAGGGCCCTTTGTGCCTTCATTTGTTATTTTAAGCAAGCACCTTTCCACTTGCTTTCTCTTTCACTTGGTTTAATCTCCATAGGGATAATTGCATCCTAGTCATGTTTTTCTCTAAGTCTTTACTTGAGTCTTCTTAAATCCCCCATGGAATTTGGCTGTAAATAGCCCATGTTATAGTTGGAGGTGGGCGACTTTATCTCACTTTGGCTAATTTAATCCTTATAGCATGATCTAAACATTTGGTTGAGAGGCATGACTGACACCCCTTTGTGTACAGTCAGGTTGATTTTATTTTTCTGGTTTCAAGATTCAGTTCATTTTACTAATACATGTTGCTGTGTTTATTTTTAATACATTTAAAAAAAGACAGAGTTAAACACTTATCTTCTGCTTCTTCTGGAGAGACACAGTGACTTTATGTATTTATTGGTTTATGACAAACAATGTACCTCATTTAGTATTTAGGCCACACAGCTGGATGGATTATTCTGGATCCAGTCTAGAAGTTTGGAGTGTGCAAAGACCAAGATAAATTTCTTTTCTTTTTTTTTTCTGTTTCTTTTTTTATTATTAATTTATTCATATTACATCTCGATTGTTAGCCCTTCCCCTGTTTCCTCCCATTCTTCTCTCCCTCCCACTTCCCCCCCCACACCCCCCATCCTCCCTTCCCTATGTCTGTGATTAAGGGAGACCTCCTCCCCCTATATATGCTCTTAGAATATCGAGTGTCTTCTTGGTAACTTGCTTTCCCCCCTCTTGAGTGCTGCCAGGCCTCCCTATCCAGGGGGCATGGTCAGAAAAGGGGCACCAGAGTTCGTGTGAGAGTCAGATCTCACCCTCCACTCAACGGTGAAGAATATCATGTTCGTCGGCTAGGTCTTGGTAGGGGTTCGAAGTTTACTGCCTATATTCTCCTTGGCTGGTGCCTTAGTTTGAGGATGACCTCAGGACCCAGATCTGCCTGTCATAAAGTTCTTCTTGTAGGTTTCCAGGAGCCTGTGAGTCCTACTATTTCCCCATTCTTCCATGCTACACTCCTTCATTGCTGGTGGGAATGCAAACTAGTACAACCACTTTGGAAATCTATCTGGTGCTATCTCAGAAAAATGGGAATAGAGCTTCCTCAAGACCCAGCTATCCCACTCCTTGGAATATACCCAGAAAATGCCCTACCACACAACAGGGACATATGCTCAACCATGTTCATAGCTGCTTTATACATAATAGCCAGAACATGGAAACAGCCTAAGTGTCCCTCAGTAGAAGAATGGACTAAAAATCTGTGGTACATTTACACTATGGAATACTACTCAGCTATTAAAAACAAGGATTGATCTAGAAATTATCTAGAAGAATAATGAATGAGTTCACCCAGAAGCAAAAAGAGACAAATGGTATATACTCACTTATATCAAAACACTAGTCCAAGGGATACGTACCATGAAAAACTTTACTTACCAGGAAAGTGGGGCAGAGGAGAAGATACATTTCTTGTACTTTATTCTTTTCACGTAAAGCCAGTGCCATGGTGTATGAGAATGACTTCAGAGGACCTGCTAACACATCGCTGTGTGTGGCGAACTCTCACTTCATTCTTGAGGAATTCTTATTAGGAAATAACTAAGTAAGAAGTCTTTCTGTGCACTGGAGGTAGGCTTAAGGCTGCTTGGAATGAAATCCCAAGGTCATAGAATTCAATGTATGGTCTATAATATATAGAATACCTACAGGCTTTTATTTACCTTCCTGAATACACACACACACACACACACACACACACACACACACACACACACACTTTTTTTTCCTGAAAGGTAAAGTTTTGCCATCCCTCGCTTGATTGAATAACACCCTGTGAGATACTATGTTTCTTTCCTTGATTTGGGAATTATAATCAATCCTATGCTTGAAGTCTTTCTCTGCATCTTCCTGTCTATGGGGAAAACGATTTATACAGGTCTTAAATGGTATCCAGTGGTGCTCATTCTCATTGAGGGGGTTGTGTTTCCCAAGCCTTATGCTCTCCCCACCTCTGTCATTGTCACTGTCTCTGTCACTGTCTGTCTCTCTGTCTCTGTCTCTGTCTGTGTCTCTGTTTCTCTATGTCTGTTTCTGTCTTTCTGTCTGTCTCTCTGTCTGTCTGTCTGACTCTCTCTTTTTCTCTTTCCCTCTCTCTCCCCCTCCCTTCCTCCCTCCCTCCCCCATGCCTCCTGTATGTGTACAAGTTACTTAGGATAGCAGACATTTTCAGATGTTGATCTTTAAGGGCTATTCATCTTTTTTTTCCTTTATTTATTTATTTATTTTTTTCTTTTCCTTTGAGCCAAGCCCCCTCTCTGGCCTCACCTCTTCAGATTCTGCTTTACTGACTGACCAGTAAGCCACAAGAGTCTTGCTGTCTCTGTATTCCCAGTTCTGGGATTACAAGTGTGTTTCACATGAGTACTGGAATAAAAAATACTTTATGGACTGAGCAATCTTCCCAGCCCATGATCCTTTTTTTTTGTGTGTGTCTTTTAGATTATGCTTTCTCTGTTTAAAACAAAATAAGAAAATTGTTGTTGTTCTTAATCACATGTATTCTCCACCGGTTACCCCAATACTTTCCTAGAGTGTAAAGTCATTTTCTCTTCTAGAATCTAATTTTTTTGTTCTTCCAGCAATGATTAAAATAATCATTCTTTTAAAATTTTTACAATACACTCATCAAGCTGTGTCCTCTCAAAAGGCCACCATCACCTGCACAATTTATTTCTGAGAAATTAATTTTAGGTCCCTTAGATAGAACAGGAGAATAGGTCTTTGATAATGGATTTGGAACAGGTACACACAGACTCCATACTCACACTGAATCCCAATACAGCCAATTATTTCTTCTATAGCTCATGTTTTTTCCAAGCTCTGACTTATTCTCTCTCTCTCTCTCTCTCTCTCTCTCTCTCTCTCTCTCTCTCTCTCTTTTTCCCTCCCTCCCTCCCTCTCTACCTCCTCCCTCTCCTTCCCACCCTCTAAGCCTCTTTTTCTCTCAGTTATCTCTGATTCCCTGGTTCCAGCCAAAATTACACTTCCTCACTTTCCTTTCTAGCCCAAGGTGTGGGTCCAGTGTTATCCAGGCTTCCAATGTGTCGTAGGATTTACTCTGTTTGTGTAGACATAGGAAAGATAGCCTTGCTTTGAGACTTACTGGTCTCTTGCCTTGTTTCCTAAATGACTCTAAATTCCCTGACGGCAGAGACTGACTTATTCACTATTTTTACCTCCAGACTCTCAGTGCAGTTTATTACATAGTTAAATACTTCTCTATCATGTTAATGAGGGCACTGAAAATCAACATGTAAGTGCGCTTGCCATGTGCACATTGTCCTCAGAGCCTAAGCTGCAAGAGTTTATGTAGCCTGTTATCTATGTTCGCTTATTGCTTCACAGCAAATGATCATATATAATTTAGTACCTTAAAGCAGCCATTTATTTTTACTTACAATTTGAGTGTTAAGGTTGAATCTGGAGGACCAACTCCAAAATAGTGACTCCCCTGGCGCTTGGTATCTTGGCATTCCTGTTCTGATGTACCATGCCATCCTTCAGAACTAGAATTTATCAAAGCAAGGTAGAATCTCTTTCCACTGCAAATAATCTTCTACTAGTAACCCCAGGCCAGGTAAAAGCTATGTTCAAACAGCATTGAGCTACTTATGCTGCCTTACACCAATCAAAGAAATTACAGGGCTCATTAGGATGTAAGGTGTTGGAGAAAGAGACTCTGTTGTTAATGGATGTGTGGCAAAGCCTCATTGCATACAAGGCTCCCAAAAGGGAAACGCTGTTGTACCATCTGCCACTAGATGTATAGGGACAGTTTAACTACGAAGAGAACATTTCACCATTTGTTGAACATATTTTATTTACATCTGTAGCATTGTGTTCACTGCACAAGTACTAGGCCATGCTCCTTACTTACAGGGTGCTGACTTTCTAGCTGGCCATGTGAAGAAATTGACTTCTCAGTCAATTTGTGCTAAGCTACCTAGATACTTGGTGGCTTTAAAAATAACTTTATTTCTTTGACTGAATTCTATAGACAGTTGATTTAGCCTTGTCTCTGTCCATTGTCCTAGATCCAGTTGTACTTGCTTCTGAGTCACTTGTCAGTTTGTTTAGT
This sequence comes from Acomys minous, assembly GCF_964271855.1. Classification (NCBI taxonomy): domain Eukaryota; kingdom Metazoa; phylum Chordata; class Mammalia; order Rodentia; family Muridae; genus Acomys; species Acomys minous. The sequence goes on along the minus strand of NC_140491.1, from coordinate 26,478,820 downwards.
TGTTTTGGTGATCCTGGCTGTACTCTCCATTTTATTTTTCAGGGTTAGAGAATGGTGGTCTAGCTCTTTCCTTATCTAAAATAACATAGGTGTCCTCTATGAAATCTCTTCTTCAACAGAGGGAAAGCTCTCACTTGTTCTCATGGTAAGAAGTGATGTCTAAGAGCACTAGACTGAGGAATCAGAACCAGCAAAATGTCACTTCTGCCTAATTTTATTGGATAATCAAGTCACAAGGACAACCTAGAGGCCAGAAGTTGTGGTATCCCAGGTTTTGGTGCGTGAAAGTGCTAAGTAACACTGCAAAGGAAGGTCATATGGGAAAATAATGCATTTGGCCACTAATGAACCCCATCTATGAAATGTAGCAAGCATATCAAGAGAATGTTGTGGAACACGCAGAACAGAGAAAGGCAGAGGGTGGGGAGCGATGGAGGAAGCCTGAGAGGAGATCAGGAAAAGGTTCAGATTGTGTTGATTTGAGGGAGAGTAGGTTTCTAAGCCTGACCAGTGAAGGAAATAGCTACTGATTTACTAAAATGTCTCTGAAGGAGCTGGAGAGATGACTCAAGAGTTAGGAGTGCATGCTACTCTTACAGAGGACCTGGCTACTCTTACAGAGGACCTGGCTACTCTTACAGAGGACCTGGTTACTCTTATAGAGGACCTGGCTACTCTTATAGAGGACCTGGCTACTCTTATAGAGGCCCCGACTTTGGTTCCCAGAGCCCAACTTGAGGAGATCTGACGCCCTCTGTGGTGGTTTGAAAAAGACTATCCCCGATAGGCTCATGTTTTTGAACATTTGTTCTCAGCTAAGGGCAGTGTTTGGGAAGGTTTAGGAGGTGTGGCCTTGCTGGAGGAATACGGCTCACCCACAGCCCAGGTAAGGAAGTCAGAACAGAGGGACCCAGATAAATCTTCTTTGTTGTCACATTTCACACAAATGAAGACTTGGAATTGGAAAGAGCTGCTCCTATATAGTAATTATTTTTGTTAGGTCTGCCACAAAAATAAATCCACAACAGCATGCCTTATATGTCAGATTTATTTTTCAGTTCTTGAATCTAAGATCAAGCTATCAGGAAGACTGCTTTCTCCAAGGGTCTGGCTCGTTGGCTTGTATATAGCCATCTGCTTTTACGCCCACATATGACCTTCCTCAGAGTGTATGTCTGTGTTTTAATGGTCTCTTCTATAAACTTTAGTCATAGAAGATTTGGGCCCACTCTAATATATTTTTGTAAACACTTTATACCAAAATTCAGTCACATTAGAAAAACTGTGGTTTGGAGCTTCAGTGTATGAATCTGTAGAGGAGCAGAAGTCAGTCCATAAAACTTTGTTCACATAAGGTCAAAGGTATATCTGGAAAATCAGAATTTTTCTGAGATTTCAGCTCTTGGCTAAATAATGCTTCCCTTTGTTTGGCCACCTGTTACTTCTAACAAGGATGCTTGCTCCTAGTGGTGGAGTCAGTTACCCTGTATTCTGCATGTCTCATTCCCTAATTCCTTGATGATGCCTCCAAGGTCAATAAAAAGATGCTGGAAACAGAGAGCTCCTGGGAAAATGACAACCTGACATACAAACAGACCCATGAGCTATTGGCACATGCCAGGATATTATCTTTAAATGAGCTGGGGAAATTAATATTTCTCACTTACTATGCTTACCCATATTGTCTGCTCTGAGAATCATCAGGACCAGAGCCATTATTGATAATATTTTTTTAATTAAAAGGAAAATAACTTCTTGTGATTAATATGCTTCTTTGGGGAATTGATCTTGCATCTCATAAATCTAAATAGCATGCTCACCTACGAGCTTCCTCTTTGTCTCTCTCTCTCTCTCACAGATCTGCAATCTGAGAAAAGAAGCTCATGAAATAAGGCAAACCCTCCCTGAGGAAGACCAAAGGAAAGAGACAAGAGGCAAGACTCCATGGGGTTACCAAGATCTCATCCAGGGTACAATTCTTTTCTTTTTGGTCTTCAAGACAGCAGATAGCAATCAGGAAAGCACTGGTGGGAAATACTGGGTCTTTTACTTGTCTTAGGCCACTGAAAGATGTCTGAAATCTTGTTTTTTCCACCTGCAAGTTGAGCTAGTTAAGCATCTGTTTCAAAAGGAGAATTTGAGCAGAAGTAGGTATCTGAATTCTGTACTCATATTCTCTAGCATCAATTCTTCAGATGTCATTTTCTTTTCTTTTTATCCTTAAAAGTATTTATTTATTCAGAGAATTTCATTTTACACACACACACACACACACACACACACACACATACACACACACACATTTACTTTTCCCTAACTCTTCTGAAATCTTTCTCTGCCTCCTTACCTACCCAATTTCTTGTTTGTAGAAAGATACACAACAACAACAGCAGCAATAGCATGCACACACACACACACACACACACACACACACACACACACACACACTACATCTGGTTTGTGCTGGCCAATTGCCTTTCAGCATGGGCCCTGCCCTGGCATGTGATCAATGTCATTCCCTTAAAGAAAACAATGAAGAACACTGCTTTCCTTCACTCAGCAGATATCAGTTACAAATAGCTACTTGGGCTAGGAGTGGGAATTTGTGCTCATTTTTCTTCCCCCCTGAGTGGCTTGAGATTGTGCATGTCTTGTACATGTAATCACACTCTTTGTGAATTCATATGTTCATCAATTCCATCATGCCTAGATTACTCTTTCTCCTTGGAGTCCTCCATCACTCCAGCTTTTACAATCTTTCATTTTTCGCTTCTACATGGACGCTGGAGTCTTGAGGGTTATGTACGACACTGAAATCTCATTTACAGCAGAGTTCCTCAAAGTCTCTCACTCTCTACACACTGCCCAGTTGTGAACATCCCATTTACTTGACATCAAGTTGATTTTAACTTCTCTGTTTTTCTGTCCCTATTCTAGAAAATAGTGGTAAGGAAAGGACCCTTCTCTTAGGGCAGTAAGGAGGACTAAATATGTGAACATGTCAAGTGCTATATAGTAAGCACTGAACAGACATTTGTTTTTATAAGCCTGGTTTTGCACACACAATGCTTTCTGTAGTGGATGGAAGTAAAAGAGAAATTGGTATAATGTTACCCAGACTTTGTTATCAGACATTGAAATTTGGAAAGCCAGTGAGAGGGTGGAAATTGTCAAAGCACAGAGCAAGTTATCGGCAAAGGGGAGGGTGGGATATAGGGGTTGACCCAGTTCTTAAATTCTTCATCTTATTTTATTTTATATGCCTGTTTGTTTTCTAATGAGAGAGGGAGTGGATTTGGGTGGGTGAGGATTTGGGATGATCTGGGAGGAGTTGGGAGAGGACTGTAATCAGAATATATTGTATGAAAAAATCTATTTTCAATAAAAAATAGAATTCCTCACAAAAGTGGGTGACATTGAAACACCCATCTCAATCCAGAAACAAAGCTGTTTATTGCAGTGGAGCTAAGCCGACTCAGAGTGGCTTCACCCAACCACCAAAACATTTTACTTCCTATGGAACCCTAGATAGCCTTGTTTCACAAATGAAGACAGTGAGGCTCACACAGTTAAAGTAACAGACAGATTGAATACTATATAAAGAGAAAACAGCACCTCAGATGATGTCAAATCTACCTCAAATGTACTTAGACTCTGGCTGCTTATTAAAGGAAAAAGTCTCTCCTCCTGTCTTGCCTCCATTGCCACAGCTCCTCAGCCACTCCATAGATGCTCCAAAGACTGATGTTGCCTCTTCTTCATCTATCTCTTGAGGTTATGATGACTGATGGATATGTCAAATGCTGATTCTTCCCCTTGTCTTTCACCCTTCCTCCAGATTCATAGACACTGCCTTAGTGTTCTTTTGTTAAGAGGGAGACACCATGACCACGACCACGGCAATTCTTATACAGGAAAGCTTTTAACTGGGGCTTGCTAAGAGTTTTAAAGGTTTGGTCCATTGTCATCATGGCAGGGAGCATAGCAGCACACAGGCAGACATGGTGCTGGAGAAATAGCTGAGCATTCTACAGCCATATCTGTAGGCAGCAAAAAGAGAGAGGATGGGACAGGCTGGGGCTTTTGAAACCCCAAAGCATACTCCTAATGACACACTTCCTCCCTCAAGGCCACGCCTCCTAATCCCTGTCAATGATCAAGCATTCAAATATATAAGCCTATGGGGGCAATTCCTTATTCAAACCAACTCATATACTCAAGACATTTTTCATTGTGCCTTTTCCTCTGGCTGATGACTGTTTCATTTATATCACAGACTACTATATACATTGATGACTAAGTCAATTATAAGTACTTGATAGCTGTGTGATGCATAATAAACAGGACTGTGGACCTGTGTGTGTGTGTGTGTGTGTGTGTGTGTGTGTGTGTGTGTAAACTGAGGTCTAAGGAAACAAACCCGGTATCTACTTTGTGTCAGGGATTATTTACATAAATTAACATGACTCTGGGTGTTGCCCAGCCATTGTTTTCTCCATGTGATAATGGAACAAGTGAAAACCCCTTTGTTTGTGCAGAGTCTTTTGAAGAAAGAAGCTCAGATTAAAACAGATTACATTAGAAATACTCTTGTGTTGATTTCTGGCTCATATCTGGCATGCCTAAAAAACACAAATGTGAAGACTTGCATAGTGGTATATACTTGTAATTCTAACAGTTAGGAAGGGCAGGAGAATCTGGAGTTCAAGGTCATCTGTAGCTGATGGAAAGATTGAAGCCAGCCTCCATTACATGAGGCCCTGGTCTCAAAACAATAACAAAAAATGCATTCTGTCAGTGATATTGAAGCCCTTGAGCTTCTCTCCAAGTGAATCAATACTTGACTTACTTTCTCCTGAGAAGTCATGAACCCTCAGTCACAGAAGCTTCTTGTGGAGAATTACCCAAATGCCAGCATCTAGCTTGGGGACAACAATCCTACATCAGAGAAAAATTTCCTTCTTTTGCTTTTCACCTTACATGGATTATAGACCCTTTGATTTGACAGGACACCTGGAAACTGTCTCAACAAATGCTCTTTGTTTACAGGAGGGAAGTGAGGCACAGAGATGCTGATTGAGTCAGAGTGTCACACAGCTAATTATGCCTAAATGGCAGAATCAGAAGCCAGAGTGTTTGGATTAATAGAGATCCCATGAGCTCTGGAGAAGGAAAACCTTCCCAGCAGTGTGAATATAATTATTCAGTTGGATTAAGATTCAGAGGAACTGGGGACTACACCAGGTAGCTCATATATCAAATGGAAAGAGAGTCATGTATGAGCTCATGCGTGCTCTGGGGACAAGGGCAGAGTTGAAATAAATGGTCTATAAGATCTTTTCTGCCACCATCTTTGTAATTGATGGATACAAAATGGATTAATGTAACACGTCACTCTAAAATTATGGTAGATGCCATAATCCCTGCATAACAGGTAAAGAAAGAAAGACTTTGAGAACTGAGCTTTCCATCATTGTGTCCTGTCCATTGGAGGCATCTTCACTGGTTGCTTCATGCAGCAGTGCCTCCCTAAGTGGACCTGCCTTCCAACCCATGTGCTGGGTCCTATGTCAGCACTATGTTAACATTTTTATTCATTGTCACATGCTCTGTGAGAGTATTTGTATGTATATGTGCCTGTTTGCATTAGAAAGAGAGAACATGAAAACAAGGGTATAGGGTTCATTGGCAATTAATATTTGGAGTAAGACTCATTGGTTCACTTTACAAGCTCTGGTATTTGTATTCTGAGTGTTGCTTAACATGTAGGCATCTGTGACATTGTGTCTCTGTTATTGTACACATGGAAGGCTAAAGGAAGTATATAACATATCAACAGTTCCAGTACCATAATTAAATTTTATGAAGTGCTGACTCATTTTTGTTACTTACTCATGTGGTAGGCCATTGTGATTTCCTTTCAGGCTGTGCTCAGGAAGACCCTGTATGATGCCAGTGTCACTTGGGGGTTAAAGTACAGGATGAAAGATGAAAGGGCTAGACACCTGAGTGAAATGGGAGCTGGAACTACTTTATGGTAAATATTTGATGAAAAGAGAAGAATAGACTCGGGTGTTTATTCCTAACTTCCTCCCTCCTTCCCTTCCTTCCTTTTGGTCTATGTAAACCTGGACTTGTGTTAGGAACTGAAGCAGATGCCTGGAAGGGTAACTCATGTCTTAGTCCTTTAGGAACTGCCTGTTTTTTTTAAACTGGCTTTCCTTAAATCATGTCATCTAGTGATGACCCTTTCTTCCTATATAAATGAAGAACAGTACCCATCCCAACTACCTATAGGTTAGCTCTCTGGTCTTTTACTTGGTTTATCTGACTAGGAGCAGAATTTGATGCCGGAAGTCAGGTCTAAATATCCTTCTAGAGTGGCAGCTCTCCATCTGCGGGTCACGACCCCCTTGGGCTTGCATACCAGATACTTACCTTATGATCCATAAGAGTAGCAAGTTGCACTTATGAAGTAGCAACAAAATAATTTTATGTTAGAGGATCACGACAACATGAAGAACTGTATGAAAGGTTTGCAGCATGGGAAACATTGAAAACCATTGTTCTAGACCCAAGGGGAGACATAATTAAAGAGGAATGACCCTGCCATTCATAAGCCAGATGGACTTTGATGGCAGATAATTGGAGAGCTCGATCTGATTGGGCTGCAGGTGTGAAGCCCATTCTTATTGTCTGAACCTTCATAACTGAGATACCTCAAAGTCCTACTCACGGCTTGAATGTAAGCTGCCTGTATTTTAAGAAAAAAATCACAAAAACAAAATTAAATCACAAAAACTTTATTTTATGCCTCAGCTCAACATCCTCTCTGAAAAATCAAAACTAAAATGAAACAAACAAAAAACATGTAGGGGAGAAAATCCAAAATACTAGTTTAGTTTGAGATGTTTTCTTAGACGACTGTAATGAAGGCTTGGATTCAAATTGTTGTTTGGGATGAAAATGAGACAGAAAAGGCAGGAAAGTCAAGAAAGAGGATGTTTTCAGGTGAGACTTAAACCCTCCTGGACATCTAGTGAAATATTGTCAACTATGCCTTAAAACTGTTGCATGTGCAGATGTTGACTTGGCACTTGCCACCCATGCCCATTTTTCCATAGTTGAGCCTTACCTCAGGTACAGTAACCCTCTTGTCTGTGCAGCCTGCCCTGAGCATAAGTTAAGTACAAGTCCATGGCGTAGGAGAAATGCCCCCAGCATCACCACGGAGAGCAGCATGATTAGGTCAAGATGCTACTATCATGGACAGAAGTCTGCCTATAGCCTCAAATTTAGAAATGGACTAGAAAGATGAAAACAGGGTACCCACAGCACCTCATGGCGCCCATTGATTGCCAGTCATACCCTAATCACTTCTGCCCTCCTTCCCTCATTGTGGTCCAGCACTACTTTTTCTCTTCCCCATAAATGCTATACAGATCTCTACAAGATTGCCTACATTTGGTAGGGTTGTTATACACACACACACACACACACACACACACAGAGAGAGAGAGAGAGAGAGAGAGAGAGAGAGAGAGAGAGAGAGAGAGAGAGAGAGAGAGAGAGAGAGAGAAACAAACCAAAACACAACAAAAAAACCCTCCAATAGTCCCAAACAAAAAACATCACAAGTTTGTGTCTTAAACAATAGAATTTTTTTATTCTTTAATGGTTTTAAAGGCTTGAAGTCTGAGATTAGGGTACCAATAGATTGGATGGGTCTCCTTCAGGCTGTGTCTTTCGAGGCACATTGTTTTCTTCCACTGTCTTCAAATGCTCTTTCCTTGTGTGTCTTTGTCTCTGTCTCTTCTTACAAGGAAGCCTGTCATATGAGACTCCCCTCTACTGTAAGGACCTCATTGTGACTTAATTCATCTGTGTAATCTAGTCCCTTATGCTAGCATCGTATTCTTACGCATTGTTGGTTAAGGTCTCAACAGAGAACGTTTTGGAGACACAATACAGACTGTAACAGAAACTCTACAGTTTCTGATAATTTTTGATGGAAAATGTATTCTCTGTGCATTTACATGCCTTGTCTCTGCTTCCATTATGTGCTTTAGGCCAGTTTCCCTCTGTGGAAGGCAGAGAGGGATAGTGTTGAGATAGAAACTTTGGTATCTATTATTGTTTCTCACTTTCTATCCCTTAAGTGGTTATTTCCTGATAATTTCTATCTCTAAACTTTAAAACATACTCAGACATACGTATACCTATCTTCATTTTCCACCTTTCTTAATCTAGATTAATATCCATGGAGATAGTGTCCGACTTGTTCACTGGCATACCCTCAGCACTCCCAGCCACTGTCCTGGGAGGTGGACATGTGTTTTGTGAATGTGAACAAGTGGCTGGATGAGGCATAACACTCTCCATTACATCCTTTGCATTTCCCACTGCATTCTCTTACCATTGTGGCCTTCCCACAGCACTGTCCTGCTTGCATCCCACAGGGTCCTGCCACTCACTCCACTTGCACATTAGTACCCCAAGAATCAGCATCTTGCTAGCCCCCAACCCATACACAGGAAACGTGTGTGCATATAATTACTAATCTTCCAACAATACTGTTCAATATGCCATACTACTACTTTCATGGTGGCTCATATAAGAAATAATTTCTACAATTTAGTAGCAGGATAAAAATTTAATTTTTCCCCTTGAGGAGTTTGACCACATTTATTTTGCTTATGAGGAGAATTACATTAAAGTTCCTTTTTTTGCCTTTAGCTGCAGGGACATGCATGTCCAAATCTCACACATAATTAAAGCACTGTTATTATCACTTCTGGTGCAAATGTCTACTATCTCCACTTTTCCATAGTTCTGAGATATTTATGACTAGAATATATTAGGATTGTCATTGCTTTGTAAGTTACCCTCAAAGTATTTGAAAAAGTGGCAAAAATATAAGTCGAGTGAATAAATCCAAAAGTGTGATGACCTCTGCTCAGCAGACATCAAGCAGTAGTGCTCAGGCGAAGTGGGTGGAGCCAAAGCCTGGAGAGCCACATGGAGAGGCAGGGCATCTGCCTGTGTCTCCTGTGTGCTCTTCAACCCAGGGGAGTGAGGGAGTGCTGGAGATTTTGGGATTTGTGGTGAGTTAGGAGGAGAGACCGGAAGGCACAGAGGAGAATCTATAGATTGACTATCTAAGAATCTATTTAAAATATATTTGAAAGCTATATGTAAGCTAGAGCCAAGTACCCTGCTCAGAAATCAGAACCTGTGAACATCGGGCTTCCGTAGGGTTCCCGGGGCTTTGCTGTTGATTTTATTGCTTAATTTTGCAGTCCCCTTCCCCCTTAGCGTCACAGAATTTTACAGCCAGATGGAAGTCTATATCAGAGATTAAGTACCTGGACAGAACACTCTCCACAGTAGAGTGGAGAGTGGGATATTACTTTCTCACATACTCTGGTGCCTCACCTTTGACCATGTCCCCTGGAGGGGGAGACCTGGTGGCACTCAGAGGAAGGACAGTAGGTTACCAAGAAGAGACTTGATACCCTATGAACATATACAGGGGGAGGTAATCCCCCTCAGGAACAGTCATAGGGGAGGGGAATAAGGGGAAAATGGGAGGGAGGGAAGAATGGGAGGATACAAGGGATGGGATAACCATTGAGATGTAACAAGAATAAATTAATAAAGGAGAAAAAAATGTACCTGGATTCTTAGAGCAGTAATGATGGATGTGCCTTATAATATGTTTCCTTGTGATGTTATACATAAATTTACATCTCCTTAAATCCAGCATTTTCTTTGACTCCCAAAGAGGTATGTAGTACAGCACCTTCCTTCTGACTTCCTAAGTGAAAGGTTAATCAGAGGATAGGTCCACACTTAGGGGCATGAAACATGAAGCCCTTCACAGAGAACATAATTTTCCCAAGGGAACAGTCCAAGTTGATGTCATAGTTGAAAAATGAATTATACCTGTTTCCTACTTCATTGTTTAAAAATATTTCTTATTTATTTATTTACTTGTTTATTTATGTGTAGGTATATATGAATCTGTGTGTAAACACTTGAATCTATGGGTGGATCCTTGCTGAGTCCCCACAAGGGAGTCTTTTGTATTCCTTGGAACTAGATGATGTGTTATTCCTGGTCTCTCTCTCTCCAGCCTCCGAAGGACACATCCTCAGCAATCTATTTTCTCCAATTAGGCACCATCTTTCAGGAATACCTTCATATATAGAACCAACTCATCAAGTGATTCGTGACTTATGGAGTCAGTGTCTATGGTTTAATACTCTCTGGAAATATACCCCAGACACCTCACAAAGTGTGCTTCTCTAAGGTACATACCTCATAATCTGGTGAAGTTTGCCATGATATTAGCCATAACAGAGAAGAAGGGGATCCGAAACATTTTATGCTTTCCTTTCCTTATTTGAAGGTGTGATCATTGCCCTCAGTTGAAATAAGCATAAAATAAAATCGATTGCTCAGATTGATGGACACGGCTTTCTGAAAACAGACAACCAGCTTAATTGTTCCAATGAGCATGACAGGGTAGACTTACCCAGGGGAGCTTTTGCGAATAGAGAGTTGAGTCCCAGTGTGCCATGATCCATCCAGAGACCTAATAGATGATCAGAGTCATGGTGCTCTCTGGAAGCATTATGTTTATTCTTCCTTTTCCTCAACAGACATTTATTGAGTTCCTTTTCAGGGTGAGGACAAGGATGCCAAGCTGGTTAAAACCAGCAGGAGGACTATGAACTTTTGCTGTGCAGTATGGCTGGCAACCTATACTGCCTGTGACTAATTCCACTGCACCATGGAAGGGTTGAAAATTTTCATCATTGAGCACAAAGCTTAAAATATTTATGATCTAATCTTTATAGAAAAGGTTTGCCCACCCCTGCTCTACTAGAAAGCAGATTCCTTTTAATCTTTTTGGAATTTTCACTCTAAATTTTCTTTTCTATTCTGTAAACTCCTGCTTATGTTAAAATTTCTTACTCTCAATGCAGCCACTTTTTAGTAGGCTTCTTTGACTCTTTGTTGTTATTGTTGTTGTTAATTGATCCAAGTCTTTGTTAGCTACCTTTGTAGACCCCTAGCCCTTCATTTCGCGATGCAGATCATGGTTGTTTTAATCATTCGTGCTCATTTTCTTGGTGCATATTTAACCAGCATCTTCTTTTCTTAGGAGTGTAGCTCTGAGTTATGTTCTGGGTGGTATTCTTAACACTTATGCATATGTTATCTCACTTAATTGTCTCAACAACAATATGTTGTTGTAGATGCGTTACTACCTCCAATGTCTCAGTGAAAGACTAGGGATATAAAGAGGTTAAGTAGCCTCAAGGCCACTTAGAAATAGCAACAGAATCTGGATTTGAACCAGGATAATTTGGCATTCAGTTCTGTAACTCATGGACTCTAAAATGCATTTGGTGGGTGATGAATTTCACAGTACTAAGGGCCCGTGATATTTCAGGGGGATGGCCAGAGCACTGTGTAGATGGACACGACTAGGCATATGTCATTTTAGGTAGGATCAAGGAAACATTTTGAACTCAACTCAAGGCCATAAAATAAGAAGCAGAAGCACACATACTTTTTCTTTCTCGTCACCACCTGCTGTAGCTAAGAGCTAGCCTCCTGAAATGCCTTGCATACCATCTCAAGGCTGAAACCCTGTTTTTTTTTCTGATCTGTGTATTTGTCATCTTCTCTGCTCAAAGAAATTCTTTCCTTTCACCCCCTTTCCCGCCTGTGGAAGTCTATTAAGTCTCAGGAAGTGCCAGAGAAGTGAAACTACAACCTGTGCAGAAATGGAGCCGTAAACCCCAGGAGATTCACCCATCGTAGAACTAAAAGGCTCCCTGGCTTCCAGCTAGTTTCTTGCTACAGCAATTTTGTGAAGTCAGCACAGTGTGGCCATGAAGGTACACTATATTTTATTTTCCAATCAAATAAAGTGCCATCAAGGATTACTTAAATGGCTCAATGTCAACATCTCTTCTTAAGTAAGTTATGTATGAAATTCTCCAGTATGTGATTCTCTCATTCGATATTCTTGTTTAGAGTGACCTCAAAAAGGTGTCATCACTCCCAGCTTTTGGGTCTTGTTCTTCTGGCAGAAAGTCAGCCTTTATTTTTAGATGTACAACATGCCCTTAATCTATGTTTTAGCTGTCTATGGTTTCAATTAATGTCTGCCAAATGTGCCCAAATATATTAAATAGAAGGCAAATAATTCATAAGTTCTAAGTTATGAGCACTCTGACTCTGCATAGCACAATAGAATCTTGTACCTAACTTCTCGGTGCCACCTTATATGTGAATAATTGTCTAATGTTTCAATGCTGTGTATGCTACCCACACAGTGATGCTGTCAAGTCATCTTTAATATTAGATACTCAAGTGAAGAGTCACATGCTTATATTCAAGCAACTCTTATTTTACTTAATAATGTCCCAAAGCACAATATCAGTGAAGATGTCAATTTGGATATGGTAAAAAGAGAAATAGTAAATTACTCCCTTTATGGAAAGATGAAATTGAAGTAAGAATTTGAGAGAAAACTAAGTAAGTGAATCAGCAAGTAAATAGGGAGAAAGAAAAACATTCACATGGCTTCCATGACATTCATATGACTTCCATATTACAGCGTATGTCAAAGATAACATATTGTGGTTATTCTGTTTTATTGTCCATTACTGTTACTTTCTTATGCCTTACACGTTAAACTACACTATAGATAGTGTAGATAGCAAGTTTGGTAGTCAGTCAGCTTTGTACCATTCTGAAAAAAATTCCTCATAAAACAAAATTTAAAAAGAAAGTTTATAGCCAGGCATGGTGGCACATGCCTTCAATCTTAGCACTCGGGAATGAGTTTGAGGCCAGACTGGCCTACAAAGTGAGTACAGGACAGCCAAGGGTACACTGAGAAATCCTGTCTTGAAAAATAAAAAATTAAAATAAAAAAGAAAGAGAGAAAGAAAGACTGAACTTTGGCTTGGTCTTACTGACTTCATTCCATGGTAACTTGGCTCTTTTGCTTTTGGGCCCTGGGTGAGGAGGAAGGTCATGGTGGGAGTGAGTGACGGAAGCAATATCTTCTGGTGGTAGGGAAGCAACAAAAACAGAATGATTGGTCTTCCATTATCCTCCCCAGTGTGTGTCTCCAGTGACTTAAGATCTGCCCACTAAGCCGCATCCCAAAATTTCTACTTCCTCATTGTGATGTAGTCTGGCAACCAATCCTTGAATATGTTAGATTAGATCTTGGACATGCCCCATAAAGATAAGGAGAGTCCACTATATGTGCACTCTTGTGACTCAATATTGAGTTATCCAACATCCAGCTCATGGATAACATATCAAGTGGGCAGGGTTCCTCAGGTGTTTGCTTTCTACTATTCCTGCTCTCTCCTTTGCAGAGCACCAGTGTAATTTTGTGCTTATTTCATACTGACCAGAGCCTTGGAGACCAGGAAAATAAGTTCTGACTGCTTTAGGACATGCAGCACTACCCTTCTGGTTGCCATCATCTCTAGATTTTCAAAATCATGTAGCTTTTATCAGAAATCCTTACTGGTACCCATTAGGAACATCTCTCTGAATTGACAGCTTGGTGACAGCAGCTACAGAAACATAAAATTTGATAATCCACCTGTCATCTAGAACAAAGTTGGCTAAAGACAGTGCCACTACAATAAGATTGCTTTTTCTCTTTAACCATCAGACCTGAAGAGGCTCTGATCTCATAGTGTCTCCTATATATTACATGGACTTAACTTTTGGCAGGAATGTGTGATGCATCACTTCCTCAAGACTAGGTAGGAGAAAAAGAACTATATAGCCATAGAGCTCATCTGCATGTGTATTTGGAAGCATCTAAATCTGGGCCCAGTAATTAATTATACATTCATTTATAATTAGTAACAGCACATTTTTTTAAACCAAATCCCATGGCTCTGTACTTGAAATTGGAATCTCTCAAAACTTTGGGTATAACCATACCTATGTTTATCTGTTTGGATATGAAAACCAAGATTTTAAGGGAATCTTAAATAAAAGCATAAATTAGCACACCACATTCATATTTATTAACACATTTGAGGAAATATTATATATTAGATTATATACAAACTGTCAATTCTGTTATTTAGATGATTATGATATCATTCAAATAAAACTCTAAAGCTTAATGTTATGCTTAGCTTCACCAGGCTAAAAAACCCCAGATAACTGGTAAGGAAAAAAAAACCTATTTCTCTGTGTATCTGTGAGGGTGCGTGAGGGTGAGATGAGCATTTTGATTAGTAGTTGTTAATGATCAAACCTCATCAGTGAGCGTGAACATCATTTGATTTTGACATCTGGAAAAGAACAAGATGTGGAGGAAGGAGGGATTCATCCTTTTGGAGCTTGAACATCTATCATATTTTTCCACTGGACAATAGAGGTCTCAAATATCTGATACCTGCACTTTGAAACTTTATATGTTTCTCCTCACCCTCTCTATGACCAGTTGAGTGATGCTACCAGATTTCCTGGGCTATAGTCATAATGGAATTTCTCAGACTCAAAATCAAGTGAGTTGGCTCATAATAAATTTTCTTTTATATACTTATGCCCCACTTACAGACCATATATTTGCTATTGGTTTTATTTTTGTGAAACCTGTATAATCCAAATATCATCATTATCTAAATAAGAACTAAATAAAAAAAAAGAAAATGATCTATCTAATGGACAGGAAATAATTTAAATAATTTTCCATTTCCTCTCAAGGTAGAGTGAAAAGAGGTTTCCAGGCATCATTTATAATTTAACTATTATGTTTAACATCAGTGTCACTCCATATCCTACTACAGAGATACTTTATTATTTGTGTTCCTTGCCTAGTATTCAAAATGGAATAGCCTAGATGTTCATTGAGTAATAACTGGAAAATGAAAATGTGGTTAAAATACACCATGGTATTTTTATCCAGTTATGAAGAAAATTGAAGTATAAAATGTGCAGGGGAATGAATGGAGTTGGAAATTTTTTACTAAGTGAGATAGCCCGGACCAAGAGGGACATATGTCTTGTCCTCACTCACATGTGGATCATACCATGAAGTCTCTGTAAGTCTGTGTGTTTAACTTGGAATACCTTTAGAAACCACAAAACTAGAATATGGGATTTAGGTGGGGAAGGAAGATAGATCTTAAATATGCTGAACATTTTTTTCATTTATAGAAGTTACACAAAGGCAGCAATGGCATCTGGTTTGTCCACAGTTCTTGAATGAGTTTATACTTAATAGAAATTCATAGACCAAATGATGTGAAAACTCATCATGTGTAGCCATAGAGAATCTATTTCTCTTCAGGTAAACTGTAAAGAGTATATTTTTCTATCTCTCTAATGGAAAGTGCAACAGTCTCAAAATCCCCCCAAACATTAGCAGTTGGCAGTGATCTGCCTAATATTTAATTTGGAAATTAAATATCCCTCTGTGTATAGCACAAACAAAGGTATTCTTACTTAATCCAAGTTGGGGAAGTCTGTATTTTAAAATATAAAACATTCATGTGAGGGGCTGGAGCAATTGCTCAGAGTTGCAGAGAACAGGAGTTCAGTTCCCACCATCTGCATCTGCCAGTTGCCAAGCATTTGTAAGTCCACTTCCAGGGGATCTAAAGCTGTCTTCTTGCCTTTGTGTATACTTGCATGTACGTAGTGCCTACAAACTGGGCAAGTCTACAAAAATATAAGTGATTAAAAATTCTGCTAATGAAAATTCTATGGATCTGGGGATGGCTATCCATGGAAAGTTATTGCGCACTGTTTCCAAGAAAAGAAAAAAGTTATTTTTTTTCAACCATAAGGCAAAGGGAGCAAAAAGCCAGACATGAGTACAAGTCATTGCTGTGGCTAACTTGGAAAGAGACAGGCAAGGAAGACAAGAGAGGCTGGACAGCCTGCCTTCCAGAATTTCAGCAGACTCTGGAATGTGTTTGCTTTCTCTAACCTTTTTGCGACCTGACAGTGAAGTGATTAGCAGGACAGTGTCCAGATACTGAGTCCTGTAAAGGAAGTGATTAGGAAATGTGGGATTGTGTCGTTTCAATATAAAACACAAGTTCAGGAGCAAGCTAACCATCAGTTCTTGATTCCTAAAGCCAGACAGACTATCCAGGGTCAACAAAGACCAGCTGTCAAAGCATAAGACATGGGAAATAGAAGCACATAATTGTTACATGTTTGTGAGTGGCCTAGATGATACAAAGAAGAAAATCATGGAGCGTAGACAGTATACATTCCAATCTCCTTAATGCTGATTCTCTAAACAAAAGTTCCCTTTAATGCATATTTGAAAATCCTCTTGCTCAAGAACTTTCCTAGTCACGATTCCCTTTAATAGCATTATTTCAAAGCCAGACTTGGACAATCTGAAACCAAAAGGATAAATACTTTATTGACTTCAATAGTGGTAATAGATGCAGAAAGCTCTGACTCAATTTGGGATTTTCTTTCCTCAATTATTTTCTGTTTTTTTTCTGCATCTGGCTTCAGTCCTTCCTATTACAAATGGATTTCTTCCAAAGAAGGGCATCATATATTCTAGAAATATCTGAGCTCATAAGCTTACACTTTCAGAATCTGAAGAAGAGTGCTCTCTTTATTGTGGACAGTAATTGTTCTGTCCCGGGGCATCATTCCACTTTGTACACCAAGTCTACTCATCTGAGATGTGAGGTACTGTCATGGCTCCATCTTAGATCATGTGCTGAAGACCATCGAAGCAGATTGGTCACCAGAAATAACAAGATGGTGGTTAGACTCAAGCATTAGGACTCTACCACAGGAAGGTTTGGCCAAGGCCAGTGGATGGTTTTCAGCTTCTGGCTCTTGCTCACAACATCTCAGGCTATGTATTGCTTAATCTGGGACATTTATTTTTATTCTTAATTAGCAAAAATGTAATATGTTTTCTTTTTACCTTTTCAGACATGTTTCATTTTAGTTAATTCTCCTTTGATCCCCCCATCTCCGTTTCCTCCCATCTCTTTTTCTTTCCTCTCTACTTCTGTACCCATCTGCAGTCTTGGGCATCTTTAATCACGGGTAACCTTTAGAACATTCTTGAAGTCTCATAGTCATTCCCAAAGTAAAAAATTTATGGCTAACCAGCTCAATGGTTAATTGCTGATTTAATTCCATTTCAAATAAATGTAAAAACAAAAAACAAAAAGTGTGTAAGAAGTCTCCAGTGTAAGGACTGAAATTATCTGTGAAATATAAACCCTCACCTGGGTTAAAAAATAATAGATAAAGTTAGACTCAAGTCACCGCAAAAACAAAACAAAACAAAACAAAACAAAACAAAAAACAAAAAAACAACCATATCCTGTTCTCAGACTTGTAAAATGCCAGGAATAATTGGAAGTGGGCTTTTAAAAAAGTTGGAATAGGAATCAAGAAGAGCAGTTTTCTTTCTAATCTGTAGTCCTCGTCACATTTTAAACATTAAAATCAACTTTCAGTGTTTATGGCAGTCATAGCTAATCTAAACTCTGGTTAAAAGGGTTACTATTTAACAGGTCTGAAGTTTCCTGCTGCTGTGTCATTCTGTCTTCGTCAAAGATAAAGAGTGGCCTTTGATGGTCTTGCTGCCCCATACTCTGGCAAGTGAGAACTTTGCTTAGGTACTTTAAGAAGCTTAAATCTTCTTTTAAAAACGTATTTATTTCTTCCCTTTACATCCTGGTCATAGCCCCATCTCTCCTCACTCCTCAGCAGCCTCCCCTATTCCTCAGAAGAGGGGAGGCTCCCTTCCCCTCTCCCCCAACTCATTGTTATCAGGACTGAATATCTCTTTTCCCCCTGTGGTCTGGCAAGGAAGTCCTACCAAGGAAAAGTGATTGAAAAGCTGTCAAGGGAGTCTTTGTCAGAGAGAACCTCCACTCTCCTTACTAGGTAACCCACATGAATACTGAGCTGGCCATCAGCTACACTTCTGTAGGGGCCTAGGTCCAGTCCACACAAAGACCTTGTCTGGTGTTTCAGTCTTGGCAGGTCCTTCTTGGCCCTGGTTAGTTGGCTCTATTGGTCTCCTTGTGAGTCTCCTACCACCTTCAGGTCCTTTTCTCCACTTTTCTGCAAGGTTCCCTATGTATCGTCCAATGTTTAGCTGTGAGTCTCAGCATCTGTTTTGAGGTGCTGATGGTGGAGCCTCTCAGAGGATAACTCTGCTTGACTCCTGTCTGCAAACATAGCAGAGTATCCTTAATATTATCAGGGGTTGTTTCTCTCCTACAGGGTGGGTCTTGGTTTGGGCTGGCCATTAATTGGACTTTCCCTCAATCTTTACTATAATCGCTTTGTATTTATCCCTTCACATCTTGTAGGTGGGGTGAATTTTGGGTCAAAGGTTTTGTGGATGGGTTGGTGTTCCCCCTCCCTCTCCTAGGAGACTTGTCTGGTTAGAGGCTGTCCTCTTCAGTCTCTAGGACTCCTGCCACTAGGAATCTCTGTTAGAGTCCATCTCATATCCCCATAGGAGTCAACCATGACTTAGGTCTCCAGCTTGTCACAGAGATGTCCCTGCCCACAGTTTCTCTTTTCTCTACAGGCCTTTTGTGTGCCCCCTCTCCCCAAGTCTGCTCTTCCCCCTCTGTGTTTCCTCTCCTACTTTGTTCCCTCTCTTCAACCATTACCATTGTCTGTTCTAGTTCCCCTTCTGGGTGAGGTTTAAGCATCCTCCCTTGGGTCCTCCTTGTTACTTGTCTTTTTTGGGTCTTTGCATTGTAGTACACTTATCCTGTACTATATTGTTAAAATCCTCATCTCTCTGGGCCCATCTGCCCATGGGGTCTTGCTCAAACTATGGCACCAGCCAAGGACAAGACGTGCAATAAACTTTGAACCCCTATTCAGATCTAGCCAATGGACAGGACATTCTCCACAAATGAGTGGAGAGTGGGGTCTGACTTTCACATGAACTCTGGTGCCCCATATATGACCACGTCCTCTGGATGAGGAGGCCTGGTGGCACTCAGAGGAATGATAGCAGGCTACCAAGAAGAGACTTGATACCCTACGAGCATATACGGGGGGAGGAGGTCCCCCTCAGTCACAGTCATAGGGGAGGGGAGCAGGGGGAAAATGGGAGGGAGGAAAGAATGGGGGGATACAAGGGATGGGATAACAATTGAGATGTAATGTGAATAAATCAATAAAATATGATTAAAAAATAAATAAAATCCTCTTATAAATGAATACATACCATGGAATACTACTCAGCTATTAAAAAAACAAAGAAATCATGAAATTTGAGGCAAATAGGAGAAAAGATCATCCTGAGTGAGATAACCCAGACTCAGAAAGCTTAAACCTTTTTAACAGAAGGCTTTGTGAGTTTTGAGTTCAAAATGGAGGTATAGTAAAATGTAAACAGAACCTTACCAATGTAGTCTCCACTCCCTGGAGCATAATGAAAGAGATCCTCACGAGCTCATAAACAATGAGTTTATCAAAACATCAAGTATAAATGAGATATTAGCCCAAATCAAAGCCAGAATAGTCAATGCTTAGAGCAAGTTGCCCAGTGTGTGGTTGCAACCTTCTGGCAGAGATAACCTAAAAATTAGGATTTCCAAAGCACAGTGGCACAGAAAACTGTTTTATCCAAGTAGTAAGTATTAAAGTATTGTTGCCTAGAATAAATTCATGATAACCGTCCTTCAGATTTTTGCAGTGTATGTGGACAGCCTTGAATCCTTAGGTTACTTTGGGTACTGTGCATCTTTCCATGACATTGTCTGTTAAATCAAACTACCAAACACAGGATGGCTTTCTCTTTGTATGTGTCCTTTTAAATTGATTCTGTCGGTTTTTTAGTTTTCACTAAGACTCCTGTTTCTTTGATAAATTTATCCCTTTAGACTGTGTTATAAATGCAGTCATTTAATTCACTTTTATTTTCATATATTTCATTATATAAAGAAGCATTGTATTGTATGTTGCTATTACACCTTTCAAGCTCACTGAAATTTTTTTTGTGGAGTCCTTATAATTTTCAACATATATGCTTGAAAATGCATTATCAGCCAAATAGATAATTTTACTTCTTCCTTTTCAATCTGGATCCTTCTACTTCTTTCCCTGGCTTCGTTGGTGCTGGTGTTGGCATAACCTTCTAGTACTCTGTTGAAGAAAAGTGATGAGAATGGCTTCTTTGTCTTATGGCTTTTAAGGAAAGTCTTTCACCCTTCCCACCTTATGTACTATTTTAGCTATGGTATTTTATATATGTACCTCAATACTGTTATTAAATCTAAAAGTAACAAGAACTTTACAAACATTAGACTTTTAAGTTTGTGTGGAGGTGTGTGAAAATGGCAGCCCATGGCAGAGTCTCTTTATATTCCTCTGGGAAGCTTTCATGACAGTCTGTCACAAGTTCAGGTTTTATAGAGCTCCATGTCAGATATCAGTTGTCACTCACCCTCACTGAGCCAGTGCAAAACACAAGCACAATGTGGCTCTTGCAGACTTCACATAGTGCAACATTGCCTATGACAAATCTTTAAACATTATTTTTTAACATTTCATCCTGTGAAAGAGTTTCCATGGGGATCACTACTTTGGGGAGTTTCCTTTTGAACAACGCACAATAAGTGCCTGACATTTGGGGCTGCCCTTTGCCACACCCCATTTGTTGGGTAACTCTATTGTTTCAGATGGTAGAGATCACTCAGCAGTAATTCACTTGTTGCACAAGCCTGGCCCCTTGACCTATTACAAGTAAAGAAGGGACTCTTGAAAGACATCCTCTCACTGACAAATGTATGCCATGGCATTCCTGCAAGCACCCAAGTGAACACAAATACACACACACACACACACACACACACACACACACACACACACACACATACCATATACACACTGGGTATCAATAATATATATAACTAATTAAAATTTAAAATAATGAAGTTTTCTGTTGTTAAATTGTATCTACTTATTTAACTTTCATTTCTATCATTGAAGCATGGATGTCCAACTTTCACTTTTATCACTGTGAAATAGAACTGATAATTCTGTCTAATTTCTGTCTAAGTGCCCATAAAGATCCCTTGTGTCAATGGAGTATAACAACTAATATTTGGCCATGTCTGAGAATTAATAGCGAAGCCCTCTTTACTTTGTATTTCTAGTGATGACAGGTACTTAATAAATACAAAAGAGTATTACATTCTATTACAGAGATGAATACCAGTTGGTGGTATAAATGAATATCTTCTATATTGCATTTCTACAATTTGAGAAGAGCAACATAATGCATTGTAGAAAAAAATCAATCATTTTGTCATTATGGTCTTCTTTGGCTCCAAGCCAGTTTATTGGATTTCTTTAGTTTCAAGTAACAATAAAATAAATTGCCTCTTATATTGAAAGGGAAAATATCATGTTTGAGATACAATTGGGATTTTATGGGTGAAATAAAAATGAACCCATTGGAAATACTGGTTTCTAACCAAAGGCCAGTGAATTATATTTGGGTAATATATATTTCTTTTCTTTATATTGTGGTTATAACGGTGTCAAATAGAGTGTGAACTTTGATGGTAAAATGTTTGTACTTTGATTCAGATATTTTAGAGAAAGACAGAATTAAAATTACCTATTGTAATAACCTTAACTAATACATAGAGGAAACCATGGATCAAGTTCAACCCTTAAAATAACTTTGGCACACAAGTCATTGGTTCTAAAATTTTTCTTCTTTTTACCTAATTATTGTACAAAAGCCAGTGATAACAGGGTCATGAAGTGTGTGTGTGTGTGTGTGTGTGTGTGTGTGTGTGTGTGTGTGTGTGTGTGTGTGCACACGCATGCGCGTATGTGGAGGTGGTGGTCACAGGTCAACCTAAGATGTAGTTTCCCTTTTGGAGACAATGTCTGGACTTCTGAGCATTGGTCTCCAGGGATCACCTGTCTATACAATCGCAATGCTGATGTTACAAGCTCACACCACCACACCTGCATCTTTAATTTTCCTTTTTTGACATTTTATTTGTATTTATGCATAAATGTGCATTTCTTCTAGGGGAATGTGAATGTTAGTGTAGTGCCAGCTGAGAAAAGAAGAAGCTGTAGATCCCCTAGAGCTGCATTTCCAGGCTGTCGTGAGTCACTGAGGATCCTGGGATGCCAAAAGGATGTGCTATTAAATACCAAGACAGCCCTCCCATCCCTTCTGGCTTTTTAAAAAAGATACATTCTAAAAAGTGTACTGGAGTCCTCAGGCATGGAAGGTAAGGCCTTTGGTGACTAAGTTCTCTTTCCTGATTGGCTTACTCAGTTTTAATTCTCAGTTTTAATTGAGTTTTTAGGTCAATGATTATCTGGATCAAACCTATGATACTTGAAGGAAATGTGAGGCAAGTAGCTGTTCAAGGTCACACAGAGACTTTCCTGAAGATTGGGGGGGGGGCGCGCTCTGTCTGCTGCTATAAGATTTTTCTAGATTATCGAAATTTTTAATTAAAATTATTATCCTTTGGGGATTTTACATATGGATGTAATATGATCATGTCCATCCCCACTCTCCCGGTTAACTCTCCTGCTCCCCAGCACATCCACTTAGTAACATTGTGTCTTCTGAGTTTAATTCCTGCTGCCTGCCTGTCCTCGAGTATGAATCCATTCACAGGAACATGGGGAACTTACCAATTGGCCACAGTCCCCAAAGAAATATGGTTATCCCTCCCACAGCCACTATCAGTGGCTAATAGGCCCTCAGTTATGGATAGATGCTCATAAGCCTCTTTCCCACCAAGCTTGGATATTAACTGAATTGGTCTTGGAAAAGTCTTACACAGATAACCACAGCTTCTATTTAATGGTATTTTACCTTTTCACTTATTTTGATCTTATCTATCTATCTATCTATCTATCCATCATCTATCTATCCACCCATCCATTCAACTATCTGTCTACCTATTCATGTCCTTCCACTAACAAGTTTGATAGAACTACTTGAGCTAATCACACATTTGTAGATAAGTGAGCAGAGAAAGAAAATATTGTTCTGAAAAAATATACAGAGCAAATATCTCAGGAAATAATTGAAGGAAAGCTAAGAGATTATGAAAAGCTGAGAGGTCAAAGATGTTTAAATTATTTTTATTGTTTAGCAGCGTTGAAGTATTAGCCTTTAATAAAGGGCCCTTGATTCATTTCAGATAGATTTGTTTTTATAGTTGTCTCTGTACCAAAAAAGGGTGTACTTGTTTTTAATATTTGCTTTTGGTATGCTTCTTAAAAGGTGAGCGTGATGACAACTTTTTATTTCTGGGGCTTCTAATCCTATTGCATTGATATACAAGCACAGTTTTGTGTCAGTGTCATGCTATTTTTGTTAGTATAGTGCTGTAGTATAGTTCAAAATCAGATACAAATATATCTCTGACATTGTTCTTAGGGATGATTTGCAGATTCCTGGTAGTTTGTGCTTCCTTATGAATTTTAGGATGCTTTTATAGTTCTGTGAGGAACTACTGGGGTTTGATGAGGACTGAACTGATTTTTATAGATCCCTTCCTATAATATAGCCATTTAAAATGATTAATTCTACCAATCTGGGTGAATTGGATGACGCTGCAGTTTGACAGTAGAATGTTCTGCATAGGCTCATGTGTTTGAACACTTCATACCCAACAGGTGGTGCTGCTTAGGAAGGTTGCAAAAAGGTTGAGACCTAAAACCTTGCTGGAGGAAGTAGTTCACTGGGAGTAGGCCTTGAGGTTTTGTGTTTGGGATCTGCTTCTTGTTCCTTCTGTTTCCTGACTGTGGATACAACGTTATCAGCTAGCATCCCTGCCAAGATGGAATGCATCCTTTAAAACTGCTAGCCAGCATAAACATGTCTTTCCTAAAATTGTTTCTTTCCAGCTATTTTGTCAAAGCAGTGGGAAAAAATATAAGTAATACAGAAATCTGGTACCAGGAGTGGGGCTGCTTCTGTGATAAACACAACCAAGGGGCTCCTAGGCCTTCAGAACTGGTTTGGTAAAAGGATTTGCAACAAGGTGGAACTCTGTGCTAGAAAAATCCTTGTTTACTGTAATCAAAGTTTAAGGGACCCTCTGAGTGGGAGCTTGGAAGATAAGACTATGTTGAGAAAGAAAGACAGAAGCCCAAGTGCCAGGGTTTCAGGGGGAAGTGAGAACTACATTAGGACAGGAATATTCATTGCATAACTTTTGAGTGAAGCTAAATAAAGGAGTAATGGACTAACTCAGTCTAGTAAATTTTCAAGACAGGATAGGATTTAGGCAGAAGCATAGATATTGCTTTTTTTTCTGTCACTCAGATCTATCATAATATAGAGAGAAACACGAAATAGCAATATAAAGAAAAATGCAGAGTACAAACAAATTTAGAGCTTCAGACAAAAGGAGTGCAGACGGCAAAGCATCCAAAGCATCTATAATCTTTAAAAGTATTAGTGCTGGTAAAGAGAGATCTGGTATTCTGCACCGGTTAAAAACAGACAAGATGCTCTATGCCTAAGACTGTACCTCTTAAAGTTTCCATCTTTTGAAAGTGCATATTTATTTGAAAGGAGAAAGTTTAAATAAATGCCACTGAATGAGTTCTTGGCTCAAAAGCAACTGTCTAGAGACATGTTTTCCTAGAATCACACAGAAACTGATGTAACTATGGTTCAAGGGGGACCTGGCACCTTTCTAAACTGGCAGCAGCACTTGGCAGTAGCCTCTATGTAGTCATGGTTTTTGCCAACATGAAAGATACAAGATTAATGGAGTCATGGATTCTTGCACTGTGGGTTGCAGAGAGCTATGGTTTCATTGATCCCAGAAGATGCATGTCAGGAGGAACTGAGTTAATTGAAGATGTCTCCAAGAGGCCACCCTTCCATGAAAAGCTGTGAGAATGATGCTTAAATATCAGGGAAAAACTTCATCATGTTAGAGATGTCAGGACCATGATCTGCCTTTCTTAAGAAACCTTCAGGTTTGGAATGGACTTGGCCCAAGGGAAAAGTTATATGTGCTGCACCAGAAGAAATGCAGTAAGAAATTCTTTGGGGGCTCTCTGAATGGTACACATGCCCAGAGAGGCCAGAAGAGGTCACGAGGTTCACTGGAGCTGTGGTTACTAAGGACTGTGAGCCACCTGACATGGGTGCTGGGAACTAAACCTGCGTCCTTTAATAGAGCAGCAAGCACTCTTAACCACTCAGCCATCTCTCCAGCCCCATGTGCTTTTGAATTTTAGTTTCAAGCATTTTACTGCTAAGTTTTGCATCTGTATTTATTGAGAAAATTAATTTGCTTTTTTTCTTTGATAACCATACCCGATTTTAGTATGGCAATAAAATTGGCAACCTAATGAGAATTTCGCAGTATCTTCCCTTCCTATTCTGTGGGACTCTGTTGGTATTAGATATTGTCTAGGGGTGTGGTAGAACTGCACAGTGAAATCCATTCTATGGTAGATGTTTACTGCCAACTGAGTTTTGTTGTGATTCAGCTTATGTTATTTTATCTTCATTTAATTTTGGTACATCATGCCTATCTAGGAAGTTTTTCATTTTCTTCATTTTCTCCAGCTTACTTAACTATCACTTTTCAAAAAAAAAAAAGTTCTCTAATGATTCTTCATTACAAGTTCAATTTCTCACATATAATTATATTAATTATATAGCATCAATTTCTCGTACATAATTATATTCATTTGCATCTATTTTTGTTAGTTCAGCTAGGAGTTTGTCAATATTATTTATTCTAAGAACCAACTGTTTGATTGAATCTATGTGTTATTCTTAGTGTCCCATTTCATTCGTCTCTGTCCTGAGCTTTATTAGTTCTTGCCACTTCATGATTTTGAGTGTAGCTTATTCATTTTTAAGTCTTTGCAGTGCACATTTGCTAACTGACTTGATATGCCTTTACTTTTTTAAAAAAATGTAGGCAATTTTTAGCTATACCCTTCCTCATAGTGAACCGTTTTAACTATATCCCAAAGGTTTTAATGAGTTATGCTTACATTTCTATGAGATTCCAGGGAGTTTTCAATGCCCTCCCTGACTTCTTCAGTGACTCACTGGTGGTAACTTCATTGCCTGAGCAGTGCCCACATATCTCTGCTTGTCACTGCCTTTCCCTGCAGAGCTACACATTTGCTCTCCAGGGCTGTCTTTCACCATGGGACTGAGGCAGGCCAAGTTTAGGTTCCCTGCTTTGTGTTTGTTTCCTTTTCTCCAATCCTCATGGCAACGTCCCTTTCAAGACAGCACCTAGACACTACTCTCTGAGTCTCATAGAATGGTCAACCTCTTTGTTGTTGTCTTATGCAGCAGATAAATCACTGTCTCCTCAGAACTGTCAAATAGATTTGAACTTTGTAAAGAAAGCGGGTTTATTATGAGGGTAGGACTGACAGCCTTTTTACCAGGGCCACCTTGCTCACCTTTTGGATAAGGCTTATTATTATTACTGCCTCTTGCTAGGAAGCTGTACAGCTGAAGGTGACTTTGGCTTGGGTTGCCTCTTTTTGCTACATTGCTCATATTTTCTGGCTTGCTTTTCATCTGGGTTATCATTACTATTCTGCCTTTCGAAATCATGCCTTCCTCTTTCTCTGGAATGGAGTCTATTCTTTCCTATACTGACTCTCAGGAGGCAGGGTTGCTTATTGTGCCAGGAGCTTGCTGTTTGGGCTGTGCTGCCTGGCCAATGGTCTACCAGTATTTATCTCCCCGTTTACCTGAATTCCTGAGGAACAATGCTGTAGACGGATTCAAACTTAGGTCTTTGTGTTTGCAAAGCAAATTAACCAAATCCGTAACCCAGTCACAAGAACACAGAATCTAATGTACTAATTTCCCTCAAAGTCTTAATACTGATCCAGAGATATAAACAGCTAAACCTGGTAATATTACCAGTAGCCAAGGCAGGAAGAGCAGAAGAAACAACAGGAACAAGCTGCAGAATTGGGGTGTTTGGAGGACTCAACTTGGTAGTCAAAGCTGTAGCAGGAAACCAATAAGACTCACACACATTTTTTTCTTTCAGCCTTCTCAATCTAGTAGAGAAAGACAAAGACCATGTGGGAAGAGGAAGGGCTAGGGGCAGGAATTGTACTTCAGGGGGTGGTCTCCCAGCTCCAGCGTAGCTTGGCAACCCTGTGGTTGTCACCTCTAAGGGCACCAGCAGTTTTGTGCCATTGTTCCTGCTACATCCCACTTATTCTCAGTGACAACAGAAGTTGCTGTGTAAACTAGGACACTCTTGAGAGTGAAGTGAACACTATTAATAGCTGCACGTGGACAATAGACCGAAACTTGAATAGTCCTGAGCAAACTGGAGAAGCATTGTCCCAGACATGTGTTCTCAAAGATTAAATCACTTTGAGCCAATCCTCTGAGCTCAAGGCAAAGCCTGAAATAGTCACTGCTCAAGGCAGAGGTTAACAGCTGAGGACATTTTGTCCTTTCCTTTTGTGTGAGTTAGAACTCACCTTATCATCGTGCGTAACTGGCCTGTGACTGTGTCAAAACTCAAAGAGATTTTCTCCTGAGTCCCAGAGGGAATGACAGATCCATCTTGGGAGGAGTATGATTAAAAAAAAAAAAAAGGTCTGATGACAGAGACATCATCTTAGTATTTTTGGAGTTTCTGGGGGATATGGACTGAGCTCATCTCAGAATATCTTCAGAGGAAAAACAGATCCAAATGAAGCTGGACAAGAAACAAGGGAGGAAGTGGCTGGCCCCACCTCTATTACCGACTGGTTTAAGCAAGGCAGGAGGAGAACTCCTTTATCTTTGTGCCAGTTCCTTCTGCACAACTTCAGAACATTCCAAGCCAGCCCAGCATGGAACTCTGTGCTGTCAGAGGAGTCTTGACAAGAAAGGTCAGGCAAGAAGAAAATGAGCCAGGATGCTACCGCTGAGAGCCTGCAAATGTTTCCCAGCATCTTGTTCTCTCAGAGTGAAAATGGAGACAAGAAAACTCTTCTACCAAGGGTAATTGTCTTCCCTCTTCCATCCCGTTTGTCTGGTGGCAAAAGAGAAAGGGATGAATATTTATATTTTGCAGGATTCTTCCCATGTGAAAGAGTTTAGTCAGGAAAACCAAAACTGCTTTCTGAGCTTCTAGTTCATGATGGGATGGCCTTGGTGAGAAACACAGTCAGATGCCCTCAGAGACATACAATTACTCTTCCTATCCCCCCTTTTTTGATTTGATACCATTTCTCTGAGACATTTTGATCAAAGGGAATGAGTCTGTAGCTACTAAGTGTAGCATGGCGGTGGTATTTCTGAACCCTCAGTGATTGCAGCAGTGACCGAGATAGATGTGCAAGAGCTGAGAGATGCTGTGCATTCGTTGCTAGCCCAGGAAAAAAAAAAGCAAAAGCTCTTTCAGTCCTTTCAAAGAGCCTGAGTTTGTCTATCTGAGATTAGGAGTCCCGCTCTGTTCAAGGGGCTGTTGTCTCTGCTCTCAGAAGAGCACTGTGGCTTCATCTGCAGGGAGTGGAAGCCTCTGCCCCTTCTCGTGTCCTTCCCCTTGGCTGTGTCCTCTCCTCATCTGCTTGGTTCAATACTTGATCTTTTACAAGGACTAGAATGAATGCCACCTCTTTTGTTTTGAGGATCCTACTCCCTGTAACCATGCTGTGCACAGTTTTTGGTTGCTAGGCAACTGTGTGAATATTTGTGTACTGTCTGTAAGTCTCATGCACTGTGTACATGTGTGTAGTGTTATGTATGTACCTATGTGGTACATATACACATATGTTATGCATGCAGTCTGCATGTAATTTATGATACATGCATGAGTGTGGAATGCATGTTATTTGATACGTGTTGTGCTTTACATTTGTTTAGTATGTGTTTTTATGTTGCTGTATGATATACGATGGGCATGTTATGTGAGTTGTATATGTATGTTTTATGTCAAAGACTTCCATAGATGATTGTTGTTTTAAAAATACATGTAATGTAAAATATATGTAAAAATGTAAAAACACATCTTTAATCTAAGAGCTTTCAAGCAGAAAGCTCTTAAAGATGTGTGCTAAGGCTGAGCCACACCACAACTAACAACAGGTTTTTCCAGTAAATAACACAATGTGAACAAATATCCTGCAGTAGACGATATTGAATACACTTTTCCTAAGTTCGTTCTCCTTTACAAGCCTGCTCTGTGCCAACCTGTTTGTCCTCAGTTTGGGAGGTGAAATGTGATCCCATTTCTCCAAGAATCTCTGCGTGCTGAAGTACATCGTATGACCCTGGCTCTAACGAATGACTTCCGCAAACGACTGCCCGCTTTCCGTTAGTTTATCAACCATTTCTCTCACTAGGCTCCTCCTGGGGAGTTTCCATCCTACCCCCTTACTCATAGTCTTCACTTTCATTATGAGTTATAAACACTTGTTCTCCTTGCACAATCCTTATTTCCTAGCTATTGCTTCAACCACAGAGCTATATCTGCCAGCACAATCCTGAGAAATTCTCACCCATTGGATCGGTCGCAAATACCTAAACACCAAATGTACCAGGCATGTCTTAACACTGTATTACAGAAACTGTGAGCAATTTTGCGACACTTACTATTTGAAATTCATTTCTACAATTCAATCCACTAGATCTTCATGATTTTTCCTATTCTTCCCCACTTTCCTATTCTTCCCCAGCTCATTATAAAGAATGAGTTCCCAGCACTCCTCCGTGTTCTGTACTTATCGGGACTGGATAACCCTCACCTGCACATGCAGCCTCAAGTTCTTCCTCTAGAATGATCTACACGTGCTCCAGGACAGCCCTGGTGCCACTGGATGCAACTCAGCCTGCCTCAGCTTCACAAATCCCACAGCACCACTTGCTCTAAGATAACCTTTCCTTCCTATCCTCCGCTGGCGTCACAAAATTTGGGGAATTTTGTGGAAGAGTGGGAGGAAGGATTGAGGGAGCTGGAGGGGTCAAAAACGCCAGAGTAAATTAACCTGGGCCCATGGAGGCTCACAGAGACCGAACCACCAAGCAAAGAGCATGCATAGACAGAACCTAGACCCCCTATACGTATGTAGCAGATGTGCAGCTCGGTCATCACGGGAATCTCCTAACCGCGGGAGTAGGGGCTGTCTCTTACTCTGTTGCCTGGCTTTGGGTCTCTTTCTCCTCGCTGGGCTGCCTTGTCTGGTCTCAGTGGGAAAAGATGAGCTTACCTCTGCTGTGACTTGAGCGACCAGAGTGGACTGGTACCCTTAGCATCCTTCCTTTGTCTGGGAAGGAGGGAGGAGATGGAGGAAGGGATGGGAAGGCAGGGCTGGGAGGGGAGGAGGGATAGTACTGTGACCAGGCTGTAAAGTGATTAAATAAATAAACAAACAAACAAATAAATAAATAAAAAGAAGATTTTGTACAATTAGAGGGCAAATGCGTCAGTATTTTTTTTTTAAAGTAGTTTCTCTTAAAAAAATGAGGATCAGGCTGTAAAGTGATTAAGTAAATAAATAAAAAAAAAATGAAAGAAATTTCCTTCAGAGTTTAACTGAGAATAAAACAGAATAAAAAAACAGTGTAGCTTTTAGTAGGCATTCAGATGACATTCTCTCTTCTGGCAAACAAACAACCCAAACCACAAAAAACAGAACACTGCAAAAGTTCAAGTCATAGGTTACTTTCAGATGGGAGATTTCAGAATTTCTGTAAAAAAAAATTATAAAATTTAGACAAAAAAAATTGAGAATTAAAACTCTGCTTCTAGCTACTCTTGGATAATTAATTATTTTGCATTACCTCTTGTACTGATGTTTAGAAATATGTGGGATTCAGTGACAAGAAACAATTTCACAACTTTTTAAAAACTATTTCCAGGAAATTCAGTGGTTTCATCAAAGTAACCCAGGCGGCTGGTCTGCAACACAGCTTCCCAAGGCCATTGTCTCTGTCACTTTTGACTGACTGAGACAAGTAAGTGGGGTCATCTAGTGCAGCTGGACCAATAGGTGACCAGCTGCTGACTTCAGAGCAGGGCTGTCACACAAACAGGGTCGGTCCTTGATGATACTGAGATGTATGACATCTTGTGAGATAGGAACAGATTTGGGAGAAAGTTATGGAAGCACCCTAAGCAGAAAGTATGACAAGCAGAATTGGGTAAAGGGAGGGGATTCATAGGACGGCTATTTGTCCACTCTTGGGTGAATATGTTTAAAAGAGTGGGTAGAATGTGGAACTAAGCAACAGAGCTATTTAACCTCACTAATCTGAGCATTTTGTCACATGGGAAGTAAAGTCACCAATCTGATCTGATCCTAAAATACTCTAGTATTGGAATCATCATCACTGTCATCATTGTCATCATTGTCATCTCTCTGATACAAAAATAGGCTCAGAAGGCATACACTCAGCAGGGAACCCGCTGGCTGTTGTGTCCTGAGGTCAACTGGCAGAGACACAATGTGCATAAATTGAGGGCTGTAGCTTTGAAGGGTGTTCAGTTGTTTTTTTCCCCTCACAGTACATTTAACTTTAGTTTTTGTTCTAGAAAGAGGTATTGATGGTGAGGTGCAGATTAATGATGCAGGTGGAGATGCTAGGTAAGGTGTAATTTACAGACCTAGAGAGTGTTAATGTCAGTGAGTTTTCATCGCTGTTTCCTGCCACCCCATGATTTTCAGCCTTATCTCACAGAGGTACCATTTCTCTCTGTTGCTGATGCAAAGCTGGTCAGATCACTGAGCTGAGCCTGTATTATCCAATGTGCCCTCTCTTCTTTCATGGCAGGCTCGGGCTGTTTGTAGAACTGGTCTCATCTCACAAATGTCAGAATGTCAGATCTCCTGGGTCAAACTCTTCTTTTTCCAGAGGAGGACATGAGGGGTTTGCAGTGGTGAAGTACAGTTTGCCCAAAGTCACACAGGCAGTTAATAGAAAAGCCATTTCTAATAAACCATCTGTGATTTTCTCTTGGAGACCTTTAGCCTCCCTCTAGGCTTTTTCTTGTCCTATCAAGTATATCCAAACAAAAGGAAAGAGGTCTTCTCAGTCTCTATGCTTGAAATTCTGTTTTATATTGTGGTCCAGGTCCAGATCCAGGCAGGTGGTGGAGGGGGAAAACCCAGGACCTGTGAGATTCAAGACATTACTGAAGACACAATCTGGATCTTCTTATTGGGAGAGCATATTGGTCAAGATGCTTTTTGTTTTATTGGTATCATGACTTTGGTAAATGTAATTGGCATTAACAATAGATGCTTTTAGGAAAAAAACTAGAAAAGGAGAAGAAGGAAACTGCCAACACTGATTATATATTCTTTAAAAAGAAGAAAAAAGCCAGTAAAAGTCATTGTCATAGTAAATAAAGGTCTTCGGATACTTTGCATGTGCCAAGCATAAGCTTTGCAACAATCTACTTAATCCTTATGAAAACAGCATTGGGCAGTCAATAATGTGATTGTTACACAAAAAGGCTGAGCCTAAGTGGGGTTAAGTAACTTAGACAGCATCACAAAATAAGCATTTGAACTAAGATTGATTGGTAACTGCTTTCCAGTCAACAGGGCAAGAAAGGGAAAAGCATTCTTTTGGGTACCAGAATTTTCAACTTATCTACACTTGCATGGTGTAAATAACAGCATTAAAAGAGGTACACCAGAGGCCCGAGTGTTTCATCCTTCATGGTTTTCTTCCATTTGACAGGAAATATCATGTAGACTAGATATTTTAAGTGAAATATAGTTCTCATTCACAGGTGGAAATCATCCTTTGGCTTCCTGTAAGGTGACCCCAATAGCCCATTGCTGTTATATAATCTCCTCCCCTCTGAATATGGGTGTGAATATTAAAAGTATGATGACTGAGAAGACAGATAATAAAGAGACTACACAACGGCCACTCTTAAGACTCCTTGCTACATGAAGTTGGGATCAATAGACGTGATGGCAGGGAGTGGAGAACGTCAAACATATTTATGTTAAGGATATTTATGGAGAAACAGAAGGAAAAAGGAACTTGAAACAGATTTACATGGAGGTGGGAGATACGCCTGATGGTCTATTGGGGAATGAAAAAGATGCTGCATGAGCTCATGAGCTTTGTCTACATTCGGTCTACAGACCGAAACGAGCAACCAAGTTCATTTGCCCAGAAGATGGGACATTGCGAGCTGCTTAGACTAATGACGAAATCTGAAGGGTGGATGTTGATATAATATTCATGTGCTTTCTGATCATTCACTCCTAAAATAACTTGAACCTCACTATCTGCTCTAGTAAACATTGCAATCCCTCAAAACACAGTTTTGTTCCCTTCTGAACATGTTATAGAATTGTTTCTCTTTCGTCTCTTACAATTAATCATGGACATGTGACCAGTGAAATGGCAGACTACCCCTTCTGGGAAGCCGTCTTCAAATCAGTTCGCAATTGCTATGTTGCCTTTCTGTCACTATAATGTACAATAATTTAGAATGAGAGGCTCTGCCTATCTGGGATGCAGAGTGAGACCAACACAGAGAGGTTTCTCTGTCAAGCATAATGAGCCCTTAATGAGAGCTGGAAACACATCTTTCTTGTTTTAACCTTTCTGGATGGGACTATTTGATACTTCCTCATGATCTAGATCACCCTGGTGAACGTGCTTAATGCACATTCGGATGCTCATTACTTTGATATTTACAGACTGCATGGCTGACACCATATCATGCAGAGTACCATGAAAGAAACAGCAACAAAAATTGAAAACATAGAAAAAAAAAAGAAAGAAAAAAGAAAATCAGCAGCAACAAGCACAAGGATGGGTCAACCCCAGCCCAGCACTTTGGCATCTGGAGCAACTACAGCAACCAAGGATGCTCTACTGGTTTTTTTTCCCGTGAATTCACTTCTGCCTAAAAACAAGAACTGCCTATCCCATATCATTTCTCGACAGCTTGTCCTTCGAGTGAAAGAACAAGGGCTTCTAAAACGCATTGTTTTGGCTGAGTTTATAATGCTCTGCTTCACTCTTTCTGCCCTGAAGTGAAGGTGAATTATAAAACAGGGCTAGTCTTATCTTGGGCAGCCATGCAACAACAGTGTCTGGAGGTGAGTGCTAAAATACGTCTTGGGGCCTTGGGAAAACGCTTTCAATTCAACGTCGTGCGATCATTGTCCAATGGTTTTTGATGGCGTCCTTTAGGAGTCACTGAACATGAAGAACAAACAGAACAAAACTACTGGATCCCAGATGCTTTAAACTAACAAGAAGACAAACAAACTTCTAGACAATATTTTATATTCTCTCTCTCTCTCTCTCTCTCTCTCTCTCTCTCTCTCTCTCTCTCTCTCTCTCTCCCTCTCTCTCTTTCTCTCCCTCTGACACGCACACGCATGCACACATACACCAAAATAATTAGCATAGTCATACTCATTCATAGCCACATTCACATGTCTTTGTGTTTAGAGTCACTGAGAATATTCTCAACACAATTGGGCTTACTTCAGCTCATCATTAACCAGCTAGGTGACCTTGAACAAACGGTTTGGCTTCCTTCTCTATTTGTACAATCAAAACTTTGAACCTGTGAACTGGTTACCCACTCCGGAGTTTTATAAGCCTGATACCTTAGGATTTATTTGTGGTCTTTCCTGAGCCTCATCTAATCCTCACTGCAACAGCAGCACTTCATCTTTTAACATCCACGGTGGATTTTTTTCTCCCTAAAGTCGCTGTCCAACTTTATCAAGTGGTGGAGTCTAGGCCACGCTTATTGTGTGCTTCAACCAATAAAACATAGCAGCAGAAATGTGACAATTACCAGCCTACATGCCTTATTCTCTCGCTGATGCTATGTTACAGGCAAGTTCAGGTGAGCTTGTTCAAAGACCAGAGATTTGTGGAAGATACTATTCTAGAACAGAAAACTCCCTCTTAGAAGAAATAAAGAGGCAATGTGCTTTACAACTAATGATCAGACATTTGATTCCATCACTTTTGTTGTATTTTATCCTTTAGAGGATAAATCCTTAACACTTATGTGCATGTAAAAGGAGAAAATACCCAAGCAAGTAAATATAGAAGGTATGGCTTACTGTGCTTTCCAAGTTAGAGGTCTTTGTTACATTGTAGTTTACCTTTAATATTTATGCAATCTAAACTGTACTTATATTTATGTTAATAGAATAGTGTTTCAAATTATCTGTTGTGAGAAAAAGCTTTTCCATGTAGAAGCATCTTGCTTATACTTTAATTTTCAGTGGGTTGGAGTACACTATGCATGGAGGAACATAACTTGAATAATTTTTTAAAATATTATTTTATGTTTATGAATATTTTACCTGCATATATGTCTGTGCTGTGTAATTCTCAAGGAGGCCAAAAAAGGGTATTGCATTCTCTGGAACAGAGTTACAGATAGTTGTGAGCCACTAGGTGGATGCTGGGAATTAAACCTCAGCCCTTTTAAAGAGCAGCTCTTTAAGGCTGAGCTACCTTTCTAGT
Organism: Acomys minous; assembly: GCF_964271855.1. Taxonomy (NCBI): domain Eukaryota; kingdom Metazoa; phylum Chordata; class Mammalia; order Rodentia; family Muridae; genus Acomys; species Acomys minous. The sequence continues at coordinate 26,443,323 of NC_140491.1, read as the reverse complement.
CCTCATGAGTCATTTCCTTAGAGCTTCAGTTATTATCATTTACAGAGGAGGAACAAGCCAGAAAGTGGTAGTGATTTGCTTAATGTCATTCTGCTTTAAGGCAATGAGAGAATTGGATTTAGAACCAAGATTCTGAGTTTTGTATCTGCAGTAATTACTTTTTTTAAACTCCTTTTTAAATTTTTCTTTTAATAATTTATTCATATTACATCCTGATTGTTATCCTCTCACTTGTATCTTCCTTTCTCCCCCTCCACCCCCCCACCCCCACACACCACCTCTTTTGTCCTATTCTCTTCCCCTAGACCTCTGACAGAAGGGGACCTCCTCCCTCACCATATGATCACAACCTATCATGTCTCCTCTAGATAGCAGATAACCTGCTTCCCCTTCTTCTGTGTGCCACCAGGCCTCCTCACCAAGGGGAGGTGGTCAAATTGTATGCACCAGAGTTCATGTCAGAGGCAGTCCCCACTCTCCTCACATCTATGGAGTATGAGCTGTCCATTGGCTAGATCTGAGCAGTGGTTTCCAGCATGCATTGACCTTGGTTGGTATAGCAGTTGTGCAGGCCCCTGGGGTCTAGATCTGCTAGCCTTGATGGTCTCCTTGTGATCTTTCCAATACTTAGGATCATTTGCCCTCAACATGTTTTACTACTTGTGTGGCACATATGGCTTGTCCCTCCTTTGATATCCAAGGGCCAGAAATACAAGGATCACCTCCATTGTTCTAAACACTTCGCTAGTCACATCTATTGTGCAGAGAAAGTTCATCTTGCATATTTTAATGTAGAAAGTGTTGATTGTGAAATACCTATGATCTATCAGAAAACCATATTTTTTCTTAAAATCTTAGAAAATAAGGCTTTACTATCATGCATGGCTTCATTCCAGTGCTTATCTGTGGTTTCCCTATTCACATAACCAAGCTTTTAACTACAGCTTTTTCTTTATTGAAACAGATTCTTACCTTGTCTGTGTTGGAGCTGTAGAAAAGCAACCAATTTCTTCCCACTTCTCAAAAAACATGTGTTCAATGCCTTCGTTAGGGCAGATAAAAATCTTTGTGGTAAGGCCCTGGATCCTCTAGTGGTTTTATCTCATCTCCTTGTCATGAATCCCACTCCTCAGTTACCTGTGTTTCTTGGCATATTCCCTAATAGACAGCTGGTTTTGACCTTGATGGCTTGTTCAGGTGGGTCCTCTGCTCCGAATTATCCATTATCTTTCTTCATACCTCTTCTTTCCCTTGCTGATTCTCCGAGATTCTCATCTACTCCTTCCACTCTTAGAAATCTTTTATGTGACCCTCTTCTCTTCTCTCAGGCTTTTTGTCCTCCCAAAGCCCGAGACTTTATCAAATATCATGCTTTCTCTTTATGATTTCAGTATCACATCCAGAGGAAATGCCCTTAACCCTAAGGATCGCAGCTAACGTGAGTGTGAGTACTTTGGCATCACGTATTTAGCTTCTTTGACACCTTATGCACATGGAGAAGTCCTCCTTATTCTTGATGGTATTAAAGTGTCGTTATGTATGTGTAAAGTGATATTCAGGGCTGGAGAAGCTACACATGGATGAACACTAAGGGAGCTAAATGCAGAACTGTAATGTCAGCCTATGTCTGGCTCACATTTTCTTGTCATGATCAAGGTTTAAGCTTTATATTAATGAGGCAAATAATTAGGTATGATGTAGCAGCCTGATGTTAGGGCACCGTTTCTGTCATATTTTTAGGAAGATCCTTAGAAATGACCAAGTGTGTGCTACTACATACATCACCAGCATCCCTCACTTCTCATGATTATCGTTGACAACTTGACATGCATCCAAGAGGGTGGCTACTAGCAACATAGTATGAGTATTACAGAGAAAAATTCCTCCTTGACCCTCGGAATCTCTCATAATTGCCTTTGAAATCTTCAAAGACCTTTCTGCTGCATCTGGGTTTGCCTTTTGACTGTACACATTTCTAGTTCTCAAATTATCAGACACAGGCCATAGTTATTAGAAAGCTGATTGTTCATACACCGAGCTTTCTCATTCAGCAGTCTGTAGCATAATCTGACAATGTGGGGGTCCAGTGTATTTTCAGGAGTTTCTGATGCTACTGGTTCCCCATCTATGCCTAATTTGTTAATGCTGCTGCTCCATGGATTGTGGGTCATCTATTGAAAATGATTTATAGAACTTACCTGGAGATTGTGTGGATATTGGTTTGATTTAGATTAAAACTACTCTTTGTTCTGCCATCCCAATGGCCATGCCTTCCTATATCAACCCAAAATAAGGTGTAAGACTCATTTTCAGCCAATAATCTTCATTGCTTCACAATGAAGCACTTATTTACTAAATCTACATATGCCATACTTTATAAATGAAATAAGTGACTTTAATGGTTGTCTAAAGATTGTTTGAGAAAGTCTCATTTTCCTTGTACAGCACATCTGAAATGATTAAGCCTATTGTATGAGCTACTGAAAATTCCTGATTCACCCTCATAGCCCACTTCCCAATATCATGACTTCATTTTTCATAATTCTACAAAGTGAGTCCAGGACAGCCATGGCTACACAGAGCAACCCTGTCTCAAAAAACAAAACAAAACAAAACAAAAACAATACTTCAGAAGAGAATAAATATATATGTGTATACATAAATATATATGTATATATATGTGTGTGTGTTATGTTAGCGTATGTATGTATGTATGTATGTATGTATGTATGTATGTATGTATTCTTGTTTAAATCTGAAACACTCTTGGTCTTCTCAAAAAACAAAAACCAGTGCCCAAAGGTAGGCATTGCTTCTTCATTTTGCTAGTAAGTAAGTAATTAGATAAGTCACTTTTTGAAAGAGACATGGTGGAACATGAGTTAAAACTATTGCTTTGCACCAATGGGACATGATCTGCTGTGAATCCTCACATCTCTCCCTCTTGCTTATGTTTCTGAAACAGTTGACAAAGCATTCGTGTCTAGTTCCTGATGTCTGTTTTCAAACATTCACATTCCACAGATCTAGTGCCGACAGCCTTGGGACAGCTTAAGAATGACTCGCTCATAGTTAAACTCAGCGGACCTACTTCTGCCCATCGCCTTTTTTTTCTGTGAATGCTTCTCTCTGTTTTATCTTAGATGTTCATATTTCACTGACTGGTCCCCTTATTTCATATTATTCTGAATAATGAACCACATTGCAAGATTGCTCACTCTGTGGCTCCCACTTTTACCAGAAAGTTGTCACTTGGTCCTGGACATTGTCTAAGGCAGTAGTTATGTGGCATTTTTGGAATTTGCAGGGGGTGTTCTGCATTATGATGGATGACAAAAGGCGTCTGTTTATACTTAGAAGCCATTGCCTAGACACACTGGGAATCTTTCAACAAAATGAATAAGCCCTGGCACACAATACAATTGTTCCATGCCCAAATAGTTTTGACATTTATGTAAGTAAAAATAAATAAATAAAAGCTATGGTTGTTTTGTAGCTCAGTTGGTATAGGAAGTAATATGCACAAGGCCCTGTGTTCTACCACCACTGTATAAAGTCAAGCATGTTAGCACACACCTGTCATCATGCAATTAGAATGTAGAGGCAAGATAATCATCAGTTTAAGGTCATTCATTTCTACATGGGGAGTTTGGGGACAGCCTGAATTATGTGAAGCCATATACACACATGTATATATATATATATATGCATACACAGTACACGTGCACATACACACACACACACACACACACACACACACACACACACACACGTGCACATGTGGTTGTCCCAGATCTCCATGAGCCTTCCTAGGTGTGCCAGGACATCTCCACACTTCTCTCTCTCTCTCTCCCTCTCTCTCTCTCTCTCTCTCTCTCTCTCTCTCTCTCTCCCTCCCTCCCTCTCTCTCTCTCTCTCTCTCTCTCTCTCTCTCTCTCTGTCTCTCTCTCTCTCTCTCTCACACACACACACACACACACACACAAGAAAAAAAAAACCTAAAGGGAACAAACAGTAAAGGATGACTATAACTGCATGAGTCTTGGATATATATTGGTTTTTCATTAAAATCTCAGAGGACATGCTGCTCACTACTACTACACAATGCATTTCAGCAACTGCAATGATCACACAGACTGAGACGGAATTGTTCTTTGTTGTACCTTTCAGAACTGTGCTGAGTAGTTGACCTTCATGTTAGAAAATTATCTCTTTTTTTAAATTCATTTTACATCCTGATTGATGCTCCTCCCTCTTCTCCTCCCCATCCAACCCTCCCTCCCCTCCCGCCCTCTTCCCCCTATCTCCCTCCCCTACTTCTCAGAAAAGGGGACCTCCCACTTCAACCTACCCTAGCCCATCAAGTCACATCAGGACAGAGTGTTTCTTCTGAGGCCCCAGCAAGGCAGAAGTGACCTAAAAGCTGGCAAGAGAGTCTGTGTCATCGACAGCCTCTGCTCCCCTTACTAGGGGACCTGCATGAAGCCTGAGCTTCCCATTGGCTACATCTGAGTAGAGGAGTTAGGTCCAGTCCATGCATGGTGCTCAGTCACTGCAAGCCCCCTAGGCCATATTACATCTCATTTGCTACCCCATCCCATGCATCCTCCCATTCCTCCCTCCCTCCCGCTTTCACCCCATTCCCCTTCCCTATGACTACAACTGATGGGGATCTCCTCCTCTTGAATACGATGCTAGGGTATCAAGTTTCTTCTTGGTAGTCTGCTATCCTTCCTCTAAATGCCATCGGGCCTCCCCATCAAGGGGACATGACCAAATATGGGGCACCAGAGTTCGTGTGGAAGTCAGTCCCCAGTCTCCACTTAACTGTGGAGAATATTCTGTCCCTTGGCTAGGTCTGGGTAGGGGTTTTATGATGACTGCACATATTGTCCTTGGTTGGTGCCATACATCAAGCAGAACCCCTGGGCCCAGAACACTATGATGGGCAGATCTGGACCCAGGGGTCCTTATGGACTTCTTGTCCCCTCTGGGTCCTTCTATCTTTCTCCCACTCTCCCACCAAGCACCCCAGGCTCTGCCTATTGTTTGGCTGTAGGTCTCAGCATCTGTTTTGATCAGCTGTTGTGTGGAGCCTCTCAAAGGACAGCTATGCTAGCCTCCTCTCTGCAAGCATAGCAGAGTATTATTAATAGTGTCAGGGGTTGGCTCTCTCTGATGGAGTGGTTCTCAGGTTGGGCCAGGCATTGGTTGGACATCTTAATAATGGTAACACTACCCATATCATTAGGATCAAAAGTTTTACATACCCACAGCCTTCTGTATTTAGAGATATTGTACTTAATTTTAGCTAGGGGCCTCACTGTCTTTACTTAAAGAAATGTAGCTGAGAAGTGAATGTTTTAATTTTTTTTAATGTCTTAATCTTTTGAACAAAAAACCAAAGCCTGCTATTTTGTTTTCCCACATGGTCATTGTGCATGACAGATTTGGCCAAAATATTAAGTATTTTCTATCTTCGTACCATAAAGATAGTTACTGTTATTTCTATGCTGTAGTTACAGCTAACAGAGGGATTGAGTCAGTCTCCCAAGGACAGACAGGTAAATGGACCCAGTGACTGTGGTTTTAAATCACAATGTCACATAAACTCAGAAGGCAGCATTGTCAAGCAGGATCTTTGGGTATCCAAGATAAGTAAAATTATGAGTGAAGACATATATCAGCATTACATGTTCTGGAGACATACTGCCTCATGTCAGTATAGACCACTCTGAACCAGTTGATTTCAATTGTAGGTGAGCAGGGGTATTGTAAGCCAGAGGATTAGAAGTGATGATTGTGAAATGTTAAGTTGTAGCTGACAGAGCCACTCGCTGACAGTCAGTTATGGTCAGATATGAAATGAACTTTCTATTGCATTGGCTTGGCTTCAAACAGCCCTTCTGGCCCTTCCAGTGTGATGCACTGTCTCCAGGATTGCCTAGGATTTGGATTCTCTCTCCTTGCTCCTAAGAATTGCTAACTTTCATTACCTATTTTTTAAGTCATTTAAAATTTAGCCAATTTAAAAGGGCTTTCATTTTCTTCTTGGGTAGTACCAATGTATCCATGCTCTACCTGCTTTATTTCATGTGTCCTCCCCTTCCACATAAATATACAGTACCCTGGAGAAGGTGCCAGGACTTCCTTTAGCTAGCAGAAAACAAAGACTGCCACTAGATTTTCTTCTACATTGGGCAGAAAGAAAACTGCTGAAGTGGGCATCTCTTAAAGATTGCTTCTTGCTCTAATGATGAACAATTTCATTTTTTCAGTATGCAAATGGTTCATAATTTAATTTAATAGTGTTTATGACAATATGCAATAAATAGCATAAAAAGTATACTCATTCTGGGTTTGTTAGCTCATTAAAGCAGCCTACTTGTTCCATTCTGTAGTGAGCCTGAGTAACATGGTGCTAACTCATGGAAATTGCTATGACAAATGTGCTTTAAAACCAATAAAGTGGGTCCTGATTCATTAATAGTCAATCTACCATCTCCCTGTGATTTCTAAGAAAAGTTGAGTAGAGACTGGTAGAAGAAATTGCTGTTCAAGTTCTGCTAGTCTCCAGGCTCTCTGATTAGCATGTGTGATTTGGTGACTCTCTGCTGTGACATTGTGCACCTGTGATATTAGCCTCACGTTTTTGATCCTACAAGTCTGGAAAGGCCTCTGAGCTCAGTACATTCTTCCTGTCAGCACCTCCTGTGGAAGCTTTGGATTTGTGTGTAACCCATAGGCTCCTGCTGGCTCAAAGAAACATTCTGCAGGGCTCAGAAGGGTAAGACTAAGCCCAGCACAGGTGAATGCCAGTGGAGCCAGTCTAATGATAAACAAGCATCTCTCCTGCTTCAGGAGCACCCATGAGCCAGAGGCATAAATATGCAGAAGAGCTAGCTGCATCACGGGAGGCAAGCTCAAGTGTTATAGTGCTTTTGTCTTACAGAGCATCCCAGACTCCAGCACACTCCAGATAGTGGCTGTTGAGATTTTGCTAGGAAGAAATCACTTCCTTGATTACTTGTTAGGTGTATTGGAATTTACCTCTGTTCTTCATTGGGCTTCTCAGCTTAGCTGTTTCATTTTATTTTTATCGAAACAGAGGATTGAGGGATTTGTTCCACAGAGACATATGGTTCTGAGATGTCATAAGTCTCTAGACCACAGTTGTCTGTGGAATATCGCTCGTCTTTTAAACTTTCACAATTTGCAAATTTTGCTTTCTTTATCGCATGTAAAATGAATGCTGTTGCACATCTGTGGCATTCTTATGTTTTAATGAACAAGTTTATGAGTATAATTTCAATGGCTTCTCAAGAAAAACTTTGAAACCTAGCCCAAAATTTTCAAATAAGAAAAATGAGACTCAGGATTTTTAAGGAAACTGCTCAGCATGCTAGAGCAAATAGATGAAATGGATACTAGGATCATGCCTTTCAATTTTTATTCTTCTTTCATTTTGCTAGGCTGCCATTGGTATGGAGTAGAGTCTTCCTACCAATGGTTCATACGTACCTCCTGTATTCTCACCTTTTCTTAGAAGTATAGTGATAATCAGAATCTCTCAAATCTTGTATTACCTCCTGGCTCTGTGTTTTTGCAGAAGAGAACTAGACAAATGCCAGATGACTATCAATAATTAGCCAAGTTTGAGACCTCCGTGGTAAGATTTACTATGTATCATTGAAGATGAAGAGCACTATAATACTGAGTCAAACAACAAACTTGTTTTTATAAGTATTCATTATGTGTCAGGCATCTAGTGATATAAACATTTTATATATTATGCATCTACATGTTCCTCATCTTTATTAGTTAGCTTTCTGTCATCATAAGAAAATACTAGAGCAGGGTACTTATGAAATAAAGATAGGTTTATTTTGGTTCATGGTTATAAAGGCTCAAGTTGGACATTTATATGGCCTCTTTGTTTGGAAGTGTTGTTCAGGAGGCACATCATGGTGAAAGTATATTTTGATCATACCTAGAGAAAGGAAGCAGAGAAAAAGGGACTGAGAGTTTATGTCTCCCATTCTTTCTGAGAATACCCCCAAACCTGAGCACAACCACCTCTGTCTTTGAAAAGCCCAAGGATCAACAAATTTTACTACTTTGAGGATTAAACATTAATATATGGACATTTAGGAAACTATCCATATTCTAACTATAGTACATTTCTTTGCAAGTCCATTTAAATGCTTCAAGTACTAAATATATGGAATAGTAGTTCCTTCAAAGAAGAGTCTCTTGGCTTAATCAAATTAAGAGAGACTTTCTCCTTGGAAGCACATCATCACCATTTACATTTTCTCCATCCGAATAGGAGTCAGCTACTCAAGAAGTGTATATTTGGTGAAGATAATAAAAATGCATTGTGTGAAAATTTTAAAGAATTATTTGAAGTTGTCCACAACCTCTGTCTCTTATAATATTTCTACCCCACTCTTCCCCACAGATTCCTGAGCCTTTAGGAGAATGCTGTGATAAGGATATCACATTTAGGACTAAAAGCTCCAAGGTCTCTCACTCTCTTCACATTGTCCAGTTGTGGATCTCTGTGCTAATTACCATCTACTGCAAGAAGAAATCTTCTCCGATGAGGGTTGCAATGACCTGTGGATATGGCAGTATATCATTAGGGCTGTTCTATTGCTATGTTCTTTTAGCAGAGTAATAGTAGCAGCTTTTCCTCTAGGGTCCATGACCTATCCAGTCTCGGGTTCTTTGCTTCATTGAAAGTTTCAGGTATTGGTTCTATTTCATAGAACATGGTTTGAATCCAATCAAAAAGTGGTTGGTTACTTCTATAACATTTGTGCTACTATTGCATTAGTGGACATATCTTATAGGAAGGCTGCTATTGTAGCTCACAGGATTAGTGTCTGGGTGTACTGGCTGCTTTGGTGTCAATTTGACACAAGCTAGAGTCATCAGAGAGAAAGGAGCCTCAGTTGAGGAAATGCCACCCTGACATCCAGCTGTAGGTCATTTCCTCAACCAGTGATCAAAGGGACATGGCCTGGCCTAGAGCGATTGGTACCATCCTTGGGCTGAGGGTCCTGGGTTCTATAACACAGGCAGGCTGAGCAAGCCATGTGGAGCAAATCAGCAAGGCCTCCATGGCCTTTGTGTTAGCTCCTGCCTCCAGGTTCCTGCCCTTTTTGAGTTCTTGTTTTGACTTTTTTCAGTGATGAACAGTGATGTGGATTTATAAGCCAAATAAATCCTTTCCACCCCAGCTTGCTCTTTGGTCACGGTGTTTCTTTGCAGCAATAAAAACCCAAACTAAGACAAGATAAGAATGATGATTCCTTTCTCCTGTGTAGTGTATATAGCACCTTCGAGTACTATGGATGCTCATTAGTAAGACTGAAGCTTCCGGTTAAGCTTCAGCCCAGTCTCTTCATATTTGATGACATAAATAAGTGATGTTTTCAGCAATAGAGTCTTACTGTCAGGTTGTGGAGAGCAACTAAATATCTAGGGACATTTGAGGGGTGTCTATAAATTTCTGGTACTGGGGTGTCATTCAATACCATGAGCTCTTTAGTTGGAGTATTGTCTTCCTCACTACATGGTCATTCCATTTAAATGCCTCCCCCCCCCCCCCGAGACAGGGTTTCTCTGTGTAGCCTTGGTTGTTCTAGACTCACTTTGTAGACCAAGCTGGTCTAGAACTCACAATGATCTGCCTGCCTTTGCCTCCAGAGTGCTTGGGTTAAAGGTATGTACCACCACACCTGGCTTAAACTCCTTTTATAGACGTAGATTTTTAGAGAACTACTCGGGCAGCAGGTTTTACGTAAAGGCCTTTAGTGCTTGTTATCTTCCCCGCAGGTTCTCCTCCACTAGCCCTCCTGTCTTCCCATTTCATGCTCCCTCCTTATCTACTCTTTACTCCTTTTAACACTATATACTATGCTCCACTCCTTGAAAAGTCTACTCTTTCCACATGGTTTTCTTTCTAGCTGCCTAAGCACTGTGAATTTTCTAAATTAAACACATACATCTAAAGCTTAAATGCCCCTCCTAACCAAGAATCCATTTGTGATAGCTTGTGGAAGAGGACAGTTAATTTCTTTCAAAGGAGGGACATAGAGTTGTGAACCACTCTTCAGGGCAAGTGACATGGTCAGGGGTATCGGTTAACACAAATTGACTTTATGCTTTTTTTTTTTAAGTAGTATTTTTTTAAAACTTGCTTTGTTTTGCTATTTTAGGAAATAGAATGAACATGAACTTGGGTGTGTGTCTGAGATCTAGGAGGAGTTGGGGTAGGGAAAGGAATATGATAAACTATATGGTATAAAATTTTCAAAATAAAAGCATAAAAGAAAATGTCAATTAATAAAAACCATTCTATGAATTTTTTGTGTGTGTGAACACAGCATCACTTAATTCCATACTGACCAGAGAAGGTAGTGCCTTCCTAGTACATAGGACTGTGCTCCTAGGAAGTTAGTGCAAGGTGTACAGGACTGCTTTCCTGAGACTGTTACTACATGCATTTTGTGCTAATGTGTAGCCTGTGTTAGGCTTCAGAAAGTTACTTTTCTTTTTGTCCCTGAGATGCTTTACCTTGGACAAAAGAAAAGCGTGGGTCATCACTCTGGAAGCCCTTAAAAGTACAGCGTTACTCTTGCTTCCAGAAATGGATGAGTATCAGCTTATAGTGGTCCCTCTGTTTTGTGTTACTGAATACCTACAAAAAATGAAGAATGTTTCATAAAATGTAGGTGTAAAAGTCTGCAAACCAGACTATTAAAAAATGCCTCATCTTGATTTATTGGCATCGATATTATTTTATTTATTTTCCTTTTTCATTAGAATTGTACTTCAATTTATCCGTTTAAATGTTTAAATTTCTTATTAAGAGATTGCATAAAAAGTCTTTATGCAAATATTTTAGCTGAACAAAGAAATGAACACACCATAAATGCATTACTATGAAAATGAAATATTTACCAAATATCTAAGAGACAAATAGAAAGAGCAAATGTTTACTGGGATCTTACTAAATGCCAAGCTTGGAATGCATGTTCATTATTAATTCATTTACCTTGAGATCTATTGTTTAAGAGGAGGAGTGATGCCATTTTGTAGTGTGGCAATTTGAGCTTGTGGAAATTATATAATCTGTGCAAGGCTTCTGAGCTCGTTGCTTGCAGAGCATGAATCTGGGTATGGAAATCTAGGTTGTCTGAACTCTACTATGACTGTTTTCAAGGGTTGGTGCTTCTACTCACATTCCTTCTTCAACCAGCATACATGACACACCTGCTCTTTTCCCTTGCTTCTTTTTCAATATATAGAGAGGCATACAAAGGCTGTTTAAAGTATATTAAATCCCAAATGAAACTACTGACTTTCTTCTATCAAGAAAACCCTTACAACACTAAATTGACTCCTCAGGCTGTATTTATATATCAGTGCATATATGTATCAATAACCCGATAAAAATATGCCTTGGGTTTGAGAAGGTGTAAAGGGGTGGGGTGGACCAAAAGGTTTGGAGTGAAAGGACACGGGAGGGGTTAAAGGGAGGAAGGGGAAGTGATGCAATTCTATCGTAATTGATTATTTTAAAGTTGTTAAGAAAAATGCAGTATATTCCAGGAGTGTCTGTTGTAACACTTATTAGAACCCTGGGGACCACCCATTTTACAGACCAATAGAAACCAATAAATTCTTGAGTGCAGGTGCAGCAAACCTGTCCTTATGTGAAAAATGATGAGAGAGAGAAAGTTGATGGAGTTTGGACTGAGAGTAAAGATGGGCTGAAGAATAGTGAGATTGGTTAAGAAACCCTAAGAAGAAAAGAGAAGTTAGTCAATCTATGTGTCTGCATCAGAGAGACTAGGAACTGACTAGATCAGTTTGATTCCATATAGTTTCAGAGTTGGTTCAAAACCTTATCTCTTCTCTTACTTTCTCCACCTTTAAGAGATAGACAAGCCCTAAGGGTTAATTGCCCAATTTAGGTAGACTGCTACAGATTTTCAGCTGACACACAGTAATAATTGTTTACTATAACTGCCACTGTGAATGCTGTTTCACATTCAGTGATCATGAAACTTTATAAGGTTGGTTCCACATTTACCTCCATTTTACAAATGGGAAAACTGACACTGAAAGGTGCCAGAATCTAGATCAAGTGCCCGTGGGTGCGAAGGAAGAAAAGAGAGGAAAAAGAAAGGAAGGGAATGGAAGGGAAGGGAGAGAAGGAAAGGGAAGGGGCAGGCTTGCTTTTGCCCTGTCCTACTATAATGCCTTGGTTTCCCCTCCTCATCCAGTTTAGAGTGTACACTTCTAAAGCATAGAAGGTAATGGATTTAGCTTAAATCATCAGATAGAAAAGATCTGAATCTTTTTTGCAGAATGTTTGTTAGGTATAACCCTTCAGACACTTAATGCAATAAAAGAAAATGAATAAGTAAGCAGGTCTGATTCACGTTAGCATAAAGTGACATAGCCGGGAATCAGTCCCATCATACACACACTCCATCACACCACGATAACTCTGTCTTGCTTCCTCGGTAAAGAAATCAGCCTCAGAGGTAACCACACATACCTAGAAAGAGCAAGGCCATAGTGAGGGTAGTGGGCAGTTTAGACCACAAAATTGTAACAGCAATTACGATACATAAAGTGAGCAAAAGCAAGTGAAGAAATGGAGTTAGAACTCAAATGATAAAAGTGGATCAATCACACATGCATGCATGATGTGTGTGTGTGTGTGTGTGTGTGTGTGTGTGTGTGTGTGTGTGTGTGTGTGTCTGTGTGTGTGTGTGTAGTATCAAGTGAAGAAAATGAGAAACCCAGCTTGGAAACCATTGACAAAGAAGAGAAGCCATTGAAACCAAGATGAGCCATCAGAGAAAGAAAACAAGTTGCTGTGTTATTTCACTTGCAAACCTTGAGGACTTCTGCACAAATCATTAAGGATCAAGACTTTGCATGCCATATTATATGCCAGCAGTCTAGGACATTCCAAGAAATGCACAGCGCCAGTGGCCAGCACATATAATCTGATTGTGTTTTTCCAAATTCATGTATTGAAATCAGCACCCAATTTGGTATGAGGTGAGCTGCGGTGGGTAGGGCTTGAGCAGGTAGATATTGCAAAAGTGGGACCCTTATAAAATGATGCCATCATCACATAAAGGACCCACAGGAATGAGTTCTGGTTTGGGTTTCTGACTTTTGAGAAGACCATGCTCATCTCTTTGTCCTTCTACATTCCGCTGTGTAAGGGTGCAGCAACAGGGCTCTTACAAACCAGATGCTGACAGTTTGACTTTAGATTTCTCAGCTTCCAGATGCTATGAAAATAAACAAAACAATTTTCTTTATAAGGTACCATGCCCCAGGCATTTTGTTATAGCATTAAAAATGGACTAGGATGCTAGTTCTTTCTTACTTGTTCATCTGGACAACCTGTTGGGAAATGTGTGTACCTTGAAGATGCTGCAGGCATGCCTACTTCCTACTGAACTAAACTAAGTGAACTTATTTTTCCCGTGAGATGGAAAAACAGTTGTTCTGAACAACAAGCTGAGCTCACTTGTTTGGAGAAAATACAATGAAACAAAATATGATTCACAGGAGTCACAAGAGTATTCTATAAATGTAGTTTTTATTCTCCCAAACAGGACAAGAGTTACAGCCCTGACTTTTCTAAGCAGTTCATTGCAGGTGTTAATAGAGGAAGTGATTAACACTGAATTTCCAGAATGCTTTGGTCCATTTGGAAAAAAATAGTTGTAGCACAGTTTTGTTTATTTAATATAGGTGGATGACTAAGTCCAGGGAAACATTCCAAGAAGTCCCTGGTTCACTCTTTCAGATTAAAGAGTCTAAGGAACAAGATGACTGAACCGGTACAAATCTTTTAAACCTCCAATTACAATTTTAGCAGCTGGGACAGAGACGTAGATCCATGAGGAAGGAAGAACACATTGGTCAACTTGGATGGTTTTACTGGAGGAAGTACAAGCATTTAGGAGGAAGCTGGACTTGTGTATTGAACAGGAGGTGAGCTGAGACACCACCTAATTCCCAAAGTCACCACACTGCCCCAAAGTCAATGATGTCACACGCCAATGAATTTTGTAGCAGTTCAGTAGAAATTAAAACCTACGTTTAAAAACATTTCATGGACATAACAGATATGAATCACATCTACTTTTTGTGTCTTTCTTAAATGCCACATCTCTGGATGTGTTTTAGTCCTTTGGAATCTGCCCATTCTGACTTAGAGCATCCCCACAGTGATGGAAGCAAATATAAAAATGTAGTGGCCAAGAAGAAAAGTTGCAAAGATGACCAGCAATCTATGACTGTGAACAGATTCTAGAATATTGTGCCCACTGGACTCTTTGAGATGCATTCTTTCCCATTCCATGATACATGCTTGGGGCTAATATGGAGCTGGTTCATTAGAGCATCTATAACATTTTGGTCCAGTCAAAATTGTTCAGTGTTTCCTATTCAGTCTTAGCATTATGCTCTCCTAAAAGTAGAGTTGATTAGATTTATCAGGAATGTTTCTGTATTATTGCTACCAGAACTGTTTATTCAAGGGAAGACTGGATGAAAAAGAAACCTCACATCTTAAGGGCCCATGTTCCATGAACATTTTGCAGCAACAGATCTGACACTGAGGAAATAGTGGGTATTTGTGGCAAAGCCCTGGTTTTATTGACCTACCCCAAGACTTCTGACCATTGCTCCTAATGGACATTAGGGTAACGACCCTCTCCAGAGCATTCTCACTGACAACAGTTGGGAAGACTTCAGCACCCACGTGATGCATTGAGTTGTATTCTTTCTTTATACCACACTCCCTTCTGACCTCTGCACTGAGAAAAGCAAACCATACTGAATAATACACATAGAGAACAGAATAAGATGAGAGGCAACACACTACGCAATTGTTGACTAGGGTAAAGTATACTTCTTGGAAATTATAACATGTAGGAAGTGAGCAGTCTTCCCTTACAACCATACAGAAGGAGACAGTGAACAAGCTACTCTAGGAACCAAGCAAGAATGGAGGGCAAAGCAGTGATGGGTCGGACACAGCTCTCGTTAGTGCCAGGCCTCTGTACTCCTGCACTGCTCACCAGTTGCTTCCACTATCTGGCTAGTCTTAGTTTCCCATCCTTCCTCTCTTCCTCAGACCGCTGACATTTAAAACGTTTTCAACAAAACCTGACAAAGATAATAACGTCTATCTATCATTAGTGGTCCTAAGATACATTATCTCAATACAGTTATAATTATTTGATAGCTCCAAGGTCATCAGGCAGAAAGGAAGTCTGCGGCCATCATTTGGAATCCATCCCATGTGTATGACAGTTGCTAAGATCGTTTTATCTTTTTAGACAATTAATATGGAAAGAATCACTAAGAACTTAGAATTACTTTAAAGAAATCAGCAGCTAGTCATTGCCTATCTGCCATGTATTAAGCGTGTTTGACCTCAGAAAGAATAAAATAAAGTTCAATTACTGTGTGTATTTTTAATATATATTCAAGCGTACAAGATAAGAGCATGCGCATACCAAAAAAAAAAAAAAGATAAGAGCACAGACGTGGGTTAGGACTGTCAAATAGATATCTAAGCAATGTACATAGGCATGGGAAGGAACTGAAAATAACTATTGTTACAAAAATTTTTGCCTGATGCAAAATGTATATGAACTAGCGTCGTGTAGCTTTGGAGTACTAAAGAGGCCTTGTTATTTTTTTTTAACTGTAAACAATGAAAAATGTCCCTGAAATGTGAAAGAAACTTCATATAAGAATCAAGTGAAAATATGAAGAAATAGCTGACACATATAATTCTTCCACAAATTTTAATATTGATGAAAATATATTTCCCCCAAGTTGTTAGAGAGGAAAGTAAGGTTCTAATTACACAAGAAATAAAATGAGCTGTAAGTTAGTTGTAAAAGAATCAGTGACTAGAAGAACAGTGCTTTAGATCTTGCATCAGAATTTTTACTGGTAATATGAAGGATACTAATGTAAATTAATTAACATTTCATAATGCTAATGAAAATGGGCTTTCTTTTTTTTAAAGCCGTGATTCTGTAGTCTACTGCTGGAATTAGTTACTACGTAAGTCCTATGCATTTCCTAGAAAAATGCAGATAATGACCATAAGAGACCTCTAGAGGGCACTCTACAAAGCAAATCTAGGCCAAGTAGAGAAGAAGCTACTAGAAAGGGACAATTTTCTTTAAAAATGTATAGAGATTGAAATTTTTTGTTTGGCTACACTTAACACCCAGCTTGCCTTTCCAAACTGTGAACTAATCTTCAATCATCAGACACGGTTTGGAATATTCTAAATCTCCTAGGGTTACATACCATCTCTGTAGTGGCAAATGCCACCAGCTCCTTGTCTGTCTATTCAGCTTGGTTCCTCAGTCTAGAAGTGGCTGCTTAAGAGGTGCACATGTGTTTGAGTTCCTCTCATTCAATTCTAAGGGTGTTTAGGAAATGTCAGTATAAGATGAAGCTGAGAAATAATAAAAACATATTTGACATTTTGTAGCTCATAACAGTTAGCACACATTTCCACGCACATTACCTTAATGAAGCCTTAAAACACGAGCAGGTCTGGCTTTATTGTCATTTACACTGATGGGATGACTGACTCTAAGGACTTGAGGTAATAAAGCACATTCAAATTTAGTTCTCTGATTTCAGGCTCAATGATCTTCCTATTGCATCATCCCCATTTCTGGTTACCCAGGCAATGAAGTGAAAACCAGTAACCTTTCAATAGCTATTCCTCAGTGGACAAAGTCGTGGGATCTGAACAAGGAAGAAGCATCAACATGACCTGAGCTAATAAGTCATGGCCTTGGAAAGCCAAGCAGCTAATGGAAGATGGAAACGAGATGAGGGAAATGCCACAGTCAGCTCCCAAAGAGCTCCCCACAGCACACGAACTACACAGCGGCCAGGAACACAGATCCCGTTGTACATAGTGATTTTCATGGTTCATAAGTCAAAATAAGAAAAAAGAAACCCTCAAGCTGCCAAACACCACAGAATTCTACTGTAGCCATTAGACATAACAGGCAAGAAGTGACCCTCAAGATCAAGAAACCACAATGAAGGGACAGATGAGGCAATGTGTAAGCTGAGGTCTGTTGGGGCTGGAGAGATGGCGCAGAGGTTAAAAGCACTGTCTGCTCTTCCAAAGGTCCTGAGTTCAATTACAAGCAACCACACGGTGGCTCACAACCATCTTTAATGTGAAATGATGCCCTCTTCTGGCCTACAGGTGTACATGTAAGCAGAACACTGTATACATAATAAATAAATAAATCTTAAAAAAAAAAAAAAAAAGATGAGGTCTGTTGGGTATGGAATTGGCCCTGGTTGGGCTGTTCTAACTTCAGAGATATAATTTCTCCTAACACTTGGATTTTGGTCTTAGTAGTTCAGTGCTCAGAACTTAACACTGTCTACCACTAAAATAAAAAAGAAGAGATAGAAATTTTCATCAAAAGATTAACTGCCTTTTTTTTTCTACTGATTGATACCTCACAGCTAATTCATTATCTTGGAAAATATAAACATTAATAAAACCATGTCTCCCTATTTGAAAATAAGTGTAGGTTAATTGGTTTGTTTATGAGGGATTTTCTTTTCTTTTGGGGGCGGGGGTTGTTTTGTTTTGTGTTTTTTACATTTGAGACATGATTTCTCTTTGTAGCATTGACTGTCCTGGACTCACTTTGTAGGCTAGGCTGGCCTCGAACTCAGAGATCTGCTTGCCTCTGCCTCCCAGGGCTGGGATTACAGGCTTATGCCAGTGTTCCCAGCCTTATTAGGGTTTTAAAAAGTCAATAAAGTGTGTTTGTGTACATATGAGTGTGTGTGTGTGTTTCTATGTGTTTATGTGAAGAACTTACAATATAGCATCAATATGCAGTTTTGGAGGCTGACTCACAAGAGTGGCTGAACTGGCCTTGTTGAGTCCAAGGGCAGGAGAGGCCTAATTAATTACACTCATACCCAGGCAGTGAGACAGGGAGGGGACTTTTCTTCTGCCCTCTATTCCATTCCACGCTGCAATCGGATGATGCCCCCCAGCACTAGGGAGGGCAGCCCACTTTAATCTCTGTATGCAAATGTCGCTCTTCCTCTGAAATTGTACCATAGATATTTAATACCCAGGTGCCTTGTATCCACCAAACTGGCACTTGAAATTAACCACTATGTATTTTTTTTCTTCAAAATTTCTGTGGGTAGTAAAGAATGTTAAGCAACAAAACGTACAGAAAGCCAGGAAAGGGAGGAGGAGTTCCTGAAGGTGGAGGATGTCATCTTGAGGTCGTGAGATGGCTTCTACATGGTTCAGACAACAACTCTTCACAGTGGTGAGGGGACAGGCTGCCTGGAGCACTGGCTTCTTTCTTACTCTGACTGAGCCCTTTGAAAAATTGTTCCTCAATTTCTTGTTAATAAAACTGAGATAATATAGTGCCTGTTTAGAGGCTGCTATAAACTTGAAAAAAATTAGATCACTTATGATTTATCCAGAATTGGAATCATCAACATATTTTATTATTTTTATGTCAGGACTTTGAGTGTGAGGCATTTTGTGAAGCATAATAAACTGTACGGACATAAAAATGGACTAAATCTTATGCTTTTAGGGCAAGAGTACCTCTTCAGAATGAATTGGAAAACCTGAACTTTTGAGCAAGTTTTAATGTATGAGATATAAGTGAAAATCCTATCCATACTCCTTTTTTTTTATAAAAATCTCTGTAAATCTATTTTCCCAAGGGAGAAGGGATCTTTTATTCACTTACTCTAAATGTTCATTATTGGACAGCCCCTAACTCCACACTGTTCCAGGCACTAAGATACGATGAAAAGTTCTTGTCCCCAGCAATGGTGCCCGAGTCGCAGGCTGTGATCATCACATTTGCTGGCTGTTGTGCTGCCTCTGAATGAGGTCGGGGCAGAGGGTGGAGCAAGGGAGTAGAGGGGAGTCAAATAAAGCAACATCCCCCCCCCCCCAGGGATGGCTGCCAACGAGAGAATGGGTTTCTTTTGCCCTGCATCTGTGTGTGAATCCACAGAGTTTTCCCATATTTGTTCCTTTTGGATGGGATGAGGGAAAAGTGGTGTTTTATTATGTTGCCCCCATGTGATCATCCTGTTAATAGAAAGGATTTACGGGGAGGGAATCCAGATCCCCGTGTGCTCTGCCGAACAGCAAAGTCCCACAATCCCCGATGCTGATGCCTGCTGTTTATAGTAGGGCTGACTCCCGCTCTCTCATCCTCTTGGGTTAGCTTGAGAGTCATAATCGGTCAGAGCACATACTGGAGAGGCCCTTTAGACTGCCTCCCTGTATCCTACTCTGGTCTCAGGATGATGGTCTCTGGGAGTTCGATGTGGGATGCTGGAACAGTCTTCTGTTCTTTGTTGTCTGTGTCTGTTTTCAAGGCTTCTACCAGGCCTGGCACAATGGCAAAGTCTTGGCAAATGTTTGTCAATGAACCTGGGAGATATTCATTATCATCTTAGGAGTATGTGGGCCCACAATTTATATCTCTCTAAGGCCACATTTACTTCAGTGCTCTGGGAAAGTTCTAATTGGAATGAATAGATGACCGGTTTAAAAATTTTAGGACCATTGAAAATGTAGACTAAAACCATTGGCTCTTAGTTTTCCATTTATAGTAATTATAGAACTTTATTTTCTAGCAAACAGTTTATAAATCTTTTATAATGGCACATTTAAACATTTTAAAATCTTAAACTAATATGTAAAAATTCAACTTATGAAACATGGTCATATGCACCTGTAACCCCACTAGTAAGGAGGTAGAGACAGAAAGGTTATATTTCAAGGTCACCTTCAGGTGGATAATGAAGTCAAGGCTAGCCTGGGATAAGTGGGATCTGGTCTCAAAAAAAAAAAAAAAAAAAAAAAAAAAGATCAACTAATGCCATGATAGTTAATATCTTTTAAATATTATATTTCAATACCTTTGATAAAGTTAAATAAAACCAGTAAAACTTCCAGTTTTGATTCAGTGGTACAAGACTGAAATATTACTTCAGCGGTTACATACAAGTTATGTGCTATTTCAAATTGTTCTAAAACTGACTCCACATAAACCACTGGAGTGATTTTGACAAAGAATGAACTATCAATTCTTCTTTTTCTCCATATTAAAAAGGTGCCTATAATAATATCTGCCACATAAGTCTTTTGTGATGAGCAAATGAACTGTGCAATTTATACTAAATGGCGGCCCATACCTCGCTGCAGATATTTGTAATTGTTCAGTAAGTTCTGATGACCATTAATTACTCCCCCCAATTAAAAATAAATCCTTGTCACCTCCTGCTCAGTGTCTGAAGTGCTGCAGAGGGCATGGCTCAGGCTAATGTTTGTCCCCAGGATTTATGTAGGAGTTTGTATAGGCTTGTGCTGCTTTGCATAAAAAACAGCCCCCATAGACTCAATAGGGCGTGGCCTTATTGGAGGTGTGGCCTTATTGTAGGAAGTATATTACAAAGGGTGGGTTCTGAGGTTTCAGAAGCTCAAGCCAGGCCCAGGGTCACTCTCTCTTCCTAATGCCTGTGGCTCCAGATGTAGAACTTCCAGCTTCTCTCCAGCACCATGTTTTCTGGGGTGTTACCATGCTTGCTGCCAGACTGTTAACAAACTAAGTCTCTGAAGTCTAAGCAAACTCCAGCAAAATACTTCCCTTTATAAGAGTTGCCAAGGTCATGGCATCTATTCACAGCAATATAACCATATCTAAGACAAGGCCTTATGTTCAAGGACATTCATACTACTATATATCTATGTATCTATATATGTCTACCTTTATACCTATATATGCTAAGAGGAACATAAGCATACCATACTGGACCAGGAGGAAACTGAGGCTTGGCCAAAAGTCACATGGCTTAGCTACTGAGCACATCCCATGATAAGCTATAATCTCTTCTGAGAACCCCTTCTCAAATATTTTGTTTCCAAATTTACTTTAGCTGATATACTAGTCTCCTTAAAAATGACCTAGTTTTTTGTTTTGTTTTGTTTTCTGAATCTATGGCAGCTGAGAACACAGTCCATATTTAATGTTAAGAAGCAGACATTCTGCTGCATAATAAAGAAAACATGTACATAAATAAGATTGAGTTTTGTTTAACCATAAAACCTGCAGTTGGTTAGTCATTGCATTGTAATTGAACCTAAATCTAAACAAAGCAGAATGCATACGCTGCCATATACGTGTTTGCTCTCCTAAAAACGTCTCCTTACCATCCACTGCAGCAGTTACAGATAAATATTTTTGCTTTTATAGCCTTTAGTTCTGAAACATAAAAGGGTTTATGTTTCTAATTCCTAGACAATTTTTGGTGGTATTTCTGTTTATCTTGCATTCTACTTTCAAGCATTGTATTGGGAGGAAGGGGCAATGGAAAATTTCAGAGAAGTCTGAAAGTGTTTTTTAATCATCAAGAACAATCAGAGACTTGGGGAGTCATTTAATCCCCTGATTTTAGACAATTGCATTGCTTGACAGGAGTGAATTCGGTTGAGATTTTAATCTCTTGGTTGCTTTAAAAGTCTCTCTGGTTGCTTTGGCCTCTGTTTATGCTTCTGTATTGCTCACCACAGTGAGCAGTTTACCTAGACAGATTTTGGTAGCAATAAGGTGTCACATGTGGCTGGAGGTTTTCCAACAACAGAATTTTGTTATGCAGAGGAAAACACCTGCAACCACACTTCTGATGACCTTCACGTGGGTTTGGACAGAGGCAAATGAATGCTGGCAGATGCACACTGCAGGGATCACCTTTGTGCACAATTCCCTGTGAGCAGGGAGTGGCTGCTGTGCAGCTGCTGCTGGCACATAGGTTCCAACACCTACAAGGACTCTTGCTAGGTTTCATGGCCTAGTCTCTTTATCTTTAAATTCTCACTAATTGTAGGATTCCCTCTGTGGTACTATGTCCTACATTTGTCCTGTGCCTAAGGCTGGTATTATGTGTTGCTCTGTATGACCCTTGGTGTGTGTCTGTCTACGTTTCTTCATCTTACTCTTCACATCTCATGGTTAACCGCTGTAAAACTTTCTCCTTTTCCAGGTTGTGTTAGCTGCTCCCTGTCGTTTTGTTCCCATGGTAACCCATTCACCTTTCTAGAATCACACTGCTTGTTCTGCATTACATGTGGACGTGTAAATGTCATCTGTCTATGGTATGGACTCCAAGACAGGAAACAGCTCTGAGATTATCCTTTTGTTCTTATGGGGCAAAGTCAGATGCTCACATGTGTGGCACGTGAGGAGTTTTAGCAAATATTGCTCCAATGACATGCAGCTTTTTGCCCCCACTTGTTGCCTCCTCTGCTCAAAATACAATTACTTACTCCTACAGTAGATGAATACAAAGACAGAGACCCACAGCTGGGCAATTTGTAGAGAGTGAGAGACCTTGGAACATTCAGTCCTAAAGGGGATGTCTCCATCAAATCCTTTCCCCTCAGGGTTCAGGGAACTTTGAGGAAGAAGAGGCAGAAAGATAGATCTAGAGAGGATGGAGAACACCAAAGAATCCATATCTTCCAGATACCACAGGACTGATGCACCTGTGAACTCACAGAGACTATGGCAGCACACACAGGGCTGCACAGTTGTAAACCAGAGGGAGTCATGGTGCTGAGGGAAATGGTCACATGCCCCATCTCTAATTAGCAACTGCTCCTAAAAGAAAAATGAGTTTACTTTAAGGGGGTCTCACTGGGTATACAAAGCACACTGAAGGGAAAGCCTCATACCCAGCAATAGATGGTCAACACAGTAAAGTCAGTGGCAGTTTTGGAGTATTGGCTCATAGTGCATTGGGCATTTAAAAAAAATGTTTAATGTCTTTTGCTTATATATTATGCTTTCCAATACAGTCTTTTTACAGAATTTCTCTGTCTAGATGTGTTACTCTCTGCTTTAGTACATGTTTATTGTGCTTTCCCTTGTCTCTTTTTATTTTGTTTTGTTTTCTTGTAATTGGTGGTGGTGGTGGTGGTGGTGATGTGGTATGTGTGTGTGTGTGTATGTGTGTGTGTGTGTGTGTGTGTGTGTGTGTGTGTGTGTGTGTGTGTGCGCGTGTGTGTGTGTGTGTTTTCAAGTGAGAGAGAAAGAAAGGATGTGGATTTAGGTGGGAGGGGAAATGGTAAGGATCTGGAAATTGCAGCGAGGAAACTGGAATCAGACTCCATTGTCTGAACAGTATCTATTGACAATGAAGAAGATACCACGATGCAGACTTTGTACATGCACCGTTACTTGTCTTTTAACACCCAGTAATGATGCTTCTTACAGAAACCTTTCTTAAAAATGTGTGTGGGGGGGAAGCACCTCCTCTCCCTTCTCATCTAGATCACAGCACTTACCCCATTACACAGCCTTTGAAAATGTCCATTGTGCCACCTCCCCCCTCAGACTGAGAACTCCTTGAACTTCATATTTCACTCATTCTTCTTCCCAAGCCTTGGCAGAGTACCTGAGTGCTCAGGGAAAGAATGAACAGGAAAGACAGGAAAGGGGAGAACAAAGGATGTAATTACACAGTCGCATCCTCTCAAAACAGAGCTGGGATGGGTGGAAATCCAAGTGAATAATTGAGTTCACAATACAATATACTGTGAATTGACAAAGTGCTTTTTCTTTATTACCCCAGGAAAAGGGAAAAAAAAAGAGGTCTTCTAAGCTAGCTGGCAATTAGCACACACTTGAAGCATTTGAGTTTATCAGTTTTATAAGCCCAACTAAATTAGAACCCACACTATTTTCTGAGTATGAAAGAGAAATCTTAGACACCAAGACAGACATATAGGTTTTATTTTAACTCCAAAGGCTTTTATGCTAATAGATACCAAACAAGCAAATACCTGACCCCCCTTAATAAATCAGTCCTACAATTCCCCAGATATGTTTCTCAAACTCAGATGTTCACACAGTTTTCTTGGCATCCAATATTTGTCTTTGGTCCATCAAGGCAGGTAGCCATGTGTGCCAATAGCTGGTGCCTATTGCTTCATCTAATGGCATTTATACTTTTTTACTTATTTAATTTTTTACTTTTACCTGAGTATGCCTGTGGGAGGGTGTTGATTTAGGAGTTATAGACAGTTGTGACCCTCCATGTGGGTGCTGGGAATTGAAACTGGGTCCTGTGGAAGATCAATCAGTACTATTAACTCCTGAGCCACCTCTGTAGCCATAGGGAACTACTTTTGGAAATCCTGGGGAAAATGAGAAAAAAAAACACTTTCTTTTTGTTTTGTAATGTTTTATTCTTTTTCCATTTTTAAAATTGTACAACACTTAGCTTTTAATTTTATTCTAAAGACATGAAAACAGAAGTCCAATACTAGCACTTTTTTTTCTTTTTCCATTTTATTTCATTGTTTCTTTGTGTAGATTTCACCTCAGTGCAATGAAATGGAATCTCAGATTTGCTTTTATTTGCATGTCCCTAATTTTTGAGATATTTCTTAGTCAATTTTATTTCTCATATTGAAAACTCTCTATTCAGATTCTTATCCCATTTTTTATTTGGGCCATTTGTTTCCTTGACTTTTTGATGTTTGAGCACATTGCATATTCTTAGTATTAAACCTCTGTCAGATATATAGCTAACAAAGATTCTCATCCATTTCTTGGATTTCTTTTTACTCAACTAAATCTTTTCTTAGCTGCATAGAAAGCTCTTAGTTTTGTGAGGTTAAAATTGTCAATTATTGGCCTTAATTCCCAGACAAATAGGGTCCTATTCAGAAAATATTTTCCTACAATTTTATGTTGTGAACACTTATAGATGTGGTCTATGCTTTCTTCTAGCAGGTTTAGCATTTCAAGTTTCACATTGAAGTCTTTAGGAAGCTTGGATCTATTCTTTGTTCGGAGTTGTGGATACAGGTCTAATATTTTTCTTCTGCATGTAGGCCTCCAGTTTTCTCAGGAGTGGTATAGTTGAGGCTTGAGGTAGAGCTATTCCCAATTTTTTTGAGAAAGCACCAGATTGATTTCAAAAGTGGTTGTAGAAGTTTGCACTCCCACCATCAATGGAGGAGTGCTCCCTTTTCTCCACATTATAGCCAGCATGTGCTGTCACTTGAGTCAAAGACTTTGAGAAACTGAGACAATTTTTGACATGAAATTTATAAGATAAAAACAATGTATTCTATAGGACACAAGACGTGGATGTTTCACTGAAAAAGCAGACAGAACCAAATTGTCATTTACTTCCCGGTATTCGCCTGTCCATTGGGAGAGAAAAGGAGAAGAACGTTTTGCTTCTGTTTGAAGTTCTGTGTACTGGTTGGGGAAGGTTTCCTGTTTGAGCATACGTAGGTATGTAATCCAAACTGACACGTCCATGATGGCGTAGCTATTCCTGTAAAAGTAACCTTAAATGCTGCTGTGTTTGTGTATCATGACCTGTAGTGTCAATGTACACACAGAGACACAAGAAATCACCAAGGTGTTGTGTTTCCCAGCCTATTGTCATATTGACTAACATATCTTAGCTGTGAAACAATACCTGATTTTTAAAAATACATAATTAAAAAATACTTGACTTAAAAAGAAGAAGGAATTCTTTTGCTTGTAACTTTTGAGCCTTCAGCCCTGTTGGTTGTTTCTATTGCTTCTGCTCTGGGTTGAGGCAGAATGTCATGTCAGAAATCTGAGGTGGGCCAAAGTTGCTCATTTTATGATTACCAGAGAGCAGAGAAACACCAAGGGGCCTAGAAACAAGATATTCTTTTCAAGGATGCGCCCCAGTGTCCCATTTCTTCCAGCTGAAATCAAGCCTACACAAGCTCAGCACATATGAATAGCTTATTCAAATAGTTCATCCATCACTGGTTTAATCATTCATCATTATGATCTTATCACAGTTGAAACTATAGGGGCTCCTCATGACTAAGCATCTACGAAAATGCCCTCGTAGACATTCTTTCCTAATCTCTTAGTGATTGCTCAGGCCAATCAAATTGATGGTTAAGATTAACCTCTACAGTGACCCTTGTCAATAATGCATAAACTATGCTGAGTCTTGGTGTCCTCTGGCTGTGAAGAGACAACATGACTTTGGCAATTCTTATAAAAGATTTAAGTGGGACTTACTTACAGTCCAGAGGTTTAGTCTGTTATTCGCATGGTGGGGAGCATGGCAGCACACAGGCAGCCATGGTAGCTGAGAGTTCTACATCTGGATCCAGTGGCAGCATGAAGAGAGAAACAATGGGCCTGGCTTGAACTCCAACAGGGTCATAAAAATCAGGCCACTCTGCTTAATCTCCATCAAGTAGTGCCACTTCCTAGTGACCAATTGCTCTAACACATGAGCCTAGGGGAGCAATTTCTTTTCAAACCATCACACTTGGGTACTGCCCAGACTGAATAGTGTCTGTGTCAGTATAGCTCCTAAGAAATTTTGTTTTATCTAGTTCTACTTGATGATTCCAATACTCCTACAAGGGGAAGGAGATCCCAGAAACTTCTGTGGGGTGACAGGTCACTCATTCAACATGATCTTGTCATTTAATGAAGACACAGACAAAGCCGAAGAAGTATGAGAGTACTGCCCTCATTATATGATGTATTATTTCATTTAAACATTTTCCTACTGGGGGCAAAGTCTATAAATTAAGTATGGAATAGCTAAAATAAATAAAATAGTAACATAGTCCTATACTATCAATACTAAGTTAAACATTACATATGTAATAAAATATGCTATAATTTTCTACAACTGGCTGTACAGTAGGGATTTTTACAACAGTGTCATCACTGACACTTGTGTAACAAAAAAATTACTTTGCCTTAGGGCAGCAATCACAGTGTTGGCACTGTTTTGTCTCCATTATAATCATAAGTGCCACTACTGTATATGCAGCTCCTGATCACAAAATATTGTATTGTGGTGCACAACTATATACTATAATCAGCCCAGGGAAACAGGTCAAGTGTTCAGGTTTATGGTGTAACCTGCATGTGGTTTTAAATGGCTTATTTGTATGAGCTTCATAGACAGAGTCGTTTAATCAAATCTCAAAGGAAGGCAAACGTATCCCCCTGTAGGAAGGCTGGTGTATGGCTATAACTCCCAGTCTTAATAGTGAGTACATCCATTCCAGGAGACTGTACAAACATCACTTTACTCACTTCCTTAAATCCAGTTCGGTTGTTTCACTGTGTTCTTTGACCAGGTTAGGGACTTTGACTTGAGAAAACTTTACATCTTCCATGATGTTATTAAGATGACAAAAATACTTAAGACAAAAAACTTTTTTTCCAACCACATTTAGTTTGTTTGTTTTTGCAGGGATTTGGTAACTGGGATGTTGTGTTATTTGTAATAATGAGCTATAGTTATTTCCTTTAAAAGCTCCAGAAGGCAAAACCTCATTCAAAGTTAAGGGGTGCCAACTAATTCCTGTAACGATCCTTCACAAGCCTCTGCTAGCTAGAGTGTTAACTGTTTAGTAGCAGCCATTTTTAACAAGCCCATAACATTGCCATTACATGAATTATACATGGCTTATAAAATGATTATTTAGTCAGTGGAAAATTAAATCCGTCAGTGTTTTCCAAATCCGAGCTAGGACATTCATCAGAAAGACTGTTAAATTTTTAATCAACTGTACTGCGGTTGATGTAGCTATCAACTGAAATTGCTCTTTCTCTGCCATTCTCCTTGTTACAAAATATAGTGTAGAATTACCAGTTCTATGGTGCTAATTGAATTTTTTTCTTCCAAAGATTTAAGACAATGGCATGCTATGTGGCACTGGAATAAAGATCTCTTTTGAGCTTCAAAGACATTTTCCATACAACTGAGGGGTAACTGAGTGCTTAAAGGATATCTTTTCTTCCATATTCTTTTCCTTCTAGCCTAGTGCATCAGACAGAGCCACCTCAATTTGATATTTCACTCACAGCTCACAGACTCTGGTATTAAAATTAAGAACTGACATAGTGTGTTGAATGATGGCTCATGCTATGACAAAAGTATAGTGGCTGTGAGGGTTACTTTTAATTGTCAACTTGACACAATCTGGAATCACCTGGGGAAACGACTGGATTAGGGGAATTGTCTAGATTAAGTCGGCTGTCAAGGTTAGGTCATGCCTGCATGCCAAGGTTAGGTGAGGGATTTTATTAATTGAGTTAACTGAGGTAGGCTGGCCCACCTTGGGTGTGGATATCACCATTTCATGAGGTAGATTCTGGAAAAGAGAGAGTAAGGCCCAGAGGGGCTCACTGAGGCTGAAGAACCAACCAAGGACCATGCATGGATTGGACCTAGGACCCCCAACACAAATGTAGCCAATGGGCAGCTTGGACTTCATGTGGGACCTCCAATAATGAGAGCATGTACTGTTTCTGGCATGGACAGTGTTGCCAGCTTTTTGGTCACTTCCCCCTGGTGGGACGGCCGTGCCAGGCCACAGGCAAAGAGGGCAAGCTCAGTCCTGCTGAGACTTGATGAGCTGGAGTGAATGAGGATGGGGGGGGAGGGATGGATACAGGGAGGGAGGGTGGGGCTGGGAGGAGAAGAAGGATGGGGCCATGACCAGGATGTAAAGTGAATTAACAAACAAACAAAAAAAAAACTGAGAAAAAAGGGGGCTGGAGAGATGGCTCAGCGGTTAAGAGCACTGTCTGCTCCTCCAGAGGTCCTGAGTTTAATTTCAAGCAACCACATGGTGGCTCAAAATCATCTATAATGGAATCTGATGCCCTCTTCTTGGCCTGCAAGTGTATATGCAGGCAGAGCACTGTATACAAAATAATACATAGACTCTAAAAAAAACATTTAAAAATTGAGAAAAAGAAGGAGGAGGAGGAGGAGGAGGAGGAGGAAGAGGAGGAGGAGGAGGAGGAAGAGGAAGAGGGAGCTGAACACTAGCATACATGTGCCAAACCAATACTTTTTACTTTTTACTGTTAATATAATGTGACCGTTTGCTTCAAGTCCATGTCATCTTGTCTCTCCCCAAATGATAGTGTGTAACCTAGAATTCTAAGCCAAGGAATCTGTTTGCTCTTTACATTGTTTTTATCAAAGTATTTTTATCACAGCAACATGAAACAAAGCTGAGACTCCAGAGACACTTGAGACAATCTAGACACCCTACTTTGTGTTTATTTTCCCTACGCATTGTTTGAAGTGCATTTTAAGTTCTTCTGATGATATTAGACAACAATCTAATAGTTTCTTCTTTTTAATGTTTTTTGAGAATTTCATACATGCATTCTGTATTTATATTATTGTTATCTTCTTCTTCCCCTTCAACTCTTTCCATGTTCCTTTTAACTCCCTCTTGAATTCATGACTTCTTTAATTGTAATTGGTACAACACACATACACACAGAGACACACAGACACACAGAGACACACAGACACACACACAGATGCACACACAGACACAGACACACACAGACACACACAGACACACACACACACACACACACACACACAAACACACCCCAAGAACTACGGACTGCCTTTGGTGTTGCTAGTATGTAGATGTGTTTAGAGCTGATCACTTGGGGTTGGTGGGCTCAGAAAACCTATCAGAGAGCTCACTGCTGAGGAAAACTGATTTGACCCTCTCTCAGTAGTCACTGATTGCTCATGACTCTTCATCTACATTGAAATTTCCTTCATCCATGATGGCATGTCAACTGACATTATGTAGGCCATATTTAGGCAACCACAGTGTTGAAATTTTATGCATGTTGTTTCCCTGTCACTTCAAGAAGACATAGTCTCTCAGCAGATAACCTGATCCTCTGATTTTTACAATCTCTCTTTCCCCTCTTGCAGAATGTTCCCTGTGCCTTACAGATATGGGTTTCATTGTATATGTGTCAAATAGAGTTAGATACATCACATCAGTTGTCTTATGCATTTTGACCAATGTTGTTCACAAAAAAACAGCTTTCCTATTGGACTTGAATAATGCAGATGTCTGTTTGCAACATAGGATGATGAGACTTGTGTTCTTTATAACCCATCATGGAAGCTCATTTCCAGTTACTGTGGGGGTGCTCTTTTATAGCTTACCTTATTGACGATACCACAAGCCTTGGATGTGAGTCTGGAAGAGCACAACATCCTTCTCACACAGTATACCCAGAATGATTTCCTAATCCTACCTATCAGGCCACTTCACCTTTTGGTCCTAGTTTATTCTTCTCTGAAGGGACATAGCACTGTCTCTATATATCATCCTTTACTGCTGTTGTTACTATTACTTGATGCTACTGTATTTTTGTGTGTGTATCTTGTACCAGGATTACTAGTCCCTTGGGAGAGAAGACTCCACCTTGCTGTAGAATTTTACATCCTCTCAACATGTGAGAGTAATTCAGCCATAAAATATTGCCTGAATTAAAGAGGATTGAAAGAAGTGAACAACTGAATTAATGAGGATTGAAAGAAGTGAACAACTGAACAAGATGGTCTCAGAGAGAGAAAGAGGGATCTGAGTTGCAGAACCCACTGAGAGATTTACTTGCAGTTTACTCTTGGAAGCCCCAGTTTTCTGATTTGTGAGTAGAAGCAACAGTCAGGAGCCTTACAGGGATGTGCTATGAGATGTGCAATGGGAACATATTCAGAACAGCTTGACATAAAGAATAAATTCTGTAAAGGTAGTTGACTTCCCCTATCAGCAGCAATCCTTTGTTTACTTGAAGTGCAGGAGGGTTGGGAGAAAGAAGAAGGGCCTCAGATCTACATGGGAAACACAGCCTTCTCTTCAGGATCCAGAAGACTAAATAAGCTAGGGGATGTTTAGGTTTTTTGTTTGTCTGTTTATTTTAGAAACGTTGCTTGGAATTAGTAATTATCTGATTGACTGCCATCCCACCAAGAGCTTCTGTTCCAGAATGATGGGCTTACATGTGTCTGGACTCAAAGGGGAGATTTTCAACCTGCTGAGAACTGAATGATGAAGTGTTCAAGACTGGATTATGGAGTGGGGACATAATTGTTTGTATGGGAAGCATATGGCAGAAGTTGTATTTCTCCCCCAAAAGAAACAAGTCCAAATATGTAACATACATGCATTCTCCCCTCTACAAATGCACAAACTGGATGATGCTGCAGCAACATTTTATTAAGTACCAGTATCCCAGAGAAATCACTGGGGACCTTTCTCAGAGGAACAGATGGCTGAGTCCCTCCTGGTCTGAAAGTATTTCTGACTGTCATGTGTCTATTCTATAAATAAACCTTACTGAGAGAAAGGTAAGCCATCAATTGCCCATTTCGACTTTGTAGAAGAAAGTCCTAGCTGTGTGTGTGTGTGTGTGTGTGTGTGTGTGTGTGTGTGTGTGTGTGTGTAAACACTAGCTAGCTCAAATATGATTCTATCATTGATGATAAGCACTAAAAAGAGGTCTTGAAAGAAAGATCAAGAGTATCTGCCCCTTCTTGGCAAACTTCATTTGATTAGGGTCAATTTGACATTAAAAGACCTTTAGAGAATGTCATCAAAGCTCCTTCATGACACCCAGAGCATTATCTAAATACCCTGTTGATGTGGCTTCTCCCTACGTGGATCCATTCCTCGGGCACACGGCTTAGGATTTGCTCAAATTTTGGGCTGGATGTTGAAGAAAATCAGTGCTTTTAATAGTCCTGTTCTAACCTCAGTTAAGATATATTCCAGGAGATAAGAACAACCCAAAGCCAATCATTGCCCAAACTATCTCTTATTTAGTGAGCTGGATTTCTATTCCACAGAACTCAACCGTGAGGATTATTTTATCATTCCTATTTTACAAATGACATTTGATGTTCAATATGTTGGTTATATCACCATGATTTCACAGGTCATCATAATAAATACAATAATGACCAGGTCCTGGGCTTTCTACCTCTTTGCCACTCTATTGGAGAGGAGCAATTATATACTCTCTTCCCCCTTTTCTAACTCTGAGACAATATATGCATATGTCTCCCAAGGATGAAAAGGACACTCATTTACTTTCTAAGTCAAGACACAAATCTCACCCACTCACCAGCAACGATCACCTGTCCAGCCATGAGTTCATCCATCAACATAAAAAAGAATGAAGGATGTATCACACCTCACTCAAGCCAAAAACAGACAGCATTTAAAATTATAACAGTTTGTTCCTTAAGCTCTCTGCATTATAATGTTGTCTTGAAAAACAGAGAAACTTCCTGCATGAGAAGATACTGTAATGACGATAAAGTACTTGCTCGGGAATTTAGGGCATGTGTCCGAATCTGTAGCCAACGTTAGCGTAGCATACCGTCCATTTTAGAGACGAACAAAACAGGGTGAGGGCTCTTCTCGTAGCTCCTCCTTCAATGTCAGATGAACACATGCTCATTTCTGGGAATCCTGGGAAGGATTTTCTTAGAGTTTAAGCTGAGTTTATTCCATGAATTAATGGGTAACTACAACCTAAAAAGGCAAATGAAGCCAGAGTCAAGGTGGTGCTTAATGGGTTGTTAATCAGGCTCAGTTACTAATGAAGAAAAAGAGAAAGCCTTTTTTTGTTTGTTTGTTTTACAAATTTTATTTTTATAGCATGGTGTTTCTTCACACATTAAAACTGCTATTTTTAAGTTGACAGTTTAGAAATTGGATTCATGTCTTGTAATAAGAAGACAAAAATGTCTCATGTAAATAGTCTCTCCAGCTTGGAAAGAAAACTGTAGTGTTCACAGTTCTGAGGAAATTATTCAAAACCAAATTATGTTTTTAATTAATATTTTTATATATGCATTTATAATATTACACATATGTACAATAAACTACTTGTAGCAAGAAGAATCATGACACAATCAAGAATTATATAAATATTTCATTCTTAGTGTTTCGGCAATTTTTATTCGGCATTCTTGAAGAAAACATCTTTTCTATCTTGGTGCATCTAAAATTCTGAATGTAAATCAATGTCTATCATATCTCATCTCTATCAAATTAAAATATCTATCTAGACCTAAAAACATCTTAACCCCTAAACAACTAAGCTTAATTGTAGAACTAAACTTTCTGGGGTTCAACCCCATCAGAGATTTTGTTTTGTTTTTTAAAATTTAATTAATTTATTCAGATTACAACTCAATTGTTATCCTATCACTTGTATCCTTTCACTCTTTCCTCCCTCCAGCTTTCACCCTATTCCCTTCCCCTAGGTCTACGACAGAGGGGGACCTCCTCCTCCACTATATGGTCATAGGCTATCAAGTCTCATGTTGGTAGCCTGCTTATTTTTTGAGTGGCACCAGGCCTCCCCACCAAGGGGAGGTCAGATATGGGCCATGAACTCTGGTGTCCTGTCAGAGATTTGAGAAGGGATAAAATTGATTACCTGTGTATAACAGAAGTACAGGTTAGTAGCTTTCCAAACGAGAAGATGACAGAGACAGCTTGCTGCCTGAATAATCACCCAAAACTCTCTATAACGTTGGAGCATCATTTTCAGCCTTCTGGCCCAATATATCTGACAGACATTTGTGAGGCAGAAACTATTGAGGACGTGCTTACCCTGTCTTGACTGACTTTGTCGCTCAACTCTGCCTGCATCCATTTCAATTGCTGGTCTGTTTTTGTCACAAGAATATACATCTTAGGTGCAACAGGTAGATATGATTCTATAGATTTGTATACCCCTAATCTCATAACCTACATTTCTTTTTAAAAAATTTTTTTATTTTTAATTTATTCACTTTATATCCCGATTACACTGATTTTGTATGTCTTTGGGAACATTAGTTTGTTACTGCTAAATCATTTTAAGTTCTTTGTCACTTAAATTTCAATAATTTATCATACTTCGCATTATCATATTTTCATTTATTCTTAATTGTCCAAGAGTTTTGAATCCTAGTTATAAAGTTTTTCCTCACTCCCAGGTGAACAGAAATCCCATGCATCCACTCTCTGTTCCACTTTATGCTCTTCTTGTGTATACTATGGGATATAAACTTATTTTTACATTTTTCTCCAAATGGCTACACAGTTCTCCTAGCAGCATTTATTCTAAGCTGGGCTGGGGTTTGTCTTGATGGTTGAGTCTGCTTTCTGCTGCAGGGTGTTTATTTTTAATAGAAGTGAGGTCTCAGACTTTAGCTTTGTTTTTAGAATACAGTTTACAGAGGTCACAAAAAGCAGCTTTCCTGTTGGACTTGAATAATGCAGATGTCTATATGCAACATAGGATGATGAGACTTGTGTTCTTTGTAACCCATCATGGGAGCTCATTTCCAGTTACTGTGGGGGTGAAAACCACTGCTCAGTCCCAGAAGGCCAAGATTTCTGCATGTGGATATTACTAAGCCTTCTTTCCCCACTGCAGTAAGACATTGTGCCATGTCATTTTATTTTATTTTTTGTAGGCTTCTAAATTTATTTTTGTAATTCTGTGAAAAGACAATATTACCTTCCTAAAGATGGCACAGTTAGCAAAATATAACCTAGTCTTGGGACCTTCAGTCCGCTCGGTCTCAGGCATCTGAATACACCGTTTCCAGTTGGTGACACTGTTTGGTACGTTTAGGAGGTGGAGCTGTGTTGGGAGAAGTATGTCAAAATCCCCATGCTGTTCCCAGTGTGCTTTTTTCTGCTTCCTGTTGGTGTTCTGAGGTGTGAGCCCTCAGGCTGCTGCTCCAGCTGCCTGCCACCTGTTACTTCTCTTGAACCGTAAGCCTAACAAACCCTTTCTTTCATAAGGTGCCTTGGTCATGATGTTTTATCACAGCAACAAAAAACTAACTAATGCACTAACCTTTCTCAATAACCTGTTAAAAATGATAAACATTCACCTTCCTCCAAATGCAGGTCATAAAGTCACGATAAGGATGCTCTCAGCTTTCAGTAACTCAGACTTATTCAATAACATACTGATATTTATAAACTACCTTTGTATGTCAGAACTTTGTTGGTCCTTACATTATTAGAATCTTTTAATTATAGCATGTAATGAATAATT
Organism: Acomys minous; assembly: GCF_964271855.1. Classification (NCBI taxonomy): domain Eukaryota; kingdom Metazoa; phylum Chordata; class Mammalia; order Rodentia; family Muridae; genus Acomys; species Acomys minous. Next base: position 26,408,263 of record NC_140491.1, on the reverse strand, counting down.
CATAAAAGACTTTGCAAGGGTAAATTTTTGTCCTTTCGTATTTTCTGTTATTTTGAGGAAGAAATTAGTTTTCCATTTTAATTTGTTACTAAATAATAAGCATTTATTCTGTTTTCCAAGACAGTTATGTGGTTTACCCTATTTCCCCCATTACTTTGATGAATAAATTGTACAAAATCTAGTTTCTCTGGTAATACTGCTAGAAAAAAATACCATCCATTTACTCATACAATAAAGCACACCAACCCAGCATCTGGAGCAGATTTTAGAAATCAATTTCCCCTGCCTCTTTAAGAGTCATTTTATTCTAGAAGACAAACTATCATGATAAAACTTGGAAAATGAAAATCTTTATTTAGAATCATTCTAGGATGTCTGAGGTCAATAGCTGTATTTAATATATGTAAAGATAGATCAAAGGCAGTTTCAAAAAATGACATTTCCTTAGTCAGTGACTATTGGATCTTTCTTGATAACAAGATAAAAAAAAATCTTTGTACTTGTCTAAGGCATTTTTTTGTCATCAAACTTGGCTCTATATTAGGCTGCTGTAATTCTATGGGGAAAAGCTAAGCAAAACCATTTGGATTTGGAATCAGACATTCCATGATGAATTTCTAAATGAATGAATTGTGGGGTATTTGACTCAAACCAATTTTCAAACCTGCTTGAACTTTTATCTGAGGACACCTCTATGGTAGTTACCTCTGAGCACTTTCTATGTCATACAAAACTCTATGCAGATAGAATAGTTTTCATTCATTCTGATCACTTGTGTCCCAAGTAAAGATAACGCAACCTACTTTTGTACAGTGCATTATTTGAAATGTGAGCAGAGTGAATAAACTCATTTTGCCCTCTTCTCACAAAGTAATTACATTTGGATGCGAGGAAAACCAAGCATCCTTAATCAATCCTTCTGCAGTGTCTAGTGAGTGCAGTGTTGGCACAACCTCTCCTGGCTGGTAGAGAGAGGTTGAATTGCTGCCCATAACTGAGATGCTGTATGAGATGCAGGGACTGTGTTGCAGGAAAGCTTCTCTAAATGAAGACACTCTGTAGAAGGAAAACATACCCCGGATTTCTAAGATGTAACGCAAAAAGGAGAGTATTGCTGGCCTTAGCTATAGTTTTTATATTAATTGTTGTCCGTGATAACAATATATCTGATATGATAGATTTAATAAATGGAATAATTAAACCAGTTTCCTCTCTTTGCTTTTAATATGAGACTAATGAAAGTTTCAAAGCCTCATATGTGATGTTTGCTGTTATTTTGCTTGGATTCTGTTAGTTTAATCTTTGCTCTTTCCAGTTGCTCATCAATGCTTTCTCACTGATAATCCCCTCCACCTCAATAGCCCTTGAAGTTCATTACTGCTTGCAACCCTTTGCCAGGATCACACTAATTCATCAGATAAAGTCTCCTTTGTTGGTCACTGACAGAGTGAAGGACAGACTCTAGAGCCATTTTCTCCCAGCAGCCTTGTTGGCTACTTTACACATTTGCTGACACCTGTCTACGCATGCAGCTGTGCACACTGGGAGGATTTGAAAGATGGTCTCATGTATGAGTTTGGCGGCCATGAAATATTCTATTGATTTGTGTCAGATTAGAGATAGTGTGTTGTCTCTACCTAGCCAGGCCCTTCCTCCATCTCTGTGTGTGTGTTTAAATATTTATGTGCTAAGCTGCATAATTTACCATGTAGTATGGTAAACCACTTAGCCTGTTTCATTTTACCATCTATAAAATAACCATATCAGTTGTTTTTTAGTTCTACTGTTGCTATTACAGCATATTAAAAATCAGGTATTTAATAAAAATAAAAATTAATTCACCTCCGGTTTTTAGACTCCAGAAAGTCCGTGTTCAAAAGTCTGAACTTGGTGAGCATTTCCTTGCTTTTACGTAGGGTCCTGAAGGAGTAGATTGCATCACATTATTAGACTGTTTGCAACAGGCAGAATCAAACTGGCTTTTATAACTGATGCACTCAAGTAGTAAGTCATCAGTATGCTAGTGGACTAATCATTCACAATGACAACACCTCCTTGGCTTAGTGGCCTCTTAGTTGCTCTATGTGGTCTGAATTCATAATACTTCACATTGACAGTTAAAATTTGACATGAGATTTTTGGCATATGCAAAGCAACTTTCTATAGCCATTTGATTAAGAAAACCTAGAGGGATGCTGGAATGTAGGAGTGAAGACTCTATGTAGGCACTAGCTCAACATTTCACATCAGTGAGCTGTGCAAGTGTTGTCCTCAGCAATGGGGTTTTGCTGTCAGTTTGCAGAGAGCAACCTATATTGTTGAAAACAGGATCTTGGGTGGATTGGGGATTCCATGGGGCACTTGTGGCCAAAACTCAATTAGATGTAACCCAGTCCTGGGTACTGAACGCCTTGTTTGGTGATAATAGATAGGCAGCTGTGACTTTGTCTTCAGCATTATTTGTCAATTTCATATTACATTTCCATACAACCCCCCAATTGCCCCTTAATTTTAGCTGACTCTCACCATATTCTTTTCCCTGTGTTTCCTCCCATAACCTCTTGTCCCCGTCTCTCAATCCAGCCTCTCTTCCCATCAATATCTATTTATTCCATTTCTCTTTCCTAATGAGATCTGTTTCCTTTATTCCCTTACTCCACACCTACCTTCTGGGGTTCTATAGATTGTAGAGGCTGAAAGACAAGTAGGTCTTGTTATCCCAGTGAGACTCAGGAATCAGTATGTTCAAGGAATGTGTAAAAACAGGAAGTTTAGTATAATATGGACGAAGTACAACAGTCGCTTTCTCAAAACATAGTAATGAGAAGAGGCAGGGAGGGGGGGCAAATGAACAGGCGCCCTAGAAAAATGAGTATATAGCAGAACTATTATTATTATTTAGTTTTCTCATATCCTATATTTAATAAATCAGAACTCTGAAATGTTTTTATTTTATAAAAATGGTATTTTCATAAAGAGGATAAAGCAAAGATCATTTCTGTCTGTTACTTGTGGCAGTTGATTTTACAAAAATGGTTTCCATTAAAGAAAGGAAAGAGGGAGAGGGAGAGAGAGAGAGAGAGAGAGAGAGAGAGAGAGAGAGAGAGGGAGGGAGAGAGGGAGGGAGGGAGAGGCAGAGGCAGAGGGAGGAAATGAAAACCCAGTTGGGATAAAAAATAATAATAGCAAATCCTATCCAGGAAAAAATAAAATGTTAAGAATGCTTAGATGGGAGTCTGTGAAACATCAACTCATGTGAGAGAAAAGAAAGAAGCAACAGCTGTTGAAGTTCAGGCCGGTAGAGATAAGTCAGCATCAGACACAGAAGGAATGTGTGACAACTCCAGGCATAAACTGCGCGTGCAGAGCTGACAGAATGCTTTCTGCCTTGTGAGCCAAAACAACTGATCCAGGCATCCCACCTCCAGACTGCCATCCTCCAGCAAAGCAGCTTTCTGCACAGCAGAAAATCCTAAGAACTCACGAAAGGGCTTTAGTGTGGATTATCAGAAACTATCTGGGCTTCTTTCTCAGCATTGCATCCTAAAGTATCACTGGGGCAAATTTTGCATACAGCCAGATTCGCACATCTCTTCTTGAAGTAGAGAAGGCACAAGAGTGTATACAGAATGCTTCTGGAAGGTGTATGTAGAAGTCTGGGTTTTCTTTTACTCTATCTGAATGCCTGTGAAGAGAAATTTGTAGAATTCATAGTCATTGTCTCAAGGTAATGATCTTGTGAGTTTCTGAAGCAGTTGTTCTGAAAGCCAAGTTCCCTTTTAATCTAATAAGTGGCAGTGCCACTATGACATTTGAAAAAAAAGTATTAGGATTTCAAACAGAAATCTTCATTATTTAAGATGAAATGGGAACATGGAAGAGGCCTTGAGTTTGCTAGGTGTGTTCCAGCTTGCAATACTTTGGTTATGATATTTCAACTTTGGGATGGTGTCAAAGCGATATTTGGTACAAAACTTATACCTTACCAGTGTATTCCATGATACATGTGAAGTCAGTGGCTTCTAATGAATGGTGTTTATGCTACATGGTTGTGCCTCATTCTCTGACTAAATAGGAGATTGTTTAAAGCGGGTGTGCTAAATGGACTTTTGACCGATACTAATTTTAAAATAAAGTTGATATGAGTCACTTAAGCCTCTTCTAAAGAGAATCATGAGTGTTTGAATCTATCACCAATAATTCTAAAGCTGAAGTGAAAATACAGTCCTACTAACACATACATAAAAACACACTGGTAACATCTTTATGCACAGCATCTAAAATAAATGAAATGCTCAAGAGGTTGTGGACCCAGAGTATTACATACTCATTCAGTGGAATACTACTACCAAACAACAACAACAACAACAACAACAACAACAACAACAAAACCCCAAAAAACAAAAAACAAACCATAACTTGGAAAAGTTTCAAAAAGCCTTGCATTTGGGCCAAAGAAGCCTAAAAGAAATGTTATCTATTGTATGCCTGTTTACATGACATTCTAGAACAGCCATAATAAGTTGTCAATGATCAGATATCAAGGTGGGCTGGTCTCCAAAGGAAGACCCCTGGCTGGAAAGCAGGTTGGTAGCTGTGTCTCTGGGAGGCTGGGCGTGTTGCACTACAGGAGTAAGGAGAGGGCATGGCTGGTTACATGTGTTAAATTTTCCTCACATGCTCAAAATCTGTGCCTTATTACATACAACTTGTATGTCTATTTTTAAAAAGTAGGTAAAAGAAAAAGGTTGTTTTCCTAATTTAAATACGACCTCCTCTTCCATAGCCTTTATAAATCTGTGGATATAATCAGACTTCAAAGGCCAGGGAGTCACATAGCTTCTCTTCTATGTGGTTTTCTTTTAAAATTCCTTCTCCATATTTCTACAAAATGAAAGGAAGAGGGAAAATTGCCTAACACCAAACAGTTTTTCTAACTAACAAACAGTTTGCCTAAGCAGATACCTTAAAAATAAGGGAGAAATGCAATTCTTTTCTATCAGATATTTAATCTCAGAGGCACATGTAATGACAGTTTGCTGATAATTGTTCTTTGTCAACAAGCAGCATCTGAAACGGAATTGGAAGTCTTAAAACATCTCAGATTATTACACTAGTTTTCAAAGGGACTGGTGTCTGGAAACAGAATTTTCCATTTAAAAAGATTTAAATGAAAGGCAGCAGAAGTTCAAGAGAGAGACCAACTGGTCACTCCACATACTTTTACACTACCTTGCTGACAATTGGTCAGCAAAGTTTAATTTACCCTCCGTTCCATGGTTGCTAAGTCATCAAGTTCAAACAACACATTTGATGACTAAGTAAGTCTGATGATGGCATATTTAACTGACTCTGTCACATACTTCATGATATCTTTGAGGTCTGAGGAAGTGAGTGGTTTTATCTGGTGGAGAAAGTAGTCGTAAGTAGATACCAGCACATGTGGGGATCCTGGTAGTCCTGACAATGGTATAGATGCTCCAGTTCCCCGACTTACTGATGGATAATTCTTTTCTCTTTGTCTGTTGCCATCAGCTGCTAAGATGCTGGTGGTGAACATTTACATGGTAGTGGGAGTGCAGTACTTATGAGAACACTGCCCACCAAGAGGAAAATAGGTAGTGAGTATATTATACACAACAATTGCAGACTGAAATTACAGCTTATGGCTCAACTTCTCTCCATTCTTTTGCTCATAATATCTTAGGATACAAAGATGGACTTTACTGGCTAACTTTTAATCTCATTCTTATTTTCCAAAATTCGTGGACAATTGCCCTTCCTACCAGTGAATAGATTCTCATCACCATCACATGATCAAAAATACTAACATTGATTATAAAATAACTATTTGGTCTTTAAAATGACCCTTTAATTATCAATAAACCCTTTATTAATATGCATTTCATTAAATGTCTAATTATGTAGGTTCTACAGTCTATACATCTAAGAGTAAAAGTAACTACTAATAAATTAAACAATCTTTACTCTATGTAGAGATAGATATAAATATTGATATGAGTGTTAAAGTAGAGACAAACAAAAATCGTAAGCAACTCGGTTTGCTAAAATTGTTGTCTTCTTGAGTGCTAGTTTACAGTGGCTCCAAACACTGCAGTGAAAGTTTTTATTTTAGGAGCGATCATTGAAAGAATCAACTGACCTTGCTCTTCTGTGTTGTAAGTCAGAAAATAAACAGTGAAAGTGTATCTTAGTGGTTTGCAAGTGATTCGGGGCAGGATGCTCGGCTATGAGAAAGCCATCGATTGGGATGCAGGAAATGAGATGGCTGAACCATGAGCTATGAGCCAAGGCTCAGGATTGTGAGGTCAGGGCAGGATGCCAAGGTGTACTGCATTTTTTTCTGGAAGAAATTCAAGCTCCTTGCTAACAGTCTGAACTCCTGTTTCCAAGTACTATAAAACTATTACTTCATATTCAGTATGTTCCATCCAACTTTCCTATCTTCCAAAATTCATGATATTGACATGATATCCTTTGATTATAGTATAAACAGATTTTAGATTACAATCTACTCAATCCTTTTAGTTAGGCTGTTTTGTTGGTTTTGTTTTCTGATTAAGAATCAATACTATTTAAAGACACTATTTGCAGAAATATCTCTCACTTTGGGAAACAAGCAGTTTCTCCCAGAATATTACTTAGAAAGACATATTAATGATTCAAGAATATCAAAGCCATTAGTCACTGCCAACCAGAGTGCCTTAAATAAGGTGTATTGGAAAGGGTCACAGCTGAGCGGGAAACTAACAGACATTAGTTCTATTCTGGGCTTGGCTTCCTTGTGACCTTGACATTTCACTCAATTTTTCTGTTGTTCATTTGCTCAGGTTTTTTAAAAAATTGGAATGATAACACCAGGATGTTCTGTGGAGTCTTTAGAGTAGCAAAGTGCCTGAACTCTTGAGTCCCAGCTAGTGTAGCAGATTTGCCCACAACCATAGCTCTTGTGTACTTTAATCTGAATTATTTTTACCCCCTTTGCTTATTGCTTTAAAGCCTCATGAGTTAATTTTTTTTTAATACTGCATTGTTCCATTTGATTGCTGTTGCTGTTGTAGGTGGTGGATTAAATGTATACTTGACTAAAATCCGTCCATCTCAACTGAATACATAAAACATTGGTAGAATGCATACAGGAAGTAGGTTATGAGTTTGACAATGTTTCCTAAGTCTCCCATTGAAAAAGAATCTTCTTGTCTTCTTGCCAATCGTAAAGATGCCAATATTGGTTTGCTATTCCCACCTCAGATCTGCCAAATGATTACCAGCTGCTAGGCATTTTCCTAAATACTTGACTTGCCCAGCTTGCTGAGTGTTCAGATAGCTTTGAGCGCTGCAATTTTAGAGGCCTCTGTCTGTAGGTGAAAAGCATTGCAAAGACTCAGAGGCACTCAGAGAGCCAGAAGCATAGGTGCCTTTGAAACTTCGACCTCCTCCCTTCCAGTCACCAACTTACAGAACAACTAAATTGGCCATTGTCCAGCATGTGCATTCTACTTTCATTCCTCTTGCTGTGATGAACACAATGACAAAAGGGAAGGGTTCATTCATCGCTCTTCCAACTCCATGTCATAATTTGCCATTGAGAGAAGTCAGTGAGCCCAAGTAAGGACCAAGGGACCATCCATGGAGAAGGGCTGATTACTCTCTCTCTCTCTCTCTCTCTCTCTCTCTCTCTCTCTCTCTCCATTGGCTTGACATCTCATGACCAGGCATCTTTTTTTATATAGCCCAGACCCATGCTCTACTGTAGACTTAGTGAATAACGTGGATCACAATCAAGATTCTGTGGTGAGGCGGTAGGGAACCTTCTTGTCTCGGGCCTAGACAGTACTTGTGTATGAGAGCCTGTATAACACTAGAGTACCTGGGGTACCACACAGCGAGACGAGTATGATTAATGGGATTGACAAAATGCAATTTTGTAATCCTACCTCTAGAGCAGGTGCCTCTGTAACAACTACAGAGTCACAACCACTTCTTGCTCTTATTAACCAGTGAGGATCTGTGAGACACAGACAGAAGACAATGAGCTGTCATAGTTGATTTTCCTCAACTTAGCATGCTGATATTTTAGCCAGATACTTTATTTTAATGGGGTATACTTGCTGTTTGTGTGTGTGTGTGTGTGTGTGTGTGTGTGTGTGTGTGTTAACATGACACACAAGTTAGAATCATCAGAGAGAAAGGAGCCTCAGTTGAGGAAATGCCTCCATGAGAATCCAGCTTTAAGGCATTTTCTCAATTAGTGATCAATGTAGAAGGCCCCGCCCACTGAAGGTGGTGCTATCCTGGGCTGCTGGCTCTGAGTTCTATAAGAAGGCAGGATAAGCAAGTCAGATAGAGTAAACCAGAAAGCAGCATTCATCTGTGATGTCCTTATCAGCTCCTGCCTCTAGGATCCTGCTGTATTTGAGTTCCTGTCCTGACTTCCTTTGGTGATGAGCAGCAATGTGGAAGAGTAAGCTGAAAAACCCTTTCCTCCCTAACTTTTTTTCCTCAGGATGTTTTGTAACAGCAATAAAACTCCTAAGACGCAGGGTATTGTATACATTGTGGGATATTTACCAACATCCATGACCTCTAACTACTAGATATTAAATAATATTAAATAAATATCAAAATAAAAATACCTTCAGACTTCATCAGGTGTTCCAGGGGGAGCAACCATGGTGGTTATGCTTCCCACAAAATATCTCTTTTGTAAACAGGGTCCATAAAGAATCCAGAGTTCCTGGTGCCCCCAATTTGATCACTTCCCCTTGGTGGGGAGGCCTGGCGGGCACATAGAGGGAGTCTATGCAGGCTATCTGGATGAGACCTGATAGGCTGTGTTTATAATGTAGTGGGGTTGGGGTGGGTGGGTGGGGAAAATACCCTTCTGACAGAGGTCTAGAGGAATGGAATAGGGCAGAAGAGGGAGGGAGGATGGGAATTGGATGATATAAGCGAGGGGATAACAATCAGGATGTAGTTTGACTAAATTATAATATTTAAAAGATGAAAAGAAAGAAGAAAAATAAGCATTCACTTATAAGTAAATAATATACAATATTCCTTATTTTAAAAAATGAATCCAGAGTTCAGAGTGGCTTATCCCTTTTTCATCTGAGTTCTTCTGTAGGAGACATCCTATTTTCAAAGAAAAGGATCAGTTAGAATAAAAGAGTTTTCAGGGAGAGTGGCAGGTACCCATCCCAGATTCCTTGAGAAACTGCATTTAGGAACTCTGGGTAGAAATACATCCAACAAAACAAAGCGATCGGTCAGAACTTCGGACTGCTAAGCATGCTGAGAACAGCCATGGTGACCGAGAAAGGAGCTTTAGAGACATGACTTCCAAACAAGAAAGAAACAGTAACTGAAGATGCGGGGCCCAGGTGAGAGGCAGCTTCATTAACTAGAAGTGAAGTCCACTGAGCCCACTGCAGGGGCTGTGGGTAAGGGAAGCTTGCAAGTGGAGGGAGGAAGAAAAGTACCTAGGGAAAGCTTTGGAAGGGAAAGAGGTTAGGAATAGAGGGTAAAGCAAAAGAAAAAAATGCACAAAGCAGCCATAAAACCAGCTCTTTGTGAATGTGGTCCCTTGCCTTCTGTCTACACCCTTAGCTGCTTATCCCATTACCCCTGATAGCATCATCAGTTAATTCAAACAACTACATGTTCCCAGTTTATTCAATAAGTGTCCGAATGATAGTGTTTAAACAGAGTGATCCCAGAATTAGACTGGCTTGTTTTTAATACGCAATACTCGTGCATGTGAGACAGGTTAGAAAAACAAGGAGCATTATGAGGACAAGGGAAGGAGAAGAGTCTTTTATACTAGAATCCATTCGAGGCCTATAGCCAGGCGAGAGGCATGAATCTCAACATCATTTGCTTAAGTCAGCATTTGCTTAAGTCCTTTCTCTTTTCTCAGCTATAAATACACAATTTTTTAGGAATCTACCAAAAAACATATCAATAGTTAAAAAAAAAAGTCCTAACCCCCTTTGCCAAAGTTGATGGTTCCTGCTTGTAAACTATCATATTATAATCCCCTCCAGGGAACCATTGGAGCCACCCTAAAAATCTCACTTATCAAAAAGAGTGAAGGAAAAAATAGCCTTCTCAGCAATCGTGACTATAGTTGACTTTTAATTGCAAATCTCCCTTAAGAAGTTCGTGTCCACACTTGGATATGCCTTACTGTTTCCCTGTGCTTTAGTTAGTACCCGTACATAAGACTTAAGTTAATATGTATATTAGTACACTGAGACTTTTCCTTGAGAAGCCCACAGGTCTGCTCTCTGGAGTGCTTTATTCTTTCCAGGAGTGCTTTTCCCCCACATTTTAATGAACTGCATGGGCTGGCAAGAAGGCTCAGGACTTACGTGCATGCACTGCCCTTGCAGATGAATTGAGATTTTAGTTCTCATAACACAATAAGATGGCTCACAACTATTTGTTAACCTCCAACTCCAAGTTGATCAGGTGGTGGTCTCCACAGGCAACAGCATTCACATGTCTAGCCCTCCTCCCCAACACACACATACATATAATTAAAATTCAACAAAGATTTTTAATCATATTGGAGTGTCCTGAGTGAAAGTCTTTACTTTATCTAAGTCAAGAATCAGGTTTCACTTCAGTTAGGTCCTATAAGTTTATGGAACCCTTCTGACTAACAGCGATGCCTTGGTCTCTGCAACCACTGGTGTAAGAGGCCGTGAAGGTGCTGGGAAGATAACATACTACAGGAAACAAGAACAGAAGGGGGCCCTGCGTAAGTGTGTTTTCATATGTTCAAGGAGCCGTGGCTTCAGGAAGCATCTCCTTGTGTAACGACACTGCCTTAGAATTCCAAGGAGAAGAGAAAACTTTGTTACAATACCACTAAACCTGAGAGGAAAATAAAAGGTTGTCTTTCCTTAGACTTTTTTTTTGAACATCTACACCAGCAACAGTTAACAAGGACTCCCAGGGACAACCCCAACAGTGTGATTTATAGTGGCAGCTGATTCTCACAATGGAGACACTGTTACATGGCCAAGTCCAAGCAACCATCACGGAGTGGTTGGATAAGAGAACAGCATTCAATTGCCCATCTGAGGTGCTGTGGATTTATTTTAGCACACTGGCCTGCCCTAGTCTCCAATGAGCTATCCTTTCTAAGAATGTCATTTTACTATCATTTGTGTCTTTGAGTAAGCATTTGGACAGAGCTGAAATCTGCTGCCAAGTGAGAGCTTTTCAAATGTCCACTTACCTGAAGCAGTTACTTTCCACCTTTCCATTTTTTTTTCACTGATAACTCTCTTTGGAATGTTCCAGGTTCTCATGTTCCAGCCACAGCTAGAGACCTTGGGATGCGGAGGACAAGAGTGGACACTGAAGATGTGGAGAACAAACCTGAAACTCAGAGGGGAAAAGAAGCTCGAACACATGAGCCACGTGAGTAGAGAGAAAATAGGAATGATTTTGGTTTTATTATTCATAGGACACTTTGCATTTATGAATTTGAGAAAAAAATAGAGAGGAGGATATGGTAATTGTGGACAGGACAGTGGGCGACATGATGTGTAAGCAGAGACACTTCCAGCCCAGCAACACTCTGGAGTCTTGAAAAGGAAATAAAGGAAGGGGAAGGACACAAGCTGTGCCTGAAAAAATCTAGAAGATCTTGTTTCCTTCAACTGACCCTTCTTCATAAGACTTGACACTGTAAGCATTACCTGTTTTTTTGTTTTTGATTGGTATTACATATCATACATTAAGAACTAACTCTCTTATGTTCTTTGATTGTTACTGCATAGTTAGTATATATTAAAAAACTACCTTACTTTTTTGATTGGTACTGAACATCATATATTAAGAACTACCTTATATAAGGAATTGTGTTTTGATAAACCTGCACAGGCCCCCGACTGTTTATTATTTACCACAGGGATGCCAGATGCAAACAGAACAGTTCATCACACTAGAAATCCAACTGATAACACCCATGTTGTCTTATTACCCACTCTGAATTTTATAAAAAAATTATCTAAGATTATTTCATGTACTATATTTTGATCACATTCTTTTTTCTCCCAACTGTATACAGACCCCTGAGATTTTTGAGATGATATTTTTAAATATTTCTCTGTAAGGAAAATGTATTTAGAATTTTAATAATGGGGCTCAGGCCTTTAATCCCAGCACTCAGGAGGCAGAGGCAGGTGAATCTCTATTCATTTGAGGGCAGGCGGGTTAATATAGCAAGATTCAGAACAGCCAGGGCTACCTAATAAGACCCTGTCTCAGAAAGAAAAAGGGTAATTAAGGAACAAAACTCAATAGACACATATATGATTTTTGTCTTTTTCTTCCTAGTCTCTTTCTCTATATACATTTTCCCTACTATATTGTTTGATCTTAGTAGGTGCTGAGAATAGTGTAATCTGCTTCTGGTTCACATCCTTTTTATGAAAACAGCGCTAGTGAGTACTTGCTGATGAGAAAAATAAATAATTTGCATGCCCCCTTCCTGCCACTCTGTCTTCAACTCAGACAATTAAGGACATGAATACATGTTGGTACAAGATGGCTGAGGGCTTAATTCCTTAATTTGAGCTCCTGAGAAGGTATGTGGGTTGGGGAGCTCTCTGGGAAATGAGAGCAGACCTTTTTGTTTGTTTAGTAAGTGGATGATGTGCAGTTACCTCATTAGGCCCATGCAGGTTTAATGATGCTTTACAGAGGCTGCATTTGAAGGTCCCCACAGAGGGCAAAAAAATGATTTTCCTTGACAATTTCTAAGGCATTTGTAACTTTTCCATAATTGCCCCAGTTGCTTTTGGCTTTGTCTAAATAGCAGAGGAATTTTCCTAAACCTTTGCAGTTTTTTACCTTTACAATAATCCTCAATGAATTCTTCTTGCTCAAGGAGCCTATCAGCAGATCTTGTTTGCACTGGTTTGTACTCAGTGAGTGCTGGGATCATGGAAACTTTATGATTTTACCCATCGAAGCATCTGTTGCTGAGGCTGAGATGACAACAGTACTTAGTGTGCTAAGGACTGAGGGACCTATCTGGTTTGTTCCATAGTATTAGCACGGTACATTGCCTCATCAATAGGAAGGAGGAAAGAGAATATGGAGAATATGTTATCCAGTGGGAAACAGCAAAGGGACTCTCAAGTCCTGGGACACTAGCGTAATAAGATTATTTTATCGCTTAGCTCCTCTTTTATTTTTCATTTTAAATTAATTCTTTGAGAATTTTATTTTTTTTCTTTTTTTTCTCCTTTATTAATTTATTCTTGTTACATCTCAATGGTTATCCCATCCCTTGTATCCTCCCATTCTTCCCTCCCTCCCATTTTCCCCTTATTCCTCTCCCCTATGACTGTTCCTGCGGGGGATTATCTCCCCCTGTATATGATCATAGAGTATCAAGTCTCTTCTTGGTAACTTGCTGTCCTTCCTCTGAGTGCCACCAGGTCTCCCCCTCCAGGGGACATGGTCAAAGGTGAGGCACCAGAGTATGTGAGAAAGTCATATCCCACTCTCCACTCTACTGTGGGGAGTGTTCTGTCCATTGGCTAGATCTGGGTAGGGGCTTAAGGTTTACTGCCTGTATTGTCCTTGGCTGGTGCCTTAGTTTGAGCGGGACCCCTGGGCCCAAATCTGCCTATCATAATGTTCTACTTGTAGGCTTCTAGGATGTGTTTTGATCAAGTTCACCCAACCTCCCACAACTCCTCCTGGGTCAGCCCCCACTTCCCTATGCTTCAACTTTGTGACATCTTTTTTTATTTTTTATTTTTTTTTAAACCCACCAAGTGTTGTAGATACTGCACACCTACTCTCGGATGTGTGAGCCATTGTTGAGTTTCTGTAATAAACTGCGCTTAGTTGAATTGCATTGTCTAACAGGTCCCTGTTGAATGCAGTGTTGAGAATAGGATAATCTCCACCCACCTCTTTTCCTCCCTTGGTGTCACATTTTATGCCTGTGGTTAGGAAACAGAGATAAATAGTGATGTTCGACTCGGCTTACTTTTTTCTTTTGTTCCGGGATCCCAGCACATTGGATAGTCCCACCCATATGTTTTTCCTCTGTTACTCTTTGCTGAGTTGCTCTCAGAGGCGTGATCCCCTGGTGACTCTAAATCTAGTTAAAGCAACTGCTCCAGATTAACCACCACAACCACCATTCCGGTCCCCAGTCAACACCTTTCTTATTCCTTTCCTAGCAGGCATTGCTTTTTTCTTCTCAGTTTCTTTATCTAAGAGGATGCGTTATTTATGTGGTCAGTGTCATTTCCTGGAATGCAACCCAACATAGGAAATTCCACATACCCATTTCTTTTTTTTTTTCATTTTTTCTCCTTTATTAATTTATTCTTGTTACATCTCATTGGTTATCCCATCCCTTGTATCCTCCCATTCTTCCCTTCCTCCCATTTTCCCCTTATTCCCCTCCCCTATGACTGTTCCTGAGGGGGATTACCTCCCCCTGTATATGTTCATAGGGTATCAAGTCTCTTCTTGGTAACCTGCTGTCCTTCCTCTGAGTGCCACCAGTGCTGTGGGTGACTGGCATGGTTACCGTCCTATTACTGTAAAGAGACAACTCATAAAAGAAATCATTTAATTCAGGGCTTAATTATAAACTCAGAGAGTTAGTGCATTAGTATCATGGTAGGTGTGGGCATGTACAAGTAGCTGAGAACTTTATATCTGGATCCACAGACAGTGGGCAGAGGGAAAGACAGACAGATAGACCGACTGACCGACAGACAGACAGACAGACAGACACACACACACACACAGACAGACAGACAGACAGACAGAAACAGAGACACAGAGAGGGAGGGAGGGAGGGAAGGAGGGAGAGAGAGGGAGGAAGGGAGGGAAGGAGAGAGAGAGAGAGGGAAGGAGGGAGGGAGGGAGAGAGAGGGGGAGTCTCACTCTGGGCCTCCTGTAGGTGTATGGGCTTTTGAAAGCCAAAGTCCCACAGCCTATGCCACACCTCCTCCAACATGGCCATAGCTCTTAATCCTTCTGAAAAGTTCATCAACTGAGGACTAAGCATGCAAATATATGAGCCTATGTAGGGCGGTTCTCATTCAAAGTACCATAATGACCTGAATAATTGTGACTTAGAAAAAAACTGGAGTTCTGTCCCCACTATCCTTTATATGGTTTTTGTAGCCTAGATGACTCAAGTGGCCTAATCAAGGAGGAGGAGTACTTCCAAGGGCATTTCCATTTAAAAAATACAAACAAAAAGACTTTTTCAATGATCAAGTGACATCTTGAGGCTTGTTCCTCCAGTGTCCCTGGGCTGGCAGCAGCCAAAAGTATAATTAGCATAGGAAGCCGGGAATGAGACAAGATGTACAAGTGAACTTTCAGACAACAGAGTAGCAGGTTTCCTTTGAGTTGAGGTAAGCGTGTTAAGTATGATCAATCCATTTGCAAGGATTCTATTTCCTCTTAATATTCTACTGTATTGTCTTAAAAAAATTCCAAGAAGCCTTTAATGCAAACTGTGTGTGTCAGGGAAGATAGAGTAGGTTGGGAGTATGGAGGTTTATTGTTGATAGTTGAGGGTGTTCCCATTTCTCTTCATCTTAGCCTCAGAATGACTTTCCTGATATGTAACAAGAATAAATTAATAAAATTAAAAAAAAAAAAAAAGCTGAATAAACCTTTTTTCTCTCTCAAAAAAAAAAAAAAAAGAGTAAATGTAGATTTTAAATACAGTTCCACTACTGTTATGCCTTCTACCCAGGACTCAACTGCCTGTCCCATATAACACTACCATTGCTTGTGCATCGAGTTTTGAAGAACCCTTTGCCGAACTAAGTTGAATGAAAAATTTCAGGGAAAGAAGAGCTTTGAAACTTTGTTTTCAATAAAGATAATTTCCCAAAGCCCAGATTCTCAATATTCTGTTTCTGTCTGAGTTCATTTGTTAGGAGACTTGATTTAGGCTTGTTTTAGCAGATAAGCTGAGTTAATATTTATTTTGGCAAAGGAGGATTAGTGAATATAGGGACAGAATAAATTATACATTCTCTCCTCAGTTGAAGGTCGTTAAGAAAACATGAAAGAGCCAGAGATTTCTAAGTGAGTTCTGCATCCTGAGGCCTAGAGGGCAATTTCCAAGTCATCTGTTTTCTGAATATTGGAGTCACTTTGGAACAGGTAAACTGGGACAGTTAAGTTACCAATACAAATAAGAGGTAGAGTGGGAGTGGAGGGAAAGAGGAGGAGGAGGAGGGAGGGAGGGAGGGAGAGAGGGAGGAAGGGAGGGAGCTATTGAGTATGGAAAAGGCAGTTCCTAATGTTGGCAGACAGTGAGTATAGGCAATGCAGAAAAGAGAATTAAAAGATTTTAGTATTTTGTTGTGCAAGTGTGAATACCTGCTAGAACAGGACAGTGCAGAGATTCCTCTGTTTTGTATTCTTACTGAGGCCATTTTGGGGTAACTAGACTTTGGCCACCTTGATAGGAAGCCCCAACTTTATTCTAGGAACCTGAGGTCCAGGTGTCCCAGCTAATTTATCTTCTGTTAAACTGATTGTTTGCTGTCAAGTGAGATATTAGGGTGCATGTTTGCTTTAAAACCCAGTGACTCTATAAACACTTGGTTCCCTGTGGTGATTTGAATGACCATGGTCCTTGTAGACTCATAGGGCTTGGCATTGAGGCAGTGTGTCACTGAGAGAGGAGTTGGGGGGTGGGGCGCTTTGAGGTTTCAGAAGATAAAGCCAGGCCAAGTCTCTCTGTCTCTGTCTCTCTCTCTGTCTCTCTGTCTCTGTCTCTGTCTCTCTCTGTCTCTCTCTGTCTCTCTCTGTCTCTCTCTGTCTCTCTCTCTCTCTCTCTCTCTCTCGCTCTCTCTCTCCCTCTCTTTCTCCCACCTCTCTCCCCTGCTGCCTGTAGATCTAGATGTAGAATTCTTATCCACCTATACAGCACAATGTCTGCCTGTGTGCTACTATACTTTCTTCCATGACAATAATGAACTAAACCTCTGAATGTAAGCCAGCTCCAATTAAATGTTTCTTTATAAGAGCTGTTGTAGTCCTGGTTTCTCTTCACAGCAATAGAAACAGTAACCAAGACAGTCCCCTATAACTGAATGTAGCCCTCGCTGGCTAGAATAAAGATTTCAATTTGCTGTAAGCTGTATCTGAATGGTCGCCTCTAGTGGGCTCCCTGCAACAAAAAAGAACCCAAGGAGAGTGTGATAAATCAGCCTACCTCCATCTTAGGTATGAACGCCATCTTATAGTAAAAAAAAAAGTCTACATTCAGTCCTGTTTATGAATAAATATGCTTCTCAAAGATTGAGCTATGGGCCCACCTGTAACCTTAACTACAAATGGTTTTATACCGCCAAGTAACAGCAACTGTGCATTTGTCTCAAAGACGTGATCACCTGTTGTTATGACCACCTTGTTAATGACCTTGTTATGGCACCTTGCAACCACATCTTTGTTTCAGGAGGTTATTATGCCCAACTTGTTGTGCTTGTGTCCTGCTGCTATAACCCCATCTATATGCATGCCAAATTTGCCATTTGGAAACTCCATATTCTTGAACTACTAAAACCCTTATTTCACTAATGTTCAATATTGATGTCTTGGCTTTCAAGATAGGGACAGCCCCTTTACATAAATTTTTTTTAAAGCTTGCTTTAATTAATTACGTGCCTTCAATTAATTTGACCATGATTTGGGTACATGGTTTTTCTCCTCGAATCTATGGGATTAACAAAAGGCAAAAACAAGTCAAGTAGGCAAACAGACCAGACATGGTAGACATTTGAATGTAGGGTTCAAAAGTATATACAATTTGGATACCATTTATAATAATGGAGAACCCTGAACATTTCTTTCTAGAGAAGCCAAACTGCTCTCATGGAGTAAAATGGAAATTAGGGCTGAGCAGTGAGCATAGCTGCACGATCACCATTGCTTATTCTCATGGCCTGCTTTGTAAGCACTGCACAGAGTACTTTGCATGAATTAGCATATTAAATTTTTACAGCAGCTCCATGTGCTAGATAAAATCATGCACAATTTACAGATGGGAAAATATCCTGAAAGTTTCATTGTTTTGCTGAAATTTATGCACACACTGTAGAGGACTACAATGCTAGCTCAGGACTCTCTGCAGTCAATGCGCTGGTGGTTGTCATGTCTGAGAGTAGTCCACAGCATGTGTTGTGTGTTTTAGAACAGCCAGGCAGAGGGGATTCATGAGGGCTGTCTGGAGCCTTACATAAGAGGGATGGACATGAAACACTAACATATCGGGTGAGGAAGGGGCTCCTGGGATTCTAGGGTCTCTTTATAGTATAGAGGAAGTGTCATGTTTTAGTGAATAAAGCCCAGCTCTCATTGAGATTTCCTCATTAAGAATCCACCTTATAATTAGGATAGACAGACTCAGAAACCGATCAAAGGTGGAAGAAAGTTGCCCAGTCATTCCAATGAGAGAAATGCTGGAAGGAAAGGCAGAAGGCAGGTGAGCTGAGATGGCACAGGAAGAAATGACAGTTGCCATCAAGCCTGAAAACCTGAGTTTGATCCCTGAGGCCAACAAGTTGGAAAGAAATATCTCCCATAAATTGTTCTCTGACCTCCACACATGTGGAGTGTGTACATGATTGTGCATGAACCCCCCATCACCACCACACACACAAAATAAGTTAATAAATGAAATATACTTTTAAAGACAGGAGAGTGAAAGCTTTGTCTGGCGAACATTACCCATTCAACTGTTTCTGAGTGCCAGGCAATGTCCTAGCCGCTAAAGCATAGGATAGACAACCAGCAAGTGGGTCATGCTATCAAAGAAGCAGAAGCATCTTGGTCGGATTTTTCTAGCATTGTAACCAACTAGCTTTATGGCTAAGGCCACATTTTTTAACACCTCTGTGTCTCAGCTGCTTTATCTAATAGGAACATAATCTGCTTCAATTCTAAGGTACCTATAAGAAGTAAGTTGTTGGGAACAAGCAAAAGAAACTTATTTTAAGAACTATCATTTTATTTTCAGAATACATTTAATCATAGGGAGAAACTAAATTCAGGGTCCCCAGGTCCTAGGTGAGCTGGGAACTTCTCAATAGCTGAACAGCCTCTGTTGAAAGGACACAGTTGTCTGAGTCCAGCTGTTTCAAGGACAACTTCTTCATCATGCTGGCAGGGTCAATTAAGTTCGTGTTTTCAAGCCCAGGAACCTATTTCTATCCCGATTAATGGAAATTTTGTTTATTTATTTATTTATTCATTTGTTTATTATCTATTTATGGTTTTCCAAGATAGGATTTCTCTGTGTAGCCTTCACTGTTCTGTAGCTTGTTCTGTAGAAAAGGCTGGCCTTGAACTCACAGAGATCTGTCTGTCTCTGCCTCCACAAGTGCTGGGATTACAGGCATGGACCACTGTGCCCGGCTTGGAAATCCTTGCTCAACCCCTAGTGACAAAATACAATTAGACAACGCTATGGCCCACACTGTGTTCCCTTGCTTTATTGTTTCATGGTGGTAAAAGCCACCACGTAGGGCAGCCTGGGCTACAGAGTGAGTTCCAGAGCAGCCAAGGGCTGCACAGAGAAACTGTCTTAAAAAACCTAACTAACTACTAACTAACTAACTAAGCTATACAAAGTCCCTTCAGGGCTGTAGTTCAGCTCCTGAGTCTATTCTACGGCTTGATTAATATATTTTTGCCACCTGCGTTGGCCTTGTGTTTGAGTTATGTTGGATTTAAGTGAACACTAGAACAAGTAAGGAGGTGCTTAGAAGATGTCTGACTAATAGAAAATGCCCACTTACATAGCAGTGAGACTTCTATTAACATTTTAAGTTGAATCCCTCTTGGAAAGCCCATGCCCAGTTCTCTTTCCAGTGTAATAAGCCACCAACATTCTTGACTGTTAATAAGTAGAAGTGGACTTTCAGGGTATTAAAATTTACATTTCTTGCATCTATTCATTCTATTCCTTTCACAGGTATGGTAGGTGTCCTGATTAATTCTGTGTCCACTTGGTTGTGCCATCGGATGCCCAGACATTTGTTCACATATTCCTTTGTGTGTGTGTGTGTATGTGTGTGTGTGTGTGTGTGTCTGTGTGTCTGTATGTGTGTGTGTGTAGGGGGCATGTTTCATAAGGAATTTGACATTTGTTTCAGTGGGAGGGATAACCCAGATGGTTCTCCTCAACGTGAGTTGGCCAGAGGCCTCATCCTGTCAGTAGAACATCTGCATAGATACTCCCTAGAATAAGAGGATGCCTGTTACCTGGCTACCTTGATCTTGGACACTAGTCTTTTCTTCTCATTACATATGAAAGAAAACGTCGACACTTCCTGATTCTGGAGACTACTTATATTTAGGATCAGATATGTATAGTTGGCTCTTTTGAGTCTATTACTTACCCCATGCTATCATGGGACATTTCAGCCTTTATAAGTAGCTGAGCCAATTCATTGTTGTGCTCTCCTTCCCTCTCCTGCTACCTCTTCCTTTATTCCTCTTCTGTCCCTCTAGAGAATATAGGCTAAAATAGTTACAAACATTTAATTCAAGAGATGAGAATGTTCCAGTCCAGAACAGGAAAAAGTGTTTGACTCTCTTGGTGTCTTTCCCAGTACACACACACATACACATACACATACACACACACACACACATATACACACATACACACCACACACATTTATGCCATGTATATATATGCCATTATTGGAAAGTACTATACATATATATTTATTGTTTGCATATTTATATATATTAATTATTTAATTATATTATATAATTCTTCCCTTCCCTTCCTGCTTGTACTGTAACACTTTCCTCTGGGATGGAACATTTCATCTTGCAAGAAACTCCTTAAACAGGAAGATGAACAACTCAAGGGAACTTCAGGAAGTCCCTGAAAGTGATCAGATTCACTAGGCAGACCCCTCCCCATCCGAGTAAACAATAAAAGCAGAAAGTCTCTGCAAGAAGACTTTCAAACAAGCCAATCTACAAAGATTTCAAGGCCAGACCAGCTGCTTAGAAGATGCAGAAACTAGCCAAGCCACCTAGAAGAGGTTTAGAACAGAGTTATATAGAAAGGAAACTCTGTAAGCTGTTGAGATGCCAGAGGGCTACGCAGTCTGCTCCAGGTTCCTTATCTTTTGTGAGTTATTACCCATACTGGGGTGGGCTTTGGTTTCTGCGAGTCATTCCTGATTTTGTAATTAATCACTCATCTATATTCCCATAAGTGACTCCAATAAAACTCATTGGTTCACCAAGTTGAACTTTTATGAGATCCGCATTGTGGTCTGTCGTGGGCTCCCTATCTGGAGTGAGTAGATGTGTGTTGAGCCTATTGAGGAAAGGTTTCATTACACAACACTGCTATCTCACAGAAATTTCATGACTGCAGAAAAAAGACACACAGGTCAGGTAACCTTTTCACAGACTGGGAAAGAAATCTAATTGGGAAGTCATGACCTCACCTGGATCGGGAGACAAAGGCCCCACCCAATACTCAAGAAAACTGTGGCTGGTCTACCCAGCACATTCTGTGCACCCATTGTGCTCTCATGTTCACATGTGTTACCACTGAATCCTAATAAAAGCCATCCCTTGTCTTCCCTTTTAGAGAAGAACACTGAGGCTCAAGAAAAGATGAAGGTCAAAAAGCTGCAAGCAGTGGGTCTCCCTGGCAGAGTTCCTATTCCCATTGTGGTGATAAACTCCCCATGATAATTATCTTACTCCTTAAAACTGGGCAAGGGAGGCAAATAGTATACTACAAGATCTCTTTCTGAGCATCCTACTAAGGCAAAGCCTGAGGGGTCCTGTGGCTGAGTGAGACAGCAAAGTGTCCTTGGAACCCAGTTCTATTCACCTACCTCTCCAGTGGTCTGTCTCTCTTTATCAGAATCTCCATATGCCTGGGTGGTGCACATGAATCTGGGAAGATGCCAGACCTGGCAGGTAATGCTTGTTTTACAGCCAAGCACACCTGCTTCCTGGAGCCTGCCAACCCCTTTAGCTGCTGACTGTTGGCAGGATGACCATCTGGCTTCAGAACCCTTGCTTGAATTCTACATTCCCTTTCCATTAAAAAGTGTCCTCTTTTTCTTCTCTGCCCCCTGTCTCCCTCTCCCTCCCCACCTCCTCCCCACCCCCCATCCTCTGTCCCCCCCCTTCTCCTGCTGAGGCAAACTTTGCTAATTCTCCCTTATCTCCTTCCTTTTAGCATAGATGCAGTGCTTCTTTTACAAAGAATAACAAGGCAGAAGCAAAGTCCATTTGTAATGTTTCTTATGGAAGCCCACACAGCCTGCTAGTCACCTATTTCTCTCTGCTTCTCTTTCGGCTGGCAGAATCTTCACCAAGTCCCTTGCACTGGTGTTTGTTCTGATGTTCTGATATTTGCCATGCAAATAGGATTTCCCTTAAACATGATTTTAATTTGAAGAAGGTTCTGGGTTTTTGTCATGCCAACAAGGTCTCTCTGCCGTAGCACCTTTTAGTCAACTTTAGTAACTTCTTGCATTTCCATAATTACCTTAATCACTTAGTCATGCTATCTCAGGATTTGGAAGATATTTAACCCCTTTGGTTATATTCACTTCATTAGTATTCTGTAACTTTTATACAGATACTTATACATGAAATTTTAAAATAATTTTTGTGACTAAAGTATAATTACATCATTTTTCTTCTTCTCTCCCTCCCTTTAAATGCTTCCTTATAAATGTAACCCACCCTGTTGCTTTCTTTCACATCCATAGCCTATTTTTTATATTTGTTATTACATAAACACACACACACACACACACACACACACTATTTTCCAATATACCTAAATGCAACCCTGCTCAGTATGCATTACTTGTATCTTGTATGTATATGTTTTTAAGGCTGGCCATTTGTTATTAAGTAACCAAATTGTGTGTTCTTCCCTGGGAAAGACCATTTCTCTGGATCTCAACATTCCTTAGCTGCCTGTGGGTTTTTGTCTAGGATTGAGGCTTTATGACCTTCCCTCATCCATGTTGTCATGACTACCAGTTGTGTTCTCATTCAGGTCATACTTAGGAAGAGGCATGTTGGCAAGACATCATGGGTGTGGCTTCTGACATTCCTCATAGGTGCAATCTTACTGCAAGGGCCAGCATGAAAGAACAGTGTGTGTGTGTGTGTGTGTGTGTGTGTGTGTGTGAATATGTATGTGTGTGTGTGTGTGTGTGTGTGTGTCTGTCTGTGTCTCTGTGTGTGAGAGTATGTATGTGTATGTGTGTATGCATAAACATGGTCTAGTTTCTGGTACTGTTTTCTATGCTGAGAGAAACATCAATATAAATGACTGGCTTTGATAAAATGAAGTGTGTCTGGGTAGAAAGATGACTGAGCTCAGAGGTGGAGTCCTTGAACATATGCAATGTTGAGCCAGAGATGCAGGAAAAATAGGGACATGCATTGAAGGTATGAGTAAGTCACAGGAATCAGGATAGAAGCCTCATTAACTCAGACAATTAATACTGAATCAAAGCCAATTAAAATGAGGCTACATAAACAAGGGCATAATCTGGGAGAATAGATTTTGAGAAAATGTGTGATAAATAAAAGTAAAGACCATAAAATGAATTCTTCTTACCTTCTGCTCAATTGTCACTATACTTGTATTCTTAGGATGTGCAAATATGTGCTGAGTACACTCCATTGTTTTAGAGATTGGAGAACAGTTTTGTTATAAATATATGAAATATAGATAAAATACACTTCCTTTATCAACTGATTTTCATTTTAGTACCATTAAGGAAGTATTATTTTCAGAAGTACATAATGCTTTGCTCAGTTTTTCAAGGTCTTGTCTTAATCTTCAGTGTCATGTTATTGTCCCCTGAAATACTTTATAAACCTTTGTGGTTCATCTTTTCAGTTCTCAAGTGTCACCATCTTCTCATTTGTCAATGACGCTACACTTCTGAATTAGCTCCTTCTCCTCCGAGATCATCAGCATCAATTTATAAAAGTAGCTGGAAAAACAGTGTGCTCCTTTACAATTATTTTGCATTATGCTTTCTAACTTGGGAATATAAAAATGAGAGTACAATGCCTAAACTTCATTGTGCATCTAAACAACATGGTCCTAATATGGACATGGTGGAGACCAATGACATACAAAAAAGTATATGTTGTAAGTGGCTTACTTTATGCTCAATAGTTTGTTAGTAAATTTTTAGTATGTATGCTTTTTTTTAAAACTTCTACCATAAAGATAGGAATAATCAGATAAAAATGCTTCATTTTATTAACAGTGATAATGGGAATTGCTTTCATTATGTATTTGAAGCAAGAGAGATGGGTGGGTTTGAAATTAGAGATAAAAAGAAAACAATATGAATTAAAGAGTTAGAAGAAATGGCTTATTTCTCAGGGCTAACATGAGGTCAGCCTTTGTGGATGCGAATACAGAGGAGACTGGCAATGCACTGAGAGGGTGATCATGTTTAGGCTGAGAATTCATCACCCCAAATTCCTAATCTAAGATACCCCACATTGGAAGCATTTGGAGCCTGGACATAACACAAAAGAAAAATATTATACATGATTCTATGTCAGAACTCGGTCTCAGCTAAAACAGAGACATACTACAAGTATTGTCCAAAATTACTTTGGGGCCTGTGTATGATCTGTGTATAAATTATACATGAAATATATATATATATATATATATATATATATATATATATGCATATGTATGCTAAAACTTGGATCATAAACTATCTCACTATATATAAAATTATTCCAACATCTAAGAGATAATCTGAAATCCAAATATTTCTTTTTAAAAGCACTTCAGATAAGGTGTGTCTAAACTACCATAGATTAGATCGTCCAAAATAACATGGAGGTCAGAATTACCAACTGCATGATAGTCCTTACAGTTACTGGTCCCCAGTAGGGATGTGTGTTACAAGTTTAAGCAGTTGTTGCTTCTTAACTGAGGTACTCCCTAAAGGGTGCTGACAGGTAAGGCTTTTTGTGTGACACCCAAACAACTTGTTAGAAAATCAAGGTGCATGGATTATGGACCCCGCCAGGAATCCCACTTTTTCTACCTGTAGACTGAATTCCCACATGCTGCAGTAGTGAGACAGAACTCTTAGGTGTTGCGGTGAATGTCAGACTCTACATTTCTAAAGTTTCTGTAACGCCATGTGCATCAATGCCAACGTTACTGTCATAGTGCTAACAAAGCAGTGAAAATGTCAAAATGCAGTAGATGCAGATTGGGGGAGAGTTGGGGAAGGAATGTTGAGATAAAGAAGCTGGATAAAGTTGTCTCACAGATATTCTTTCTATGCATGAAATGGTTTTTTAAAATAAAAATGTGCTGTCTTTCCATAGAGAGAGAGAGAGAGAAAAGCAAGCCATATTTGCCCAGATTCCATATCCAGTAAGCAACAGAGCAAGGAATGAAATTGAAATCCTTTTAACTCTCAATCCTGGGTGATCCTGATACATCAAATGTCTGGCCCCAGAGAATGACACTCATCAGAAGAGGAGATTATTTCTGGGGCTTGGGGAGTATTGCAGTGTCAGCATTTACGGCTAAAGACAAAGTTTCTTCTTTCCTGCTAAATGTGTGCCATTGTGTAGACTGATGACAGGAAGCGGTGAAAAATCAAGGGATTAGCTTGATATAATTATGAAAGCTTTGGTCTAGTTCTTTTTGGCTCTGCTAATATCATAGATAATTGGATGGGTCTCCAGTTAGAATAGAAAATAAAGACAACTGCCCTACCAAAGCTGTCTTATGTTCTGTTGCTAAATATAAATGCGAACAAAGAAAAGACATTTTCTTTCATTGGGGAATCAGGGCTTGCACAAAAAAGCTTTAATACAAACCAAAAGAGAGTTTTATTTATAGGTAAAATAGAATGTTCACAAAAGCAAGCCATGATCATTGTGATGGTGTTGAATTCCTGTTATCTCGAAATTTCTGACCCTCTTCTCTTTGGGTACAGAATAGAACTTCTGGTGTCTTGAGAGGGGGGTGAAATGGTGTAAGATGAGCATCTTAGGTGACAGAAAGCTCACTGACATACTTAAAAGTATTTTATATTTACTATTGACATCTTATCTCATGTATTATTTAGTGTTCTTTAAGTAATATAATGGACGTGTGTGTGTGTGTGTGTGTGTGTGTGTGTGTGTGTGTGTGTGTGTGTGTGTGTTATAGGATACAATCAAGATAGTCCAATAATAGCTGTCTAACACCAGAGATGCAGAAAACACGGGAGTTCTCAGTCCATAGAGCTAGATTACTTAATTGACCCAATCAACATGACACCGAAGGCTGAGAGGGTTTCTGAGGATCTGCTGCTCTTTAGACGACATGGAAGCTGTTTCTAGTACCGGAGAAGGAATGTTACAGCAACAGGCATGATGAATGTGCTAGTTGAAAGTGAGTGTAAGCAGACACAAAGCAATGTTTCCTTATTCCGTATCATTTTATCTTGTGTGTCCCAGCAGGTACCATTTAGGGTAGATCTTCTTGCTTCAAATAGTCTGATCAAGAACAGCATTCAGAGAAGTCCCCAGAAGCTTAGGTCTTAGGTGATTCCAGGTACATCCAACTTGACACCTGAGATTAGTCACCACAACGTATAAACACAGAAAGCCAGATAATTGTAACCCTTCTATAACTGTTTCTTCCTCTCTCTCCTAATATAATTATGCCAAGTTACGTGTGTTGTTTATCAGAAGTCATTGATGAACCCACCATAATTTGTCTATCACTCAAATACACTCTTAATTTCTTTATTAAGACACTAAATAAAGGTTGACAATAACCTTTAAAGGTCTTTGTGATGTCTCCAATGACTCTAGCTTTTCCCCTAATGTAGAAGTGCAGCATAAATATCACAAGAGATATACTGTAATGCATAAGTATTATTGTGCTTCTGTCCATATATGTTTATATTATGAGCTTATGCCTCTATTTTGTGTTTATACCTTCTATGTTAATTAATTAGTGATCTGTACTTTATTTTATATGTGGGATCTCATATCTAGCTCATGTCATAATGAAATATTCAGTGTATTCATGAGTGTAAGTCCTGGGAAGGATTTCTGCTAGCGTGAGTTAATTCAGATAGGTTATTCTGACAAGTGAATAAAAATTTCTGATACTCAAAATAAATGGACCAAGAAAATTGCAGAATGTACAAGATTATGCTCACACTAAAAGGATTTCTGCTTGCATTGATAATCTCTGCCTTTTCTCAAGAACCAAAGAAACTCATTTGTTGTACGCTGAAAAGTATCTAAAAATATAACTGAAAAAAAGTTTCCCCATAATATGTAGGAGTCATTCACTCTATCTTACTTTCTATTCCGCATTATCTCTTTGGCCGTGGTTGTCTAAGGGCACTGTAAAATATTTCATGCTCCAGTGTGCACTGATTATATTACACAATCCAGTTCACCATGATCCATTCAGAACTGTTCCAAATAAGGCTCTGAGAAGGCACATAGCTTGGTGACAATGGAGCATATCTGATGGAAAGTGCAAGAGTTGGGAACACCAGGACATGTAGCCATAAAGCTTATTCAGTGTGACAAACAGGAATTAGTATGTATCTAAAGGCATATATTACTTAGAATGTTGGAGGATGAGTTCTACCAATGGGTCTCCAAATCCCAAAGAAGCAACATCAATGTTCTGTTTTGGTGAGAAGTAAATCCTTTTACAACTTAAGCATGAATAATATTTTAAAATTATCTGTACCTATATCTATCAATTATCTATCTATCTATCTATCATCTATATTTAGTTTTAAAAGATCCATTTTATTTATGCTCATTCAATTCAGAGGTTTGTTACTCAAACTCCTCTAATATATGTTATTTTCTCTTACTATAGAAGATATACAGTGCAAGCACTCATAGTCACAAAAAATGTAGAGACAAGGATAGAATCTTTTTTTAAGCTGCAAAATATTTTAGTGTACAAACAATCAATAAGGCTGACAATGCAAATGTTATCTCAGGACATTTCCCCTTGGCTCCTGAACTTGCTAGACTCCTGGGCACAGCAAGCTTCCATCAGCATTGCTCTGCTTTTATGGTCCTCTTCAAACATACCTTTGACTACATTTGATTGCTGCTTTGAAACCAACAAGAATCTACCTAATAGTAAAACCAACCAAAACAAAAAACAGTCCTGGGTTTTGATTCAGTAACTCGTAGATGGAAGATTCATTGATGTTTCGCTATGTGGTTACTGTACTAATTTTACTTTGCTGTTCGGTGTTGAAAGTATACAAGCTATATAGGTCTCCCCGTAGGAAATATGAAAGAAAAGCACACTAGACAAGGATATAATCTTTCACCCATCCTCAAGTGTGTAGTGGATTAAGTCCAAGAAGTACAATCAAATCTCATTTTGCATGCTAATTATTCAAGTTATTGAATATGGAAAACAGATAAAATTATTTTTCTTCTCTAACTTTGCTCTCCAGAAACATTTATTATGAACCAAGCATCCTCTCATTTTGAGTCTTTCCATTTTTTGCTTATAGCTATTTCATTGGTCACCTTGAACTACAGATGTAATTGTTCAATTCAGTGAGAACAAAAAAGCCAAATTTAATGCAGAGCAATGATCCAAGTAACAAAATATTTTTAAAAGCATTGTGGGAGATTAGAATAATCATTCCAAAAACATTACTATAAATTAAGCCATCTAATACATAAAAGATACTTGGAGTTTTGGCAATTTTATGCCATAGGCATGTTTGTATTTTTTTTCATGTTTGTATTTTTATTTGCCCCCATTGTATCTTATTTTTTTCTACTCCAATGTCTGTCGACTCCTCTCCTTCCCAATTACTCTCTCTTCTGATTTCATGAGGCTTGAACATTACTACAATATATCTGAAGTTATCATTTACAAATAATGGATTTTCAATTTTAGACAGAAGTATAAAATCTTTCTTATATGCCAGGCATGGGAGTGTATGCCTATTTTCTCAGCAGTTTGGGTAGAGAAAAGTGAATTAAACCAGTTCAAAGTCAGTCTAATCTACACAATTAGGTCCAGTCTAGTCAGAGCTACTCAGCAAGACCCCATAGTACAGTGTTACTATTATTCATAAAAATATGCTACTCAAAAGTAACACTTTTAAAACATAATCAAATATAGAGTTTTGTATTCTGATATATTAAATAGGCTTAAACCTTATGTGACATAAAAAGGCAAACTTCTATCTATATAAAGCATAAGAATATCCTTTATCTATTGTTTAAATGTCATATTTTGTTTTACTGTTGTGACAGAAGACATTTTAAAGAATACGATAAAAAAAAAAACTCAGGAGGAATTAATGACTTAACTTTACACACAGCCTCCTGAAAAGTTCTTATCAACACTAGGTAAAAGATTTTATTTCCTTTGATTATACTAATTATTCTTTAGTTACTTTAAATTTAAATGCTGATATACAATTTCTTATAATACTGTTCAAATAATTACCTATTTTAAAACCTTTTTTCAATATATACACATATACACATGTACATGCATATGTATGCAGCAGCCTCTACCCATACTATTTATTACTTTCCTCTATTTCTGATTTCTCCAATTATCTGGTTACCAAATCCAGTAGAACATGAATGGAGGTTTTCACTATGGAGTTTCTGACACTGCAGACCATTCAGTGTTCGAGTGGAGCAATTTACCTCTCTTTTTGCCTTCTTCCTTTGCCTCTGACCACTCCTCTCCTCTTAATCCTACCTTATGCTTCCTTCCATGACACTGGAACCACAGAGCAGATGTTAATGCCAGATCTAAACTAATGATTTGATTGTTTATTTTTTTCTCTATTCTTCAATGTGAAAATGTAGTTGGTTTAGATTGTGACTTACAGAACTCCTCAAAGTAAAACATTGAGCAAATGACCATTAAAAGGGCTATGAACCCAGAAAATGGACAGAACTTTTAACTTGCCTTAAGTTCTAAGGATAGATAGAAAACACACACACACACACACACACACACACACACACACACACACACAGAGAGAGAGAGAGAGAGAGAGAGAGAGAGAGAGAGAGAGAGAGCATTTTCTAAAAGTAGTAATTTTTATTATAAGAAAAGTATGGACATATGGAGAACAATTATACTATTTGTAGTTGATGATGATGCTATTTTAGAAAATCAATGTAATTTCTAAACAAGGATTTTACATTTTGATAGTGTTATATATTTTATAGGTTATTTCCATGTGGACTTGAACATTTCTTTAAACCTTCACAGCAGGCCTAACAAAACATCTATTGGAATCTTCCATTTGCTTGGAAAAGAATATTCTTTTTTAAGGGTGTTCTCACTGGTCAGTTTCCCATGCTCTATTGGAAAGCATGGACCATGTGGGTGGTCCCACACCTAGTCACATGTAAGGAACATAATCAGAATCCATGAGTTATCAAAAAATAAAAAAATGCATAAAATTGGGAGAAGACATGCAGAAAGATATGGATAAGAGAGTGAGGGAAGGATACTATTGTATTTCATTTTATGTGTAAAATTTTGAATAAAAAAAAAGAAAGGTATAATAAGAAAAATGGACTTAAGCTTCTAGCTTTGGAATTTGACGTTCTTTTCAGAACCATGGACAGCAACACAGAGTGCCTCCTTGAGGGACCTTTAGGCCAGAGAGAACTGAGATAATTTGTTTCTCTTGTTCCATTCACATCATTAAGAGCTCAAGTTAGTAAGGGGTGACAAGAATGCTCTCCATTTACTCCCAAAGGAGTAATTACAGAGTGTGTATCAGAAAGGACACAACAGAAACTAGTCTAGAGGACATAGCACCATAAACCTCTACACATTGAGAGTGTTTTTTAAAATTTTCCATTTAGGCACATCAACCTGGCCAACTCTGGTGGCAGCAACTCTAGTTTTTATATATTGACCCATTGCTATAAATTAGAAGTCATGTTAATAATTACAAAAAAGAAAACAGGAAGAATGAACTGGTAGAATGCACAATCTGGTAACTTTTTATTTTCAGATAAATTTACTGGTTGTTATAGTTTTCCATTTTTGTCATTTAGTCATCCTCCTTTATTTTCTGTCATTGTCTTAAATAGAGCTTCTTCCTAAGGGTGACTGACTTATTCACACTCATGTGTTAACTGTTGTGTTTTCAAACAATTTTCTAAGGCCAAGATACCTAAGCAAGAGTGCATTATGTTATACTAACCATTTCACTTTATTCCAATCAGATTCTTCCTTTGTCCTCAATAGCATATCCATGATTTTTCTTATAAAAAGCCTGGCCCTTTAAATTAGATACATTCTCTCTGTGTGTTAGCTGTGTAAGGAGCTAGAATAATCAGAGAACTTTTTTAATGTTGGTAGAAATGAGGGCACTTGTTAAAGCATCATTCCTTTTTTGAGATATAATCATTGTGTTTAAATGATCTTTGAAATCAGTAAGTTACAAAAACATGTGAAAGTAAGATGGGTATTAGTTTTGAAGAAGAAAAAAACTCAGTAGGGTGAGGGGAAGAAAGAGAGGGCAGTGTGGTAAATATCATTACAGTGCATTTTATACAGGTATAGGTTTGTTAAAAATAAAAATGGTAAATTCCCTAAGTGTCTATGGGATATAATAGTAAGACTCATATCTTCTGTTTATATTATTTGTACCCATGGAACAGGATCTTGAAGAAAATGACACAATTTGATGATTATTTATTTAAATCACATATATCATGTAATATAGCATTTATATGTGTCGGTAATTTCTTCTAGCTAATACAATAAGATTTAAATAGTAACTTTAGCTTCAGGGAAGGAAACTGTGCATGACCGTATAATCCAATTAAGCCAAATGCTTATGGATGAAGAATTAGATTGACAAGATAAGCAAATTGCATGAATAAAAGCCTCATTTTACT
Organism: Acomys minous; assembly: GCF_964271855.1. Classification (NCBI taxonomy): domain Eukaryota; kingdom Metazoa; phylum Chordata; class Mammalia; order Rodentia; family Muridae; genus Acomys; species Acomys minous. Next base: position 26,376,265 of record NC_140491.1, on the reverse strand, counting down.
TAATTTGCTATATAATGATTTCCTTGGTTAAAAAAGAGATGCTACATGGGATATTGCTTTGGGGTCCTGAAAAGTAATCAGGTGTAGATGAGGTCATGATCATGAGGCCCTCACAATGTAATCAGATCTCTTATAAAATAGGAGATGGTTTGCTTCCTATGCCTTGTGAGGATGTGAAAACATAGCCATCTGTGAATCAATAAACAAGGTCCTCCAAGATACTTTGATCTAATGATATCTGACATTCTGTTCTCTAAAGCTGAAGGATAGTTACACTTCTTGGGTCACTAGGTGACTATCTAGTTAGGTCAGGAAATGGTGTTGTATCTAATGTTGAAAACAACTATCTACTGTTCCCTAAATGGACACTTAGCTATTGTAGAATGTGGATGAGGATTGACAGTGATAAACTTGTTTCTGTAATCATGAGTAGACTTCTTCCATGTAGCCAAAGCTACAGCAATGCAGTTTGGAAATGAAGCTGGCATCCACCACATGGGTCATCCCATCTTACTGTACCTCTCTTGAAAGTGGGTGTCTTCTGTGGGCATTTCCAAAAATCATACAGATAGCACAAGGGTTTGTGTGGGTGAAAGGCCAGGTGAGTTGGTCATGATTTTGCCTTCTAAGACAGTTTTTATTTATAATTCACTTCATGTCTACTTGAGTCATGTGATTCATGTTCTACTGGTCCTCTCACAGTCTTTACCATTCAACGCTTTACTGAAGACCTACAGCAAATGATTCATAAAGAGACAGTCTGAACCATCCCATCCTAACTATTCATCCATTTTCTGAAGAAGCTGGAAGGATAATTGAGTGCCTACGTAGCCAGGTAGGGCAGGACAATGAAAATACAGAGTCTATGAATAGAAGTCATTGAAGAGTCACAGAGGCTAATACCAATCAAAGCAGTGACAGATCATTGGCTCTTATTCAGTTTAAAAAGAGGTTGTTCATAGACATATAGCCAGTTAATTGACAGATAATATGACCTACAGCAAACATTCTATGGTTAATTTCACAAGAGCACTTTCAATTGCGAGCAACTTTATCGGGGGAAATAATTAGTTTCTAATACTGTTGAGACCAAGGTTTGCAAGGTACTTGTGCTAACAAAACTCCAGATGCATACTTATGGTTCTCCAGTTATATTCGTAGCTTAGGAAAGCCTTGCAAAAATGTGCTTAAGCACAAGCCCACTTAGTATTGTATTTAATGGCCCTGGCTAATGTAATGTATTGTGTAGTTGTATGACTGTTTCCTGAGTCAATGAGCACCACTTTTGTTTGCCTAGTGACAGAATCCTTGATCAGTTCTGTCTTGGGAATGACCATTGTAAGGTGTAGATGTAAAAAAATCTTTATATCAGCTCAGTGGATGGGATAGGTCTAGATGGTTTATGACTGGATGGTTAGAAACAAAGAGTTCTAGAGACAGCATGTATGCATAAATAATAATATCTCAATCTCATAGTAACATTTATTTGAGAGAAATGCTCATGGAAGAGATTCTGAATAAAATGAAAATGGTTTGTTCATTTGTAATTTTAGGAAAAACTTAACCTATTGTCTTAGTCAGGGTTTTATCACTGAAATGAGACACAAGTTGGGGAGGAAAGGGTTTGTGCGGCTTACACTTGCAGATCACAAGTCATCATTGGAGGAAGTAAGTACAGAAACTCAAGCAGGGTTAGAATCTGGAGGGAGGAGCTGATGCCGAGGATGTGGAGGGTGCTACTTACTAGCTTGCTTTCCCTAGCTTGCTCAGCCTGCCTTCTTATAGAACTTAAGACTACCAGACCAGGGATGGCACTACTCTCAATGACTTGGACCCTCCCTCATTGATCACTAGTTGAGAAAATGTCTTAGAACTGGATCTCATGGAGGCATTTTCTCAACTGAAGCACCATCCTCTCCGATGAATCTAGCTTGTGTCAAGTTCAGAAACAAAACTGGCCAATATACCTATGTTATAAAACATAGTTAGTGGAATCTCTTAAGACTTTTGAAAAATTGGTGTTGTGTGGAGCTTATTTTGTTAGCTTGTCTGGAGCTTTTTTTTTTTTTTAAAGTACATTGTTTATGTCAAGGATAGTATTTACTTTGTTTTTTACAATTTTATAAATGTTTGTCTAACATAAGTCCTTTCAGTCTGTGGTTATATTCTATCCAGTTCTTCCTATAGTCTGTTCTATTTCAATCTGTTGGGTTGTTGGTACCACAATATATCTGAACTATGATATACTTCCTTGTGGTAATAGCTAGCTTTTACTGACCACAACTTGCAAGAGTCAGTTTGGAATCTCAAGTCTGGTGAACTTCATGGCATCTCTGGCATTTTCTTCTATATCTTCCTAAGGTTTATTTCATTTTATTTTATTTTTGATGATTATCAGAGCTGACTGGGAACAAAAAGGCTATTGTTAGATTCCAATATATTTAATTATAGAAATATGATACTAGCAAATGTGTTTTTCAGTTTGTACTTTATAAGTGAAGATTTACATCGTTGTAGCGTTTCATGTAGAATGAGCATATTAAACCCTGAGCATTCTAACCAGAAGAATAAGATTTTTTCCCTCATAATGGTTTGGATAGAAACTATGAACTTGGGTTTATATTCTTAGCACTTTTGCTTGTGAGCCATGTTGGCTGAGAAGACATTTGAGAATCCGCAATTGGCTAAGGTTTTTCCTCAGTACCCCAGAGAGTTCTAAGAAACTTGAATCAATACCAGTAACCAAGTGTTCACAGTAACCAAAATGCACTCAGAATCATTGTAAAGTAAAACTTGAATTCTTAGTGCTTTTGCGTATAAGCCATGTTGTCTGAGAACATATTCAAGAATCATTGTAAAGTAAAACTCAATGTGAATTGTTAGAGAAAGGAACCATTTTCAGGTTTTATCTTATCACCTATTGAACTGGGAGTGCATTCGTGTTCCCAGACATGTCCATTCAGAGGTACAGAAATTACAATTTCTCAGTCAACAGATGTTGTTTTCAATAACCAACATAAGGTGACAGATTTGGTCCCTCAAATGTTAAAATGAATTATTTTTTAACTGTGACTATTTTTTTTAATTAGGAAGAAAATGATTATAGCACTGTGACCAACAAAAAGCAACTCACTTCTATAACAGATTAGGGAGTCAGGGGTCACGAATTTCTGAGCCAATCCAAGCCTTCAACTCTTACAACCAATAGACTGATTCAATTTAATATGGCATCCATATTAAGATGCAGTTATCTGGAGCCTTGTAGGTCATGAAAAATCAGTTGTTTCCAGATGTGCACTTATGTATAAGAAGATTTAGCTCTGAGCTAAAGCTCCATAATGAGAAAGAAGACTGTGTATTTTGATTCTCAAAAACTGAACCAGATTTCTTCTATTCTGTCATCCCACAATGAAGAAATAAATTAAAACAAAGGAAAACACTGGTGACCATTCTCAGAGTCCTAGAGCATGTGGCAGTGTCAGTTCTCTGGACCAGAAATACAGCATCACTTGCATTCATTAAAGGAATTGCGGACCATGAGAACTTTATTTCCTAGAGCCCTTGGCATCATTTATAGCCATGCTGGCTGCTTTACTTCCCAACAAATGTTCCACATGGAAAGTAATCTAAAAATCCAGTTAGCAATTTAAGGCATCGCTTCCTGACTCTTCCTACTCTGCTGTGCCCCTCCCAGCCTCCTCACTGAGTCCTTGTCTCCAGCTCACATTGTCTGTTTTTCTCATTGTCTTCCAATCCACAGCCAGACGCTGAGCATTTCACTGTGGCCTCTGCTGTTTCCACTTTCTCTACATAAAACATCACACAGGCTCTGTTTTCGTCTTCTAAAGTCAGCTTATCTACCCCATTTGACTTTCAGGTTTCAGGATTTCCTTACTTATTCGTTATTACCCAACCACCTTACACAGTCTTTTAACTTCTAGTTTGTATATTCTGTTTTGGTTTTGCCGATTTGCTTCTTTGTTTCCTCCTCAGATTTAAGCGACACCATAGGAGCTTCCATTCTTCACTGGAGATTTTTTTTATAGCTAGCTCCCCTGAGCATATTCCTCTCCCTAGGTTGAGCTGAAAACTGTTCTGTCATTGGTCATTGTTCTCCATACTAAAAATGTGCTAAAGATTCACATGCACTGGTGTGCACTGGTGTGCACACGCGCGCACACACACACACACACACACACACACACACACACACACTATTATAATACATTTACCTTTAGGTTAGAGATGGGGCCTGATTTCTTTACTATTGTTTTCCCTGCAAAGTTTATGAGTGTTCTCTCATAAGTGGGGGACTTTTCTTACAAGGGTGCTGGATCAGAAAAATCTGTGGGTTTTTTGTTGTTGTTGTTGTTGGTTGTTTGTTTGTTTTTGTTTTTGGCAGGGGTCCAGGTGTCTTTTTCAATTTTTTTTTAACCTTATAATTTTGTTTGTTTGAGGACAGCTCTCTCACTTATACCTGGAGATCTCCTTTATGGCTAGTCTGGCTGGCAATTCATCCCATTGGATCTTTATATCCCCTGCCCCACCCAGCTAGCCTCCATGGCTACAGGCAAATGTCACACCCAGTTCTTCACATTATTGCTGGGGATCTGAACTCAGGTTCTCATGCTTGAACAACAAGCATCTTATCTACTGGGCTATTTCCTCAGTGCTACATTCCCCTTATAGATTTGTTGTTATTGAGCTGTTGTTGTTGTGCCATGTCTGCCTAAATGTGCAACCTGGATGAAGTATGGCAGAGTCAGTATACTGAGTTATATATGGAATGAAGTGTCTCAGACCCTGTTTTCAAGAAGGAAGGAGCATCTCAGTGTCAGCCGGCTGGAGATAGTTCCTGAAGGATGTTATCCTAGGGACATGCTGACTCAGAGTTCAAGCAGTCAATCTTAAAGATTCATTGGCTCATGTGAAATAGTGAGAGGCTAAGATCGAAGCACAATGACTCAGAAAGTTGGAATATCAACAACTGGCCCATGGGAACAAATCCCTCATCAATTCATGGAACCATGGTGTTGCTGTTAGATTTCAGAGATGCTGAAATCCTAGGTTGTCATAAGAAATCTCCCAAAACTCAGGCAAGGTCACATGGCTGATTTTGTTGTCTATGCTGCCATCGATTCTGCAGGCCCATCTCTTGGCTAACGTTTAATTTATATTTTGTATTTGTTTATTTCCTATGGTTTATTTTTTCAATTTGAAGGAGAAATAGGGGAGTATAAAAGAATGAAATAGGCATTTCACAATGTCTTTGTTCTCCTTGCCCTGTACACGACTTTTCAGTTCTTCCACACCTTCACACAGGTTTAGAGTCAATATACTTGCCATTCTCTGATCTGGGGACAAGCCTTTGCTATTTCTTGATGAATCTTCAGTATCTCGTGGAGTTCCTTCATGTAGAAAGGGAAGTTAAGTAACTAGTTCTAACTGTCTCTACAAATAAGACTGGATACCATATGCCTAACATTATTAGATTTCCTATCTCTCTGATTCTTACCTATTTCTCCTAAAATGAATCCTTCATATTAACAATTACCAAAATCAGTAAATGTTTATAAATTCTTTTCTACTTAGTGTTTCACCATAAGTTAATATCACCAGGTCTCAATGACACTCTACGTATTCATCCTAAGCTCCATTGCTTTACCAATTTAGCCAGCAATTATATTAATATAGAATTAATTATATTAAAAATAAAATATACCCATCAATTATTGATATAATTAATTATGTTATTTATATTAAAATAATTACTTATATTACTTAGCACTTCCCTGAGCACAACTTCCTTTTTACAATTATTCAGCTATTAATTAGCTCACCTACTCATTCATGAAAATGAGTACAGCATCTAGGCTAAAAGAACAGACTATTCCTTCAGACTACCCAATTTTCGTTCCAGCTGTGCTATTTGCCACTGTGTGAACCTGCTAAAGTTCCTTTAACTCTCTTATTTCCATTATCTTTCCACTGCCTATGAGATAGTAAGTACTTAGTAAATACTAACTAGCAATGGATTCATTAACTTATTATGTAGTCAGGATGGGTAATGATAAAAATGTTTAGTTCCACTAACATAGTTACTGATTCAAAAGGTTTTACTCACTGCTGTTTATATATCAACTAACTTATAAGGAACTGGTATGTATGATGAGTATAACAGAGATGAGCCTGTTCTTGAGCTTAGAGTTCAATAAAAAACATGGGCATGATGGGCATCCAAAGTTGTGAGCAGGAACTGTACCTTCATGGTAAAGTGCTCAGCATATCTAAGACCCTGAGTTGGATCCCCAATGCCACAAAAAAGTTGAATTCATAACTAAATCCTTCTTTCAAATTGCTTGCACATATTATTTTCTCTGAGACATATTGATGTTATGGGGGAAGGTACTTTACGCTGTGCATAGATAGAGAAGGACCTCATGAATATGGGTTTGAGTCAAATGCAAAGCATGGGAAAATGGCCCTGTGAAAATAGGGATCAGAGTGGCCTGAATAAAGGCACTGTCCTACGCTCAGGATAAACACTATAACACATATAAGCATGCTGAAGAACTAGTGAAAGTTGAAAGAGTGTTAGGTGAGAAATGGAAAAGGAAGATTTCTTTGTAAATGACCTTTATTTTTCCCCACAATGAACCCTCACTTTGCCATTTTCTCTCACTCCCATACTCATCCAGTGTACTACCCCAAACAGGAAAAGAGATCAAGAATCACCTTGAAGTAAGTAATATGATGTTCTTTTATTTCACACATACCATATTAAAACATTTTTTCCCAGTTCTATCAATAATTTTGATGGATTCAATGCTCTTCTTTTTGGCCATTGAATTGTCATAATCCCACTGAGTCCTTTTCATCTATTGACTCTGAGTATGGGGGTATTTTACAAAAGACAGGGTACCTTCTTGGAAAAACACATAGAAATATCTAGACCTCCTAGACAAGACCTGTCATCTTTCAGCCAAGCTCAGCCCGGTTCAATCATGTTTCAGGCATTGTGTGGTTGAAGAACTTATTCATTTACTTGCTCAGGTTTCAGAGTCCTCTTTCAGTCAAATGGATGGTGAAAAATGTTCTCTGTTTGCTTTGTCTCTAGCAACACTTTATTAATAACTCCATTACTTTATGATAAAATTTAAATTTTATGAAAATTGAATCCCCAGCATCTGGATCCTCACGTTATATTGGACCCTATGGAGACAATTTGATACACTCCGTTTTCTATATTGTTTCAGAGTCTAGTACTAGCTGCTCACTGGAGTCTTGGTTCAGTGACATTTAAAAATGTCAAGTTAGATTCTTGAAGTATTTTGAATACATTTTTAATTATGCAACAGTTACAGGGCTCTAGACTTATATGTTATCTTATTAATTTCCTCATTTATTAATTTTCTTTGCATTTAATGACCTCCAGTCTTGAGCAAGAGTGCAGTAGACTGGAAGACAAGCAGGGTCTTCAGCTCCCTACTTGCAAGAAGCTGCATATCCAGATGTCGTGAAGACTAATAATAAACTATTCATAATATAGCACTGCCGATGCCCTTTAAATCTTATTCTGTGATGTGCTGAGGGAAAGGTTATGAAGTTAAAATGGAAGAGTATCCTAATTTCAGAATGCAGAAAGACCTTGAATAAGTAATCCAGGTAAAATGAGGGGGGAGGATTGACAATAATGCTTTATGGCTAGCTCACACTGCAGGACTTGAGTAAAATGAGTCATCAAGCTTAGAAGAGAGTTCTAAAGAAACAGAATTTACTCATCCACTTCCCTCTTCAGAGTGCAGAACCAATCGAGGCACATGAATAGGAGTCAATTGGGATCAGAATACTGGCATTATTGTTGATTAGGATACATTGGAGAAAGTGGCTGGGGCCCGAAATTTAAGTTCAGCTTTCTGGGTCCTTTTCTTTAAGACTCAAGTTTCTAGACTACATGCAGACAGAGCACGAATATCAGATGTTTGCCTAGCCTTACCTACAGAGCTTCTGGTCTGGCCACATCTGTGAGCCAAGTGTGGCTGAATGGGGTATAGGAAACAGCCTTCTGCCTCTGCCTGAAGGCCTAGATAGCTCTAACATTCCACCAAGTGGATAACAGTGTTGGAAAACAAAATGAAAACAGTCTGTTGGTACCCAGAGGGAAAAGATAGGCCAGAAGGAACTTCTTCCGTTAGTATATGTACTCCATTCCAGTCCTAGCAGTAAGAAAGATCACACTTGCTCTTTCAGAGAATATCATGTGGTGGAATAATATATGTTCTACTTGAGTCTTGAATGAAGACTCTTGATAATCATACAAAGAAAGGTAACAGGCATGTCCCTAAATGGAGAGCATCACTTAAGAAAGCCTTCACTTACCAGGAAACTGGGACAGAGGGGAGGACATCCTAATGGGACTCTAGATGAGAGATGCATGGGAGAATAGCAAAGCAGAAGGATCCAGAGAGTCCTAGAAACCTACAAGTAGAACATTATGATAGGCAGATTTGGGCCCAGGGGTCCCGCTCAAACTAAGGCGCCAGCCAAGGACAATACAGGCGGTAAACCTTAAACCCCTACCCAGATCTAGCCAAGGGTCAGAACATTCTCCACAGTTGAGTGGAGAGTGGGATATGACTTTCTCACATACTCTGGTGCCTCACATTTGACCATGTCCCCTGGAGGGGGAGACCTGGTGGCACTCAGAGGAAGGACAGCAGGTTACCAAGAAGAGACTTGATACCCTATGAGCATATACAGGGGGAGGTAATCCCCCTCAGGAACAGTCATAGGGGAGGGGAATAAGGGGAAAATGGGAGGGAGGGAAGAATGGGAGGATACAAAGGATGGGATAACCATTGAGATGTAACAAGAATAAATAAATTTTAAAAAAGAGTCATTCATCACCTTCATTCATGTGTTTATTTTAAATTTCTTCTCTCTCTTTTTAAAAAATGTATTTATTCATTTTTCATCGTATTGTAGTCCTTTCCCTCAAGTCCTTCTGGTCCCCCCTCCCATCTTCTTTCTCCACCCCTCTCCTCTACTTCTCAGAAAAGGGGAGTTCCTCATACCAACCCACCCCAGCACATCAAATTGCATCAGGACTGAGCTGGGGCTCTTACCCTGTGGCCTGGCAAGGTAGCCCTTCCAGGGGGAAGTGATCAAAAAACAGTTAACATAGTCCATGTCAGAGACAGTCCTCTCTCTCATTACTAGGGTACCCACATGAAGTGTCAGCTGCCTATTGGCTACATCTGTGTAGGCAGCCTAGGTCGAGTCCACGCACAGCCCTTGGTTCGTGCTTCAGTATCTACAAGCCCCTTCCCACCCCACCCAGGGCCCTGGTAGTTTTCTCTGTCATCTTTTTGTGGAGCTCCTGTCCCCTCTGGGTACTTCTATCCTTCTCCCCACTCTTCCACAAGCCAAACATTAGGCAGAGCTCAGGGAGTCATTTTAATTTTCTAATTGCAAATTAACTTTAATTTCTTTAAAATGTTTTAATTTATTATAATGCATTCAGATTGCATCCGGAATGTTATCCTCTTGCTTGTATCTTCCCGTTCCCACACTCCCTCCCTCTTTCACCCTATTCCCCTCTCCTAGACCTCTGACAGAAGGGACCTCCTTCCCCATCATATGACCACAGTCTATCAGCTACCATCTGGATAGCTTGCTTCCCCTTCCTGTGTGCCACCAGACCTCGCCACCAAGGGGGAAGTGATCAAATCGGGCACACCAGAGTTCATGTCAGAGGCATTCCATGCTTCCCCCCTTGGAGAATAAGCTGTTCATTGGCTAGATCTGAACAGGGGATCTAGGTTTGCTGCATGCACTGTCCTTTGTTAGTGCAACAGTTTGTGCAGGCCTCCCCTGGGTTTGGATCCGCAGGCCAAGATGGTCTCGTTGTGGGGCTTCTGGAACCCTCTCAGTCCTTCCATCCCCCCATTCTTCCAGATCACTCTCAGATTGAGTCCATCAACAAGAATACTTCAAAATGTAACTTTTTAAATAATCTCTTTTATTTTGGGTATTATACTATTGTTGAAGTTATTCTTTTATAAAATAATGTTTGTTTCTCTTAGTTTCTCTCTTAACCTGCCTATTACACAAAGAATTGAGACTCTTTTACAGTATAAGGCTTCACAACACAATCTGAGTTGTTTAAATCTGTTCTTAACCCTGTATGCTATGTTGTCTTACTCCCAGGAGTGCCTCAGCAATACTTGTAGTTTGTAGTTTTCCTCGGCTCCATCTCCTTTGTCCTGATCTTCCTTGGACCTCTACCCATGGCTGAATGCCCTGTTCTCCTCCTCTGCCTGGAAAGAAGTCCAGCCCTATTCTCTCCCATGCTTATCAATTGGCTGTAAGCCACTTTATTGACATAACAGGGGGACAAGTGGGGAGCAGAGTTTATTCAACATTTAGACAGGAAATCAGAATTTAAACTAAACAATTACCTTATGCTACATACTATATTAAACAATTTGTGTTTTCACCTTTCTCCTTTCAAAATCTCCTATGTACTCCCTTGCCCCTTCAAATATATATATATATATATATATATATATATATATGTGTGTGTGTGTGTGTGTGTGTGTGTGTGTGTGTGTGTGTGTGTGTGTATCTCCAATCTGCTCAATTTTTATAATGCTGCTTGTATTTGCATCTTCAAGATGACCATTTAGTGTTGGATTTGGGTGTCTTTTTCCACTGTAAGAATTAGTTTTAATTGTCAACTTGACACAATCTAGAATCAACTGGAAAGAAATTATAAATGAGAGACTATCTACATCAAGTTGGCCCAGGAGTGTTCCTGTGGAAAACTGTATTGATTCCACTAATTGATGTGGGAAGACACAGCCCACTGAGGGCAGCACCATTCCCTGGACTTGGCTTCTGACTTATAAGGGAGTAAAGAAAGCAAGCTGAACAGGGATCATGCATACATCAACATTTCCCTGTTATTGACTGTGAATGTTGTTAGTTGCTTTATGTTCCTGCCTTCACTTCTCTGCAATGATAGAGACTTTGGGAATAGTTAGCAGTTGCATTTCTATTCAAATATACATCTCTCTTCCAAGGTATTTTTCCTAGTTATTTTTCCCACACAGCAACATAAATGAAACTAGGATAAATCTACAAGTCCTCATATAGGCATTAGATAAAGATGAGAACAACGCAGTCAGTGCTCTAGCCTCTCACATATTGATTAAAGAATAAATGTAGTTAATGTTTATCACAATTATAGAAGATATTCAAGGAGGACTCAGCCTAGCTCTTCACTCAAGAACAATCCAGGAGAAATACAGATGGACATGTCCACTCTTGTTTCTGCAGGTGAATTTGCTTAATATGAATAGCGTAAGTTACTTGTGATCTTCTATGTCAGCCCGAGCTCTAACTCTACCTTGTCTACTTAGGGTAGAATGTTTGTTTCCTATGTGTGCACCAAATGACATAAAATACATAAAGCACTTGGCAAAAGCCATGTGTACAACAGGTATTCAATCCATACACGATTGTAAAATTAAAACAACAAAAAAAAGTAAGCTAAAGGGAAAAGTCTCAGCAAATTCTCCATTTACCTTCTTAGGATAATAATTGGCCAGAGGAAGCAGATAGATGGCTTTAATACTTCCAATTTTGTTGCACTTTCCAGTCTCATGGCATCCAGCCTGTTTTATTAGAATCATGTGTGCAAAGGAAGATGTTAAAAGACTTGCATTTAAGGTCAGTAATTAGGTGAGAGCTGAGATGTTTGAGGAAAGTTGACAGTCAAGATCCACACGAAGGCATAAATGGAGGCTGATGGTCTCTCACCTCAATCAGTAACTGTATCTTGTCTCAATAGGTAGGATGAAGATGCTTTGAATTAAGGTGACTGGTTCAGACATAAAATAATCTATAATTTTATGATATTTATGGCAAATGATGCCTATTCACATTTACTATTTCTAGTGGTAAATATATCTATCTTAGAAACTTTTGTTTCTGTGTTTTTTTTTTAGCAGACTTTGTTAGAATGCTAAATTTTCTACTTCAATTCTTTATATGCTCAAAGTATACTCCTTCTAAATGAATTAAAAGATTAAAGCATAAAACAAAACTGAATTTGCTTTATAAGGTTTTAATACATGTGCCTAGAAATGTAAATTGAAGCAATTATAATAAATGAATAAAATTATTTGTTTCAAAATTAATTCTTAAATCCTCAAATATGTTGAGATTAAAATAGAATTTCAATTATAATTACTTTAATCATATCAAGATATAAGCAACTAAATTGAAATTTCTTATATATAAATGAATTGCTTTATTTGATTGTTTTCAGACTTATGCAAACCTAACTCAAATTTCCAACTTTTTACCAGATGATAACATTTACTATTCTGCCAAGTAATGTCTAATTACCATGCTTCATGTCTGCTTATGTGTATAGCAAGCCACATAAATAACTTGGTAAAAGAAAATGTTCCTTAGCAATGCAAGGCAACCAATGCAAGCACCTCACAAACTCTGGAAATGTGAGAAGGAAGATGGAAGTTACACAAGTAAAGACATTTCCCGCATACTGTGGTGCACAAGTCTTGAAGTTCTTATCCTGAGAAGTCAGAGAGGAAAGGGCACACACATTAATTTGCTTTTTTTTTCTGCTGCAGGCTCTGCTACTACAATCCTTTAGCATTTGTTTCTGACATTGGCAGTGACACACCTGCAAGCCTTCATGGCATTCAGATGCACTGACCTTTTCATTGCAAGAACACAGAGCAAGTCATGTGCAGAAGTATTTCCCTGAGGCTTGAACACACACAGCAGTGGAATCTCAGACTCATGCTGTGTCAGAGCTGAGAGCTGGATGCCAAATAGTAGAGGCGATTGCATGTTGTTTTAATCGATGCATCTTTATAATGCACATGAGCCAAGATGCCCACTCCTGTTGCCTAGTCCTAAAGGTAGCTGCAAGGGCACAGGTTGGGGATTAGTGACAAGCTCAGTGTGAAATTGGTGAGGAGTCTTTGTAATATGGAGGTGAAGAACAAAACCTGTGGGTTTAATTCCAATATTTGATAAAAATGTTATACAAAGTGTCTAGTTAAAATCATGCCATAACACACATGCATGCACACTCACACACATGTTCATGGAGAGCACATGATAGAGCAAATGAACAAGAGAGTCACTACCCTGTCTTGCCTGTGAATGCATTATATGCCTGAAAGAGAAAAAAACATACATCTTCCTTTGCACCCTGACCTAAGTGGAGCATAAAAGTGCCTGCAGAGGACCCATCTCAAGCTAATCAGTAATAACATCCCTCCAGAGGCTGCTGGAGTCAGCAGTTTCTCAGAATCACTGTGTTATAGAGGCATTCAAATTTTCACTCTGATTTACTGGGTCATTAAGGTAAAACTTAAATTGCTAAACAATGCAGATTACTTGCCCTCTGCCTCTGCAAATGACCCTGATAGATTTTCCAGGACAATTTTAGAGAAGACACTAGTCTGGCAGACGAGAGCTCTGAACACATGAATACTTCACTGAGGATTATGGGCATCACACAATCCCACTGCAGGGGTCCACTTCACTCACGTGGATGTTGGTCACTTAGAAGGAACAGTGAATATCTCAGTCCAAACACAGTTCACTGGTCATGGAATGAGTATTTCTCAGATTTATATTATGTGATCAACATAATTCTTGCTTAAGATGCAGTGACGACCTAATCAAGATTTTACCCTCATGGAGCTTATATTCATTAAGACAATAGACGGTGGACAATGTTCACCTGAAATGTATAACGCTTGAGATAATAAGACAGACAAAGAAGGAAGGCTGAAGAGATTGCTTCATGGGCAAGAACTCTTGCAGGGTTCAGTTCCTAGTACACACATGATGTCTCACAAATGCTTGTGACTTTAGTTCCAAAAGATCCAATGGCCTTTTCTGAGTTCTATAAGCTCCTGCACATATGTGGTACATATGTATGCACTCAGGTACATACATGTGAATATAACTTAAATGATTCAAAAAAAATAAAATGAAGATGGGCCAAAGTTATAGAATAAACTTGGAAGGCATTAGGTATTTAGGTTGGTTGGGCCGCGTTTGTCTCATTGCTAGTGTGATGTCTGAGTAGTCACCTAAAGAGAATGAGGGTATGAGTCATGAATGTACCTAGGTATAAGTAAGGATGCAGCAGCCAACACAAGAAATATTTGAAAACACAGAGAGCAAACTCAGGTAAGAACAGAGAACAGGTCAGGGCACAAAGACAGACAAATAAGTCTAGGGTAACAGTGAATGAGGTCAGGGAAGTGAGGATGTCCAAGGCAATGTAAATATTTCCCTCATTCTGAATGAGAAGCCAGTTTGTTTCAAGGTTTCTAGCAAGGAATGAAGTCATTTTATGTATTTACTAAGGCGTTAGTTTTAGATTTCTTGGGAAGGGATCAGGGAGAAAGGGTAATAGGTGCTACTCCACATGTAACCACTTATTAGTCTAAACTCTCTTTAAAGTACTTTGTATGTTCAACTTCACAAGTACTCACAGTGTCTTTGTGAACCATGCACTTAATAGTATACCTATTATGTGGATGAGAAAACTGAGGCACAAAGTTCAAATAAATGCCTCAGGGTCATATGGGGAATTGTAGGGTTAGATTAGGCCAGTGAGCCATCTTGAATGTGGTCGGCTGAAGGTGTCTAGAGACCATAGAAAGTACTGGTGACATATTTTAGTACCCCAATGACCATAGCCATTTATTATATAGGTGTTTACAGCCTCAGGCTGAAGTCTACATAAATTATTGTATGTAAATGTCACAACTACTTTGTAAAAGAGCTACATGTATTTTTCTGATTTTACAGTGGGGTAAAAGATAACTCAGATAACTTGGATGATTCTCTATGACCGCAGCTGGTTAGTGATCAACTTCTGTGTGAACCTGTAACCCATGAGCCCAGTCACTACACTCTGCTGCCTTTCTGCTTGTCTCTTTGTTCATGTTTATGTTTATCATGGATGTTTTGACACCATTCTCAAGTTTCTGATTTCATATTTTTCCCTAGAAATTGAGTATGTATTTGACTTTAGTTAGCTCCTACAAGAACTGTTGTCTGGCCCTATTCTGTTTTCATTCTTAGTCCTTATTTTATTTTCTTAAAACTTGTACCATGTGCATTCACTGTGCATAATATTTTTGAATTGTGTATATTCACTATACATAGTGTTATGTGCTATGAGGATAGTTTCACACAAGTATACACTGTAGTTTGGTCATATCATTGTATACCATTTACAACTGCATGTGCTAATGGGAATTTCTATACCTCCCAAACTCATGCTGAGTATCGAACACCTGAATGTCACTCAGTGTGGTGGTATTTGAAAGTGAAAGCTTTATAAGAGAAATAGTCTTTAAATGAAGAGAAGAGGTCCAGAGAATTTGATCTGGTTTATGCTCCCCCCTCTCTCTCTCCTGCCTTCCTATTCTTTCTCCATTCCTCCAACATCTCTGCCATTTGCCCATGGAACACATATATGAAGTGTAAGTTCCTGGTTTCTTTGAAAACTCAGTTGTCTCACGCAGCGGGCACGGGTCTGAGCTGCGAGCACGAGGTCCTTGGGGTTCGAAAGACCAGGTCCTCAATGCATTCTAAAGATGATTGTGTTCCAGAGCTATGTAGAAATGTTCACCCCCAAGAGCGGCCTGATTGGGAGGAAACGCGTAGCGCAATGTATTAGAAATACCCAAGCCGAGATCATCCAAGATGGCGTTGATTGCACACTGTGTCTGATCCACAGAACAGCTGTGACTGCACAGCCACCAAAGGACCATACTGAGAGCTCCAAAACACACTGTTGGTGTTTCCCAGAAAGAAGGAAATCCTGTCATGTGGATTTTCCATGTCCTGCCATTGCAGGACCATGGGACCACGCTCTGGTGAGCCCCCAGGGACGCGGGGCACCAGTGCTGCTGCTACTGCTGCTTTTCAGGTTGCGGCCTGGTGCAGTGTGAGCCAAGGAGATGGTCTTCAAGGAGGGGGTGCTGTTCAAATCAAGCCTGAGTGACTGTACCACTCACACCACAGGCCTCACGGACCTCCTCTCATGGCAGGGCCATGCTCAGTGCCTAGAGCAGGATTGTGTAGAGATGGATACTAGGGGCAGCACTGAGGCAGGGGCCCATGGTGGATAGAGCACAAGGTGGAACCAGAGACTCGCGAGGCATGAATCAACAGAGCCACAAGTTCCCCAGGACAAGAAGCTGAGCTGGGCCAACATCAATGGTTTCTGCAAACAACTCAACAAAGTCTTTGAGGGGCCTCCACTTGCCACCTGTTTGATGGCCCGCAAGATCCAGTACCTACAGGATTAGGAGGCCATCCATGCCTTGACAGCCAGCAACAATCTGGCAAATTGAATGGGAGCAGGAGAGGTGGCCCTAAGGACACAGGAGCGGGTGAGCTGGCCCTGCCATGATGAAATGGGAGCAGGAAAGTGAGCCCTGCTCTGAGGACAAAGGAGCAGGTCCTGATCCAGGTCTCTGAGTGGACCTCACCCCAACATCTACCACATGTATGACCTGCTAGAACACATGAAGGGGACGGACCTACAGATTCAAATTAAGAATCTCTTTGACACACAGCAACAATGGGATGTATGACAGCAGTCCCAGTGAGGATCCAGTAACAATAGTGTAGGCCTCAAACTATTCCCATGACTCATAGCAATGAACATTTGAAAGTAAACATATGTGGACAAAAGGCTATACTGCATGATACACTACAGCTTCTGTGACAAGATTATTTGTTTGTCTGTTTGTTTTATTTTACTGGGGAGAGGAGAGGAATTTTGGGGCATGACGAGTAAATTATAGACATTCATTAAAGGTAAACAACAAACAAAAGACAAAAAAAAAAACCTTAAAAATTCAGTTGTCACATGATGTTTGACAGAAAGTTGTCTTGTGAGAGGGCATGTGATGTTTTGCTGAAAACAGACAAGTGAAAAGATGTGTGAAGTTTAGAAAGAGTATAAATGGAACCCCACAGACAGATGACACTTTCACATTGCATATAATAATAGTTATGGTGCATGGCTGAATAAATGAGTATGTCCAGCAACCACGAAAAGCTATCATTGTCAATTAATAGATTCCCTAATCCAGCTACAGACTCTGGATCAATATCTTTTGTGAGCCTCTTCTTGGGTCCAGTGGGAGAGCTGATCCAGTGGCTCTGCAGTCTAACTGGTTCCCTGAACTAAGTCTTGGTGTTTGTAGAACAAGCTCTTGGAGAAGCTTGGGCAGGTCACTGCTCTACTGTGTACTCTGGTTGCCTCACTGAAATGAATATCACTTTGGGCTCCAGTGGCTCTGACAGAAGAAATTCCAACGATCATCAGCTATCATGAAGATTAAAAGAGAAAGATGCATCAGGAATCTTTCCAGGTCAGTAATTCATCTAAGAATAAAGAAGCAGTTCTCAGCATCTCCCAGACATGGCTGTGGAGACAGAGAAGACAGCCAATTACCTACAGATGCCCATCCCTAGATCTGGGAAACTTTTCCAGGCAGGAGCTGTGTTTAAATCACTTTCAAAAGGCTGTACGTAAGAGGCATTGCAGATCACTTTCTAGTGCTAGCATGGTTAGAGCCTTTACAAAAGGGCAGTGCTCTGAATATTTAATAAAGTAAGTAATAGCCCTAAAGCTGGGAGGAACTAAATTGGATGGTGTGTGCCAGCCATAGGCTGAAGTATAAAATTGAAAAGATTGCATGGACAAATTTCTATATACTTTGGGACATTCCCCCCTACTTTACTTGCTTTTTAAAATCTATAGGCTGTGCTTCCACTATCTTCCTGTTTGGAGAATACAAAACAGTTCCCGTAAGTAGTTAACTTGACAGGTTCTCATTTGTACCAGGCTGCCAGGAGCTACTTGTAACTCCTGTGTTCACATGTTTACAGTTCTGAGTCTGTGATTCATTAGTTCATTTATTCACTCAACTCGGCCATCTGTGACTGAGTTTCTCCTATGTGTTTTCTCTGAAAAAAAAAAAAGAAGAAAAGAACAAATGTACTGCTGTACTGAAGATACTCTCAGTGAAAGAGAACAGACAAGTGCAGGATGCACTGGTGACACAGTGGGCAGCATGTTTCCATGGTGGGAATGTATATTCCTTTGCCAGAAACTACATCCCTCCCAGCTTGGCCTGGGTGTCCAAGTTATCATAGAAGATCTGCCTCTCTGATGTGATTTCCACTCCTATCATCTTGAAACACTCCATATTCAAATAGGTTAGGTACTGAGTATCTTGAGAATTCTCTTGTTCAAAGTGGGTTAGTTGTACTAGGTCTTAAAAGATTTCCTAGAATCTCTACAAAACTCATCCTGCAGTGTACGCGGTACCTGTTGGGGAAAGAGTGTATTAGAATCACTAGGAAATTTTGAAGCTAGAGAGGGATTAGATTAAAGGTTCTCACTCCACTCCTTATTTTCTCTATTCCACTGGAAAACAATGTTTAAATTCAATGACCCTAAATTTCCCATCTTTGTAATAGTATTGGTGACAGCAGTTTCTTCATAGAATGCCTGTAAATGACATTTAATTAAAAACATCATGTCTTTGAGTAAACATTGGAAACTGTAGGAGATGGACACATTTGTTTGGGGTCTATTGGCTTATGTGTTCTAGCTAGCACATAGAAATAGGTCAATGCTTTGCAGCACTACAGGGGCTATAAGGATAAAAATCAGGAGGTATTTGGGGGTTTGTAGTTTGAGGAGGAGATGAAGAGCACTCTTGATCTATAAGAGCAAAGGATGCTGATTGGTTTCTTCTTCACTTTAGAGAAATTAGTGCTTTAAATATTATGATTAAGCTTTTGCCCTCTAATTGTACAAAATCTTTTTTCTATTTATTATTTGTTTATTTAATCACTTTACAGCCTGACAGCAGCCCCCTCCTTCCTATCTTCCTTTACATTCCTCTCCTTTCCCCTCTTCTTAGAAAAGGGTAACTCATGAGTACCAACCCACCCTGGTACACCAAAGTTCAGCAGGGCTAAGTGCATCCTCTCCCACTGAGGCCAAACAAAGCAGCACAGTCAAGGAAAAGTGATCCAAAGGCAAGCAACAGAGTAAGAGACAGAATACTCCCATTGTTAGGAACCCACATCATGAACTAAGCTGCACATCTGCTACATATGTGTAGGGGGCCTAGGTCCACCCCATGAGTGCCCTTTGTTTGATAGTTTAGTTTCTATGATCCCTGATGGGCCTAGGTCATTTTCTCTGTAGATCTTCTTATGGTTTTCTTGACCCGTCCAGCTCCCCCAATCCTTCCTCCCAGTTTTCAACCAACTCCTCGAGCTGGACCTATTGTTTGATTCTGGGTCTCTGCATCTGTTTTTATCAGCTGCTGTATGAAGCCTTTCAGAAGAAAGTTATGCTAGGCTCCTTTCTGCAAGCATAACAGAATATCATTAATAGTGTCAAATGTTTTCTCTCTCCAATGGGGTGGGTCTCAAATTGGATCAGTCATTGATTGGTCATTCCCTCAATCTCAGCTCCATCTTTATCTTTACATTTCTTGAAATCAAGATAAATTTTTTGGTGGAAGGTTTTATAGGTGGGTTGGTGTTGCCCTCCCCTCCACTAGGCCATACCACATTGAACTTTCCCAATGTCATCTGATAGGCATCTTCTAACATATAGCGGAGACATCAGAACAAAAGCCATCCACATAAAATGCCATTAGTTTTGAGGCTGAGAAGCCCTGTTTAGGTAATGCCATTTGTTTTATGGTGACAGGAGGTATAGCTGGTAGAACTTGTTCATTAATTCAGAACTTTCCACAATTATTTTCTTCTTCTTCTTCTTCTTCTTCTTCTTCTTCTTCTTCTTCTTCTTCTTCTTCTTTTTCTTCTTCTTCATCATCTTCTTCTTCTTCTTCTTTTTCTTCTTCATCATCATCTTCTTCTTCTTCTTCTTCTTCTTCTTCTTCTTCTTCTTCTTCTTCTTCTTCTTCTTCTTCATCCTCCCCCTCCTTTCCTCCTCCTCTTCTTTATTGTTTTAATAGAAACTGAGCATATCTTCCAGACCCCTCCCTTTCTCCAAGGAACAGATCTTCAGTTTTCCTGAGAAATTATGTCTTGTGAATCGGGCATGAGGAAGAAGACTGAACATGACAACTTTACATTATTTCAAACAAAATAATTTACACTCAGTACATAGTAAAAGTGAATTTGCAGAAAATGGAAAAGGCATGAGCACATATGAAAAGTACAGAACTTGGGGCCATATAACCCTGTTGTCACCATTACACAGTAAGGAGGGACTTTATGACTAACATGGGTAATATATTAAACTTCCATTTAGCTGTCCCTTTGGGCCTAATATCTACCATCTTTAAAGATAAGGCTTAATAATGAAGCTTTATTGAAATAATAATAATCTCAATTTTCCTTGTTTATGACAAACTTTGTTTATATTGTTCGTCTCTCTTGCTAGCATCTGTCACTGCAAAGTGGTAAAACTTTTTTTGAGATTGTAATAATATTACAATATTTCTCCCTTCCTTTTCCTCTCTCTAAACCCTACCATATATCCTGCCTCACTTTCCTTCAAATTAATGGCTTCCTTGGTTTTCAGTAATCGTTATTGTATTCATATATGCATATTTATATACATATGCATTCCTAAATATAACCTCGCCTGTGTAATATTACTTGTGTGTATGTTTTCAAGGATGACATTTTAGTACTAGACAACCAGTCAGTATGTTCTTTCCTAAAGAGAACCACCCCCCAACTCCCACTATTCCTCAATTCTCCGCAGGGTGTGTGTGTGTGTGTGTGTGTGTGTGTGTGTGTGTATGTGTGTGTGTTGAGTTGAAGCCTCATGGGCTTTTCTCCATATCCTTTCAATTGTTTGCTGGTGTCATCTTTTTTTTTTTTTTTTTTTTTGGCACACATTTGGACAGTCATGTTGATGAGACATTATGGATGTAGCTTCTGACACTCCGAGGATACACAGCCTCATGATAATCTCCCTGATCCTCTGGCTCCTCCAATGTTTCTCTCCTTCTTCCACAATAATCCCTTAGGTACTGGGAGGTTTCAAAGCTGTATCCACTGGGACTGAGCTGCACAAAGTCCAAACTGTGATTGCTTGTGGTTTTCTGTGGTGGTCTCTATCTGTTGTAAGAGAAATTCCCTTGATGATGGGTGAGGATTGCACTTATCTGTGGATATAAGGACAAATGTTTTAAGATTGTAGTTAGGCCTTATGCCAGTTTAGTAAAGTGAAGCAGTTTTTTAGGAAGTCAATTCTATACCACGTTTTGCAACTCTCAGTGAAAAATATTGCTTTCACCTTCCTTCCATTAAGCTCTGGGTGGACATCCTGCGTAGTCCTACAGGGAGCAACATAGCCTGCCTGGATCATTTTGTGCTGTTTGCCATTTGAGATCAAGATACTTGCTTCAAGGTATCTTTTCTGCATCAAATGAGTTAGTCACTTGATTTCTGTCTAGTCATATGGTGGATTTGTTTATTTATTTTTATTTATACTGAACCATTCTTCCATCTCTAGGTTGAAGACAAATAGCAGTAACGTGGAGAAGCACATTAGAAGTCTGACGCTAGGTAGGATATGCAAGGAGATGGAATGAGTGAGATTGGGAATCTAAATGGGCTAAGTTGTGATACTTTATACAGATAAGACCAATTATTATGGAGATTTATACTTACTAGTTTATTTTGAGAAAGCTATGTAAAGATATTGGAAAAATATATTACCATAGAGAGTTTTGAGGTCATGATCTTATCAATTAGGACAACAGCCAATGTGCCTTTGGACCGCAGGTCTCATCACCAGGCAATTAGAGCATATCACTTTGCATTCCTTTCAGAACTTTAATGAAACAGGGAAAAAAAACCTAAAACCTAGAAAAGTATCAAATCCAGATGACAATCCATGTTGAAACATTAACTCACTTTTCATTACTATGTAGCATCACAAATATACTCTTGTTCTTTGGACAAGCTGCAGCTTTGGTTGTGGTGCATATATTGCTCAGTTTAATTAGAGAAGTTTGGAAGAAACTGGTGTGGGCTTCAGCAGTTCATCCAGGTCCTATTGAAAAAGAGGTGAAATGGCACTTGCGTATAGCATACATTAGCATTAAGTTTCCAAGAAGAGTACAAATCAATTCTTTCATGTAGTAAAAAATTACTATAACTCCATTGAAAACTGTACACAAAAAATATTGGTGATAATAACAATACAATTACCACATAGCACTTGGTAAAAAATAATCCAGGTATACATTGCACTGCAGACAACAAATATGGGAAATGCTTGGGAGAATACTCAGAAATGTTAAATCTTCAGAATAGTGCCTGTCATCTAAGTTGTCTCTCTACATATATTTCAATTCTTCAATGACTATTTATTCCCTATTTGGATCAGTGAGTCACAGAGTGATCTTTAAAGAGCAGAAGAGACAGATCCATCAACCTCATGTTTACATTTATTATTTCTAGCTCTAGTCCAGTTCTGAAAAAGGAAAATTGCAAAGTTTTCCCCATTATTTCTGTCAGGTTTTAATTAAAACAAGAAACGCTGGGAACTGAAGGGGGAAAATTAAAAAAAAGGAAAGATGGCACAAAGAAATGAACTCATTTCTTAAACAATTAGCCAATATAGAGACATTGAAATTTAAGTTTGGGGTATTTTGAGCTTCTCTTTGTTGTTTTTAATGGGGTGCATGCATTTGTGTGTTGGTATGTGCATGTGTGGAGTGCAGAGGCTTTGGACTCCCTGAAATTGGAGTTACAGGAGGATTTTAGATGCCTGACATGGGTACGGAAAGCTGAACCCATATCTCGTGGAAGAGCAGTCTCTGCTCTTATCCACTGCAATTAAGTACAAGAGAGGTAAACTGACCTTCTAAAATTTACTAGATCATCAAACCTGGACCAGCGAGTCACAGCTGTGGAGGTCTTACTCTTGAGCCCGGGCTCTTGACTGATGTGCTACTGCAGTGCACAGCAGTGGGTGCAAGCTACAGCACATTTCCTTACTGGTGAATTTTGACTACAATTAATTATGGAGATTTCATTGCTAATGTGACTGAGACATCTGCAACTTCTGTGTCTGCTCTGACAATATGAACAGGTGTGTGTCATCTTTAAACTCTGAGCACTTCCTCTCATCCTGTTCTGATTCTTTCCAGTGTCTTCGGCAAGATGACTTCAGATGACTCGAAGGCCTATTCTCGTTTTCCGTAGAATAGCTAGATGTTTGGCGGTGTGGTTTCCAAGCTTCCTTTTCATGTTCTGTCTTGACTGTGATTGTTTGTCAAGAAATATTTCTGTATTTAAGGCACACTGTGTTCAAGGTGAGGAGCTAGAAGTGCAAATGGTAACTCTCCAGAGTTTCTATGCACTGTGGTTCTGAGGATTTTCTACAGTTCACAGAAAGCCAGCCATGGGATTTCTCTGAGGCAGCAGCTTCGTTCATTATTGGGGGATTTGCATTAATGACATGGCTGTCCAGCTGTTGAGGAATAGTACAATCTCCCATGTTCCTTTTCAGTGCCCTTGGGCCAAGTCTAGAACTAAGCCCCTTACTCCCAAAGTGCCACATTGCACACACTCTATCACTGTACTGTTGCTTGGCAATAGCAGTCCTTGTTTCCCTAGTAAGAGACAAATGGATAACCAGGAAAACCTCTAGCCTTGTAATTTTTCATACCACTTGTAGAAAGGCAAAAAGTGAGTCCCAGCTTCAATGCTATCTCACAATTTCAGCCTCAAGATATTTTGGTTTCATTAAAGAGCTTTAGTTTCAATCACATTTAAAGTCGGGGGCCACATGAGTACCCACAGCTTTAGTGGTTCACATAGAAAATCTGTTTTTATTACCCTGGTTAAAATTGCTGACAACTAGGAACATTAATAGCAAATGATCTGATGGTTACAGGAATGTTGTAGGTAAGGTAATCAGTCACCCAATCACTGAGGAAGTTTTAGGAATGCTAATAACTGCCATTCGGTAAATACATGTGCAGCTTCATGCTTGATGCTCTTATGTATCACTTAGTTTAATGGTCACGACACTCTTGTGGGACTGGATCTTTATTTGTGCCTTGGAGATAGGACAATTACTGCTCAACCACATTGAATAAATGGCTGCTTTTCATGCTGGGTGTCAGATTTGAGCCTAGGGCTGTCTAACCCTGAGCCTCCTGACCCCTTAATTCATCTGTCTTCTCCACCTGAAGTTCACTTAGCCTTTGTTGGGCTCTGAGCCACTTCGCAGACCCCAGTTCCTCTTCAGCTTGTCATCATTTAGTACACTAGCACATACCAGACCAGTTAGGGAGGGCTGCCTGCTTAATTCTAAGCAAATCCTTTAACTTCTTTGTACATCGTATTATATCTTAGGGTCAAACACTGGCTCCAGTACCAACAAGCTTGTGGTGACACTGTTCAATTGAGCTGTGTTGTTCATAATTATTAACCTGTAGTGATTATGCCACCCGCATCTGTCAAGAAGGAAGGAAGGTTACGGGACATTTTTTTTCCTTTTGCAAGACAGGATGTTAACTTGCTGCAGGAATATCGCTGCCAGATATAAGAGAATCCTGGCTCAGAGGCATAGACTTTATCAATGTCAACCCTGCAGGCAATGGTAGCTTCACACTCACGTGAGTTTCCCTTATCCCAACTACTGTTCAGGAAGATTCTGTGTTTTCACTGGGGCTGCATCCCATCTAAAGAATACAAAGAAGATTTCCCAGTGCTGGCCTCCAAAGGAAATTTTTATTATACTATTCAGGGAAAAATACTTTCTTTGCTCAGAAGGGAGAGACACTAAGTATACCTTCTTAGGCAAACTACAAAACAGACATTTCAAAACATAAATCAGAACAATAGTTAATACAAAAAATGTAGGTATCCATGAATGATACATGGACATTATTTTCAAAGTATTAAAAATGTTTTATGAAAAATTATTCTGTGTTCTATATGCCACAGAGGAGAAAACTGATTCATGCTTCATGAATGAGTAAAATGAATGTACGCATGATGAAAGATTGAGACTAGGATGCTGAGAGTATGCTTGAAATGAAAAAAAGTAGGAAAAAACTTTCATCTGAAAGTCAGATGTACCTGATTTGTATTTGACCCCAAAGTAATTAGCTGTGGGGTCTTATAGATGGAATATAGTCCTTATGACTCTTATTTCTAATCTGTAAAATAGAAGCATAACATATGTATTCAAGTGTAGTATTATTGAATGAGATGTTCTATGCATTATATGTATACACATGAATAAAATAAATATATTACATGTACACACATCTCTAAAATATTATAGTGTGATAGAATACAATAGGAATTAATATAAAATAACTTAAGCAGACAAAATAGCAAATACTTGCGTGTTTTATAGAGCTTAGGTTTGAAAAAAGCTTCTTATTATTGTTATAAACTTTTCACTAGTGTGGCTAATTCCCAATTTTCTTTCTTTCTCTAGACTAGTGGCTCTCAACCTCTCTAATGTTGTGTCCCTTTAATACAGTTTCTCATGTTGTGACCCCTAGCTATAAAAGTATTTTCTTGCTATTTCACAAGTGTAGATTTACTACTGTTGTGAATTGTAATGTAACTATCTGATATGAGGGATATATGATATGCAACTTCTATAAAAGGGCGATATGAACCCAAAAGGGGTCATAACTCATAGGTTGATAACCACTGCTCTAGATGATCTTTCTTTGTTTCTGTCAGTCACTACAAAACATCTAGCACTCTATCACACCTCTTTCTATTTGGTTCTAGCTCCAGTTACTTAGGAAACAGGTGGTGTGTGGTTTCTTTTTTTTTATTTTATTTTATTAATTTATTCATATTACATCTCAATGGTTATCCCCTCCCTTGTATCCTCCCATTCCTCCCTTCCTCCCATTTTCCCCTTACTCCCCTCCCCTATGACTGTGACTGAGGGGGACCTCCTCCCCCTGTATATGCTCATAGGGTATCAAGTCTCTTCTTGGTAGCCTGCTATCCTTCCTCTGAGTGCCACCAGGTCTCCCCATTCAGGGGACTTGGTCAAATATGAGGCACCAGAGTACATGTGAAAGTCAGTCCCCACTCTCCACTCAATGGTGGAGAATGTCCTGTCCATTGGCTAGATCTGGTTGTGTGTGGTTTCTTGATGAAGAATATTTTCATCATATATGACCCTACTGTGACATGGGAATGAAAACGTCAGGGAGTGATGTCCACATAGGAAGTTGTTCTGTGACAACATGCAATGTTAATGGTAGACTTCAAAAATACTGGAAAACACACAGAAGGCAGTAGACCTAGTATAATATCATACCTGATAATATCATGTATAGGTAGCTTTTATTATTTATAGTCAGAGACAGGAGAAGCACAGATTATTAAGAAAAGGAAGATTGAGATGTGTCTGGTTTACTGGAAAGAGGGAGTGAGTTGTATAGTGTTATAGCCAGGAAAAGAGTAACGTTGTTTTCTAATATGAAATGAATTATGAAGTGAATATAAGTCTGCAGCTATTCCCGTGCTCTTCCTTACTGTGAGTAGAACACTGCTATATTCCTGGGTCTGTGTGAAGAGCTGAAAGTAAATGAGGAGTGTCTGGTGGGTAGGAGAGTGGAAGTTATGGGAATTAAGGTGGGAGAAGCAAATAGGATCTAGATTATACAGATGGCTATGAAACATGACCCATCTTGACAGAAGCAAGTAGAAACCATGTGGCTTATGAAGAAGAAAGCCCTAATCACTCACACACATACATACATACACACACACAGACACACACACAAAAAACCCAACAGTGTTATAGAGGAGGGTAGGACAGGGTAAATAGGAGACAGGGAAGGCAGTCAAGAGTCCTTGTGGGAGATAAGAATTGCTATGCTGTGATAACACTCTATTGGCAACTTAGGAGAACCATGGAAATCAACACTAGCTGGAAATAGTTTCAGTGTAACAGCCTAGGATGGTGGTCTAACAGATGACTGCATGTGAAGAAGAGGAGTCATCTACGAGAAAAGCGTGATACATCACCATGCTCATATCACAGCCAAGAGTGTTTCACATCCCAAAAGCATGCTTCAGAGTTGCAGTCATGTTCAAAGCTTTAAAATATATATATATATATATATATATATATATTCCTGTATGCACACTCACCTGAAGCTCAATTTCTCTCAAATAGCTTAAGAAACAAATGCATTTTAAAGATACCATTTTATTAATTCCTTGAACATTTCATGTATGCATATAGCGTTTCTTGATCATATTGACTGACTCCTCCTAGATCCTCTCCCCGTTCCTCTACCTCTCTCAACTTTATACCCTGCTTCTCTTTTTATTATTTTCATAAGCCACTGAGTTCAATTTGTGTTCTCCGTGTATTTATGGGCATTGGGGGCCATTCACTAAGTTATCATCAACCTACCAGAAGCCATACTTTTGAAGAAAACTGACTTTCCCTCCTCCAGAAAATGGATTTCTCTGTTGAGGCAGCATGATCTTCATGAAAATACACTGGGGTGAAGAATGAGACAGAAGCTAGAAGGATAGCTATGCCATCAAATAGCTTTTCCATTTTCATTTCCTGATATGGTATTTACTCATTTTTTTTTCCAGAAAAAGAAAAGGAAAACAAAATAGCTAGACTACAGATTCATATAATACATGCAGAGAATACATTATACAAGATTTGGGATGTAACCAGTTTATTTTTCCATGTGTATAGAGTTTGGGGCAAGACTTCCTAAGAGCTTATGTTTATTTACCTTTTAAGCTAAGTTGTTAATACCTTCTATCCTTTTCCATTGCCTATCTAGACAAACATCAGTCACGTATTAAGGGCTCCATAAAGATTACAATCATTTTGATTATCACCTCTCTACTGTAAATAAAGAAACAGAATTTTGGAGTATGGATCATATGCTTTATGCAAAGAGGAAAGTTAGTAGTTAATCCCAGACCAGTTAGAAGTCAGATCAGGGAATTACGAAGTCTCTTCCGAGAATTAAACCAAGAGAGCATAGAAAAAGTTCACAGTAGGAAATGGGCTTTCAGGGGATTTCCATGTTAGTTCCTGTACCTACAGGATTTCTTGGAACTTCTGTCTTGAGGTCAGCAAGTTCAAAAACAATATAATATTTAATTAATAGCTCTTTACAAAATCAATTCAGAGACAATCCGTTCAATTTATTCCTGGGCATATAAAGCAAAAGGAGTTTGAATGTTAGCATCGGCTTCCACACAGGAAGGATGGGGCAGAAACTGATGATTACCAAATGCAAAGTTCATTTGACAAGAGCATCTGAACAGTTATTTGTAGCAGGTGAGACAGATGATGCTCTTCATCTCACATGACAGTGATGATATCCATGATTTAGTTTAAAAAAGTAATTACTAAGTTAGATGTGACCCATTCAAGGCAACAGGTAAAGCAACCCATTTCAATGAAGTAACCATTTAACAGACATTAACTGAAAAGATAAAATGAGATTTCTCCTTCGAATACCCTCTACCCAGTTTTGATATAAATGATGCCTTCCAGAGAAGTCTGTGGGTCCAATTTTATCTTTCATTACTGATTCCTAAACATTTACTCCCAGCTTCTTTCCCCCTTATTGTCTTTATTAAAATTCCATCTATGACTATATTAGTTGATATAGTTTTCTCTTGTAGCCTTCCTATTTAAGTGAAGACTCTTAAAAGAGATTACCATGCTTGCTCTTTTCTTTGCTTCTTTGTGCAATTGTGGCATGATATTTGGTGGAGAACTGGTCATATAGCTACTTATTGGGCCAAGGCAGAACATCAAAACATGAGAAGTATTTTGGTATAGTGTCTCTTATATTTTATAGCTTGTAAGGAAACAGAAATGTCATGGAACCAGTAAGTCATAAGTTCTATTCAGCCTCACAAATTTAAAGCTAGTCTACATCCTCAGCATGGTTCACATCTTGGGCCAGATGGTTCATTGTAGCAACGTCTTGTCTGTGCGTTATGGGGTATTGAACAGCATCTCTTGCTTCAGTGTTAGCACTCCTACCTTATTGTGAAAATCATGCAGACTTAGACAAAATGGTACCGTGTTGAGAACCACTAATCTAAGATGAAAAATTGAGTAAAAAAAAAAAGTATAGACTTAGCATGTTGCAAGGTACATTACTTTCGAATGCTGAGACCACTTCTCTTTGTCTATTTTGTGAGTAGAATTTATTAACAACAGTTTTTTTTATAACACTTGTTTTAATATATTTCTTATGCTGTGAACATGGGGAAGTTTATCAGCCAATAATTTTAATAGAAAAAAATAAACTTGCTTTGACTGGTGCAAAGGGAGAGGACTCACTCTATTTAAAAGAATATTAAGAAACTACAAAATTGCTAAGAACATTGGAGAGCTAGGAACAGAACAACAACAACAACAAAAACAACAACAACAACAACCAAGAACAAGACAAAGAAATCTAGGCTGTCTGTCAGGACACTAGCTAAAATTATGTCTAACATGAGTTTGGTGGTCATTACTGTTATTTTCTATGATGTGGAACATGTGGGGCCTTTGGTCATCTTCAGTCCTGTTACCCAAGAATGTTGATATTATTGTCTTCATTGCCAGTAAACTCTCAACTCTTGCTTCTTTGCATCCTTCTCTTGTAAGCATTTGATTTTTTGATATTTAAGAATGTTCTTGTTATAGGTAGATAATAAGATATGAGATGGTACCAGACAGCAGATATTATGTTATATGGATTTTATTAAATGTGTATGGGGCATACCAGAGAGAGAGAGAGAGAGAGAGAGAGAGCGAGAGAGAGAGAGAGAGAGAGAGAGAGAGAGAGAGAGAGAGAGAGAGAGAGAGAAGAGGGAGACAGGAAATAATGAGGTGGGTAGAGGGAGAGAAAGAATAGAGAGAAAAAGAGAGAGCCATGTGGAGGGTCTGTCTTTTATATGGTCCTGAGCAGGCCCACGCCCCCATGGCTGGTAAGCAGTGACATCACAGGTAGGCAGACTGAAGCAGAATACTAACAGTTCTGAGACTCGAAGCCAAGTTAAGTGGAGCATTTTCTGGGTATATTCCAAGGAGTAGAATAGCTGGGTCTTGAGGAAGCCCTAGTCTCATTTTTCTGAGAAAGCACCAGATAGATTTCCAAAGTGGTTGTACCAGTTTGCATTTCCACCAGCAATGAAGGAGTGTTCCTCTTTCTCCACATCCTCACCAGCATGTGGTGCCACTTGAATTTTTTAATTTTAACCATTCTGATGGGTGTAAGATGGAATCTGTGTCATTTTGATTTGCATTTCTCTGATGACTAAAGACACTGAGCATTTCTTTAAGTGTTTCTCAGATATTTGATATTCCTCTTTTGTAAATTCTCTGTTTAGTTCTGAGCTCCACTTCTTAATTGGGTTATTTGGTTTGGTGGTGTTTAATTTCTTGAGTTCTTTATATATTTTGGATATTAGACCTTTGTCAAATGTGGGATTGGTGAAGATCTTTTCCCAGTCTGTAGGTTGTCGCTTTGTTCTGTTGACAGTGTCTCCTGCCTTACAGAAGCTTCTCAGCCTCGTGAGGTCTCACTTGTTAATTGTAGACTTGAAGGCCTGGGCTGTTGGTGTTATATGCTCAACCATGTTCATAGCAGCCTTATTCATAATAGCCAGAACACAGAAACAGCCTAAGTATCCCTCAGTAGAAGAATGGATAAAGAAACTGTGGTACATTTTCACTATGGAATACTACTCAGCTATTAAAAACAAGGAATTCCCAAAATTTGTGGATAAATGGATTGAACTAGAAATGATCATAATGAATGAGTTAACCCAGAAGCAGAAATAGTCAAATGGTATAAACTACAGACTAGCCTAAGAAACATATCCCATGAAAGTCTTCACTTACCAGGAAAGTAGATCAGAGGGGAGGACATCCTATTGGGACTTTAGGTGTGAGAAGCATGGGAGAATGGAGAAATAGAAGGATCCAGAGGGTCTTAGAAACCTACAAGAAGAATATTATGATGGGCGGATCTGGGCCCAGGGGTCCTGTTCAAACAATGGCATCAGCTAAGGACAATACATGCAGTAAACTTCGAACCCCTACCCAGATCTAGCCAATGGATGGGACATTCTTCACAGTTGAGTGGAGAGTGGGGTCTGACTTTCAAACGAACTCTGGTGCCCCATTTTTGACTACGTTCCCTTGATGGGGAGGCCTGGTGGCACTCAGAGGAAGGATAGCAGGCTACCAAGAAGAGACTTGATACCCTATGAGCATATACAGCGAGAGGAGGTCCCCCTCAGTCACAGTCATAGGGGAGGAGAGTAGGGGGAAAGCGGGAGGGAGGGAAGAATGGGAGGATACAAGGGATGGGATAACCATTGAGATGTAATATGAATAAATTAATAAAATGTTTAAAAAAAGAAGAAAGTCCCGTTAGGCTAGCAAAGTATGTACATGGTCTTTTAGCTTCTAAGGTGGAGGCAAGTTCTTCCTTTGTCTTGGACCATGTCCTAATAAATCTGATAAACACTATGTACAAATTTAGATTCCAGAAAATTGGAATTTAACCAAGACATAAAGTGTGGCAATAATCAGTAGTACTCAAGGTAGAAACCAGCTATCTGCAGATACCCTTTGTCAGTTTAAGGAGTAATCATTTCATGTGTTGAGCTATATTTATCTCTTATTCTCAGAGAGAAGTTTGGAAATTTTGTCTTCTGGAAGTAGGAGTCCATAAACTAATCTTTTACCATCCCCATTGCCTCTCCAGCCCTTGGCTACATCAGGGACAGATACAGTGAGAGGGAAGAGCCCTGTCATTCTCTGAAGGCCCATTTCCCCTGGCTCTATTCCTCAACTTGCCTGGAATGACTCCTAAATAAGATAACTCTGGCCACCAAATTA
Source organism: Acomys minous (assembly GCF_964271855.1). Classification (NCBI taxonomy): domain Eukaryota; kingdom Metazoa; phylum Chordata; class Mammalia; order Rodentia; family Muridae; genus Acomys; species Acomys minous. The sequence continues at coordinate 26,344,278 of NC_140491.1, read as the reverse complement.
CAAAAGCACTCGCTGGGTTTCCAGAATTCATTGTGTTCCAATATGTCGATCTCGTTCTCTGTGAGCTGGTCTGCATAACAAACAGTCTGCGCCTTCATGGATAATTCAAGCTCCAGCAATTTCTCAGCTCAGATGGAACAGCACCAGCTTTGCTAGAGTGGAAAACAGATTAGAAACTGCAAACTCATTAATTCTACAAATGTTTGCTAGTCTTAGGGGAAGCCGTTTCCCATCATTTTTTTCATCTCCTTCTAGAATCAAGTTGGCTCTATTTGAATAGTTCCTAGTAAAATAGCCCCAGTGAATATGCAAACTGGAGAGTACAAAAGAATTATGTTTTGAGTGTATGAGCAGAGAGAACTAATTTTTCTGAGCCTCATTCTTCATTTGTAATAAAGCCACTGTAGTTTATTCTGGACTTGCCAAGGTGTGTAAGTGTAGCAAATTATCCCTAAATCCCAATACAACACAAAGTTACATTTCATTTACAGATTAAATTTGTCATCGTTTACCAATGGAGTTTCTCCTATATCATTTGCGGTCCCAGATACATAAAGGACGCAGAAGAGCAACACCACTTAATCCCCATTGAAGATAGCCAGAGAGCCATTCTGGATGATGTAAAACCTCATGAATCTGAAGTTAGCTAGGATTTACTGAACTTTAATTAATCACAGTTGCCAATATGAAAAAGAACAGGTATATGCAGAATATTAAATTTGCTCATTATGAAGTCAGATACCAAAAGGCAAGAAACAAAGACCAAACTAGAAAGGATCAAGTTACTAGAGGGGCTGGTCATTTGGAAATATGGGCCTTAAGCCTTGTAGGAAGGGAGTTGCAGAGGCCTAACTCAGGGTACCAAATAGTCAACTGTTGTTTCTGGAAGTCAGTTTGGCTTTTAAATAGGAAACACATTTATCAAGATGAGACCTGGGGATAAGGATGGATTCCAAGATGGAATATGAGAAAAATGAGAAGGATAGAGAGGAAAAGGATAAACAAAATATTTGGAATTACAAGTGACATAGCAAATTTGTGATTGACAGGATAAAGGAAGCAAGAAAAGTAGGATATAAACCCTTGTTTTCTTATACTGATAAAAATCTGACTATCAGATAAAGAGAAAGATAGCACAAAGCACCTGAAAATAACTGATGCATATTTCATCCAATTAAGAAATCAATAAAATTGACCAGATAGTTTGGTTAAAAAACACTGTAATTCAGCCTTGGCATGGTGATGCACTCCTTTAATTTCAGCATTCAGGAGGCAAAGCCATTAAGATTGCTGTGAGTTTGAGGCCAGCCTGTTCTACAATGTGAGTGTAGGACAGCCAGGGCTACACTGAGAAACCCTGTCTCAAAACACCAAACCAAACCAAACCAAACAACCAAAACCAAAAAATAAAACAACCCATACTGTAATTCAAGGGAAAGGTCCAGAAATAATATATATTCACAGGAGTATCATTATGTAAATGGAAGACCAAATCCTTAAGGTAAATAATGTCATCCATAGTAATTTAAGGACTGAGATCAGCAGCCCACAGAAGAAATTCCTGTGTACTCACTTGAGTGTATAACAGGAGATGGAGGAAGCAATTAAGTGAGTTGAGAAGGAGCCATCACAGAGACAAGAACATTTCAAGGTTTAATGGACCAGGATCATCAAAGAATTAGAAAACATTAAAAAAAAAAAAGGTTTCTCTGAGGGTGTAAGGCACAGACCAGTCCAAGAAATTAAAAATAGAAACACAGAAACATACCCACTAGATTTAATCATGAAAATGTCACTTAGAATCTCAGTTTGCGTCAATCAGAGTAGACTTATTTGTTGAATATTCATTGGCTATTTATTCACTTATGATCCTGCTTTGGGCTTAGGGCTGAGGACTGAGGATCAGGGTAAAAAAAAAAAAACAAGTGTAGACACTTGGGGAACCTGTAATCTAATGAGGGACGAGGGCGTAGTAAACAACCCCATAAGGAATAAAAGTAATTATGTTGCTGATATATTATGAAGATGGATTTGTAAAAAATAAATTGGAAGAGTCAATAGGTTATACATTTGAGACTTATCATCAAAGACACTGTAGAAACTGACTTAAGCTAATACTCAGAATACAGACTAAGGTCAAGGGAACTCTTCCGGTGAGAGGCCTGAAGGAATTTATGAAGGCTCACGTTAGCAGTGATGGAGGAAGAAAGAGTGATGGTTGATAAGACAAAGCCTATGAGATGCAAAAGAGCCCAGTGATTCCTAGCAAGAATTTCATTTGCTTCAGGAAAAAAACAAAACAAAAAAAACGGGCCTCCTCAGGGAGAAAGACTAACAAGCCTAAAAGAACAGTGAGAGACTTGATGAGGCTCATATTCTTACTCAAGGAGTCTATTTGGTAAGGGCAGGGAAGGTGACATTTAATTAGAAAGCTTTTAGGAGGAGAATAATTTGTTTTCTTAATGAATAGCTCGTAAATGCTTATAAACTACTGTGACCTCTTCAGTGGCAAGGTCACATATGCCTGCCACTTGGAACGTTAGCGGTGTACTTTACTGTTAGTGCCATACCTACTTCAAATCTGGCACATGTGACTGGGCGTTGGTGGATGAATGTAAGCTAACTAAACAAACGTCCTACTTTGGCCTGCTGATGTTTCATATGTGATTTCATAGCTCCTGGAAAAGAAAAGTTCTAGGTGACTGAGCTCTTAGACAACTGCAGGGAAATCACTAAACCTGAATTCATTTTATTTAGTTTAGCTATTATACGAATGAGACATATACTTTCTTTCTAATTTAAAACACTGGTATTTTGGGGGTGCATTTTCAATGAATATGTGTGATGGTTAGTTTTAATTGCCAGCCTGATACAACATAGAATTATCTGGGAAGAGGCTATCAGTGAGGAACTGTGTAGACCAGGCTGACCAGTGGGCGTATCTGTGGGGAGGGGGAAGGGGGTTGTGTGATTGTTTGAATTGAGCTGGGAAGATCTTCCTGTGCGGGCAGCAACATTTGGGTTTGGACCCTGGACTGTGTAAGTGCACAGAAGGGGCTGAGCACAAACAGGCATACACTCGTTCATGCCCTCTCTGCTTCTGAATGGGCATGTGAAATGAGCAGTTGGTTCAAGTTCCTGTCAACTCCCCATAATTATTAACTGTCACCTAGAGTTGTCACCCAAACAAGCTCCTCTCCAATTAAAGTTGCTGTTGTCAGGGTATTTTATCATAATGACAGGAATTATACTAGTATACTCTCCTTTCTGACAAACATAACTGCTAGAAAATGTTGTGACATTAATTTAATCATGTAATTTTGTATTCATTTGCTTCGTTTTTTTTGTTTTGTTTTGTTTTGTTTTCCTATAATCAAGCATGTGTTTAACAAGACACAGTTATGCTGATGCTTTGAATTTTCTGGTTTATTTCTTTTCAAAATAATGTAGAAATGTCTGGAAACTGTACAGGGACATGGACAAAGGCCTCACTTCTTAAGAGCACAATTTGCCCTATTGATAATATCCCACACTCAACTACATAGACACATTTCCCAACCCATTTCTGTGCTTTCAACATCAAATTGCTCCTCTACACGAGTATCTCAGAACTTAGGTCTCCACAAAGAAGAAGGTATTGATCAGCCAAGACAAAGAGAGGAAAGTATACCCTTATCTTTGCAATAATAACCATACCTTCCAATTATCGCTGAAGGAACAGAACAAGTAATATAAGACCTTTCAGAAATGTACCATCCAAGATTACAGGCCTCAGAGCCTACCTCCTTTACTTTTATTTATTTATTTATTTATTTATTTATTTATTTTCTTACATCATTCTTGCTCTTTTTACATGAAACCTCTAAGATTTTCAACCTCCCCTTTAACCACAGTTGCATTTAGTCTGTTAGATTTGAAGTATACTACTAAAAGCCAGGGTCAAACATATAGCAGTACAGAAATTTGGTAATGTAAGGAGGACTGAAAAAAAATCATTTTAACATTTTCTCTGTAATTTTTGAGAAATTACAAGAAATGATATTGTAATCTTTTCTATTAAGTTAATTAGAACAATCTTTCATTTTTCTCTTTCAGAGTATAGAAACAATCCCATTCCTAATTGCAATCAGAGTAAAAATTACACCAAATATATGTAACATGCAGTATAGACTTTTGCACACATTCTTAAAAATTAATTTAGCTAACTAACCAAAATTGTAATTATATATGGAAAGATGGTATGTGCTAGATATTTTAATATATTACTTCTAATTCTAATTGTCATGCTGTCAAGTGGAACCTTCTGTAATGATAAGAATAATTTCTGTGTTTATCACCTTTTATAGCTGTAATAAAATTCCAGAGATAAATAACTTATGTAGATGTTAAGGTTGTTGCTGTCATTCTTTCTTTTTTGGTTTGATCATTTGTCTTTTCTATGAAGGTTTCATCACGTGATGACATGACCCCTTCATTTTGTGCCTGTGAGGCAGCAGATCCTGTTAGTTAGGGGTATGTGATAGAGTCAAGCTGCTTATCACAGGTGACCATGAAATTAAAAAAGAATGGAAAGCAGACTCCAAGTATACCCTTTGCGATGGTATATATTGGTTGTTGATATGATAGTATCTGAAGTTATTTGAACAAAAGTCTTCAAGCACAGTTGTGAGAAATAATTTACCATGGGTTAGGACCTTTTGTGGTACCGCCTGTGAGGGGTTATCTTGATTAGGTTAACTGGGATGGGAAGAATCATCCTAAAACTGGAGTTGGATCCTGGAGTACACAAAAAGGAGAACAGTAGCTGGGCACCAGTGTACACTGGTGTCTTCTTTACTGTGGACAACATGTGACTGACTAGCTGCTTCAGGCTCCAACCAGTGTGGCTTGCCTGTCATGATGAAGTATGCTCTCAAGCAATGAAGAAAATTAAGCTCTTAAGTGACAGTGTTAGTTAAGATACTTTTGTTAAAATCAAAGCAATAACAGAAAGGTATAAGATACTGTCTTAGGGGTTCTATTCCTGTGATAAAACATCATAACTAAGAGTAACTTGGGGAAGTTAGGACTTATTTCCCCTCATAGAAATCATGGGGAATGGCGCTTACTGACTTGTTCTCAATGCTTTCTCACCCTTTCTCGCAGCACCCAATGGCAGCCGCACAGTAACCTGTGCCTTCCCACATCAATCATTAACCAAGAATATGCATCACAGGCCAATCTTATTAAGACCACTTTCTCAATTAAGGTTCCATATGCCAAAAGCACTGTGTGTCAAGTTGATATAAAACTAGCCAGCACAGACATCCTTCAAGGGCCTGTAAGAAATGACCTAATTCTTCCAATCAATTGTCATCTCCTAAATTTCCTACAATGTCCCAATCTGAGGGAATTTCATCGTTTGAGGACAGAGTCTTCAAAACATAGATTTTGATGGACATTTAAGAACAAAACCATAAAGTTTTATGTCTATCATGTCTCACATGATAGTCATTAAACACAAGCTACTGCATACTTCAAGAGTGCCTGACCCAACTGGAATGACACTTAATGTTATTTAACCTTAAAAAATATAAGCTGCAATGGTCACATGTGCCTAATGGCTAGTGTCTTGGTCAATACTGTCATAGAACAACAATGTGAACACCATCCTATCTCTGTAGAAGACGTAGTAATGACAGAAATGTTAGAGTACCTGTTTAAGCCATTTATATACAAATATATGAACTGGGATTTGAATCTAGACCCATTACTCGGTTATGCATGTTGTTGCTTTGAAAAAGAATCTTAAACTTTATGGAGACCTTAATTATTTTGTGAAAATCCCTTGAAATGTTTAAGTAGTTACCTTAGACCATAGCCATCAAACTGAAGAAAGAAAGACCCAACAAGGTTGCTTAGCTCAACTTCCTTTTTTTCTGACACACGACAGTCTCCTGAGCATTTTTTCCCCCAAAATAATGTATTTCCACAGGTGATGCTCCAGCCTCCTGCCGTGCACTAACAGTGTCAGGTGGTTTGAGATTTCATGGTGTAATGTTAGTTGCTATAAGCTCGATGTAGGGTCATGAGGGAAATGGTATGCTCAGGCTGGTGAAGCAGGCACTTCACAACTTGTAAATTGTGAATTCTTAGTTCTGGTTAATGGGAATGCTATTATGGGAATAAAGTAAGGGTTAGGGTTAGGGGTAGGTAAGGGGTGTGTATGTGGCAGGAAGATGGGGGTGGCGCTTCAGGTTCTTCGGAAGGCCTATCTGGGAAATGTATAATGACGGAAATGCTGGAACAATGGGATCTGTCAGTGTGACCACTTGCCTCAGCCCCTCTACCTTGCCCACCTCCACTGCTTTGTGACTTGCTTCTGACCCTAGACAAACTTCCTACCAAGGAACCCACAGGCACCACACTTGGCAAGTTTTCATGTAGGCTACTTGTGCTCTCCCCTCCTTTTCCATTAAGATGTCCCTAGAGCCCCATAGTACAGGCCTTGCTGCTTGCCTCAGGCTCATTTCCATTTCTTTGGTGTGACTACCCAGGTCTCATTTTCCACCAAAGATCAACAGCCACCATGTGGGATTAAAAACCTAGATAGGATGCCTGAACTATCCTACTCTGTTATTCCACTGAATCCACCAGTGTCATACTCAACCTCTCTATGTCTTGCCTAGAATTCACATCCTGTGCCCAGTCCAGTGAATTCACTGAAACCTAGAATTCCTGAACCTGCTTTAAATTCCCAGGCCTAGTCTGAGACCCACACTCTCCTCGCAGGCCCAATTGAGTCAGTCACCAATGTACTATTGCCACTGCTAGGGTTGGCCCATCCTGTACCCTGTGTGCTAACCCAGCCTGATTTGCTTTCCCGGTCATAGCTTCTCCCATCACATCCAGACTTAGCATGGGTGGCATAGCCTCTACTCAGGTCTACTAGTTCTACTAGCTCACTTGTACCATAGCCCATATTTGGCTTTGCCCAGGTTGTACATTTTTGTGAGGATCCACACTGGTGAGTACCTGGAACCTCAGTATGCTCAATCCTCAGGCCTTGCTGCATAGCTTATACAATGGCCTAGTCTGAGGCAGCGTAAAATATTACATTGGAAATACAACTAAAGAATGAAGTCCACATGCCATGCTCTTATAAAAATACCAACAACATGAAATGCCAAGGCAGTATATCTCCCCTAGTCCACTAGGCCTAAAAATGTTTTTTCCCCTGAGAGAATTACCTAGATCCTAGAGGTACTGTATAGCATAATCAAAAAAGTCAGGGGAAAGATTTCCAAGTAGATCAAGTTAATGACAGGATATCAGGACTTAAACAAAAGACAAAGGAACTAGACTATACGTACTAAGAATATGGAAAACCAGCTAAAGCTCATGAAGGGAATATACCGGCAATGTGAAACACCATGAAAAGACAAACCTTGAATTGTAGATACAGATGAAGAAGAAGAAGTGCAGAACAGTGATGCAGACCAGATCTTCAACAAGATCATAGAAATAAACTTCCCACAGTAGCTTTATTCATAAGAGCCCCAAACTGGAAATAACCTACAAGTCCCTCAACCAAACAACGGATAAAGGAAATGTGCTACATTAACACAATGGATTATTACTCAGCTGTTTAAGTAAATGGCAACCTTTGGAGGGCAAGGTTAGAACAAGAAAAAGAAATCATCCTAAGTGAGGCAACCCAGACCCAAAGAGCCAAGCATGATATGTATTCACTTAAAACTGGCTATTAGCTAGTGAGTAAAAGACAATCATACTACGATCCATAGACCCAGAGAGGCTCAGTAACAAGAAGGCATCAAGGGAGTCCACATGGATCTCTCTAGGAAGTAGAAATAAAATAGATTTTGAGGATGGACTGGGGGAAAGTAGAGATAGAAACAGAAAGGATCAGGGCAAGGGGAAGGTGGGTGTGGAGAGAGAGAGAGAGGACACTAGGAGAGATGACTGAAATGGGGAAGGGGGTTTCAGGGGTGATGTGGAAACCTAGTGAAGTGGAAACTCCCTGGAATCTATTGGGGTGACCATAGTGAAGACTGCTAGGAATGGAGGATCAGGAGCCTGTAGTGGCCATCTACTGTAACCAAACAAGGCTTCCAGTGGTGGCATTGGGACATCAAGCCAGCCACAAAATCTTCTACCTACACATTGTCCTGCCTACAAGGTGTGCTGCCATCATGGTGATGCAGAACTTGTGGGAGTGGTCAATCAATGACTGGTTCAAATTGAGGCCCACTCTATGAGAGTGAGCCTACCCTTGCCACTATCTGCATGGCCAGGAACCAGAGAATGGAAAACCCAGAAACCTAGGATAGAACCAAGCATGACTGCTCAGAGAGAGAGAGAGAGAGAGAGAGAGAGAGAGAGAGAGAGAGAGAGAGAGAGAGAGATATGAATTGATTCCTAATGACATTCTGCTATATTCACAGACTGGAGCCTAACATTATCAGAAAGGCTACATCCAGGAACTGATAGGAGCAGGTAAAGAGCCCCACAAGCCAAACTTGGGAAATCCTATGAAAGAGGGGGAAGTGTTGTAGGAGTCAGATGGGTCAAGGATAACACACACACACACACACACACACACACACACACACACACACAAAGCATAGAATCAACTAAACAAGGCTCATAGGAGCTCATAGAGACTGAAGCAATAATCAGGGGGTCTGAATGGATTTGAGGTAAGTGCTCTCTTTATGCATTATGGTTATATAGCTTGGTGTTCTTATGGCTGTAAGGGTTGTCTCTGACTCTTTTGCCTGTTTTGGGATCCCCTTCTTCCTACTGGGTTGGGAGAGTCCAGCCTTGATATGATATTATATATTATTATGCTGTGCTCAGTTGATATCCCAGGGAGGCCTGCCCTTTTCTGAAAGAAAATGGAATAGAAGTAAATTGGGAGAAAGAAAAGTTGGGAGCAGGGCTAGCAGGAGTAGACAGAGGGGAAACTGTGGTCGGGATATGATAATTGAGAGAAGACTGAGTAAAAAGCAAGAGAATGAAAAAGAAAAAACAAACCTCCCAAAAGTAAGGAAAGACACAGCCATTTAGATACAAGAAGCACACAGAACACCAAATAGGCAAAATAAAAAATAACCAACAACTCTTTATGACATATCATAATTAAAACACTAAATATTTAGAATAAAAGAGGAGTACAAAAAGTGAAAAAGAAAACAAAAAGGAGAATGAGGCTAAAACTATGGATGTTTAACTGGTGAGGGTGCCACTGATAATACTGATTTGCACTGAGAGTAGGAAAATTATTTGTTTTCAATTCACTCATTTACTTGGATTTTTACACAGTCTCCATATGTATCCCTAAATAACCTGGAACTCACTGGGTAGCCTCACCTGGCTAACTTTCTTGCCTTGTCCTCCTGGTTGCTCATTTTATAGACCTTTATTACCATCCTTGCCCAGAAAAATGAAATTTATCATGATCAAAGAAGAGAGTGGACCATGAGAACATTATATACTGTTTCTTTAATGCCTGTTGAGCTACTGCCCACATCTTTTGTCCTATCCATGCTAAACATGGTGGGATGAGTGTGGAACAGGGTTGGGATTTTCCTACTATAATTTTCTCATACAATGCTTCTTGAGTTGTTTAATCTGTATTTGACTGTCTCTTTCCAAGCAGGGATAATGGAGTATCTCACAATGTAGACATAGGCACAGCAATGTAAAGTCAGTGGAGGTAGATGCATGAATCAGTTACTTATTGTGACAAATGTCTAAGAGAAATAGTTTAAGGAAGTGGATATTCCTTTGACCCCAGAGGTTTTAGTTTAATGCGATTGGAGGGGTACCAGCGTAGGAAGTCACATCCTGATAGCTTGCATGGCTAGAGAGACATAATTGGAGAGAGATAGGGACAAAGAGCAAGAAAAGGGGAGAAAGGGGGATGGGGAGGGAGAAGGTGAGATGGACTGTTGGCCGTCTTTCTTCTTCTCCTTCCATTCTATCTAAGGCTCAGTGTAATGGATTATACCACCTACACTCATGGCAAATCTGCCTCATCTTAGTTACTAAGCTAAGTTAAACCCTCGCAGACACACAAAGGAAAACGTGTTGTTACTCTAGGTGCTTTGCAACTCAATCAAATGAAAATCAAGTTTGATCGTCATAAGCTCTTCCCAACCCTCATAAACTTGACAATCCAAAACATTTTCTTAAGTTGCAATTTTTCCACCCTTGTGTGCCCCCCCCAAATCTCATATATGTTTCATGATACAAAATGTATTCTGTCTGTCTCTAAGAGTTCCTGATCTCCCAGTATTTCAAGCACTAGTCAGAAGTTTAAGTTCAAAGCATTTCCGAGATAAAAATTAAGACTGCCTAATACAAACTGAAATATGGGTGCTCTGCTTTTGTCTATTGAAATTTGAACCAAATTTAAAAGTATTAAAAGTCAGATAGTAGGGGGCAGTCAGATCATGAGCAGGATGCCACTGGGAATAGGTCAGAGCTTTTATGATTAGAAACAGGGGGAAATGATGGTCCCTTTTGGCTAAGCGAGAACACAGTGAGGAGAATTTGATGGAGAGATAAACCTGTGTTTTAGGATCCCAAGTGTGGGATCGGAACAGTCTTGTGAGAGAACAGGTGAGGTTAATCCACTAAAAACCCAACCACCACATGTGGGAGCTTGATTGGTGTCAGCTGAAAAGATCCCATAAACAGATGCTGAAAAAGAGATATATAAGGAGCGCAGAACTGGAGGCGGGGCTTTCTGGAGACTTTGGATAGTTTTGACTGTTCATCGCTGTACTTCAAGATACTCCTAGAGAGAACCAATCAAGGGAAAGCTTCGGGACTCCAGCTCCTGCTGAGGTTCTGGGTTCTGGTTACTCCAGGTTCCAGCAGAAGAAATCCTGCAGATTAAGCCAGGGGAATCACTCCTCAAAACTGATACCCTTACAGTTTTGTTATTGTGTTCTTTAATCCTCTTTTCCTATTGTTTTGGTTAGTCAAGTTATAAGCGACGTACCCTCGGTTAATAAGAAATATTGGTTAAAAAAATTGAGCCTACAAGATATATTTGCAAAAGCCAGAAAACAGATCCTTGACAGATGATAGGGGTATGATGGTGACTTGATTTTGAATTTTCTTTCTTTTTTTTTAATTTTTATTTTATTTTATATTTTTTGAGTTGAGAAAAACATTTATTATAATCATATATATTCTTTTTTTCATTTTTTCCTTTATTAATTTATTCTTGTTACATCTCAATGGTTATCCCATCCCTTGTATCCTCCCATTCTTCCCTCCCTCCCATTTTCCCCTTATTCCCCTCCCATATGACTGTTCCTCCAGACCTATGGGAAAATTGTTTGTTGTTTGAATGTGGTATTTTTATCTTAGCAATTCAAAATTTGACACTGAGTGTACAATCAACACTCAGCAATGGACTTTTAGGAAGCATTTGTATTTGGAGAAAAAGACTATACTAGGCACATGACAATGGAAGGAGTCGGTGGTAAGAGTAACAAGGGTAGGTGCTGTTGCCTTGCTTTAATCTTGTGTATGTTTATGTATCTGGGAAGGCAGTACCCTAGAGTTGCTGAGAATGGTCTCTTCAGCCATCCTTCCTAAATTCAAAGTCAGTTGTCATCTGTTGGTCATGAGACTTGGGCAAATGGATGACTCTTTCTGAGTTCTATTTCCTCAATATTCAAGGGAAAAAGTGGGTCATGGGGCAATAGCTGACTGAAACAAAATACTCCAAATTTACACTACTGCATAGAGCTTAAAGCAGAGCATTTTCTCAGTACATGTGAGCAGTTAAAATGAAGAGGTATGGAGAGAGAAAAACACCAAGAACTGTTACTGAGAGCCCGTGGGTAATAGGAATGAGCGGTTACAGTTTGGTCAAGTGTGATGTTCTGCAGGATGAAAATATCCCACCTCTGCTCATGGTGATGCAGCTCGACATCAGACCTTGCAAAGGAACAAGTGCCAGTTACAGTCCCTGCCCTGGGCCAGGTGTTTGCATCTTGGCAGTGAACAGAAACAACGTACCAAGGATTGCTCTGAACCACTTGTGGACCAGCAACACTGTAACAAAAGGGAGTTCAATAATTAATATGGACATCCTCCTCCCACTGTCAGTCCTAAGTACGGCAGTCTGGTGAGAATTGAATAACATGGCTTATTTCTAAAAAGACACTCTTTATCCAGAGGAGTGAGATGTTTACTCCAATGCAGAGGTGAATGTGTTATTCTGTTTTATTGCTCTGTGTATGCCCACACAGTGTGCCCAAAAGAGATTTCTCAGTTAAAATCTGATCACTGTTTCATACATTCGTTGGTAATTTAGCTTTAAAGTTCTCAATCTAAATTTGACCCCCTTCTTTGAATTTTCTTTGTAACACTGCATATAATTACATAATTTATTATCTAGTCACTGAAAATGTAATTCTCTATGTATAAAAAGTATAATTATCAAAATATGTCTTACTTTCCTGCATTTCTTTCAAAATAGATTTGCATACATGGTTTTCTTTTTTCTGAATACACAATCACTTCTCATATTGCAGTTTTAAACACACGCATGCACGCATACACACATACATGCACACACACACACACACACACACACACACACACACACACACACACACAAAACTCCATAGAAATGTGTTATTTCTGTGAACTCTCTCAGCCTATCTCAGCTCTCCTCAGTTGTCTTTCCCCTTTGTTCTCATCTATAACACCTGTAAACAGTCTAAAGCATAGGACTTATCTCTTCCCAATCAAATTATGTGCTTCTGTATGCACTGTGCCTCAGGATGTATAAATTTGCAATTTCTTTGACTTCCTATGCTGGTACCCTTCCAATTGCATTAATGATATCGCTTCTACTTTTTATGTGGTTGCTTGCTTCTCAATACTCAGGTGTCAGGCCAATTGTTGCTTTTTAGAGATATAGTTCATGATTGAAAATAGAGCCTGCCTGCCCATTTCAAATAACTGCCATTCACCCTCTGTTACATGCTCTCCTATTACCCTATTTTATCTGTATGTACGATATCATCTTATTTACTATTATCAGACGTTTTCTCCATTAGAAATAAAAAACAGTGCCTTGGGGGCAATGATGGTCAGTGTTATTATTTTTACTCCTCTGCAGCTTAACAATATCCACTGCAGAGTTACTCTTAGTAAACATTTGTTGACTGGCTGACTGACTGCCATCTCCACTTAAAAATAAGTCCCATATGATGGAAGCTGTGCCTCCTATATAGTACAAGCCCCAGCGTGTGCTACATACTTATATATTGGTCATACCTATATGTTGGTCACATGTATGATAGTGAATTAGACAACCAAGACCAGTTAAAGATCAAGAAGGCAAGCCAATTTCATGGACTGCTATTACCTGAAAGGATGTCAAGTAAAGGTTGGCTGAAAGAGAGCAAAAAATTTAAAGAAAATCAATTAGGATAGTGAAGAAAGCAAGTCTATGCTTTGTACATTAAAGGAGCTCACCATCTGTTTATAGCACTGACTTGACAAAGTGAGCTTTATACCTCCACACAATTCACTTTTTAAAAAGCACCATTTAAATCTTGCTACAGGCTCACCTGATGCTTCATTCAAGAGTGAGTAGGGCGTGAGTTGCTGTGTGACAGGTGTCCAACAACATGCTAGCAGCCAAATCTATTGAAAGCCCAATGTGGACGTTCAGGAAAGCTTTGCTTTGAAGCTTTACTCGCCCCCCCTCCCCATGTCATTTAAAGACTGCTACTCTCTTGAGGCATCACAATGGTAGTCCACAAATGAACCCTCATCCTTTGAGAGAGACTAACTGTAGGGGAAAAAAGATAATTACTTAGTTCCTTTATCTCCAAATTATTTGTAATAAAATCTGAAATCACACCACAAGGTCTTTCATGAGGATGTCGTAAATTAAGATGCATCAGTGTATCTGGTACATCTGTCCCATTCTCTGGCCCTTTGTCTTCTGCAAAGAGCACACCAACCTCAATACCCAGCAGACAGCATTTACGCAAATGATGTCCTGGTCTACAGCATTAATATTCAGTGATTGTCTGTCATAGACACCTTACTGTACATCTGTTATGCAAATGTATGCTAATTCTGACTCCCTGACAGCTGCCTAGCTTCCCTCCCTAAAATGATCTTTTCCATTTTGAAGTTTGCAATCTGTTCCCCAAAATGTTAATCCAACAATTAGCTGAAATTGCTAAACAGAAATTGTACATGTTCAGTCTAAAATAGAAGATAGCATTTTAAAATAGACGATGAGCCTTCTTCCCACATCATTTATTTTATATGTGCTTGCACATACTGTAAACATTGATCTCAGCACAGCTTGGGTGGGGGGTAAGTGGCAGTTTTCCTTACCCAGGTCCTTGGAGTGTGACAGGAGAGGAGACATCATTCCTGTTATCCACAGGACTTTGTGGTCAAAGATGATTTTAGTGATGCACTGCTTATTTTTAAGTTTAAAACATTTCCTTGCCCCCCCCCCAATAATTTGTTTCTAGTACTTGGACATTAACAAATAGCAACACGAAATTATGAAATTATAAAATGATGAATGACATAAGAGAATATCCCAGGACACACAGAGCATAGTCAACACTCCCTTGGCACTTGCTTTGATGGATGTTCAGTAAAGGATGCTTCCATATTTACTAACTGTTCAGTCTAAGGCATAGGTGATAGCCCTTGAGGAAACCATAGATCTATGCATAAAGATTTCAAAAAGGATCATACCATTCGAAACAGTAAGTTAGGGCATAAATTATACCAAACATTTGGTGAAAATCTACTCAAACAGAGTAGGTACTTGTAGGCCTACTATGTGGGAGCCACCATGTTGGCCATGTGAGTTGATGCTTAACATTCTTTGGAGTTTAGTGTCATTAGGGAGCCTATTTTAGTCATAACAATGAAAGTAGGAGGTGACTTCTGAAAATGTGAATGGTTCCCAGGATCCTTTTCCAGCTCTCTGCTCTGAAGCAAGCACATTCAGGGGAACCATTGGATGTTTGCAGTGAAGCAGACACAGTTTTCTACTTTAATGGATCTTTTAGTTTGTTTGCGATCAATGTCTGGTACTTAATCTTCTGGAATAGCCAAGGCATAATTGATGGATATGGGTTTGGATCCATTCTTTATTCTAGCAATTTTTAGGAAATGGTGCCTATTTATTAATTGACCAGATCCACAGTTATTTTTCTATAAAAATATACTTTTAAAATGGTAGTGGTGAAACTGACAATGTATAAGGTTTCTTTTTTCTTAAATCATTTTTTCCTTTATTAATTTATTTTTGTTACATCTCAATGGTTATCCCATCCCTTGTATCCTCCCATTCTTCCCTCCCTCCCATTTTCCCCTTATTCCTCTCCCCTATGACTGTGATAGTTTGATATACAGGAGCCAAAATGAATGTCTGAAAAAAATTAGACAGTCTATGAGGAGTAGTTTTTCTCAACTTCACATAAACTAAGACATACTGGAAAGAGGGTCTTTCTGAAGAATTGCCTTCATCAGACTGACCTGTATGCAAATTTTTAGGCATTATCTTCATTACTAATTGGTGTAGGAGTGTCCAGTCCACTGTGTTTGTGGTACCAAGCTTGAACAGGTGAGCCTGAGCTTTATAAGAAAGGACGCTTAACAAAACAAAAGCTAACGAGTAAGTAGCTGTCACTCCTGGTCCCTGCTTCTGCTTCTTCCTGATGTCCTGCCTTGACTTCCCTCAATGATAGATTAGGATCCAGACTTGTAGGCCAAATGAACCCTTTGTTCTGAACTTGCTTTTGATTGTGGTGTTTATCACAGTAACAGACAAGCAAAGTAGGACACATCCTCTCTATTTATCTACTTGATGGGATCTAGAAACAAGAGAAATAAGCATCCTTCGATGCCCCCATCAATCCTGTTTCTCCACTTTCTGACCCAGAGTGAAGGCTCTTGATGAATGAGCTACTATTCAAAGAAGCAGAGAATTCATTCAGCTATTGTTCCAAGCCTGAGGCCCTGAGACACCTTTTCTTGTTCCAAAATCACCAGTAGTTTTAAGTAGGTCACTGAAGAACCGCATGGCCTTTCACAAATTATAAATAAGTATAATGCATATGTGAACACATCAGCCTTCCTTTTCATCATTTCTTCCACTTTCAAGTCACCTTCTCTTCACCTGAAAACCATTTATAAACATTAATCAAAGAAAACTCTACTTCTAGTAAACAGTGGTGAATACAGAGACTCATGGTGGCTCAAGGTACTGAGAAAAGGTATAGTGATGGATAGTCTTCTGCCAACTTAACACAAACTAAAGTCACTTTAGGGGATAGAACCCAAGTCAAGTACATGCCCCAAGAAAATAGGCCTGTAAGGCATTTACCTAATTAGTTA
This sequence comes from Acomys minous, assembly GCF_964271855.1. Classification (NCBI taxonomy): domain Eukaryota; kingdom Metazoa; phylum Chordata; class Mammalia; order Rodentia; family Muridae; genus Acomys; species Acomys minous. Next base: position 26,327,862 of record NC_140491.1, on the reverse strand, counting down.
TTGATGTGATTGGAAACAGCCAATAGTGGGTAGAGCCAGCCCTGGGATGGTGACCCTCGCTTCTATAAGAAAGCCAGCTTCACAAGCCATGAGAAGCAAAGCCAATTACTACTCCTTTAAGGCCTGTGCCTCAGTTGCTGCCCTGTTTGAGTTACGGTTCTGACTTCCCTTGATGATGAACAGTGAAATGGAAGTGTAAGCCAAATAAATTGTTTCGTCTGCAACTCATGGTGCTTCATCACAGCAATAGAAACCCTAAGACAGGTGCCCTGTGAGTAGTGAATAAGTAAAAAGAAGCCTTAAGAGATACATATCTTTGAATTCTAGTGACCAAACAGAAGAGATATTTAGATTAGCTCACAGGAGATGTTTGTTAGGGAAATATCTTACTGGGGTACCATTGCTCCTCTTCCTTGCTCTTACTGAAGCTGAGATGAACATAGCCAAGGCTCCAGTTTTCACTCTTTTTCTAATTTTCTATTCTCTTATCTTGAAGTCATTGGTAAGATCTGAAATGGATGAACTGGAAGTAAAAACATATCCTAAGCATATGGACACTTAAGTGCTTATTTAATATATGAATAAAATCACAAAATGACCAAAGTTTAAGACCTCTCTATTGCAAGGTCACCAACATTTTTACCTACAGGTTACAAACCACACATTTCATGTCAAGGGCACTAAGTATATCCTATCAACTTCCCTAATGCTGCAATGCAGCTAAGGCTCCTCAGAACTAGAGGGGATAATACCGAACCAGACTCTTAAGCCAACCTGTTTCTGAAAGCAAGTACAGGCCATCTTGGGTGCCATTTTCTGTTCAGTGTAAAAAATTAAGGTAAATTACAGTACACAAAGCCCAGGGGTGTTGCAGACATCATATAGACCAAATGCCTTACTTTGCAGAGAAAGTATGCAGATGTATGCAGAGAAGAAATGGCTTGTGTCTGGGTCAGGTCATGCTCACTAGATACTGAAATCTATCTTCTGACCTTGGATCTAGAGCTCTGTCCATCTAAGTAGTCACTTGTAAGCTGATGAGACCCTTAAGGAGGTGTAGTTGAATTCTGAGACTGTGTCAAATGTTAAGAGTAATCACAAGCCTTTCATTTTATAAATGCCATTGAGAAGTATCATGTTAGCAAGGTTTGCTTCTGAATGCAGAGCTTTCCTAGTATGAAGTTGACTTTTATCCTGGATGAATTGAAGAAATACCTAAGACTTTTAAGAAGTCTGTGCAAGTCTTTGTTAATTAAATGAATAATATCTTTTTTTAACCTTGAAATTACTTTATCTTGCCAAAGTTTTTACCCATAAAACCAATTCTGAAAAATCCAGTTTGGTTGTGTAGGTCAGATTCACTGAGAATTAGGTTGTTGAATGAGAAAAGATAATTCTATTCTCTTTAGCAAATAGAATTGATACTGTAAGTTTTAGAATTATGATGGCAAAATCTCACCTTTATTATTTTCTATTCACATTTCTTAAGCTCACAGCACATTTTACAAATTTTGGACACCTTTATGAAAAAAATATAAGAAAACAAGAAATTCTGTATGAATTTGGAATCACGTCATTTGTTCTTACTTTTGTATGAATATTATTATTAATTTGCCTAAAAATATAAATCTTACTATTTTATTACTTTATGTATATATCCATTAAATTTTGTAAATGAGTCAAAAATATATAATTCATCTATTTATCGGCATATAAGATGGATAGTGAAAATATTCACTGTTACTTTCTTCCTTTTTCCATTCTCCCACCAGTAGAAAAGCATTAAATATCACTAGTCACTAATGTATTTCAAGTGATTGTTAGAAATCTCAGTAAATCTTTGTATTCTATCTAATGGCCAGTTATTATAAACCTTAACATCTGTGCTGGTTAGTTTCTATGAATTTGTCACAAGCTGTGATCATCTGGGAAGAGGAAACCTTGACTAAGAAACTGCCACCATCAAATTGGCTTGTATGCAAGTCTGTGGAGGTATTTTCTTGATTAATGATTGGCGTGGGAGGGCACAACCTGCTCTGGGCTGTGCTACTCATAGGCAGCTAGTTTTGGATTGGATAAGAAAACAGGCTGAGCAAGTCATAGGGAGCAAAGAAGTAAGCAACATCTCTCTGTGGTCTCTTTCAGTTCCTAACACCGTGTTCCTGCCCCGCCTTCTCTCCATACAAGACTGTTAGCTGTAGGATTGAGTAAACCCTTTTGTTCTCAAGGTGCTTCTGGTCAATGTTGTGTCACGGCAAAAGGAAGTAAACTAAGACGGCATCTTCACATTGTTACACGCCTTTTGAACTTCTTCAAAATATATCCTGATTATCTTATTTAACTAAAAACTCCTTATCTATACAAATGTTCACCAGTAACATTTTATTATTAGATAAATTATTAAATAAAATGTTATTGGTGAACATTTGTATAGATTAATTGGTGCCATAAAAATGATGTTTCAATAAATAAGCTAATAATCTAACAATTTTATGTATATGAACAACATTCTTACAGTTATAGTTGATAGACTAAGTAAAGGAAAAATTTCTATAGTGTTGATTATAGTATATAAATGTTCCTTTAGTGAGCTGGACCAGCGATGCATCAATTTTTTTTATAGCTTTGTCAATATACCATGTTATCAGAAAGTTAGATGTTCTTATGAGCATAGTGTGTGAAAACAATGCCTTGGATTTGACATCCTAGAACAGAAATGATAGTGTCCTTTTGGTTAATGTCATTTTCTTTAGACACATGGAGAATTATGGGAGCAATCCAATAAAAGGTAAGACTTGACAGAATAACGAGCTTATTAGAGGTGCCTTTGTCGATAGTGGCTACTTTCTTTGCTCCATAATTTTCTAATCTCAGGTGCAGTTGGAAAATCATGCTTCTGGATGGAAAGAGAATTCCACTAAGAAAAAAAAATGGCGAACAACTCTGTTAAGGAAGAGGAGCATGTGGGATTTCTCACATTCATGTCATTTACACAGGCTTATACAAGGAGCTGTAAACCAGAAAAGAAAAAACAATCATGCAATTCATGGCCAGTGGTCTGTTTACGATACTTTTTAATTTCTTGAGTATCAAAAGAGGCTGAGTCTAAAGCTCCAAAAATGATAATCATAGCCACTGCAGGTTGATGACATCAAGGACATAGCCTGCTTAGCATGAGTGCAGAAAAATTGTCTGCCTTGCAGGGCTACCTAAGTTTGTGCTCATCAGGGAGGTAACACTCCCTTCAAGGCTCAGGAGACATCTTGGAAGAGGGTAGAGAAAAAGTGTCAGAGCCAAAGATGGGCAGATGTACAGCAAAGATGTGTTTCTGAGCATGAAATAGCCATTACATCAATGAACTTAACTGCAACTGTGGTTATCTGCACATGACTGGGTAGACTAGGGACCCACAGGAAGATGTGCTGAGATGGGAAAGGGGGAATGAGAGATAGGATAGAGGTGAAAATAACTAAAATTTGTTATGTTACAGATGTATGACTCTTAAATAATATTTGTTTGTTTGTTTTTAAGAAAACCCCTCTGATTTAAACTCCTCACCATCTTTTAGGGTTAAAGAGACGGAAACTTGCCATGGTCTGCCAACATCCTCCCAAAATTCAAATATGAGGAACAAACATGATTCACACTTGAAAGCAATTTGACCACATCCCAGAACACTCTCTGCTTAGATTGAGATTATTGATACCTCATTCTACCTACTTAGTGGGAGAAATGACCCGTCACAGAATTCTGATATTTATAACTAGCAGATATAGATAGGTTTTCTCCAAAACTATTGGATGAACAAAGATAGAGGAAAAAGTAAATGAAAAATAAACAGATACTGGAAAGACGTCTACCTAGGGTGGAATTAATGCAAAAAGTAATCAAAATTACTAGGTTTATTATGATAAATAGGGGAAGGTATAGATAAAACGGCAAAGTACTTTACAGAGATAAATAGTATGTACATATAACCAAAGTGGATGACTGAGAATAGGAAAGAAAAATAAGTAAACATATATAGAGCTAGAATTATGAACACACTGGGTAATTTTGCAGAAGGCAGGCCTGGAGAGATGGTAACATCAAGAACATAGACGAAAGAATGTACTTGCTCTGTGGCACAAAAGGAAAGGGATGAGGAAAAAGCCAAAGTGCCAGAAGTCCATAGATGCTTCCAAATGTTTTCCCATATGCCAGGAGTAGGTAGGAGAAAATAAATCAGAAACAATATCTAAGGGAATATTGACCTAGAAAATAAAACTGAAGCAGAGTTTTAACATAGATATAAAAAGCATAAAATATATTGCTATTATAGAGAAAGTATAACTTAACAAAGTTAAATGCATCACAATTTTATTCAACGATAAAGGGAAATGTTAGGAACATGTATGTGCATTTTTGCTTGTTCCAATTTTGTTCTTTTGAGACAGGAAGTCATCACATAACTTAGGATAAACTTGTATTCACTAGAATCCTGTTTCAGTCTCCCAAGCACTGGGATTTGCAGTAAAAATCACGTGGCCAGCTCTGTGCATGCTTTATTAGCGCATATAGCTATAGCATATAATAGCAGTGAGCTGCAGATTCATGCTATCCTCATTAAAACACAAATCCTTCTAACAGAACTGAGAGGAAAGCAATACTAGTTTTATTTGAAATCACAGAAGAAAAAGGCTAGAAGTATCTGACATATCAGATTTCAAATTATCTTACAGAGCCACAGTAACAAAAACAATATCAGTCATACTGAAACAGATATTTAAACCAGGAAAGCAGAGTGGAGATCAGATAAATAAGCCCACCAGCTACAATAATACGATCGTTGATAATGGGGCCATCGGCATGTCTTGGGGAAACCAGCTTCTTCTAGTGCCACTGAGAAGGTTCAGCATCCACACACACACTTGCTGCCAACACTGTCGAGCACGGCTTTTAGTTTGTCTCATTAGTTTCTCTGAATTCTGATTTAACATAGAACCATCAAACTGTTCAATGTCTATAATCTCCTTGACTCCAAGACAACATTCTGTCACACCGAGTCCTAGAGTCCACTGGCATGGATCCTATTGCAAAGCAAAATAATGATTAGGCTCATCATCAAGCACACATGTGTGGCATCTGGATGGAGCTATGACTTCTCTACAGACAGGCAGGTAGATCATCTCTTTGTTACGGGTTCAGTCCTGACAGATTTCTGTAAAAACAGGTACCCAGAAGCAAGACTCTCCCAGACCCATCTGAGCCTTTATTCTGAGATTTTCGTTTTCTTATAGTTTACTCTCCAGGCGTTATTTTTTTCTTATGTCTACTTGTGGATTCCAAGTCTCATCCTTCACTAGGCCTTGGAGAACCACAGTGATGCTTAAATCATCCGCAGAAACCACAGCATTTAAGTTTATCCTGGTTGCTCGCCCTTCATTGCTTTTCCATTTCTTTCTTACAAAGAACATTCATTTCGAAACATTTCTCCCAGTTCCTTCTGAAATCTTAGAATTTGGACTCTCAAGTATATTTACATTTAAATGGAGTTCTGGGGCCTTGTGGCATTTGGAAAAAGCTTCTGAGATTTTTAATGAACTTCTAACAGATTCTTGAGTGGAAGCTTTTCCTGAGGGTAGGTCTGTATTGGACAAGAACCGTAGTAAGTGAGGAACTTCGTCCTCATGAACACGAAAAGAAAGTGGAATTTTAACTATCTGCATTGTTCTTGAGTCCTTACTTTCAAACTAAAACATTCACCCATACTCCCCCCGCCCCCACCACCAGGCCACCTGATCTGTCAAGCTCATCTTTCACAAGAGGTTCACCAGGCTGTCTTTCCCTCATCATTTTGAGCATGGTCCTTCCTTTTCCTCCAACCTACAGCATCCTTCTTCCAGCCTTCTTCAGTTGCCTTTCAGATTGATGTCTGTGCACTCATGAAATGTTTTTTTACCTTGGCAATTATTTGCTTTTTTAAAATTTTGTTTTCTCTCTCTCTCTCTCTCTCTCTCTCTCTCTCTCTCTCTCTCTCTCTCTCTCTCTCTCTCTTTTCCTTCCCCCCTAAAATAACCTAAGAAGGCATGATGTGCTATTTCAACACAGCTCATCACCACCTCAAACACCTCTTACAGCTTTGAGATAAAATAGCCAGTCTTCTTTAGTTACTTTGAAACATTGTTGGCTACAATCCCACTTCATACAGTAGCACACAAGAATGTGTTGTGTTTTTTTTCCCCTCAGCTTTTAAATGTTAGTTTTTCAGACAGGTCTCATATAGTCTCATATAGGCTAGACTAGCCTTGAACTCTCTATGAGGTGGAGGATGATCTTGAACTCCTCATCTTCCTGCCTCTATCTCTCAATAGCTGAGGCAACAGGTATGCATCATCATAACAATGACCTCAAGACTGCCACCTTTTAACTAGGACTAGCTTTGTAACTCTTAATCTCTTGTCCCATACCCCACATACTATTAAAGTCTAATTTTTTTTTTTTATGTTGTGGGATGATTTAGAGGAAATTATATGACTAGGTCTTAAAACTCCCTAGGTTGTTGGAGTTTCACATGAATCTTCAGAATCTATATTAACAAATTTTGGTAAGATGAGACCTGTGGTTGGTTTGCTATGAGTTCCATGTAATTAGAAGCCTGATTATGAAGTTCGTATTCTCAGGACAAAATCAATCAGTATGCTTCGCTAGCTCTGGAAATTAGGGTGAGTGACATTATGTCTCTGTGTCCTAGAATTCTCATTTGAGTTACAGTTTTAATAAGAAGGCATGTATAAAAAGGACATTGAGAGGGTTAATTGAGAAAGTGCAAAAGCTGTAGACAATACCTGGCAAGCACCAACAGCCCTGAGAAAGTTAATTATTTCCACTAACAACTATTTCTGTTCCTGCTCCATACTAATCTGTGTTATTTGAGAAAAAGAAAAAGAAACAGACTTGCATGTGTTCACATGCACTCTCTTCTTTCCCCAAACACTCTGTTGTAACTCACTGACAGGCATCAGAGGCTCACGAGGCCGAGAGGTAGGCAACCTACATTAGAAGATTTTAATATTTAATATACACAAAACAATTGAATAGACCTAAGAGGTAAGCTCTGTCCTGTTAATGGCCCCGTATTAGTTATCAAACAAAACTGCTACTGAGCAAGAAAGCAAAATTTAACTTCCAAATAAAAATTGCTTTCATGTACTTCCCAGTTCACAACTTTTAAGAAAACTGAACAAGATGCCTCAAATATGGCATACTTTTCGCTGCTTTGTATTTTTCAATGAAGACCATGATAAGGGACATGTTATAGACATATGACATTTATTTTTCTAGTTTAAATGAAAGAACTATGAAATACTGTTGCTTGATTGGGCATACTCAGCTGTTGAAAGCTAACACTTTGATCTTGAACTCAGTCTTACCAGGACACCATATCTCAAATTGATGGATGGTTTCTTCTGGCATCATATTTTCATTATATTTGTTCTTCTGCTGCATGTGCCAAACCACTACTAAATCACAGATACTAAATGTTGAATAAAGTAGACCATCCATGAATTAGAAATGAGTCTTTTCACATTTTTATTCACTCATTTTTATCTCCTGCTACATTTTCCATTATTCATCTGATTCTCAAAATCTCCCGATATATCTTTCTCTTTGACCTTTATTTAGTCACATTTTATAAGAGGCAGCCTATGGGCGAAGGGCTGTGAGGTCACTGTAGACAGACTTGATTGTGGCCTCAGATTGGTTTTTACCGTGTTTTGTAACTTTTTGTAACTTCAGGGACAGTTTTTTTTTCACATTCCAATAAACAAGATATATTACTCATTATGTAAAAGCCTTTGACTGTATCTCTGATTTGTGATTGTTCACCTAGAATTTCAGCCTTCTGTACTCTAAAAATGGAGACCTTTTGCAATTTCTTCATCACCGTGTTTCCCACCTAACAGTGTTTCTAACATGAATGAAATAATCTGTGTTAAGTATTAGAGAAAAGCTCACTTTCTTTGTTTATTATTTCTTTACTCTTCTTATTGCTCTCCCATCTTGTTTTTAGTCTTCTAGCTATTCCAAATTCCTGTCTGGAGGCTGGAGATACTGTCCAGTGGTTAAGTAGGCTTGCTGCTCTTGCAGAGAACCCTGGTTCAGTTCTGAGACCCCACAGAAGTCGGCTGACAGCTGCTGTGACTCCAGCTTCAGGAGATCCAAGACTCTTTTCTGGGCTCTTCAGATACTGACACAAATGTGTGCATACACACAGAGACAGAAATATGCACATAACTAATAAAAATAACCTCAAGTCCATTCTTATTCTCTCATGATTTTTAAGCCTCATTTTAATGCATTAATAAAGTGTTTTATAAACTTATTATATAAATGCGTAGCTACAACATGTCAGAAATTAGGATGCTTGAGGGTTTTTTTAAATACCCATAGAGTAAAATTCCTATCCTGTATTATATGGAAACTAGCTGATAAATTTAAGGAGGGTTTTGAGAGATGGAGATAAAATATTCTAATTTAGTTGTTGGAAGATGCTGTTTTTAGTCTGATAGATAAGCTCAGAGACAGACAGAAACATTTTCAAAACGCTACTCCCATTCATCACTCAGATAAGTTCTCCTTTTACTTCCGGGAGACAGGAATACGCATGCTGTTTGAGTAGAATACCGTGGTGCTACTGACAGATCCATGTATGCATCCTGGAGCAGAATGACAGTAGTGTTCACCGGAAGCATGGCACTGAATAAAGAAGCTGTGGGCATCACTTTTGTGAAGATCATTTTCTGATTAAAAAAAAAAAAAAAGAAGGAGCTTGAACACTAATTAGAAACTGGGTATGTGCACATGAAAGGCAAAATTGGAATGTACCACAACAGTATATAAGAAAGAAATTTTGCTCTTGAAAAATCAAAAGAAGTGTTTCCTAGGCAGTGATTGAAAGCAGAAAACTGAGAAGAAACACAAGAGACAGATACAACAGTCCGTCATGAGTTTCATGGGTTATGCAGAAACTCGCCAAAGCCCATGACATACTTACAGAAATAAAATTGGAGCAAAGAGATCCAGTGAATGAGTAAACGACTTAGATGAGGAGGGAGAACAAGAAGAACACGGAACTAGACTAGTTGTGTTGGTACACACACACTGTTAGAATTCCAGGACTCAGGAAGCACAGAAGTAGCACTAGTGAGTTCTAGCTCAGCCATGGCTGAAACCAATGTGGCGCTCTCTCAAAAAGTTGGGAAGAGCTCTACCTCAGGACTCAGCTATACCGTTCCTGGGCATACACCCAAAAGATGCTCCACCATACAGCAAGGACCCATGTTCATGGCATCTTTATTCATAATAACCAGAAACTGGAAGCAACCTAGATGTCCCTCAGCCAAAGAATGGATAAAGAATTTGAAGGCAGGGTTTCATGAGAGTGATTTATTGTGACTACAACTGATGACACACAATGGGGTTGGTGACACATCTCACTGTGGATTCTGCCATATTTATGCAGTATGCAGTGTGGTGTATGTAGTAAGGGACAAATCTATTCTTATAATGCAGGGCTTACACCAAGGGAAACCCAGTAATGTCTCAGCTGTTCTGTATACTGATAAGTACTTTCAGCTAGTACTTAATCTCAGAGTTGTGAACTGAGGGTCATGAGTATAATAATATTACCCAGCTAATTAGCCTGCTAAACAAAAGAAATATAGCCCAGATATATATATACATATATATATACATATATATACACATACATATATATATATAATCTAATAATGATGATGATGTTATTATGAATAAAAAATTAGAATTCAAATCTACCTGCCTGATGTTATAAACAAATAACCATGCAGCTATGTTTTTCTTAACCTGAAAGGCTGGCAGAGCTTGAAGATGACTACCATGCTCTTGAGACATAGGCATGTAGAGAGGTACACAAACCCTTATACTCTCGAACATATAAAGTGCTGTCTCACCTGTAGAACTCATCTGCCATGGCCACTCAAGTCACAAAGTTCATATCTGTGGATGCAGGGAGACTGAGAGCCAGCGAACATAGCATCAGATGTTTGAAATTCCCCACACACAACTGCTGCAGATAAGAAGCCACCTGAGTGCCTACTAGTGAGACAGTGATTTATAAAGTTGCTATAAAATCCTGCAGAGGATTTCATTATAGGCATTAACATTAGGCAGACTTTGTTCAAATGACAATGCAGAATAATATATTTGAATATGTGATTTTATATTTTGAGACTATCTTAGGAAGAATAAAATGTGTAATAAACTTGTCACTGTTAACTATTTTCATATGACTCTTTTGAATATTTAATTGCATGCATATAGTAATTAAATAACTAAAGACCTGTTCAGCCTAAAAAAGTTGCCCTCATTGCCAACTTTATGTTCCCAATAGGTTTTTTCCTCTTCCACTATTATTTTTTCTTTCATTTCTTCCTTCTCATTTTCCATGTTCCATCTTGTCTTTTTACGTTTCCCTCACTTCTTTTTTCTTTCTTCTTCTTTTCCCTTGTACTATCATCCTGTATCTCCTTTAACTTATTTCTACATGTGCAAATCACTTTTTATGAGGTGTTGCCAAGCCTTCATTCCAGTTGCCATGATTTTAAGACAATTTTTTTTTGGCAGTTCTGCTGTGACCTGAGATACTTAGCCTTTGAAGCTTTGCCTACCCACCTAGAATGCTGCAGCTGCTTTGTCCTCTGGGCCAAGGCATATGCCTGGAACATCCTCTTTCTCTTGTCTTTTTTGAACATTGTGTCATCTCTCCTTTGAGCCAGGTGAGATATTATGATGATATGATTGATTATCAAGTTGAGACAGGGTAGACTTAACAATGATCGATCACACCTGTCATGCTGATGGGACCTGGAGACAGGAGTTTGGTCATGGCTTTGAGGATGTTTCCACATGGGTTTAACTGCCTTGGAAAGTCTCACTCTAAATGTAAGAGGTAGCATTCTGTGCACTGAAGTTCCAGATAAAAGTCAAGGGTAGAGCAAGTGCAATACCAATGTTCGTTTTTCTCTGCTTTCTGAGCCCAGGCGGTGTGACCAGCTCCCGCAGCCCTGCAATGATGCCTTCAAGGACACGATGGGCTATATAATCTCAGCATATGACCCACAATTAACTCTGTTTTCAGTTTCTCTAAAGAGATATTTTGTCACAGTATATGACAAAATGATCTACTGTGCTTACCGTGCTCCATGCATAGCTATATCGTAAGGCAATAGAGAGCAAGATGGACCCAAATGAAGGCACTATATAAGAGTATTCACAGGAAGGGGGGCTAGACAGTTGGGACTCAACACAATTCTCTAAATGTGACCAGGGTAAAATCCACTGTGTAGTGGTGTAGTGGGGAAATACAAAGAAGCAAATACTAGCTTACTTATATGGCAGCTATAGAGTGAAGAAAATTATTGACTTCATTATTTATGGAAAAATAAGTGTAGAGAGATAAAAATGGACTATCAGATGAAGAATCTAGCAAAATTAAAAGCCTAAATATTCAGGTTGTAAAGGTAAGTTTGGCTAAAATATCAAGCATTTAATATGCCTGAAATAGAGTGTTTGTGGCTGAGGAAAGGGATTGGAGAGAGCGGTGATAATAATGTGAAGGCAGTAACTTGAAATTGGACCCAAATACATATTTGACCCATGTAATGTGGATTTTGGTAATTAATATTATGTTTTAATTTGACCTAAAATGGCTAGATATCAGTTTAAACTTTTTTTTATACTTGTGTCTAGTGCAGATACTCCTGGAAGTGTTAATACACTTGGATTGGTAGACAAAGTCCTGTCCAATCATTTGAGTACCTAATAGAATAAAAGACAAAAGTCACTTGACAGCAGGAGAAAAGCATCAGATTTTGGCTCACACTTGTGGCTCTCAATTTTCAGGTGTACAGTGAAATTTACAGCCTGTGCACTCTGGCTCTGGGGCCTCTAAGCTATAACCCCAACCTTCCTGAGACTCTAGTTGGCAGACTTCAGATAGTGTGGCCTCTAAGTCTTCCTAATTATTGTCTGAGTCAATATATCACAAAAACCCTTAAAGGAAATAAAATAATTATAGTCAGTAAGTAAATACATATATATGTATATACATATATGCATGTATATCTTCACAGATACATACACACATAATCACAATTGGCTTAGTGTCCAATGAGATCCATGGTGTAAATGTAAAACTAAATACTTAGGATTTTTTTTTATCCTCTATATTAAATAAATGGAGCCATTAATGTCTTCACTTTGTAATTTAGTTAAGAATTTGGAATTCTACATTGTAAGCCAAAATATTAAACCACCCTCATTCATAATTTCACAGTATTAAGAGAATATGCATTTGGGGCAAAGTCAGTGGAAAATAAAAGCTCACCTAGACTCACTGGAAGGTCATGGATGAGTGAGGACTGTGGTACAGAACACAAAATAGGAAACCTTTGCTTTTCCATGTGTAACACCTGTGCACAACTGAAGGTACCGCCCTGAAGAGAAGACACCCAGTAATCTATGAAGGGGACCAGGCTTAAAAATAACAAGCTGTAGTAAAATGTATATTAAAAAAACCAAAATAATAAAAAAGGAGAATTACACATTGCTCCTGTAGTCACAGCTCAAGTGACTCCCTGAGTTCAATGAATTGTCACACGGAAGATGGACTGTGCGCACACTTTCCTTTTCACCTAGAGGCTATTGAGGAGATCATGTGTGGGACAGAATGAGGGATCCAAGAATGGAAATCCCAAGCCTGTTGCTCTTCAGCCTTGGTGTTTACCATTCTAAGAAATCTTGTATCTTCATTTTAGAAAAATCTCCAGGCTCCAGAGGAATTTCCAGTTTCCCCTCTATATCTGATGGAGGATTGAAATGTTAACCAAGACATGAACAGTTTTGGATTTCAAATTGAGTCACAAAACTAAAATTGATGCTTTGCCTAACCAGACCATCTTTTGTTTGATTTTTAGGTTCATTTTTATTAATCTAAAATTTATGGAATATCATATGTAACCTATATTTTAAAACAACCTTTATTTGTCTTTTACTCATAAAAAATGTAACTTTAGTCTCACAATGCTACAATTAATGCACCTTTGAAGTGTACATTCACTTGATTAGTTTACTGATAAGAAAACCAAATACTGGGTCTTCTAAACCTAACTGTTCCATAAGGAGAACTGGGTCCCACTACTAGCCTCCCAGTTTGTAATTGACAAAACCTTTGATTAACTACTCCACCTTTCATATTTCCATTGTTTTATATCACACATCTGCATGTGCCTAATTATAATTTGTAGGTATTTGTGATATAAATATATACATATCACACGTCACTAGACCAAGGCTTGAACTAGAGCTTGAAGGGTTGCATCTACCAATCCTTGCTTTTAAGTATTCTCGTGTCCTCATGAAATATTTTAAAAGGCTTAACTTTTAGAATAGATAGTATTTTCTTCAATGTTGCTAAATGAAAATGAGCTAAACATTTTGAATGTAAATTTTACATATGGCTTTCCTGGTTGTTTCATAACTGTTCCTACTGTATGCAGTTCTTTATAAATAAATAAAGCAAGTATGCATTTGGAAAAAATTAAGCTTAGTGAAAAGAGCCTCTCATTTTGATTAGAAAGCAAAGTTTCCTTATAGATAGTTCCTAAAAATCATGCTGATATATACAGATATAAAAATGAGTCATGAATAACTGTTCTTATCTTTTTAAGAGCATATTTGCCTGGAATCTGAATCCTTCAAAGAGTTAATAGTTATTTTACAAGTGAAAAAATACATTGAACATTGTCATAGAGATTGCTAAGCCTGAAGACACTGCAAGTGTATATAAGAAAATCCATTTTGTTTACTTCTGACTGCTTGTAAACCATAGATACACAGGATACAACTGGGTCTGTCATTCAAACACACAGAGGACATGATTGACTAGATTTCCACGGACTTCCATGATTTAAAATGTAACTATGGAAATGTAAAAGCTAGATTTTTAAAAGGCAGATTTAAAAGAAATACACCTATGTCAAATTTACTCAAATGTTTTTGTTTCATTTCTGAAGCGGACAATAAAAAACTAGTCAGAATAAAAACAGTTCACTGCACCTACGGAGATAGAAGAGGATGTCAGGTAGCCCAGTGCTGAGTTAAAGATTGTTGTGAGCAGTCCTGTGGGTGACTCAGTCCAGATCCTCTGCAAGGGTGGTAAGTGCTCTTACCTGCTCTCCAGACCTCATTCACGAAACTTTATAAATCTAGAATCTAAGATTCCTGTGAATGAAATGCAAAATTTCATGAGTTCGTGAAATTATCTGTAGGATCATTCAGTAGTGCAGACTCATGAGGAAGACTGTTTTAGCTAAGTGGTTTAAATAACTCTTATGGTAGTTAACTTATGTCACTGTAATAAAATACCTCAGACAACGACATAGGAGGAAAATTGTATGTTGGTTTATAGTTTCAGAAGTTTTAGCCTATTTGCTTCCTAGCTTATATAGGGTAAAGAAGAACACTGTGTCAGGAAATATGTAGTGAACTTGTATGGCTTGCCTCATGGAAGATAGAAAACAAATCAGGAGCCAACACAAGACAAACACTACTGGCTGCCTAGACCTGCAATCCCAACTAATATCTCAGGATGCTGGGAAAGGCAGGAGGATTCATATGTAATGTCACCCTGAGCAACTTTAAAAGAGATAAAGACTTGAATAGACATTTCTCTTAAAAGGATATAAAAAAGACCCCATGGATACATGAAAACTCCTTCGTCTTGTTTTGTTTAAGAGACAGAATCTATTGTAATGAAGACTAGACTTAAACTGGATGTGTAAGTGAGGCTGATTTTGAACTCTTGATCCTCATGACCCCACCTCCAAAGTGCTGAGATTACAGGAGTGTGTCACTACACATGGATTGGTGAAAAAAAGTCCTAGATCATTAATCTTGAGGGAAATGTCACTCTAACCCATAGTGATCAGCTTGGCTATTCTCACAAAAAGATGTCAATAGTTATCAGGAGAATTTGGAAAACTTGGGAGCCTTGAACACTGTTAGTGGGAATTCAACATGGCAAAACTGTATTCCTCAAAAACTTAAAAGGAGAATTAGCTTATGTTACAGAAACCCCTCCTATGAAAATGAGTCTAAAATAATTGAAAGCATAATCTCCAAGAGGTATTTGCACTGGTTTGTTCATGGTCATGATGTGGTAGTAACCCGTGTGTTCATTAGCAGATTAATGGATAAATACACACACAAACACACACACACACACACACACACACACACACACACACACACAAGCATGCCTGCACACATGCACATACATGTACATGCACACACACACAGTTTACCTTTTCAAATGAACATGATTGTGCCACTCATGACACATATCACCTATGGATTAACTGAGGACATGATGTATGTAAAATAAAGCAGTCACAGAAAGACAAACACTATATGATCTATTTACATGAGCAATGAAAATAGCAAAATTCATACAATTAAAAAATACAGTGAGGCCAGACATAAAAAATGAAGGATCTCAACCAATGGGCCGAGAGTGAGAGTTGGACAAGATGAATGAGCTCTTCCCAAACTGCTGCCCAGCAGCAAGCTGATAGTCAGTGAAATGGATTTGCTGAGTGCCAACCTCATGAAGGGATGAAATTTGATTCAGACCTTAAATTCAGAATGTCACAAGTGAGCAAACTCTAGCAATCCCTGTGTGGTAGGGTGTGTGTGTGTGTGTGTGTGTGTGTGTGTGTGTGTGTGTGTGTGTGTGTGTGTAGACTGCAGTAGAGACTCCAAAGCTTATGCAAAGCCAACAATTCTAACTCTATTTCTGGATCTAGTGTGCTAGTTATAGAAAAATAATAAAATGAAGGAGGAAGAGGAGGCAAGATGACATAAAAGAAAGGGGATGACGCAGCTTTGTTATTGCAGAGAAAAGTACAGTGGGATCAGGTTAGAGAGGGACTATCTATGTCCTCTCAAAGGTATTTCCGTCTTTTTTTCTAGCATGGGTCAGTCATAAAACATGGTTTCTTTCTCCCAAAGCACCATTGACAGAAGACATTAATATACAGGAGAATTTTATAAGAGATTTGGAAGCACTGGCAGGTACATGGTACAATAAAATAATAAAATAAAATAAAATAAAATAAAAAGGCATTACATCTCGCCCTATAATGAGCATATAATTCTACATAGTCCTGCTGCTCAACAGAGAGAGACTACATTGCACTGAGGGGGGGGAGGTGGTTCTCTATATTTGCTTTAAAAATTGGTTCCTGAAACTTTCACCCTCGTCTATGTCTCTGTCATTGTTCTTTCTTCCTTTGTGAGTAACTCTAATCATCCAGGGTTCTCTACAGCAATGACAGACTGGTTTAATTATCTCTGCATCACTCCCGTACATCAAAGTAGTCTTCAGCATACCTATTAATGTAATGTAATGTAAATCTTCTGTAAATTTTTTTTTTTGCTTCAGGACGGGGTTTTTGCAATTAGGTATAAATTCCATGATTTTGTTTCCTATTGTATTTTTCTCATGGGCCTTGCTGCTTTCCTTTCAGTTTACTGTCTAGTTTCCTTTGTGTCTGTACGTGTGCATGTGCATGCATGTGTGCATGAATGCATGTGTGTGTGCATGTGCGTGTGCGTGTGCGTGTGCGTGTGCGTGTGCGTGTGCGTGTGTGTGTGTGTGTGTGTATGGTGCATCTATGTGTGCTCAAGCACACAGTCACAAAGATGGAGAAAACAGAAGTCAGCATCAGCGTCTTGCTCAGGCATTCTACATTTTATTTGATTTGATTGATAGGATCTTTCACTAAGCCTTGACCTTTATGATCAAATAGGTTGGCAGGCCCAGGCATCCTCCTATCTCTGCTCCCCAGTGCTGTGTTAACAGACATGTGCCCTTTCACCCTAGGGATCCTAACTCAGGTCCTTATGCCCTCACAGTAAGCACTGTACTCATTCAGTTATCTCCCCAGCCTCCACCATCTTTTTCCTAGAAACATGAACAAATGTGTTTCCTGGGAAAATGGAATTTGTCCCTTGACAATCAAGGTTGAATTGTCTTTGTATTTCTTACTGTTCTAACCACATGGCCTATTAGTGAAGCCTGTGACTGAAGCTATGAACTAAATGTTCATCAAGTAATTATATAAAGACAATTTATAAAAGTCAGACAACTTCTTTGTGAACTGAAATACTACCAAGCCAATGGTAACCAGCTGTCAATTATGCCCTTTAATATGCCTCATTGAGACAAGGCTATTCCTTGGCTTTATGGTGTTTTGGGAAAAGCTGAAAGTACATTCTGGTTTATAGACTCTATGTATAATATATGTATAGATCAGTCATTATTCATTTGTATCTCTGGCCACTAGCTAAGTTCACCCCAGACATAACTATGTTTTTTCCAAGTTAGAATTAATAAGCCAACTGAATATAGAGCATAGAAAACTGGCATTTCTTGGTTACTTGACTCAGAGGCTATATGACTTTGGACAAGTTCATAAAGAATGACCAGGTTTTATATCCATCTCTCTAAGATGAGTTTAATCTCTGACCACATTGAAGGCTGTACATGAGACTCTAACTTGGAAGTACAGTAAAGAGACTGTGTATTCTTATGCTATACAGGGTAACATCATGACTTTATGCAATGAAATTCAGTCTTTCCTCCATTGTTTAAAGCTTTACTGGGTTCTTACTGAGATCTTCAATATCTACCCTCTCTCATCCAAAGAAAATGCTTTACACAGAAGGAAGAGCCAGGGCAGCTGTCATTCATAAGCTATATATAAAACAGTGGAAGAAGTAGCCAGCCCCACTAACTGTCAATCTCCATGTCAATAAAGTGCTTCTACTTATAGGCATACATACCATCCGGTGATATTTCTTAAATTATACTAGTGAGTTATAGAAACTGAGCAAAAGACAAAAGTAAGCCTTATGTTTCCTGATAGCATTCTTTAGATCCTGGCAAAACCTCAGATACACAAGCAAAGCTAAGTTCACTGTTGTTTCACAAACCTCCATTATGCTCTCATTTGCTGCAAATAGTCTCAACTTCTAAAGTAGAAACATTCATGATGTTTTTCACTTTCCCTTCTATTTTGCATCCTGTCATTCACTGAGCCCTGTTGATTCCACTGACTAAATCTTCCCACTCTCAGCTGCTACTCTTTTCCGTTTAGATTTTCAAATTTTGTTTTGTGGATGATTGCATCAGCTTCCTTCAGTGCTTTCCAAATTCATTTTCTTTTCGATGTGTTATTTCACTTATCACTTAGTTACCAGTATGAGTATTTATTTCCGTTTTAAGTTTGGCTAAGCACATCTTAGTTAGCAAAGTTTCTAGTTCTGCCACTTGTTATTTCTGTGAACCTTGTAGGTGGTTCCCCAGCTCCTTAGTATTCTCATGGGGTGGCTGTGAGGATCTCGAACTTCTGAAGGACTAGTGAGTGGTCCCAGTGGACAACCTGTGAGGCATCACACCATGTTCATGGAAGCATCTTAACAAAATGACTAAAAACATCAAAGAAATGGTTGCAGAGTCACTACAGGGGCGTCAGTAGACTCAGCTCAGAGATGACAGCCCCAGAGCCCCACTGGCCTGATGCAACCTCAGCAGATTGCATTTCAGGGTTATAATCATTCACCCATGTGTCTTCACTTTTTTTTTTATTAGAAAGGCTAGCACTTAACCACAGCTTGGAAGGTTTTTAACCAACCTACTTCATCTGTAACATGCATACAGTAAAAAGGTTTACTCTGTAGCATCAAACGATCAAATGAAAAGTGGATGTAAAAGGTCACAATTGATTGTATCTTCTGATGCCATGAAAGCATTTTCTGCTGTTATCATTACTAACGTGTGGCTTAATCAACACACATTTTAGATAAATCAGTTTTAAATGTCCATGTTTCTTTTTGCAAAATAATTTTATTAAAGTGTGGGAAGTAATGTTTATCCATCATAGTCTAGCTAGGATGATTCTTCCAGTTAACTCTCTTCCTTCCTCTTTGGTTCTGTGCAGTCTCTATCCTTTTTTTTATCAAAACTCATCTTTTATGAGTTTGTCTCTCCAGAGGCTCAGTCCCTCAAAGTCTTGTGCATCTGCCCTATTTTTCAAGTCTGCAGTGCTTTGCACAGTATCCAGCACATTCCAGCATCAATAGCCTATCTTTATTTATTTAGTGATAGGTTATGTGTGTTTATTCATCATCTGATTTGGCAGCAATGCAGGGAAGCAGCCTATGCTATTACTCGTGTTGTGATGTCTGAAATTCCTCTGCACGTGATTAGAATTTGTAACAGCTGCAACTTTTAACATTTTTTTTCTTCAGCATATAGACTACAGTTTGTGAAATCTAAGTTAAACAACTACCCTTGGTTTTAGTGGGAAAGCACCACTGCTGGAAAATAGATGTTGTCCCGTAAATCACTTTGTCCTTCCACAAGTTCCTTCAGCTTGAACAGCCTATAACTCTAAACCAAAGTCCAGCAGGAGCTACTAAAAAAAAATCAACATTACTGTCAGTTTCATATTTTTATCTCATTCCTTCAACAAGTAATTTAGGGGAGAAAGCCTTCCAGAGACAAGACGGATGTGTTAGAGTTCCTTAAGTCTGTCCAAAGTTTTGTGCTGTATTTAGGTATTGTTCCTTGTTTTTCTGTGTATTCACAGACCATCTGACACAAGCACTATGAAAGGACAGTGATAATTGTAAGGCTTTCAATTTTTGTCTATTCATTAAACGAATAGTTACTGAGATCACAGCACTAGGTAGCTTACAAATGTAAGAGAACAGATAAGTACCTGTCACACATTTTCTCCCATTGTATTTTTTTTTCTGTCACTGGATTGTGAGTGTCTTTAGTTGTGTAGAGCTGTTTAGTTCTATGAGGTCCTACTTGCCAACTTTTGCCCTTGCTTCCTGAGAAAATGGAGTCCTATTCAGAAAGTCTTTTCCTATACCAAAATCTTATAGACTATTACCTGTGTTTTCTCCAAGCTGTTTTTAGGTTTCAAACTCTCATCTTTAATGTGCTTGGAGCTAACTTATGTGCAGGGTGATGGGTAA
Organism: Acomys minous; assembly: GCF_964271855.1. Lineage (NCBI taxonomy): Eukaryota > Metazoa > Chordata > Mammalia > Rodentia > Muridae > Acomys > Acomys minous. The sequence goes on along the minus strand of NC_140491.1, from coordinate 26,307,729 downwards.
AGTAAACAATCAAGTGAAAGAAGAAGAAACACACAGAATGGGAGATAGTCGTCAGCTATATATCTGACAGGAGTTAATATCCAGAATATACAAAGAATTCAGAAAAAAAAACTCAAGGAAACCAAAGACTCAATTTAATATAGGGTGGAGGGGCTAGAAATCAAAGCAGAATGTTCTCAATAGAAGAAATAAAAATGACTAAAAATTACCTCAAAAAGTGTTGGTAGGAATGCAAATTGTTGCAGCCACTCTGGAAATCAGCAGGGAGAATCCTCAGAAATTAAAAATAAATCCACCATATGATCCAGCTATACTAACTTGTTGGCATATTCCCAAGTGATTCCACCTTCTACTCCCACAGCCACTCAGCTACGTGCATTGCCTTCCTATTCACAATAGGAAGAAAATGAAAAAAACCTGAATATCCTTCAGTAGACAAATGGATAATGGAAGTGTGGAGCATATACACACTATGAAATACTATCCAGCTGCAAAGGAAAATGAGATCATGAAATCTGAAGATAAATAGGTGAAATTGTAAAAGATCATATTGAGTGAGGTAACCCAGACCCACAAAGACAAAATGGTAGCTGTTCTCTCTCAATCTGAAGTTTCTAGCCCCACTTACTCAGATGTGCATACATAAACTGGAGTCGTTACAGAAACGAGGAAAGAAAAAAGGAACTACTAGACAGGCAGGGGTTGAGAGAAAGATAGCAAAAGCAGAATACAGGTGATATAAAGCAGAAAACAAAAGCAGGGAGGGTTCAAATTGGGGTTGGGAGGAGAGAAATCAATACAGATTGAGAAGGAAAGGAGGGTAGGATAACACCAAGGTTGTGTGATAAAGCCTCAGAGAGTCCTATTGTTTTATGTTTACCTAAAATCATATACATGAGTTTAAGTATATACCTATTACACACACACACACACACACACACACACACACATACACACACACACACAGAGCACAGCACCAAGGTGGGAAATGCTCCCCACAAGAACCACAGAATAACAAAATTCCCAGCACAAGGCAAGATCTGGTGGCACTCAGAGGAAGGACAGCAGGTTACCAAGAAGAGACTTGATACCCTATGAGCATATACAGGGGGAGGAAGTCCCCCTTAGGAACAGTCATAGGGGAGGGGAATAAGGGGAAAATGGGAGGGAGGGAAGAATAGGAGGATACAAGGGATGGGATAACCATTGAGATGTAACAAGAATAAATTAATAAAATAAAATAAGCATAAAGCCTCTTTGCTCTCTATGGATTCTCATAAGGAATTAAGAGAGAGTGCCATGAACTTTTGAAACCTGAAAATCTAATCACTTTCACAAAGCCCTACCACTTGACAACAATGCCTTTTACATGCACAAACACCCAAAACAATGTTTTCCTAATGCTAAACTAATTCATTGTCGGATAGAATACCTGAAATCTGGTATGTACTTAAGCAAGAGAAAGGTAGGACTGATTGGCTTATCTTTTCCCACTTCTTAATCTACCCCTCATTGTCTGGTCAATAAAAACAGAGATACAGGATACCATGCCATCTCTAGTCTTTGCCACAGTGCTAAAGCTTTTATGTTTCAACTTGGAAACCTATTTGTGGTCTTTTAAATTTTCATGTAAAATTTATATATTCACTTTATGTCCTGATCATTGCCCCCTCCCTCCTCTCGAGGTCTCTCTCTTCCACCCTATTTTCCTTCTCTCCTTGTCTTCAGAAAAAATGGAGACCCTCCAACCCACCCAACACACCAAGTCCAATTAAGATGAACTCCTTGTCCACTGAGGCCAGGCAAGGCACCCCAGTTAGGGCAAAGTGATCGAAAGCAGGGAATAAGGTCCATATCATAGACAGCACCTGTTCAACTTACCACACGAGGATCAAATTACTCACTGGTTCCATCTGTGTAGGGGGCCGAGGTCCAGTCCATGCATGCTCTTTGGTTGATGTTTCAGTCTCTCTATGCCCACATGGGTCTAGGTTAGTTGACTCTGTCTAGCATCATTCTCATCCTCTCCAGGTCTATCTCCTCCCACCAAATACTTCTAAAAGCCCTGAACTCTGCCTAATGCTTAGCTATGGGTCTCACCATCTGATTCTATCAGCTACTGGGTGGGGTCTCTCAAAAAAGCGTTAAGTTAGGCTCCTGTTTATAATCATAGGAGAATATCCTTAATGGTGTCAGGGATTGGTTTTCTCCCATGGGAAAGGGTCTCAGGTTGGGACAGGCATTGGCTGGTCATTCCCTCAGTCTCTGTCTTTATCTCTGCACATCTTGGAGGCTGGGTAAATTTTGGGTCAAAAGTTTTGTAGGTGTATTTGTGTTCTCCTCTCAATACTATGGGTCCTGCCTGGATAGAAGGTGGCCTCCTCAGTCTCATGTCCCCCACTGCTAGAAGGCTTCCTGTAGCCTACCCTGTCAGTCTCCAGTTTATCTCAGTGATGTTTCCTTCCCCCGACCTTTTAAGATTTCATTGTATTTAATAGCTGAATAGTATTTCTTTGTGCAAATGTATCATATTTTCTTTATCCATTCTTCAGTTAAGGAGAATCTAGGTTGTTTTTAGTTTCTAACTTTTATGAATAAAGCCACTATGAACATAGTTGAGCACATGTCTTTGCAGTATGGTGGAACATGTTTTGGGTATATGTCCCAAAGTGGAATATCTTGTTTTTTCCATATATAGTGATTGAAGTTTTGCAGGGTATAGTTGTCTTGGCTGATATCTGTGGTCTCTTAGAGTTTACTAAAGGGCCCAGGCCCTTCAGTAATTTAGAGTCTCTGTTGAGAGAAGTCAGGGGTGATTCTGATAAGTTTCCCTTTATATGTTACTTGGCCTTTTCCCCTTGCAGCTTTAAATATTTTTTCTTTGTTCTGTACATTTATTGTATTGATTAGTTTGTAGCAGGAGGATTTTCTTTTCTGGTCCAATCTACGTGGTATTCTATAGGCCTTTTTAATGCTTATAGTTATCTCTTTCTTTAGGTTGGGGAAATTTCCTTCTATCATTTTGTTGAAAATATTTTCTGGGTCTTGGAGGAGCTTGGAATCTTCTTTTTCTTCTATTCCTATTATTCTTTCATCTTTTCATAGTTTCCTGGATTTTTTGGATGCTTTGTGTCAGGACTTTTTTCAACATTTTCTTTGAAAGATATATTGATTTCTTCAGTTATATGTTCTACATCTGAGATTGTTTTCCCTTAATCTCTTGTATTTTGGTGGTGATGCTTACCTCTGTAGCTCCTGTTTTCTTCCTTAAGTTTTCCATCTTTAGGAGTTCCCCAGTTTGCATGTATGTGTTTGTATTGTTTCTATTTCTATTTTTAGATTTGGAACCATTTTATTCATTTCCTTTACCTGTTTGCATTTCCTGTATTTTTAAAAGAGATTTATTCATTTCCTCTTTAAAGTCCTCTGATGGTGTTTCCCTATATTTCTTTAACTTATTTATTTATTTCCTCTTTAAATGCCTCTATCATCTTCAAAAGCATAGTTTTAAGGTAATTTTTTTTATTTCAGTTGCGTTATGGTATTCAGGGCTGTTTACAGTGTGATAACTGGGTTCTGGAGGTACCATATTGCCCTGGCTTTTGCTGATTATGTTTTTACGTTGACCTTTAGCTATCTGGCTGTTTCTGGTAGTGACTGGTTTTTCCTGGTGCCCATTGGATTTCTCAAGGGTATGGTTAGAGCCTTGTTCAGGAGGCTGGATGTTCCAGAGAAACCCTACTCAGGATGGTGGGTATGGTTGTAAGCTGGGTGCTGCATCTTCAGAATAGCCTGCTTTCTCCTCAGGTGGCTCTGTCCTAGATAGATCCACAGGCAGGGAGTTGGTCTGAGGGTGTCTAGCCTATATGATCCTCAGGACTAGTATATCTCTCCAGGATGCAGGAGGCTTCTGTTCTCTGGGTGAACTCCCAGAGTCAGCAGCCCCACCACTTGCTTGCTTGCTCCATGGTCTCTGAACCCAAGCTTCCCAGACACAGTGAAAGCTGGGTCCCTGCCATCTTGGAGTGAGATCCTGTATGCTCCTGACATCTGGCCAGTCTCCTCAGGGAAAATAGGTAGAGCCATAGACTGGAGGCTAGGACCATTTCTCTGAATCCTGGGAGTCCAGTGCCCAGAGTCTGGAACCACGTGCCCCATGTAACCCAGGAGCTTTCTTAGGGATGGTAGGAACAGCAGGGTGGCCAGAGGCTGGGTCCACTCACGGGCTCTCCTCTCACCTGGGAAACACAAGTGCTGGCATTATGGACTCGGTAGCACAACTTCTCCTTTGTTCTGCAGTCACTGTGGTCTTGCTACTCAGAAACAGTAGGCACTGAGTACCAGCACATTCAATATCTCTCTCCCTGGGGCCTTTTCAAACACTTACATCGTTTGCCTTTCACAACTGAATGTTTTGGAGAACTGGTGGATTCTGGGTGAAAAAAAAGGGTATTTTTCAAGATAGTGCCTTTCATGCTAAAGATATTAGCCCAGAGAGATATTATAAACACCTATCTCAAAGGTTTTTAGTAGAAGATACTAGAGTGATAATGGAAGATGAAGAGCCACACACACACTTCGCTGTTCTGCCAGGCTCACTTGGAAAGACCCTGCAGGGCACAGGGCCTACTTTGTACTTAGCTCCTATTGTAAAGCTATTTTCCTTTGGCACAGATGACATATGCAGTTTAGCCAGCACTTATCCATAATGTATAGTTCTCAGCACTCCGCACCAGCTAACAAGTTTCTCACCAGAAGTTACTGTTTTTCTGTTGTACAGGTTTGTATAAAAGATACCATCCTATGAACAGGAATGTTCAGCACCATACAGGACAGATTTCTAGTACGTTTCACAGAGTGTTTTTCTAGATAATTCTACTGGCACAGCAGAGCAAAGGCCACTCTATTCCTAGTGACTCACTGGCATCCCTTCTCTAAAGAGAACTGGTCTCAGCACTATGAGAGCATCTTCCTCAGACTCTGTATTTCTGACCTGTGGCTGAGATCTGACCATTGTGTCCTATAGCCCTTCAATTACTTTTTTTTCTTCTGATTCCACACTGATAATTTTCTCTTATAGTTAGTGACTATTTCACTTAAACACTTTGTTCACAATATGGTGTGTTTTCTATCTCCTGGTTTTACTATAGCATTACACTAGCAAACTCAAGGTCGGTGGCTTAGGAATAGCTATGAGATGAATGCATCATCCCAAATACTTGCTGTATGAATTTGGATGTTTTCTACATGAAGCACAGCATTCAACAAGTCATCATCTAAAAGACAGACACACATAATTTATACATTATGATGGTCATACCTTTTGTAGGTCTGAGGCCAATACTAATGACTAAAAATAAGTTTATAGACATTGAGTAAAATGACGTCAAAATAGTTTACCTCTTTTGAACTGTGAGAATTGTTACAAAAGAAATACAAACACATATAAAAAATATCCTCTAAGACAGTATTTTTAAAAATTTTTATTAATTTATTCTTGTTATAGCTCAATGGTTATCCCATCCCTTGTATCCTCCTATTCTTCCCTCCCACTTTCCCCTTATTCCTCTCCCCTATGTCTGTTCCTGAGGGGGATTTCCTCCACCTGTATATGCTCATAGAGTATCAAGTCTCTTCTTGGTAACCTGCTATCCTTCCTCTGAGTGCCACCAGGTCTCCGCCTTCAGGGGACATGGTCAAATATGAGGCACCAGAGTTCATGTGAAAGTCATACCCCACTCTCCACTGTCCCTCAGTAGAAGAATGGATAAAGAAACTGTGGTACATATACACTATGGAATACTACTCAGCTATTAAAAACAAGGAATTCTCAAAATTTGTAGACAAATGGATTGAGCTGGAAATGATCATAATGAGTGAGTTAACCCAGAAGCAGAAAGACTCAGATGGTATATACTCACTTATATCTGCATACTAGCCCAAGGGACATGTCCCATGAAAGCCTTCTCTTACCAGGAAACTGGGACAGAGGGGAGGACATCCTATTGGGACTCTATATGAGAGAAGCATGGGAGAAGAGCAAAGTAGAAGGATCCAGAGGGCCCTAGAAACCTACAAGTAGAACATTATGATAGGCAGATTTGGGCCCAGGGGTCCCACTCAAACTAAGGCACCAGCCAAAGACAATACAGGTGGTAAACTTTAAACCCCTACCCAGATCTAGCCAATGGGAAGACAGTCTTTTTGACCCGGTGCATTGCTATACCTTTAGGGAACAACTATTTCACAGGGGTTGCCTAAGAACATTGGAAAACATAGATATTTGCATTACAATTCATAACAGTAGCAAGTTTTTAATTATTTGGTAGCAATGAAAATAATGTTATGGTTGGAGTCACCTTGCCATGAACAACTATATTAAAGGGTCACAGCATTAGGAAGGTTGAGAACCACTGCTCTGAAGAGAGAATGAATCATCAGAGCTTTCCATGTCCTTCTTTCAGAGTACATCAATTGAGCATATGGCTCTAGGCCTCCTTTAGAATCTTCCAGATCACAAGATTCTCAGTGTATAGTACACTGACTAGCATCAGCATCAAACAGAAGAAATTAAAAATTCATATCTTAGGCCCCACCCTACTTACTGAGTCACAAACACTATATAGTCTAAAACACTGTACTTTAACAACCTCTCTTGATGATTTTAACGCAAAAAAAAAAAATGAGGTTTCCCTATATTAATATTAGGTTTTTATAGGTAAGGAAACTGAATCTTAGAAAATTTCACAGTCCAGAAGCATGTAAGTCACAAAGCAAATATACTGGCTTCCAGTGAGTTTAGTTTACTCAATGATTTTCCCCTCTTTGTTACCCTACTAGCTGTAGCTGCTTAAAGGTTTATTGGTGTCTAGAATGTCTTAGATTTACATTAGAAAATGGATTTGAATACAGGGAATATGGTCTTGCCGTGGATGTTGTCATAAAAAACCCATGTATAAATGTTGTTAGCACTTTGTTCCCAGGGTACCCAGACACAAGGGAACAGAAAATCAAGCACAAAAGGACCTTAGACCACAATAGTTGGTCTTCAAGGCCATTTATTTGTGAGAATTTTTGTAATTTTATGAGTTTGTAATATGACATTTTCTGTCTCATCAAATACTAAAGAATTTTTCCTGTGGGAAGAGAAGTATCCTGAATTGAGATGAAGTTCTTTTGGGGTCTGCCCTCCCTCCCCTTCCCTTTCCCCCTCCACCTTGCTCCACAAAAGCCTGTGCTCAGGCAGATGCATCTCCGTTTCATTTTCCATTTAGGTGGCATTTTCAAATATAGAAAACAATTTTATAAACTCCCTGCCGTTTCTGTTTTGCTTGGGCTCCACGGAGGCCCAAATAATTTATGGAAAAACAGCACCTGTGTTTTCCCCAGGAATGGCATTCACATCATTGATGAATTTCAAATGAAGGGCATTTACCTCATTCAAGATAAATGGAGAGCTAGTTCCCTCTCCATTTCCAGAAATTGATTGCAGAATGTGCCCGAAAACTATTTTCTTGTCCCGTAAAAGCATTAGGTTGGATGTAAACATTTCATACCAGGCTATACCCTTGGAGGGAGAAGAAGATAGCAGATTTGAGCTACTTTATAAATGAAAGAAAGTCTAAAGTTGATGTTTTCTGAGAATGTTTCCAACAGCAGATATTCATTATTTCACCCACTCATGCAACAGAGGTTTGTGCAATGTTCAGTCATTCATTAAGCAAATAATTCACATAGGACCTGTGAACTGAAGACTCATACTAAGTAGTAAATAGATTTTATTGTTATAAGAGGCAATGCAGACTTAGTTCAACGTTCCTGACTGAGCATTTGCGTGTACCTCTGCTTTAATCTGTAATGGAAGTCAGCAAACTTCAACCCCTGAAGTTAATACCCTACTTTATAAACAAATTTTTATTCAACAAGGTTACAAAAATCTTATTTATATATTATCTAATGATATTTTTGCATCCTTTCACATCATCTTTGCCCCATCTTGGTTATTTTTCTCTCTGGGTTCCCTTCTCTATAGGTTTCTATTGCTGTCTTCATAGTCAGTCATCTTTTTATATTCTGTAATGTTAAGCATGCCTTGATCTCACTTTTTTTTTGTTTTCAACTATTAGATTTTGTTTGTTTGTTTATTTATTTATTTATTTTTGAAACAGTCTAGGCAAGTAACCTGTACAAATCTCTATCTTTTTAGTACAGCTAGGCTGGCCTTGAATTCACAATATTATGAGCTTCTGCCTCCAGTGGGCTGAGATCATAGGCATGCACTACCATGCTTGATCATTGATCTTTATAACATCTGCTCTTAATCTCTGTGTCATTTCTGTGTCTGATTTGGATGCTCTTTTTTTCCCCATTGGAAGTCATATTGTCTTGCTTCTTCCTGTTTCTAATAATTTCTAATTACCTGTCAGATGCTATAAACTTATTGTCTGATCAATGTAGTTGTCCTAAAAGAATCTCAGACTAGGGAACTTGCTATACAAAAAGACTAGAAGAAATTACAGGTAGCACCCAATACATAGGGCCGGGAATTGTGTTTGGGTCTACTGGTCAGCCAGGGAATAATCCTAAATCAACACAGTGCCAGGTAGCTGCTTGGAGCCTAATGTAGAAGTGTCCCCGCTTTTGAGAAAGGCCCTTTCCCAGTGTTTGGTGCCTCATGAAGTTTTCCAATCTGACTGACAAGGACAACTCTTACTGTGTGTTCAGAGGACATGGTGTTGTACCTAATGCTTTCCTGCAACTCTTACTGTGTGTTCAGAGGATATGGTGTTGCAGCTAATGCTTTCCTGGCCTTTGTAACTCTGTCCCCATGTACTTTCCTGTTAGTTTTCCTGAATGTAGCAGATACATTCCTGGTTTGGAACTCTATCTGTGCTCTTTCTTCGTGCAAGTCTGCCCTGTGATTTCCAGTCGCACTGTTTCCTATTATTTCTCAGCTCCGATCTTGTGCTAACAGAACCGAACACTCTATCTAGCTTCTCATGCCCAATCTCACGGTCTGAAATGGCATTAGGTTGGGACAACAGAAGCAGGCCACACTTATACTGCATTTTGCAATGACCATGAACTTTAAAAAAATTACCCATCTGTGGTTTCACGTATTCTATTCTTGTTTTTGTTTGTTTGGTTGGTTGGTTGGTTTTGGCAGGAAGAGAAATCCAGTCCCTGATGCTCCCTCGCCGGTGGGAGCAGACCTTGGAACCATCAATGACATGGTAGTGTAGGAAAGAGTTTGCACATCATGTTGAGGGATAGAAACATTCCTCTGTCCAGGCTTCTTACCTGATGTATCAGAAATGATAGCAGTGTTCTCTGCCAAGTCCCATCTCCCTCCCAATATTATCATGTTCTAAGCATCATCGTGTGAAACTTCAAGGAAGAACGTTTCTTATATATCTAGTACATAGAGATGATTTCTAGAATCTTCTAAGATTTGTAGCAGCAGCACCCTTGGTGTGGACAGAATATATTTACATTTCTATGAAACAGGAGCTTAGGCAAGAGAGAAGGGAAATCATGGAGTTAAGAAGAAAAGACATAGGGTTATAAGATGTGTAAGAGGCTAATTTAAGACTATTGGCTTGATAATCAAGAACAGAAAATATGGGACATAAAAAAATCACTATTAAAAATAATTCTCCTCTCCTACAGTCTATCAGTTTTACCTCTTTCCGCTCCTCCTAGTCCTTTCACTATTTTCCATCTCCCGGCAACCCACCCCTTCTCCATTTTGTTTTAGAACAGAATGGGCCTCCCAGGGCTTTCAACCGAACATAGCAAAACAATATACAGTAAGATTGGGCAAAAAACCCTCATATCAGAGCTGGAAAGGCAGCCCAGTCAGAGGAAAGGAGCCCAAGAGTAGGCAAAAGAGTCAGAGACACCCCTACACCCATCTTTAGAAGTACCACAAAGAGGCCAAGCTAACAAGCGTAACATACATGCAGGGGACCTAGGGCAGACCCATGCAGACTTCATGACAGCTGCTTTACTCTCGCTCATCCTCTATGAGACCTAGTTAGTTGATTCTGTAGGCCATGTTCTCCTGGTGTCCTGAGTCACCTGGCTCCTACAATTCTTCCTCCCCCTCTTTCCTGGGGTTCCCTAAAATTAAGCAGAGTGACCTGATGGGGATCTCCAATTTGGATTCTGTCTCTGCCTAATGTTTTGGGATGGCTCTCTGCATCTGCTCCCATCAGCTGCCAGAAGAAGGCTCTGTGATGATGACTGGGCAAGGTCCAGATCTATGAATATAGCAGAATATCATTAGCAATCATTTTTATTGATTTTGTTTTTATCCTAGGTCTCTGGGCTATCCAGCCTAATCCTTTTAAAGAAGTGTTCGGACCATATTAGGTTGGATAAAATCCCATGAGTGACGATCCCTAAGAAGCGCTATTGGCTTCTAGCTTGGAGAACGAGACTCTTTTAAAGGGAAAACCCTCAGCAGTTGTACAAAGATTTGGCAAGTTCATTAGCACCCCTAATAGCTTCTAATTAAACTGTTTCAGGGAAGCTGTGGAAATTACAAAAAATGCAATGCAAAGTAACACCTGTAAAATGTTTTCATGTGGTATGCAAAATACAGAAACTGTGCATAACTGATGCATGAGCCCGCCCTGCCTAGCCTTGGTGCAGCACTAGCCAGCCCCTGAGGGAGTAGCAGCTAAGACAAAAACACTTAGAGTGAGTCTTATGACACTGCTGTGGTGCAAACAAGGTACCAGGAGTAGCTAAGTGTGTGTGTGTGTGTGTGTGTGTGTGTGTGTGTGTGTGTGTGTGTGTGTATGTGTGTGTGGGGGGGGGTGGCAGGGGGTTATTTCTTGGTAGCCCTACCAAAATGTTTACAATAGAGAGATACCTCTGTTCATCATATAATCAGATTTTGATATTTCTAGGACTGCAGAGAACACATTTAGACATACAACACCATTACGTGTTCTCAATGTCTTGAAGCTTAACACACAAGCCAGTGTGTTATATGATCCATTACCCTCATTAGTATGTATCAAGTGACTACAATACACCTGATGCTGGGCATAGACAAATACTAAGGAGCAGGCACTCATTTAAACTCAGAAGTGAGCAGAGGAGGATTGACTTCCTAACTCTATGAGCTGAACATAGTCAGGGCACCTGATACAGTCATTTCTAGCCTTTTTGGAGACCAAGGGATCTTGCCATAGGCTTGTTGAAATTTTACTTTACAGCTTTACAACATCTGTCCTTTGCCATTCATATTTTTCATAAGCAGTCTAGCTTTTCACTAAGATGGCACCAAAAACAAAGAAGGAAGGTCCTGCCCTTCCCAGAGCCAAAACAAAGGCCTTGAAAACTAATAAGACAGAGCTCAAAGGCATCCACAGCCACACACACACACACACACACACACACACACACACACACACACACACGAAAGATCTGGACCTCATGCACTTTCTGGCGGCCCAAGACTCTGCAGCTCTGGCCTAAATACCCTCAAAAGAGTGCACCCAGGACAAACAAGTTTGAGCACTATGCCATCATCAAATTGGCCCTGACCATGGAGCCAGCCATGAAGGCAAAAGAGGACAACACACTTGTGTTCACTGTGGGTGTCAAGGCAAATAAGCATCAGACGAAACAGGCAGTGAAGAAACTCTACGACATTCAGGTGGCCCTGATAAGTCTGACAGGGAGAAGAAGGCACCATGTTTGCTCGGCTCCTCCTTATGATGCTCTGGATGTTGCCCACAAGGTGGGGATCATGTAAACTGAGTCCAGCTAAATATACACTTAATCCACCATAAATAAAAGTAGTCTAATACAAGATCTTGATATGATTCACTTTCCATGTCAATGTTCTTTTCAACAGTCAACTTTGAGCAGTTTCACGATCATGAGGAGGCTTGGCTTCTTAAGAGAACAGAATAGTTAGGCCCAGGTTAATGAGGAAGCCAGCTGCTGTCATGAGGGCGCATGAACAAGTTTCTATTTAATTCTTTGCTTTATTAATCTGCTTTGCAGCTACTGTACGAGTCCAGAGAGAAGCAAACACTTTCCATCTCTAAGGAAATCAGTAATTCATTATGATGAGGAGATACAAGTACGTAGGCCTCAATTACCTTGGAAGACACAAAAGTGCTGGAAACAGGCCTGATGGGCACCACAGATGCCCGTGACATGACAAAAGGGGACAATGCTGGATGCTTTGGGGAAATCCTCTGCTTACAAAAAGGGAGAGGAAAAACAAACTTAGAGGGATGGTGTGTGTGTGTGTGTGTGTGTGTGTGTGTGTGTGTGTGTTGTGTGTGTGTGTCTTTTTGTTTTGTTTTTGTTTTTTGTTTTGTTTTGTTTTTGTTTTTGTATTTTTGGTGTGTATGTGTGTGAGAGTTATGAATTAGCCCCCTGAATATGACAATGGTTTACTGCTTTTCCTGGAGCCTGGCTATTTTCCTCTTTTTTTCTGGATGAAATTCAAGGTAAAAAAAAAGAAGCATAAATTCTTGGCCTTCTGTGAATTGAACTCAGCATGAGTCTCATCACACCCAGATGGGGCTCCAAATAACATTTATTGAACCTTTTCATTATTCTGTTTAGTGAGGCTGATTTCACATGTCTGTGTTCATGCATATTGTGTGTATGTGTGTATACCATTGTGTCTTCTTAGATCTTTATAATTATAAACACAAGCGAATGTACAAATGTGATTATCTGTCTTTAACACAATGATTATGTTTTTATTATGCTTATGAGATTAATTCTAGGGTTCAAAGGTAAATTCAGGGTATTGCAGTATAATGTGTGTGTGTGTGTGTGTGTGTGTGTGTGTGTATTGAATATGTGTCTACATATGAATATACTCACCCAGGACATAAAATAAGTGAAGAACAAGGATAATTGCATTATTGCATATATATATATATAAAATAATAATAACCTGACAATATAATATCTGATGGCCTATAGCAGAGGCAGGAAATTGGTGGGATACCTTCTTATATGGCCTATTTGTAAAATAATATTTTGAGTCTCATGAGTCATGAGAAAAAACCCCTGCAACAATGTAGCCTACCTGGCCTGGGACCCACCATACAGACCAAGATGGCCTTACATCAGTGTTCTGCCTGCATGCATGTCTCTGTGAGGGTGTCATATCCCTCTGCAGTAGTTCCTGTTTATCTGTGGAATAGACATCCAAGATACTGTAACTCCAGATAACTAAAAATCAATAGATATTATATTATTACCATATATATAGGAAGTTGTTATTAAAAATTATATACATCAAAATAAAATTAATAATTAAGATGGACTAATATGAAGAATATAGATAAGTTATTTAAAACGAATGAATTATTTATCTGGAATTTTGCATTTATTGTTTTGAACTGTGATTGGCTACAGGTAACTCAATCTCTTTTTGTTAAATGACAACAGCTGCTGACTGTTGTTGCCTGCTTTCTCTCACTTCCCCCTAACTGGGCTGCCTGGCCTCAGTGGATGAGGATAAGCTCAGACCTAATGCAACTTGATGTACTGGGATTGGTTGGTGGGTTGTTGGGCTCCATTTTTGTGAGGACGAGGGGAGAGCAGATAGGGGAAGAGGGTCGGAGGAAAGGACTTGGAGGAGAAGAGGGAAGGGGGCTAAAATCAGGATGTAAACTGAATATATAAACTTTTAAAAACATTTTTTAAAACTTAAATAAATTATTTATTGAAGATTTAAGTCATCATTATAGGTATTTTGAAATTATTTGCTATTTAGTGCTTATTTCTCATTAGGGTTTAATAGTTCTCCAGAGCAGAATAATATTTTGGCATATTGACCTTATTCTCTGCGAGCTGATTATTTACCCTATGGTAAACAAATTAATAATTTAATAAGTATTATTCCAAAATATTTTATCTTCTTTAAAACTAAAATATCAGAGACAAATAATCATCTCAAAAATACTATTCTGATATAATGTAACCCATCATGCTTGCATGTGAACCTTAAGATGTCTTTGTAATACTTGAAACACTTTTTTAAAAATTGAAAATGATATTTTTTACACAATAAAAAAGAGATTCTGACTGGATAGTAATTGTACTGACCTTGAGAGTTATAGATATAATGAAAAATATTGCCGTGCTTTTTTGCCTGGTTTGGCTCTTTTTATGTTTATAAAGGAAAAGTCATGTATTCATATAATTATGATAAAGTGTCAATTGTAGAAAGTTCCTGCAGAGGAACAGACTTTGTCTTAAGCTCTTCAAAACTCTCATCGGAACCATTCTAGAAATGAAGCTCTGATGTTAACATTATTTAAAATCACCCTAATTTCAAATGAATAAATACGAAGAGCCATAGTAGGAATGTATGGCACGGTAAGTAAAGAATTCTGAGCCCGAGGATCCCGCTGGAGAATTCCAGCTCCAGCTTGCAGGCACCTATCTGCTCTGCCACAACGCTGAAGACCCCTTCACCAAGTGCACAGCTTTCTGATTAGTCCTGTAGCACATAAATCTAGTGGACAGCTCTAGGGGCTCCCAAAGTTAGAAATGGCTCTTCTAGAACCAAAACCATGGTGTCAGGAGGAATGAATTAATTCCAGGGAAGGGGGCTGATGATCAGCTCTTTTTATTTTCTGGGTTCAGGTAGTTGCCCACACTCCTTTGCATTTGTAAGGATAGCCATAGCTATTGGAGTCACTTTGTAAGGTGCTGAGGTTAAGTTTCCAACCTTTCTCTTTCCCTTGTGGTGACATTAGGTCCACCCAGATAAACGGGGCAAGCTGCACATTTAAGCCTTGCAGCTCAATTAGTTCTAGCACATACTCTTCTGATTAAGGCTCGGAAGTCACTGAGGGACCACCAGCATTCTGTTTATTCAACCAAACAGTTGAATTCAGTAGTTTGTGAGAGAACGCAATATTCTGCAATATGTAAAAGGTATGTATTTAACCCAACATTTCTATTTCTGAAAATTTACCTTGTAGAAATGTTTATACTGGCAGGTAATACACTTGCCAAGAAACACAGGATAGCATTAACTATGGAGCACACGTAGATATAGCCACAGGGCTCATTGGCAGTAGGCACTGGGAGATAAGTGAGGTTGTCTGTGTACAGAACTGCCTGAGCTCCCTCCCTGCTCTTTCTTTGCTGGTCCCATTCTCCTGCAACTCTGATCTCCATTAAACTCTTGCTTCTTTTAACAATCAAACATTGTTTCTCTTCTCCCTGTTTCCTCTTCAAACCTCTGTTCAAATTCCCCACCCCCCCTTACTCCCACTCTCAAACTATTTGGTCTTTCTCCTTTAATCTGTCTGTCTTTCTCTGCTGCACCAATTTCTGTCTTAACTATTTATATTCACTTGTACTCAAGTTTATTAGATATTTTTTGCACTAGTCTGTGGGCTGCTTGAGGGTAATAATATTTATAAGTAGATTCTAAAACATCTAGGACACTGGCTGCATTTACCAGGAACACACAGTTCATGCAATGATAGAATGAACCCAGGCAAGCGGTCAAAAGAGATGCAGAGGTGAGAAGAAAAATGAAAGAAAAAGGACAGTGGTGCAATCTCATGAATACTTCCCCACTATTTTGTCTAGATTGAGCTAATGCAAGTCTTGTTTATGCTGTAACACTTGCTGTGAGTTCACTAGTTGAGGAACTATTATGGTTTGATAGCTTCTGCGAAGTAGACAATCAGTGTTGTTTAATGGTGTAAGCCCTGGTAGGTCAACCATGCTAAACAGCAGGTCCCACTCCCAAGAGTATTTGGGAAGAACAAATTGTTCCACAAGAGGAAAGTAGAGCATTCAAAATTGGTTAGGCAGCAAAGTTAGGGGTGGATATGGTAGATCTGGGTGGATTTGGGGTAAGGGAATCAAATATGGTCAAAACGTGAAATGTTCAAAGAATAAATAAAATATTATCCTTTTTAAAAGGCTACAAGATTCTAGAATGGAGCTCTTGCTGTATCTCCAGCTTCATCTCACTGTTACTGTTGTAAATTCTTTGATTAAGAAAATAAATGACTTCCTAATATATTCCTAAATGTTCCTTGCTAAGTGTGTATAATGTTATTTGTATGTATATATTTCAGGGATGACCTTTGTTATTAGTTAAGCAATTGATGTGCTCTTCCCCAGGGAAGATTATTTCTCACACTCTTAGCATTCCTTGGTTTTTCTCTGTAGTTCTTTCTGTAGGGTTGAGGACTCATAATCTTTTCACTCATGTCCACTTCGGCATATACATTAATATCATCTTTGTTCAGCTCATATTTGAACAGTCATATTGGTGAGATTTCATAGTTGTATCTTCTGACATTACCAGGAGACAAAAAGTTCACAGCAAATCTCTTGTTCTGATTCTTACAATCTTTTGGCATCCTTTCTTCAGTGTTTCCTGAGTCTTTGGTGTAGGAGTGTTTTGTAGATGTAGCCACTGAGAGTGGGCCCCACAACTTTGCTTTTCACATGTAACACAATTACTATTAATGAAAAAGAGGCAACAAAGTTAAAAAAGAAGAAGAAGGGGTATATGAAAGGGTTTGGATGGAATAAGGGGGTAGAGAAATATTGTAATTATATTATTATAATCCCAAATAAAATACTTAGAGTAGAACTAAATGTTAATTAGTTTCTGCAAAGAAAAAAATTGCCAAACATATAAAGTGGAATCATTTGAAATCTGAGATACTTAGGAGGTTGGTAATAGGATTTCTTGAACCTTTGAGTTTTGAGCGAACCTGAGCAATAATGGTTTATAAGCAGAATGAGAATCAGTTTGAAAATACCACAACAAATAGAAAAGACATAGAAAGACAAATGTCTATGGCGTTATGTTCCTATTATTATTGGGTACAAGAATATATATATATATATATATATATATATATATATTCTAATTGAGAATATATACTAATATATACTAATCCTTTAGTGATATCTGGTTGTATCATATATACATATGATATATCCAGAACGGGGTCTAGAGGAAGGGATACAGGGGAGGAAGATGCAGGCAACCTTATCTAGAGTGAATAGGAAGTGGGAATTCAGAAAAAGTATGTACTATAGCTCAAAGATATTGTGTACATGAAACCTAACACTCTGTACAATGAATACACATCAAGAAAATGCATAGTAAGAAAGATAAGTCAATCTGCAATTAAATTATTTAATATTAACTTAGTATTCTTTGTTCTTACAAATACTATGATAACTCTGTAAAGGAAAAAACTATATTTAATGTTAGTTGTGGTCTATTTGTAACTTTTGCTATCTTCTTTATTATTTATGAGGTAAAATAAATGATAACAGAGCATATTTTTTGTAGTCAGGAGTGTGTAAAAAAGCTGAGTAAAAATGATATATATACATATATATACACACATATATATCAGAATCGATAGCACGTGAGCTAGTAAATCTATCCCTAATTCCATACCCAAGGCAACTATACATATAACAAGGAAATGATTTGCTTACAAGTATCCAGGGTGTGAAGTTCATAATAACTAGGGCTAGAAATTATCTGAATACAAATTTACAAAAGAGTAGTCTTTCTGCGAAGAGCACACACAACAGAACACCCACAGGAAAAGAGATCAGTGTACTAATAAAATCAAAACACAGACAAATCACCCAAACAAGTTGCATGAAAAAAGTAAGATACAGAAGAACCTGCTATAGATAGTATTTACATATAATTTAAGAACCAGTGTTGATGGGCCCAATCACGTATGGTGACTTTGTGAACAATAGCTATGTCACACTCATAAGACATCTGGTTACTACACACTTCCTCATCCTTGGTCCTTACATTCTCTGTACCATCCCATTTGCAATCAATTGTTCCTTCAGCCTTGGAGGGGGTGTTATAGTTATGTCAGATGTCTGCAAAAATAAGTAACATTCATTTTCTGGAATGAGAAATTCTGTATCCCTCAGCTAGGAAAAAGTTGTAGTGATGTAAGGATATGGTGCAAATGGTAAGCTGACTGAATATGATATTACATTTAACTTCTAGTATATTCTCCACAGCTAATATTAATTTTAAAAATCCTGTGGAAAAACAAGTTAGACTTCTTTATTCTCCAACTTCATGATATAATGAATAAAATGGAAGTTTTGGCTGCTCCTTCATCTATTCAACAGCTCTCCAGTTGTGTCTCCTTGCACTGTTCTTCGTGAAGAAAAAGAATCACTTGTTTGTAACGGCGAATGAACAAAGACTATAAAAAGGATAAACCCTTCAGGATTCCATAGAAATGCACAAATTGGAAGAGGGCAGGATTTTTGTCTAATGTATGCAACCAAATACAACACAATACCTCATGATGTCTAGGGAATATATTAGTAAAAGTTAGTTTTTATTACAAAGTGTGAGGCCTTCAACAAAAATTTTATGGCCCACTAAAATGGCAGCCGAGAGTGGAATGCTTTGTTGTTCTTGCATTTTCCGGAAACCACATACCTTGTATCAAGTGAATCTGTAATTGCCGAGCAATTTCTTTTTCCAGCTGAGCAGCACTTTGGAGACTATGTCTTTCGGAGAGGTCATGAAAAGAAAATTGGAAATATCTGCTGACATGACATAGAAAGGCCCTTTCAGTTTGCATTTTCTTTTTTTTTTTTTCCTCTGAATGAAGGTAAAAAAAAAAAAGACCCCTGAAAGATGAAAATGCTTCCCTTGGGTACCCTTCCTAAATGAAAACCACTTATTCCATAATTTGAGGCAACATGTCTTACAAATAAGGACCTGAGTCACAGCTAGCTGCTTGGTTATTTTGGGGCATGTGAATGAAGCCCTTGCATGTTCCTTGTATAAGTCAAATGTATGTCATGAAAATACTAAGTGATTTTACCTGTACATTCTCTTAATATACTGCATTTGAAAGGGAATTACTTTCCCCTTTTCCCATTTTCTTCTCAAATAGCAGCATTTACTCTGAAAGCTTTCCTTGGTATGTGGTCTTTCTCATCCTTGGGTAAGACTGTATCAAACCGTCACCGTATTTGTGAGTTTAATGCTCCAACTATTGTCAAAACACCAAGGCATATTGATGTTCTGGCTTTTAAAACACTCTTTTTAAAATTTTTACTGTTGGGAAGCCAAGCAGACTTGCACATACTAAACTGATAAAGGGTACATGGAAGGTCAGAATCTGGACATAGAAACAACCCTTTGATTTTACATTATTTCCCAAAAATGCTTGTATTTCTTTTGGGGAGAGTTCAGCTCACACTAAGGTGAGCAGTGAGTCCACAGTGAGCTAACAGGGAAGTCCTTTATTTTTAATTTAATTTTATTTTATTTTATTTGGCATATACATTTACATCATTACATGTAAGTAGAAAAATTGCATACAGCAAGAAGAAACATGAAATAATCAGGGATCATATGAATGTTACATTCAAGGTGTTGGGTAATTGCATTTGGCATCCTTGAAGAAAACATCTTTCCTATCTTGGTGAGTCTAAAATTCTGAATGAGAGTCAATATCTATCATATCTCATCTCTGCCAACCGAAAACCTCTATCTGGACCTAAAAACATCTTAACCCCATACACAGCTAAGGTTAAATATAAGAGTAAACTATCTGGTCTTCAACCCCATCAGAGACTTGAGAAGGACTGAAACTTAGTCACTTGAGTGAACAGGAAGTGCAGGTTAGCAGCTTCCAAAATGAGAAGATAAACAATGACAGAGACAGTTTGCTGCCTGAATAGTCACCCAAAATTCTCTATAATGTTAGAGCATCATCTTCAGCCTTCTGGCCCATTTATGAAACAGACTATTGAGGACTTGCTTACCTGTCTCGGCAAAGTTTGGACATCAACTCTGACTGTATCCAAGCTTACCCATTTTTAGGCAGAATTCTGTTTGTGGCAAAAATGAGGATGTTTTGCCCAGTGGCTTTTTTATGACATTTGAAGTCATCTCCATAAGGAGGATCTTTGACATTCATCATCTTCCTGAGGTAGGCTAAGTGTTGTCAGGAATTAGCCTGTGTTGTCAAAGAATTTTAAGATATTAAATGCTTCTTAAATGCCATATTCTGTAGGCTTCTCAGGCTTTGAAGACCATATCTAACTGTTTTATCTTATATGATTGGCCTTATACCGAGAGAAAACAAATTTGGACTCAGAGATGTCTCTCTTCCTCTATCTTTTTTTTGTACACATGGAGATATGGGTTGAAAAGAAGAAGGGGGGATATAGAAATATATAGTCATAATAGGATAAAAAGTAGATTATTAAATCTACTCCTCAACCTAATGCCTTATTGCCTTTGTTACTAACAAAAAAGGTTCATTTTAATTCATTGGTATAAATTTTTGTATATTGATACAAAATAAGATTATCTTTGATACATTGATATAGAATTCAAATTTAAGACTATTATTACACACATTATATATATTTTTTCTACTCTCTATATCTACATACATTATATATATATATATATATATATATATATATATATATATATATATATATATATATATATATATATTTCTACTCTAATATAAGGTACTGATCCCATACAACTTAATTGTAATTCAAAGCTTACTTCCAATATCTAGAAAGTGCTATTGCCGACTGATCAGGATAATTAAGTAATACAAGCCAATTGTTAGTTGATCAAATTATGGTCATGTCAGCTACCAGCCTATTTTTAATCACAAGAATATACATCCTAGGTTTAACAGATAGATCTAATCCTATAGATAGATAAGGGACGTCCTTTCTTGAGATAACCTATCAGCTCATGAATCTCTCCTTCCTCTTTCTCCCTTCTGCTCCCAACCCAAGCTTCCTTTGGGCATTTGTGCTCTCAATGTTTATATTTTCAAAATAACTCATGGCGCAGTTCAATGGCATTTATTTATGAGCTTCACACAATTTTTAAATGATTTTTATGAACAAGCAACTTGATAGATAGTATCTATTTTGGTAAAATTTTGAGAAGAAAATAAATTTAAAAATGTAAACTAAGAAAAGAATCACTAAAAATTCCAGAAGAAGGTAAGAAACTGGAAAAATAACAATTAGCTGTGTAAATATCTCATATTCATGAATAATTAAATTTAAAAGATTAAGATTTATTTGTGTGTGTCTGTGTGTGTGTGTGTGTGTGTGTTTGGTATAGATTTGTAGAGTAAATTAATGTTTTTAGCAAAATAAGTCACTAGTTATTTTTAAATTTTATAAACTTATTTTAAAAAAACACTTGGAAACAACCTACGTGTCCCTCAATAGAAGAATGGATAAAGAAACTGTGGTACATTTACACTATGGAATACTACTCAGCTATTAAAAACAAGGAATTTCCAAAATTTGTGGACAAATGGATTGAACTAGAAATTGTCATAATGAGTGAGTTCACACAGAAGCAAAAAGAGCTAAATGGTATATACTCACTTATATCAAGACACTAGTCCAAGGTGTACGTCCCCATGAAAAACTGTACCTACCAGGATAGTGGGTAAGAGGGGAGGACATCCTATTGAAACTTTAGGTGTGAGAAGCCTGGGAGAAAGAGGAAATAGAAGGATCCAGCGGGTCCTGGAAAACTACAGGCGAGTCTGGGCCCTGGGGTCCTCTGCAAACTGTGGCAACAGCCAAGGAAAAAATAGGCAGTAAACCTCGAACCCCTACCCAGACTAGCCGATGGACATTGTCCACTGTTGAGTGGAGAAGGAGATCTAACTTTCACACAAACTCTGGTGCCCCATATTTGAACATGTCTCTTAGATGGAGATGCCTGGTGGCACTCAGAAGAAAGATAATAGGTCACCAAGGAGAGACTTGATACCGTATGAGCATATTCAGGGGGAGGAGGTCCCCCTCAGACACAGACTTAGGGGAGGGGAGGGGAGTAGGGGGGAAGTGGGAGGAAGGGCGGAATGGGAGGATACATGGGATGGGCTAACAACTGAGATGTAATATGAATAAATTAATTAAAAAAAAAACACTTAAAAATAAATGAAAAATTCACACACCAAAATTAACCAGACCCAGGGTCTATACAACCAATTGTCATTCAGAAAGGGGAATAAAATAAAGGCGTCATATACAAATCTATTCCAGTTTAAAGAAAATGTAAAGTCCTTACTATTATCTATTAAATTCTTAAATACAATATAATCCCAAATTCATACATAGGTTCAAAATGTTTACCTAAGGTATCTTATGACCTTAATTTAGGGATAAAACATACATTTTGCACTAAACTTTATAACAAGAAATAGAAATTTATTAAGTCTACCTGTAAAAATAGATGTCAAAATTAAAACAAAACAGAGTAGTCTCCATTTAATTTGTTGTTGGCTATCTGCTTGCTGAATATTGCCTTTATTGTGTTTAGGTATGGGCCTTGTACCACTGATCTCTCCAAGACTTATAATATGAAGTGATGTTAAATTTTGTCAAAGGCTTTTTTTTATTCGAATGAGATGCTTATGTGATTTTTTCTTTCAGCTTGTTTATATGGTGGATTACATTAATGGATTTTCTTTTGGCGAACCATCTCTATTCCTGGGATGAAGCCTACTTGATCATGGTGAATGATGTATTTGGTGTATTCTTGGATTCATTTTGCAGGTATTTCATTGAGTATTTTCATATCAGGGCTTATGAGTGAAATCGGTCTGAAATTCTTTCTTTGTTGACTGTGTGGTTTAGGTATTAGGGTGACTATGAGTTTGCCAGTGTTCTTTCTGTTTCTATTTTGTTGAATAGTTGGAGGAGTCTTGGTATTAGCTCTTCTTTAAAATCTGGTAGATTTCTCCACTGAAACCATTTGACCCCGAATTTTTTTAATGGGAGACCTTTAATGACTGCTTCAACTTTCTTATGGGTTATAGGAGTGTTTAAACTGCTTACCTTGTCTTGATTTAGTTTTGATTAGTGAGATTTATTAAGAAAATCATTAGTTTCTTTAGATTTTATAATTTTGTGGAATATAGGCTTTTGCAGTAAGACCTAATGATTCCTTGTATTTCCTCAATGTTTGCCATTGTGTTTCTCTTTTCATTTCTGATTTTGTTAATTTGGATACTATCTCTTTGCTCTTTAGGTACTTTGACTAGGGTTTGGTCTACCTTGTTGATTTTTCTCAAAGAACCAGGTATTGGTTTCATCGATTCTTTGAATTGTTCTCTTTGTTTCTAAGTTATTGATTCTAGCCCTGAATTTGATTATTTCCTGCCATCTACTCCTATTGGCTGTGTGGGTATTTTTTTTCTTTTTATTCCAGAGCTTTTAGGTATGCTTTTAAATTGCTATTAGGAGAACTCTCCAATTTCCTTATGTAGGCACTTAGTGCTATGAACTTTCCCCTTAGCACTTCCTTCATTGTGTCCATAAATTTGGGTATGTTGGGCCTTCTTTTTCATTGACTTCTAGAAAGTCTTTAATTTCTGTCTTTACTTCTTCCCTGACCCAGTGGTCATGGAATAGAGAGTTGTTCAGTTTCCATGAGTTTGTAGGTTTTCTCTTGTTTCTGTTGTTGCTGAAATCTAGCTTTAATTTCTATTATGGCATGATGACGGGGTAGATTCATCCAAATGCCTTTTAAGGTGTGCTGACTGATTTATTGGTTTTCAGTTTCACTAGTTGGAAAAGTTTATACCATGTCCCCCAAATAAATGTACTTATGCTTTCAAAATTAATGAGATTGAGACATGGGACACTCTTCAACTCTTGAAGCAAGAGATTCTTGAAAATTTTTGTTGCTGGAGAAAGTAACCCCCAAAATACAACAAGTAATTGTATAAAATGAGGAAACAGTTTTAAGCTTGGCACAAATCATAAGGTGATTAGCTAAATGTTGGCTTAACTGATACTAAAGCCACATTTTCTGTTGCAAATAATCATTAAATGAGACAAAAAAAATACATCAGGATATAAATCCATGGGTCTAGGAAGTAGAAAGAAAGGATGTATCTTCCTTAGAAGAGAGAAAACAAGGCACAAGGTGAGAGTCATGTTTCTCCAGCATTTTCACTGGTGCCATTTTCTTTTTCTTTTCCTTTTTCTTTCTTTCTTTCTTTCTTTGATAACTTGTGTTCATCTTTTAATTTTTAATTTATTCATGCTACATCCTGATTGTGATATAATAAAAATAATAATCCATACTCTTTTTCCAAATGTTAAGTTGGCAACTGCTTACAAAGGGATGCTACAGGAATACACCTACAAGACTGAGAATATGTATGAGTTTCTGGAATAAAAAGGTCCTATACATTTAAAGGGCAATTTTCCAGATTTAAACTTTTTATTTTATTCTCATTGTATAGAAGTTTCCTGAGATGTATAGACTTTGGGTCAAGTTAATTTTGATGTGTGATATTTATCTGCAAGATTTTATAATAAAGTTTGTAAAGTAAATTCAATTTACAACACACATATGCACCCATAGATATTTTTATACACACACACACAGAGACACACACATCTACTATTATGCCTTTGACAAAAGAAAAGATTAAATAAACATTATGGACTTGCAAAAAAGAAAAATAACACCAATTTTCCTCAAGTCTCTTTTGCTCCTTGACACTATTTGAGCAAATTCCATTCTAATGTTCCATGAGCTGTTTCAAGATGACAACCTTATCTGGCTACCTACCATGTTCTTTCTATATTTGCATTCCAGAAGAGTGTTTTTTTTTTTCATATTGCATCAAAGGTGTTGAAATATCATCTATTAAACTACAAACCTACAGCTCTGGGTGAGAGTAATGGTTGTCATAAGACCACTGAACTTGCCAGTGTCAGAGCTAGAAATAACACCAATGTAGTCTGACCTGAAATTAATTTTTTTCTGAGTTTCCTGGGTCCTGTATGTTTATTCAGGTCAGTCATAGTGATTATAAATTAGCCTTTCTTGTCTACTTGCTACTGGACCAGGAACACTACAATGCAATAAGAGGGGTCCTGCAAGGCCCCCAGATTACAATGGACAGCACTAGGCACTCACAGAGGTTAGGGGAAACCAGGGCATAGTGTGACTCTCTGTTGTCTGGAAATTATTTTGTAACATATTTCAGAACACTTACTTCATCCCTTGCTATTTCTGGGCTAGCTCTGATTTTCCTGTTATTGTATCATTTCCTATCTTAATCAGAACCAAACTGAAAGCATATTGGCCATGTTGGTAACTGTTCATCCCTGTTCTATTGGCAAATACTCCAACTGTGGTAATGTTTGAAGAAAGAATTCTACTTATATCCTATGGATTCTTATTTTCTGGTACCAAAGTCTATGGGAAGAAAATAGAATTATGTGTGCTATTTTTAATGAATCAAGGTAGATTTCCTTTTCAGTGCATTTACTTTTAAAATACTGTGTGCTTCCATTAGTTTTACTGGTCCAAATAGGCTCTTTCCTTTGCCTAGTGCACATAGCCATTCCTCAATTTAAAGTGATTCAAAAGGCTGGTGAGGTGCGTAATGCAGGGTGTATGCTGATAGGAAGCATCACTCTGCCTGGAGACGTATGTAGCCACAGAAGACTGAACAGACCACAGTAGCTTAAGGGACTGGAAGATAAAAGGGCCAGCCTTGTTGATCTGGACTCTAGAGACCAGTCTGCTGCCTGCACATACCCTGTTGCTTTGATTGCTGTGGCCCCCCTCCATCCTCTCCTCCTCTCCCTGTGTGTGTGTGTGTGTGTGTGTGTGTGTGTGTGTGTGTGTGTGTGTGTGAATTTTCTCACTACAACTGGTGAAGCCAATGAGGAGACAACAGAATGCATTACTTCAAACTCTCCTGCAACAGTTACAATTGTATTATATATAGCAACATGAAGCTGACACAAAGACTTTACTGCAACATAAAAAATAAACAAAACCAAATCAAGGAGAAAGTTGGTGAAAATCAAGTTCCTACATCCTTGACAGACCAAGGATCAAAGATTTCATGTGGCCATCATGAAGCTTTGAGGAAGCATTCTAGATTCCTTTTGAGGTCATGGGAGGAGGGAATAACATCAAAAAGATTAAAGGTCAAGGGTAGCCATTTGTAGAAACACTTATGCTGAAGAAATCATAAAACACCTCTTTACAGTTCTTACCCAGAGGTCTGTGAACTTAGATAGGAACTAACACAATAGATATTAGCTTTGAAATAGGACCAATGATGCAATGTGATAGGATGTTACTAGCATCAAAGGATGCAACTGTTGCTATTTTTCTGTAAGTTTTATACATTTGAAGAATACAGTTAACCCTTGTAGTTAGGCTATCTAACTTATACTAAGGAGAAAAATAGAAAGACTTTGAAAATTATGTATCCATATATGATGGGCAGTGTGCTAAGAACGTCACCAGTATGTGGTGAAGGTGGCAGGAGTCATCCACAGGGACTGACAACAGATCGAGCAGCTACTGGAAGACAGCTGATAACATTTTTTCTGCACTTATAATATGCAATAATCAAAATGCTTGAGGCACTTCATTAAATGTTATCCTTGGTCCTTAGACAGTTTACTGGCATCATTTTCATTTTAAGATGGGAAATTTGAGGTACAGAGAGAAAGTCACCTGTCCATGATCATACTAGTTAAATGAGAAAGTAAAATTTGAAGGCACACAGTCTAGGCCTATTTTTCCCAGAGCATTACATACATTAGTTGTAGGTACTTATTCTTCAAATGCGTAGTTACCCTCTTTAGTTCAATTTAGTTGTAAGACTCTTCCATGCAGCCAGTATCATTTCTGCTTACTGAAACTCAGTCTGTAACCTCTAAAGTTATGAAATTGTACACTTATACATCGACTAAATGTATATATGTCTGTGTGTGTGTGTGTGTGTGTGTGTGTGTATGCAGTATCATATGCAATCTCATAATTATAGGGTACTATTTAATATATTTAATATTTTTCTCTCTATGTGGAATAGCTGATTGAGAGACATACCAGCTCACTTTAGGAAATAATTAAAATTGATGCCAAATTATTGCTGCCCTAGATTTATGTTTGCAATATCCAAATGTCTATAAAACCCTAGAAGAACTCAGCAATATTTTATTTTACTAACCTCCTTTTCCTATGTACTGAGAATAAGTAAGTTTCATCTGTCCCTACCAGAATAAATTCCTCCACCTTGTTGTCTTCGCAATCTCCATCTACCATCTCACCATCATGGCAACAGCTGCTATGGATTCAGCACAAGAGAAATAAAGAAAGACTAAGGAATGCTAACACACACACACACACACACACACACACACACACACACACACACACAACTCCCTGGCATAAATGCATGCGTGTATTTTTATGCATGCAAGGTTCTCATGCAAATGTATGCTCTCATACAACTCACACAGAATCCGTGCCATTTGTAAGAAAGCGTCAATAGTTATCACATGCAGTTTTGTGATATTTCACAGTATATGAACACTGACTTTATCAAAACGCTGTACAGTTTTGCCCATTTTCTTCATCACCTAAGTCTTTACTTATGGGCAAAGCCAACAAAAGGAAAGCACCCTGTCTCTCAGCCTCTTTCTTTGCCAGCAGTGAATAGGAAGCCAAGGCTGCATAATTGAGAAATAATGTGTCAGCAAAGGATTATATAAAGCCAGTGGGACATATTCTATCCTATGTTTTACTCTTTGCTACCTCTCTGCCTTTCCTGCAGCAGATTTTCCTCTGGCTTTGAAAGATGCTAATGGGGTGTTATTAGTCCAGGAAGAAAATTGCCCTGGGGAATTGTAATGACTTCACTGCCAGGGTGACATCAAACTAGACTGTTTAAGAATAATAGGGGCTTAGTTACCAGAGAGAAAGTTGGATTTGGAAGCAAAATAAGGAGAAAGCCCCATGACATGCAAGACAAGAAAGGGCAAGTATTGTTGAGCCTGTGTGGGGCCATCCTCATCCTCTCCTGATAACCAGTTCAAAGATTGAAATTAAATATTTAAGACTGGCTTCTGCTCTTCCCCCAGGCTACTCTTGAAGCAGCATTACGAGGAAAAGAATTCTTTATCCAAAAGGAACACTCCTCTATAAATCCAATGCTATCATCCTGTGCTTATAACTAATGTGTCAAAGTGTCTTTAAAATCTGATTTGTGTATAGGGAGTTTGGCTTGGTTGTTCAATAAAAGTAAAATGAAGGAACATTTTAAAAAGGACTTCTGATGTCTGGTACATTACTGTTTGTATACCATTGGTAAAATATATTGGGGATGCTTAGAGCAATCTTCCTGGGAATTATCAAACAACTTGGAAATTATGAGTGTAGAATTTTATTTTATTTTATTTTATTTTTGCTTATTTGTTTGTCTTTGCAGAGAGAAGGCATTGCTAACAGAAGAGTGCCTTAGTGTGCAGTCAGTGAGAATAATGACTACATAGATAAGTAACTTACAGTAAAGTTAGCATATGAATTCTAACATGGAAAGGGAGCTTTATCCAGGTTATTTGCTGATACCAATAGGATCAAGTTAGAGCCTTCTCATTAACTAGTCATGTTCCAGAGAAAAATGAGTGGAAGAAAGGATGAAAAAGAAATTCCATTTGGGGTTTTCAGTGAAAAGACCTCCTATGTCAGCTCACATGTGCTGTTATAATAAAATACCTAAAAATGGGTTTTGGTTACGTTTGCTTTATTTTTGCCATACTGCAGATATGAACCTAGGACACCATCCACACAGTATTACTAAACTATGTCTCCAATCCAGTGAAACTGGGAATTTAATGAACAATAACAAGGTGTCATTCTTTTCCTCGTATGAAGGTGGGGAAGTCCAAGGGAGACCTGGGGGGTAAAGGTGGGATGTGTACAGATGGCCAAACTGGGATGTCACAATATGACAGGAAAACAACCAAACAGACCCATGCTGCTTTCTTTCACGATACGTGAGTATCAAGGAAAGGAGTTCTCCCATCATTATGTCCCTTTAGCTGGATAATAATATCAGCAGGTTCTCTCATGGGACCTATGTCCTGTCTAACCACAGGATTTTGGTTTCTATAACAGTGCCAATTATGAATTCCATGTTGCAAAGCTGGCCTTAAAACCAATGATTTCTTATTGGCTTCTTATTCCCATGATGTTTGTGGCACTGTTGCACCAGAGGGCATATAATGCCAGGCCAGTCATTATTGTAGCTTGCAGGAGTTACAGCTAGGTAAGATTTCTTGTTACTTTTATCCTCCAGCAGCGTCTATAGCACCATCCAGTACTATGAAAGCTAACAGAAGGAATGAATCTCTCAGATTCTTACCAGGTTTATTTCTGTATCATCTATGGATTAAGCATGTGGTGGCTTTAACAATGATCTCATTGTCAAGTTCTGGAGGACAATCAAGAGCATTGACAATATATTCTGTAAGTTGTACTGTTCTATGGGACCTCATAGGCCAACAACTATAAAAGAGATAATTTCTTTCTTGCTCTGGATTTTTTGTTGTTGTTGTTGTTATTCTGTGGTGTGTACGGGTGTTTTTGTCCCATTATAGGGGCACTCTACTTATATAGGTATATATTTATGTCTTAGGAATCTTGTGCTGTAATGCTTTTGCATATGACTTTCCAAAAAGATTTTAGTGTTCTTTATCCCTCCTCATCCTGCCTGTTTTATCCTGCCTTCCCATAGTCCTACTCTCCTTAACCCTTTCCTTTCCATTATTCCCCTTTACCCTTTTGTACCAGTGTGCTCTTCACCTCCCTTGAAAGTCCCTCTTGGTAGTCCCTTATTAGTTTTGAGACCTCTGTGTATATTCCAATCAGAACATTCCCATATAAAGATTCAAATTGAACACCCAAAATGCCAGAAAACTTGAATATTTGTATTTCTGGGTCTGGGTTATCTCACTTGGAGTGGTTATGTCCAGCTCCATTTATTTACCTGTGGATTCCATATTTTCATTTTCAACTGGATAAATGTACAATATTTTCATTATCCATTTGTTTATTGATAAATATATTTGCATTTTTCTGGCTATTAGGAATAGTGCAATGATAAACATGGAAGAACAAGCATCTCTATAACGTAAGTGGTATGTCCCCTTTCCTGTTTACGTCCAACAGTGGTATACTTGGATCACATCGTAGACCTATTTTAGATTTTGTGGAATCAGCTTACTGATTTCCATAGTGGCTGCACAATTATTCTGAAAAAAGAGATGTGTCCCAAATATAGATAGTATAATCTCATATCCTCTTCCTGTTGAAACTTCTAAGAGAATTGTGTCCTGAGCTGATTTCTCTATAACGACAGAATGAATTAAAGCTCAACTCTTCTTCTACACGGGACTTTCAAACTGACTTTTAAAAACATGTAAACTTGCCCAGAGATGTTCTAAATGAATCTTTAAAACTTTCAGATTGTGTCTCCCAGGCACCTAGAAATGTTTCTCTGGCAATTTAAGAGTTAGTTGAAAGAACTTACACTGAACATTTAATGAACTGTACAGTTTTCTACAAATACTGGCTATTTTTTGTCATTGGTCACGTTTTAAGTGTCCCCAGAACTAGTTACCCCTAGAACCCCAGCTATTTTCTTTTCAAAGAACTGTGTTCTGACTAATTCTAGGAGAGCTTACCCACAGATCCCTGGGTTGCACCATACTTGAGCTGGTGGCTGTTTTACTGTGTCTGTCTTAAAAAAGAGTATACATCTCAAGTCACAAAAAAAACCCCATTCTTATTCATCAAAGACAATGATGATGTCAGATGATGCCAGACAAGGGTGCTCAATGAGGCTGGGGATTAATTTCCTGAGAATTAGACTTCACCAGTGTTGGACAGGAATGAATAGAAACGAGTAGGTTAATGTCTCTTAAATTTCCGTCCCTATACATGTGTGAAGTACAGGTGTCCTATGGCCTGCCCAAAGGGCAAAGCATTCACTGTGTTTCTTTTTGGAGTGGGGTCATCTGCTCTTTGTTTCTCAGATTTCTCTGCTTAGTTCTCTTTCATCCTCACTGTGGACACCATGTTGTATCCATTTCATCTGAAATGAAACACTAGCATGCTTGCCGTAATTCAGACTCTTTTCCTAGGAAACCTGGGGGGAAGTAATGCTCTCTTCTTTGCTTCTTTTCATTTTCATTTGTGCAAAATGCCTGCCAACTGGACCAGAGTCAACGATGACCTCATTGCTGCACACCCAATGGCAAGGACTGCTACACAGCATCCTTCTATGCCTAGAAGTCATTCCCACTGGTTATTGTGTTGCAAGACGCAACTGTGGAACATTCCCATCTGAAAGAAGGTCAAAGTAAGTTTCATGTGGCAAGGATGACAGGAAAAGGATGGCGGGCAGGACTGAAGCAGCCTCCCTTTATGTAGCTTGATTTCTTACCTTTTCTCAGAAAAGGAAATGTGTGCATTGGACTTAAGTTAAGTAAAAGACAGAGAAACTGTTATCTTCAGTCTGTCCTAGGACTCCAACACATACTCGTTGACTGAAATCCTCATTGCTTCTGAAGCTGTCTAGTCTATGAATTTTCACTTTTTGTCTCAAATAGTTTCTCCAATTGATATAGAACCTATTTTATTGTCGCCATGCTTACTGCCATTACAGCTTGCTATTCAAAATCTTACCCATTCTCCCTAGTTGATGTTGAGTAATCTTATCTCTAGGAAGAGTTTCCTGCTGCCTTCAATTCAGTGAGAATTGATTGTTCCTTCCACTGATAGCCCTACAGAAAATTGCTTTTGCCTCTAACTAGCCCTCATTTCTTTGTGCTCCATTTTATTCAAATCTGTGCCTACTAGAGCACCCATCACAGAATCTAGCATCTGTAATTGCCTGTGCATTTATTCAGCAGAATATGATGTACCGGAAGTTGTTCTAAGAAGAAAAAGCTATGCTCTTGGGGGACTTACAAAAGCTAGTGGAGTGTGTCATATGAAGAGGACATGAGAAAATAGACGCATTAGTTAGTTTGGGGCACTGGTAACAGTTTTGCAAATGCAAGAGAGCCCTGTGGTTGTACGTGAGTGGTAAGAGGAAAGAAAAATAATGATAATCAAATAACCAAAGGATACTTCACCCTGAGGCAATTTCTGAATTGGTGCTAGGTGAAAGGGAGAAGCCATCATGTGTACACTAATGGAAGAGCACATCAGGAAAAAGGAAGGAAGTGATTAGGGGCAGATGCAAGAGTCACCCCCCTGCTTTTCAGCAATGTGCTCAGCACCGCTGTGATGCAAGATGTGAGGGAATAGTAGCAGGAAGTCGGCATTAGCTAATTCTGAGTGGAGAGTGGCTTCATAATTCTCAGAGGAATTCCTTAAGAAAGAAGAAGGGACAGTCTTACATTGAGTCTGAAAGAAATGTGAAATCCAGAACAAATTAGCTAGCTGTGACCAGTGTTTCTTCTATGTTGCCCCCAGATGTCACTGTAAAGTGTTTATGCTATAAAATCTGTCTTTTCCATTCAGAGTCGACTAATATTTGAGGAGCTTCTATTATAGTCTTAAAACATCTGCCTCCTCAACTCCATGAATTGTTTAGGCATCTTGTTTGATGGTCAGTTAGAGGACCTCTCTGTAATCAGGTCAGCTTATGACTCCACTCAAGAAGCACCGGTTTTTTTTTTTTCTGCCCATGTTCCTTGTCCATCCCAGAGTGGAGAGGACAGAGTTGGAAGCATCATACATGGCGATAAAGAGCCTACAAATCTCCTATGACATCATCTGCCATCTTCATACCATAGCACCCAGTGGGAGACACTGAGGAATTGTGCTTGCCTGTTAGGTTCAGCTCAGTGAACAGCTCCATAAGTGAGACCTTGCATAGCTGTGGAGTGCCTAGAAAGTAGCAGGGGTGTCTTTAGCCCTCTGTTTTGCTGTAAAGGAATGCCTGGTACTAGAAGATTTATACATTTCAGAAAATTTTCCTGATGGTTCTAGAAGCTGAAACTTCCACAAACACATTTAGGTTCTGTGTGTGTCATGAGGACATCTAATCTAATCTGCCTCCTAAAAGGTACATCTTTTCAGATGATGTGATGGGCAAAAGGGGTAAGGAGCACTAGGGAGTTCCTTCAACTTATTCTAATAGGGTTGTTGTCTTAAATTTCCTATTGCCATGACAAAAGCAACTTTTTTTTAAAAGCAGTTAATTTGGAGGCTCATGAATCCAGAAAGTTAGAGTTCATGACTATTGTGGCAGGGAGCATGGCAACAGGCTGGCAGGCATGACACTGGAGCAGTAGTTAGAATTTATAGCTTGATCCACAGAGAGACAGGGAGAGAAGGAAGGAGGGAATGAGGGAGGGAGAGAGAGAGGGAGGGAGGGAGGGAAGGAGGGAGGGATAGGGAGAAGGAAAAAGAACAGAGAATTACATGGGCTTCTTGGAAATTTAAAGCCCACCCCCAGTGACACACTTCCTTCAACAAAGCCACACCTAATTCTTCAGTTTCACCAACTGGAGACCAGACATTTGAATATATGAGCCTATGGGAGACATTCTTATTCAAATCACCACAATTATTATAATTCTATTATGATTTGAGTATAAAATGGGTCCCATAAGGTCGTGTGTTTGAAATTTCAGAGTCAGAAAGAAAAAGTTGGTGTGCCTTTCATCTAAAGGAGTCAGGGTACATCTTGAATGGTAACAGATAATGGTAGTGTCACCCAGGCGGCAGTGGTTTTTTTCAGGCACAGAAAAATGCAGTATTAAGAGAGTTGTGGCACGTTGCTTCATAGACTCAGAAACTTACTGAGGGAGGCAATGTGTGGCTGGTCAGAGTTCTTGCACCTGTTCTTAGTGTTTCATGAAGATTTGAAGTTAGAAAAGAAGACGTCTCAGTGGAGATCCCAGAATACTATGAACACACGATGACGATATAAAATCCGCTGAAGAAACCCTGCCAGCACAGAGCGGAGATGAGAGAGGCTGTGTGTAATAAGTGATGGCGGTAATGCTACCCTGGCGCATTAGAACCCAGGTGATGGCACATGAGCTCCAGATATTCAGTGTGGACCTGTGGGATCTGAGGTTTGCCTATTGATGCTTTCATCTTAGTTTTGTGGCAATTTTTCTATATGCTCCCATTCCTATACTTGGAAAAGGAACGTTTATCCTGTCACTGCACATTAGAGGTAAACTATTTGTATTTTGATTTTCAAGGGGATAATAATTAGGATATTGTCTGTATTTCAAATGTGAATATGGATTTTGGGCTTTTAACAGTATAGAGACTGCCAAAGATTATGTGACTTTGGAAATTGTGTTAAGCCTCATATGTTTGAACACTTGGTCCCTAGATAGAGGGCTATTCAGAAAAGTTTTAGCGCCTTCAGGGCATACATATCTTCTGCTCACTCTGTTTCTGGACTACAGGTGCAGTGAAGCGAACTGGCTTCCAGCTTTTTGGCACCCCCTCTCATGTCCTCCCCAGCAAGGTGAGCTATATCCTCTCAAACCAAACTAAAACTTTCCTGGAGTTACTTCTAGTGTGGCACTGGGTATTTTGTCACAGCAGGAAACAAAGTAACTAATACTGTTACTAATCCTATTCATGAGACTTAGTCTGCATTTTTGAATCGCTTCATAAGTGACCCACAGCTTTATAATATTCTACTGACCATGATGTTATAACCCGTTGATTTTCACAGTGGAGCTGCTCTCTGATCCATGATGCATTTATATTCCAATTAAACCACCGAATGTTAAAAATAGGATAGTTGAACACTGCACTAAATACAACTAAGTTACTTAACATTCCAGCATAGCTTAAACTAACCTTAAACAAGTTCAGAGCACCAACATTCGCCAGCAGCTAGGCAAAAACCATATACCACAAAGCATATTCAAAATAAGATTTTGATGTTAAACCTTTAAGATAATTTACTGTAGTTCTATACTAAAAGTACAAAATGATAGAACACATAGGGCTAGAAAGATGGCTCAGAGTGTTTGTTATTCTTTCAGAGGGCCAGTGTTTGGTTCAACACTGAACCTGAATTGGTTATCACACAACCACATGTAATTCAAGCTTCAAGGAATCGACCCTCATTTTACCTCTATAGGTGCTCACATGCAGGCAGTGCATACACATATACACTGTACATACACACACACACACACCACACACACACACACACACACACATGCATGCACGCACGCACACACACACAGGTTCCCTGAAGCTTACCAGCCATGAGAGGGTCCCTGTTTTCTGTTGTACAGAGTTGGTAGATCACCTATTATCATAACAATAGATATACCATAGGTTGCCATTTCATTACAGATAGAATAAAATAGACCACTTACATTAACATTTCATTTCTTGTATAATCTTAAGGGTTTTGCCATTTTGTTTTATTATATCATATTCTGAGCTACTTTTCTGTGTCCCCATTGAAAGGAAAGATCTAAAGAAGTAGTTTTTCTTTTGTATGTACTATGAAATAATTTTGTTAAGTTATTGTTTAACTCACTGGGCATTCCATACTTGTGTACCATGAATTACGATCACATGCATCTCTCATTTCCCATTCCTCTCTTCAAATCTTCTCACCTGCCCCCGGCATTCCTCTCTTTTGTCACATTATCTTTTCGCTTTTCACCGGCCCACTAAGTTCAGTTAGTGCTGTCCAGCTGTGCAAGGGTGCAGGCATTTGCTGAATCATGGCAACATGTCTCTGGCCTCACCTTCAAAGAAGAAACAGGGGGTAGTGGGTGGATTAACCAACACTACAGGTATATAAATACATATCCTTAGCACAAGTCTTTGCACAGATCAGGTGATCAATAGATGTATTTCAATTTCTTTTTTTTTCCCCCTAGGGCTTCCACATGTGTTGTTAAGTTGTCTGTATGAGGTGTTTCCAATCTCTTTATGGAGGCACTTAGTGCTTTGAACTTTTCTTTTAGCACTGCTCTCAATGTTTCTCATAAATTTGGGGATGTTGTATCTTCATTTTCATTGAATTTTAGGAAGTACCTAATTTCTTTCTTTATTTCTTCTCTGACCCAGTTATCACTGAGTAGAGAATTGTTCAGTTTCAAAGTGTGTGTAAACTTTTTGTTATCTTTGTTGTTGTTGAGGTCCAACAGATGAATATCCAATGGCTGAGAAACACTTAAACAAATGCTCAATGTTTTTAGTCATTAGGGAAATGCAAATGAAAAAGATTCTGAGATTCTGTCTTACACCTGTCAGAATGGCTAAAATAAAAAAACTCAAGTGACAGCATGTGTTGGCGTGGATGTGGATAAAGGGGAACACTCCTCCATTGCTTGTGGAAGTGCAAACTTGTACAACCGCTTTGGAAATCAATCTGGCACTTTTTCAGAAAATTGGGAATAGTGCTACCTCAAGACCCAGCTATAGCACTCCTGGGCGTATAACCAAAAGATGCTCCACCATATAACAAGGCCATTTGCTCAACTATGTTCACAGCAGCTTTATTTGTAATAACCAGAATCTGGGAACAACCTAGATGTCCTTCAACCAAAGAATGGACAAAGAAACTGTGGAACATTTACACAATGGAGTACTACTCAGCTATTAAACACAAGGAAATCTTGAAATTTGCAGGCAAATGGATGGAACTAGAAATGATCATTCTGAGTGAGGTAATCCAGACCCAGAAAGACATGCATGTTATATACTCACTTGTAAGTGGATATTAGCCCAACCTAGATGTCCTCTGAGAGTCTACGCTCAGTGGAGGATCAAGACAGATGCTGGAACTTGTTGATGGACTCCAACTGAGAGTGATGTGGAAAAAAGGAGGCAGAATGGAAGGACCCAGAGGGTTCAGAAGCTCCACAAGGAGACCATCAAGGCTGCCACATCTGAACCCCATGGGGGCCTGCATAAACTGTTGCATCAACCAAGGAAAATACATGCAGTGAACCTAAACCCCATGTCCATATATAACCAATGGACAGCTCATTCCCCCATGGTGGGGACAGTGGGGCCTGCCTATGACATAAACTCTGGTGCCCCCAATTTGATCACCTCCCCTTGGTGGAGAGGCAACAGGGAAGCAGGCCATCTGGATGAGACCTGATTGATAGGCTGTGATATGGTGGAGGAGGAGGGCCCCCTCTGTCAGATGTCTAGGGAACAAGAATAGGGTGAAAGAGGGAGGGAGGCTGGGAATGGAAAGATATGAGTGAAGGATAACAATCAGGATATAATCTGAATAAATTGTAATAAAAAGGAAAACAAACACACAAACTAAAATAAATGTATTTCAAGAAATGAATGGAAGAAAAAAGAAATAGAAATATAAATTCATGGTTGGCAGGAGGTCTAATATAGTCACAAGATGAATAAAATTATTTGGTTGATAAAGGAGTGAGTACATGGCTGTGCTCTTATGAAGTCATAATGGAAGGATTATACATAATCTCTATTGCCTCGTAAAGTTATTGCCATCTTAATGTTTGACTGCAACACATTTGTGAGGATGGGTAAACAAACTCACTGTGCCTCCAGTTGAGTGAAAGAACAGCATGTGTAATAATAAATGACTATATTTCTGGTTTATGAATTTACTATACTACATTTGTGATTATTTTAACATATACTCATACTAACTAAAAACTGCTTGTGATAAGATGGTAAGTTGTGTTACAACGACAATGGCTTCATACACCTTGTGTTTATCTTGCCTTCTGATTGTATCAGTAGACCACATCCAGTGATTGATATGCACCATGTAGCCTTGTTTATTTGTTCATTTGTTTGTTTAGTTACAAAAGACAAAATTGCTTGGTGGATATATTCAGTGGCATGCATCCGTATCATTAATATATGCATAATAATGTTATAAATGTAATTTTCCCAAATTTTTTTCCAGAGACATATGTCCACAGTCTACAGACAGGGAAGTTGAGGATCACAAAGAATAATTGTCATACTTGAGACACATGATAGACTCTGCTAGCTGGTGAAATCTGTAATATTTCTGTTATAGGTATTTTTGTCAGTCTCCAACCTTCATTATTATTACTATCTCACCTCCCAAGGCCCCAGGGATATGCCACAACTTGTTCCATTCAGTTTTTCTTCCCGTGGGGGAGGTTTGACCTCCAGTTTAGGTCAGATATTTGACCCAGCTATGTGCTGACTACTTTGTACTGCAATGTGTGCACATAGATACCACATCCTCCACCTTTCAGTCTCATGTTAATCCCTCCCTCCCCTGACAGCTGGTATCACCTACTTATCCATCCAGAGTAATTTTCATATATTCCTGGCAGAATTAAAAACAAATAGTCACCAGTCCAGAACTAAGCTGAATGAGTAATTCAAAGTGGTGATTTTGGAGAGGGAAGTAATAAAATGCAATATGATGTGGGTGTACATACATGACCAGAATGCAGATTATTCCTGCATTTACCAATAATTCAATTTAAGCATGGATATCATAACTGGTGCTCTGTTCATTCTTGGTGGTGGAAATCAGAGAACATATAAATTTCAATTTCCCATTTCTTGCCAATGGTATCTTGTATATGGCTGTAAATCTATCCTTGGGATAATCACCTTGATTTTATTATTTTTACCCAACCTTTAAGTTCAGCAGGACTTTTTTTTTTTTTAGGTCTATAATATCTTATAGTGGGAACTTCTTCTTTTTTATTTAATTAATTTATTCAGATTACAACTCAATTGTTATCCCATCACTTGTATCCTCCCTTTCCTCCCTCCCTCCCGCTTTCACCCTATTCCCCTGCCCTAAGTCTGTGACCAAGGGGGACCTCTTCCCCCACAGGACATAAATGTTAGCTATTCATCTCTAATATGTTTTCATCTAAACTTTCAAAAAGATAATACTTCCAATCATTTTCATTACACATGTTTTTATTTTTGTTGTTGATGATTTCTTGTCATATAGTCCTCCTAGGAAGGACAATCATCATGACGCTTTAGGGAACATTCTCATGGGGATTCCTTTGGCACATGCAGCTCATATAGCTGAAGCAGAAGAATGCGGTGCCATAGATAATATTTCAATTGCTTTGAGGAATGCCTGTGGCATGGGCATTGACAAAATAGGTCAGAACATGAATTTCAAAGATGCTACATTATCAGGTCTTGCCAGTGTGAATGTAACTCCTCCCAAGGCCTGGTGAGAGTTGTTCTCTCCTCTTCTCAGTGTGTACTTCTCTGTCAACAAGTCTGCTGTTAGGAGCCACTTTGTTGGGAAGCCCAAATTCCTTGAAGATAAACCAAGATATCTTCACATCTTACTAGTTGTGGCAGACTGTAGGCCTACTCTGACTTTCCAAATTGCCTCCAATTGTGTGTGTGTGTGTGTGTGTGTGTGTGTGTGTGTGTGTGTGTGTGTGTGTGTGTTTCTTTAATTCCTACCATTTCTATCTGAAATAAACAGGTTGGTGGTTGCTTATTGCAATCACAGTTGGGGATGTTGAACCTGGGTGAAAGAAAAGCACATTTTATTCAGATAAAAGCATAACCCATTCTCCCACTGCAAGCCCACTAGGCAATTACATCGCTGGGCCAGAATTTGCTCCTGCATTTTTTGTACATAAAACATAATTTTACCACCAGCTGCTCACCAACATTTTGTTGTCCCCTCAACAGACAACAAAATGACAAAACGGGTCAGCGGAGGGTGATCTGTCGGCATAACCAATGAGATGAAAGCTCCCCACGCCTACGCCCATCAACTAGCCTGTCATTAGAAAGTCTGCTTCTGCTTCTAAAATAAACCCTCTGAAATCATTGCCTTCCTGCATCTGTGCTTTGACCTGGAAGAGATGCTCTCCCAAATCACAGGTGCTGCCTGGTATCAGAGGTGCCAGGAGGACTATGCACTGGTGAAGGGCAGAGAAGCAGTTACTCAGGGAGATGGAGGTTTTATGCTAGTGATAATCATAGTATTGAGAGCATTTTGGCATGAGGTGTTTGGGGTGCAGAGGAATGATTCCCTGACCTGGAAACCTATCATTTGTCACATGAGCCCTGCATGTAACTTTGACGTTATTCATTTTAAGATGACCTGGCTGTATGCTCTGTGGTCTCATCCTCTCCTACTACCTTGCAGGAAAGGAGGAGAAATGTCAACCCCAAATGCCTGCCTCTTTTCTCTGGGGAAGTCATGCCATCCCAGGGATGCAAACCTTATACACACTTCCTTGGAATAAGCTGGAAACAAACAAAACTCTTCAAGAGCTTGATTCTCAGAGGTAGTGCCTCTGACGGAGAATTCAGTGCAAATGGTGCAGTGTATCGGAGCACAAGTGGAGTACATTCAGGAGTTTGTACAGGCAAATGGAACGGTCAGTGGTAATCATTGTGTGTAAGAAAAAGAACTAACTAAAGCAACGTGGAGATAAGTGCAGCTTCTAAAAGGAATATAACCCTGCGCTGGAAGGCCAGTACCTCTAACAAACTGTAGAAATAGACTCGGGATTTCTCTGCATTCTTCTTGGTGCTTGCTCCTGCATTCAGGAAAAGTATCTACATAGCCATTGTTACTATGTATCCTGAACACTCACGTTTTGAAAATCTAGTCCTTAATTCATGTTAATTGATTTGGAAGTTGGCAAGTGGGACCTGGAGTGAGGATCAGGATTAGATGAAATGATAACCTCCTTTTCTCCCACGAGCCCCTCCACCACACTGTTATTTATAAATATAGAAAGAAAAATTAGAAATAGCACACTAGCCCAAACTCTAATACAGTGCTCTTACCAGATGCCAAGCATGTGTTGTTACCATATTCTTAGACTTCCACCATCTGGAATCAAGAACCCCAAACACTATTCTTTATAAGTGACACGG
Organism: Acomys minous; assembly: GCF_964271855.1. NCBI lineage: Eukaryota > Metazoa > Chordata > Mammalia > Rodentia > Muridae > Acomys > Acomys minous. Next base: position 26,266,979 of record NC_140491.1, on the reverse strand, counting down.
TTCCAGGTGTTTTGTTACAGCAACAGAAAACTAAATAAAACATGCATAGATCTGGTTGAGCAATATGAATGCAGTCAGGTATCAAAAAGGGAGGGCTGGAGATTCAACATTGCATAATACATCAACATGAGGGGACAATAAGATAATTAGTTTAGGACTCTTTCAATGAAATGTATTTGTATTCCAAGTCCACTGTTTCCAACATATGTCCCAGGGTAGTTGAATTGTGCATAGGTGAATTCTTCATTTTTCATGACACAGCACTCCAGGGGAATTCATTTGAATACCTAAGATAGACACTTCAGCTGATTAAAAGGTTACATAGCTATGCATCCTCGCATGAAGGTTCTCAAGACCCCATTTGCAACAAGGACCCTGAAACTTTAGAGAAGTTATGTTACTTACCAAGGTCACACACTTAAAAGCAAAGCTGTGAGAAATCCATTTAATTATCTTATTTTGTTTGTTTGTGCTATGATGACATTAATTAAATCTAAGTGGCTATCTTCATAAAAACAAATGACAAAAATGTTGGTGAGGATGTATAGAGAGGGAAACTCTATCCACTGTTGACAGGAGTGCAAAATTGTACAGCCACTCTACAATTAAGTTTGGCTATTTCTCAAAAATCAAGATAAAGATTATTACATTCCAATCATTCTGTACCTTGTTTTTATGAGATTATTATTGCAACTGTGTCATACTAAAGATAAAAAAAGGAGAATGTAAAGCTCTTTGTAAATGTTGTACTTGGGAGGCATGACTTTAATTCACTTCCTTTTCATTGCCTAATTCTACATGACAGCTTGAAACAAAGGATATATATATATATTTTTTTTTTTGCTCACTTCTAGTTGTGTGGAACCTGTTTCTAGAAACAAAGTTTGCTTTTTTTCTAAGATAAAAATATTTATGACATTAGTGCAAATAAAATGATCTATGCTTTCCGGAAAACAGAAAGATACTCCACAATCTATTCTCACCTTCCACCCAAGTCCAGGACATTGAAGCCACGGAAGGCTTTGCCATATGGCTGACCTGTCCTGGTTCTCCTATGGCTATGGTTATTAGCACATTGAAAGTATCAGAAAGAAAATGAAAATGGTCCAGTCATGTCTTAAAGAGCTTGTAAAACATGTAGGCATCTTGATGAGCTTGTTTTTATTATCCAACAATGTTCAGAGACAAAGAACATAAGCATGTAAGATGGGCACTGTGTTAGTATCAAAGAGTGAATAAGACCATCAAATTACATCCCGGGGGAAGCAATAATATGAGTGAGATGGTATCCTGAGACTTAAGGGGGTCACATCCATAGATCTGAGATCTAAGTACCTACCTTCTCCCCTTAAGTGTTCTGTGAGTCAGCTTGCACAGTACAGTTTGTGACAAAATATGTCCTAGTAAACAACTTGAAAAGTTTTGGAAGGCCAATCTCCTGACCACTGTATTAACCAATGCTTCACACATAAGAGTGAGTTCATCTTAGAAGTATATTTACTTAGAAAATGAGCTAATCTGCAATTTAAATTTGAGTACTCATGTCCAAGTGTCGAATTTGAAAAGAGAATTCAGAACAAAGAATGGCAGATTGCAGAAATTGAAATGATTTAAAGTAATGTTAGGCTTCCAGAGAGCGTGGGTGCCAAAGGAGCATAGAAGAGCAGAATACAGTAGGGTTCAGCAAAGGATGACAGAGCTCAGCTCTGGCAAATTTTGGTTCTGGAATGAGTAGGTGGGTGAGGCAGCCTTAACATTCCATGTCTAGGGAACTATCAACTCATGAATCTCTGCCTCAGGAAAATTTCTCAGTACAGATGGGTATACATGCAAGTCCATGTAAGGGCTTCAGTAGCTTTTGCTACTACAAATATCTACAGTATTTACAGATATCATGTTTAGGAAGAACATAGATTCTGAGATGAAATGAGCTAGAAGTTCTCTGCTCTGACATCTTACCAGGACTATGTTGCAGGGAAGGATGTCTGTCTTTTCACATGTTCACGGGATAGAGTTTTTGAGACCAATCATTGTGTAGAATATACAGGTTGAATCTTCACTAGCTGATGCTAGAACTGCACATAATTGCAATACTCTTACTTCCTTCACAGATCATTGTCAAATGGCAAATATATGCAATGTTTAAAAAAGAATTTTAGGCTAAATGAGTAAAAGAGAGTATTGAGAAAATTATAACAGAGGTATAAGATCAAGTGCTTTTAGAAGCAGTTGTTTAGTGCTGGACAGAAGGCTCAGTGGGAAAGCATAAAGATCTAAGTTCAAATCTCCAGTACCTACATACTTCTGGGTGTGATTTTATGCATTTATATTTCTAGTACTAATAAGCTGACATGAGAGGCAGAGTCAAAATTCCTAGAATGGCAGGGTCAAACTGGCTTTGAATATGCAGTGTCAAACAAGCAAACCCTGTTTCAAATAAAGTGAAAATCAAAGATTGACCCAGTAAGTTTTTCTGTGATCTCCACTCATGCTGAGACATGCATCCCACACACCCACATTCACACAAATGTGCATACATGCATGAACACACGCATCATATATAGAGTAATTATTAAGTCTTCCACATAGAAATAAATGTGGTTAATGGCTACAAATGTGAGTTGCAAGAAACAACTTTAAGGGAGAGGCTTGGGAAAGCAGCAGAACACATGAGATGTCAAAAATGGAAGAGGAAATATTAGGCAAGACAGCAGCAATAGTGAAGGGCTGTAAGATGAGGGAAAGAAAATGGAAAAGGTATGTCAGTCATCAAGATTTATCCAAAATGAAGTATGCATGGCAGTTATATAAGAAAACCAGTTACTCTATAAGCTTATTTTTAAAAAGAGTAAAAAATATAGAAGAGACATTATTTTAGACTTCTTAAAGGTACCTGTCTATGTCAGTTCAGGCTGCTACAGCAGAACACTATAGATAAAGAGCTTCAAAAATACACGTCCTTGAACCTGAAGTCATAGAACCAAGTGCCCCTGTGGTCAGTATTTGATGAGAGTTCTTACTGGGTGTGTTCTCATGACGCCTATTGGTAGTGAATGTGAGGAGGGGAAAAAAAGACAGGGCATCTTGTCCCTTTCTATGTTTTATAAGAGCAGTAATGCCATTATGGAAGCTGCAGTTACGGACTCATCTAACCGTGATTACCTCCCATAGGCTTTATGAAAAAACACCACCTCAGTGGTGATTAGGTTTTAGTGTGTGATCTTTATGTGGACACAGTGTTTAGCCCGCAGCATTTCACTAGTGCCCATCTGGAGCTCAGACCAGCCATGACAGCAGGTCATGACATGCCTGTCCATGCAGACCCCTTGCCTCGTCACATAAGAGATCTGAACTCTCATCAAAAGAAGGCCCTCATGGCCGTATGATAAGCATTTAAGTCTACAATTAGGAAATACAAATACGTATAACTTTTCTGCAGCTCTTTGGAATTCTGGTGTATTTCTGAGTGGACTGTGGAGAAAAGTAGGAGTGGTTCAATGACATCAGTGCAGTTGTCAGTGTTGTCCTCCATTCACCTTTGTCATCTGTCACACAGACCCAAATATCGAACCATCTTAAAATTCTATTGTTCTGGGACAAATCTGTTGCCAGGCAATTTCTGTTGCATTTCTGTATCTACAAAGAGAAAGGAAATTTTATGCTGAAATATTCTGTCTGAGCACACCAAAGGAAGGCCCGCAGATGAATTATGAACCATTCCTTGCATTACAGAGCAACATGAATCCTCAGATATTTACAGGTTTCCGCAATACTTATGAGTTATATGGTCACTTCAACTCACAAAAATAAATAGCTCCATTTCAATGTCTGTGTTGTCACATTCTCTCCTTCATGAAACTTGGCAGTTTATCCATAATTCTCTCAGTCAATGCCATGCAAAGATTTTATGGACTTCCAAGATTTGTTTGGAATGTTGTTTGACTTTTTTTTTAAATCTGCATTTTCCTCTTCTGGTAGAATCAAATAAAACCACTCAAAAGGAAGTAAATGAGGATAGTAAAATAAAATATATTATAGTTCACCAACCCACCCACTGATTCATATATCCATTTGCCTATCTACTCATTGAAGAATACTTCTAGATATTAGTGCAAATTTCTGAATAAAACTATAAGCTCTAAGGCACTTTTCCATAATCTACCTAAGTCTGTGGCTTACATGTTAATATACTAAAAGGGGGTGAATGAAAGGAATTCGGCCTTGTACCACAAAATTTTGGAAGGATTAAAGGAAGCCATATCTACAAGAATTACACTGATTACATTTTTTTAAATCTGGATAGGAGAGAGAGCTATAAAAAGTTGAACTTTCTTGAAAGTCAGCTGTGTTATATAAGTTAAGTGTGTGTGTGTGTGTGTGTGTGTGTGTGTGTGTGTGTGTGCATGCATATGTGTGTACAGTGTATGTGTCTGTTCTTTTGTTCTTTGGTTATGTTAAGAATTGTACTTTTTAATTTATTCTTCTGAACTTTTGAATTTTTGACATTATATTAACTCATTTAAAACATATATAACCTTTTCCATCCATAGAAGTTTGAGAGGGTTTTTGTTATTGTTGTGCTTAATAAAAACTTCTCCAAAGATTGAGGAAAAAATCTATAATTCATTCAGCTTGCGTATTTGAAAGCACATAGAAAACCTATAGGTTACAGTCATACTTGGAATTTTATTCATACTATACACATCCTAACACTTATCAGGTTACAGGAGACTGAAAAGATCAGTCTACTTCTTTCTTTAAAGTGCTCTTACTAGAAAGTTAAAGTCTCCATTGCTGAACTGAAATTTAGCTCCTTCATCTGCTGAAATATCTATGTCCTCTTCTTCCTATCGCCCTCACCATGTCATTACTGTAGATGAGTGATTACCAGGCAATCCTCCAGGGAAGGGTATTAGTTCCTTTTCTATTGCTTTGATAAAATACCATGACTGTACTGACTGGTTTTGTGTCAACTTGACATAAGCTAGAGTCATTTGGGGTAAAGGAATTTCAATTCAGAAAATGATCACACTGGATTGGTCCGTGAGAACCCCTGTGGAGCACTTTCTTGATAGATGATTGATGTGGGAGGACTCAGTGTACCACACGTGGTGCCTTCCCTGGACAAGTGGTCCTGAGTGGTATATGAAAGCAGGCTGAGCAAGCCGGGAGGAAGAATCCAGTACTAAGCACTCTTCTATGTCTTCTTCAGTTTCTGTCTTCAGTTCCTGCTCTGACTTCATTTGATAACAGATTATGATATGGACACAAAAGCCATAATAAACCCCTTTCTCCCCAAATTGTGTTTTGTCCTGGTGTTTTGTCACAGTAATAGAAACCTTAAGACAACAATCAAGGTGACTTATAGTTTATTCGTGCTGGGTGGTCCAGAGGAATTAGGGTTTTTCATGTGGATGGATAATGAAAATGTCGCACATATATTCTGTGAGCCACTATCCAGCTGTAAGGAAAAATAAAACTGTGAACTTTGTAGATAAATAGATGGACCTAGAAAAGATCATATTGAGTGAGGTAATCAGGACCCACGTGACCAGATAGGGGAATTAGAAAAATAGGGAGCACCTTAGGGAAGAGGAGAGTGAGATAAATACAGGGGATGGATGAAGATGGATAGATAAATAACAATATGAATATCTAAGCAATATACAAGGAATCATACCATGTACTGTTGAACTATTAAAAATCTACAATATGCAAAATTCAGATTATAAATATCCATATATAGTTTCAAAGAACATTTTTCTAAAAGCCAAAGACTGCCTAACAAAACCCCAATACCATGAGAAGACCCTCATTTTAATTGTATGCCAGGGCTGTTTAAAAGACTCTCAACAATACAGCTTATTGCTGTTGCCTTTAGTCATACCCCGCAGAAGTAGAGAGTAAGTCTCTTTGCTGAATACACCATTCACTTCAGAATCAGGACCCAGAAAGATGCATGAGTGAGAACAGACATAGATGTACCTTTATGAGGACTAGTTTTCATAGTACAGAGGTGCTATAAAAATTTCCAAAGGAAGGAGGCAACAAACAGCCAGACTCAGCTATGATGCCTATTAACCATCTTAACAACTAGCAAGGCATGATAACTCTACAGGTCAAGTAATGGCACACATATCTTGTCTGTAACCAACCGCTCCTGAATTGGATTTCAGAGCCACTCAAAAAGAAAGATATCAGGCCTGGCACTGGAAACCTAACTAAATATTTAGTGTTAGTGAGATCAAAATTATTGGAGGAGAATCTATGACAACTGATTTATTAAACAAGCATCATCCCTAAAAACAATGTATAGACATTTGTCCTTGTGCCCACAGAAAAGTGTGTTCCCCACCCTGCATCAAGAAGTATTCTATTTACTATAGAAAACCACAACCAATCAAAATGCAGAGTTGTGGAGACCAGTCCCAGTGGACAGTCCTGCAAAAACACATCCATACTTAAAACTCGGGAAACACTGAGGAAGAGGGATGGAGAGACTGTAAGATCCGGAGGATCAGGCACTTTTCTGTGAAATTGTGTCTCTTAGTAACATCAGAAGACATTCTCATAAATCTCACTAACATAACTACTTAAACATGAGCTGAACAAGGAAGACACCAATAAAGATGCCAAGCTGTACAAGAAAAAGACCACAATTCTCTACAAAGAACCACATACAACTGAGTAAAGCTCAGGGTTTGATTGATGGTCTTCTACAGGGAAGAGCACACCAACAGGCTGTTCAGTGCCAAGGGGTCAGCCTGAAAACACACATACAGCTAACATTGTATTATGAAATAGTTTATATTTAGGAGTATGAGAAAGAGAGAGAGAGAGAGACACAGAGAGAGACAGAGATACAGAGAGACAGAGACAGAGAGACACAGAGAGAGAGACAGAGAGAGACAGAGACACAGAGACAGAGCCAGACAGATAGAGAGATAGAGACAGAGAAACAGAGAGACAGAGAGAGAGAGACCATAAATTTGAAGGTAAGCAGTGAGGTGTTTATGAGAGTGTTTGAGGTTTAAAGAAGAGTGAAGGGAGAGATGTAAGTAAATGACAATTTATTTATTTTTTTGTAAATAAAGTTTTTCGTGGCAGGAGGTATGGCAGCAAGCAGCAGATACTGAGGCAGGCATGGAGCTTGGAGCAACAAGCTGAGAGCTCACATCTTGAACTTCAGGCACAAATAAGTGAGGGAGAACATAAATAGCTATAGTTTTTTCATTCTCAAAGCCTGACTCTGGTAACATATCTCTTCCAACAGGACTACACCTTCTAAGCTTCACTAAGCAGCACCATCAACCAGGATGCAAACATTCAAATGCCTAAGATTATAAAGAATATCTCATTCAAATCATCATAGTAGATTAATGCCAGCAATATTCAGAAGTGCAGCTCAGAGAACCCATCTGCTGGCTTTATGCCCAGTATACGATTTCCATGGAAACCATCTAGAAACTGTTACAACTATAAGTGTGCAGAGCCATGGAACCCAGCTTTGCCTTCTGGCAAAGCTGCAAGCACTAGAAACTGTATATAGTTTTCCTGAATCTCATAGTGTCAATGACCCGGAGGCCCTGAAAGCCTAGGCACTCCCCCAATTGCTGTCTCTTGGCCTCTCTCTGGCACATCTCCACATTCAACAGCCTTCAATAACAAAAGGTACAGTATAATATGGATAGTTATGGATTTATATGCCTCTCATGGTATTAGTTGTGTGGCTGTTATTTTCCCTCTGTTGTGTTTTTTCTTATTTTTTTTTAGTTTCAATTGATGATGTGTTTATTGAAATGCAACTCTCCTGTAAGTTGAGAAGCAACCTTGATTTTTTAAAAATTTTTTATTAATTTATTCTTATTACATCTCAGTGGTTATCCCATCCCTTGTATCCTCCCATTCTTCCCTCCCTCCTTTTTTCCCCTTATTCCCCTCCCCTATGACTGTTCCTGAGGGGGATTTCCTCCCCCTGTGTATGCTCATAGGGTATCAAGTCTCTTCTTGGTAACCTGCTGTCCTTCCTCTGAGTGCCCCCAGGTTTCCCCCTCCAGGGGACATGGTCAAAGGTGAGGCACCAGAGTACGTGAGAAAGTCATATCCCACTCTCCACTTTACTGTGGAGAATGTTCTGACCCTTGGCTAGATCTGGGTAGGGGTTTGAAGTTTACGGCCTGTATTGTCCTTGGTTGGTGTTTTTTCTTAAATGAGTTCTGATGCTCAATAAAGCAGAGCAAAGACTTAGAACAGATATTCATCACCCATTTCACCATTCTTATGTTTCTTCTAAAATATCATTAGTTTTCATTTATTATTTTGTTTTATATGGCTGCTTGGTGTTAACATCAATTTTATATGGATATCAGTTGCCATGGCTAGTTTTACATCTCTATTCTCATCACGCAATCGAAAGGTCTCTTTGGAAGAAATTATGTAGAGAGGTAGAAAATACTCCGAATGAAAATTATTAGAGTTGTGTCCCTCAATAGAAGAATGGATAAAGAAACTGTGGTACGTATACACTATGGAATACTATTCAGCTATTAAAAACAAGGAATTCCCGAAATTTGTGGATAAATGGATTGAGCTAGAAATGATCATAATGAGTGAGTTAACCCAGAAGCAGAAAGACTCAAATGGTATATACTCACTTATATCTGCATATTAGCCCAAGGGGCATGTCCCACGAAAGCCTTCACTTACCAGGAAACCAAGACAGAGGGGAGGACATTCTAGTGGGACTCTAGATGAGAGAATCATGGGAGAATGGCAAAGTAGAAGGATCCAGAGGGTCCTAGAAGCCTACAAGTAGAACATTATGATAGGCAGATTTGGGCCCAGGGGTCCCGCTCAAACTAAGGCACCAGCCAAGGACAATACAGGCGGTAAACTTTAAACCCCTACCCAGATCTAGCCAATGGACAGAACACTCTTCACAGTAGAGTGGAGAGTGGGATATTACTTTCTCACATACTCTGGGGCCTCACCTTTGACCATGTCCCCTGGAGGGGGAGACCTGGTGGCACTCAGAGGAAGGACAGCAGGTTACCAAGAAGAGACTTGATACCCTATGAACATATACAGGGGGGGGGTAATCCCCCTCAGGAACAGTCATAGGGGAGGGGAATAAGGGGAAAATGGGAGGGAGGGAAGAATGAGAGGATACAAGGGATGGGATAACCATTGAGATGTAACAAGAATAAATTAATAAAGTATAAAAAAAAAGAAAATTATTAGAGTTTGGTTTGATCTCCAAGAATTGAAATGAAAATATCATCTTAGAGAATTTCAAAGGTATTTTAAAATCAATGTCTCAATTTGAATGGACCTAAACCAACACAAAGTAGAGGCAGGAAGTATGGAGCCAAACACTCTCTTTTGATATTAAAAAACATTGAATGGTAGCTAGAGCAACAATTTCTTCTCTACCAGAGACTATTTATGAGAATCAAAGTAGATGATGTCTTGGAGAAATGAACAGAAAAGTTTGGAGAAAACATGGTACTTTCTTTAACTTATTAGATATGACCTCTGAGCTGTACTATATACATTTGATGGCATTATTTGACTTGAACCTAAAGGAGGAAAGTTTATAGCTTTTGGATTATTACTATAATGTTATTTCCATGGGCTTCTCATCAGAAATATTAGCTGGTCCAGTTTTTGGATAATGCTTTAGACCCTTCTTGAGAAGCTTATCACATTGAATCCAAACATTCCCAACTCACTTGCCACCTCCATTTCAATGAAAGGACAATGAACACATGCCACCAAACACTGCTTATATCTCTCTTGGCTATGGGAGAACACATGGTTAGATATGTTCAGATTTTTCTCTTCATATATTAGTTGTTTTCCAAGTACAACATTTAGCAGAGATTTTAAGCCAGGTGTGGTGGTGCCTGTCTTTCATCTCAACACTTAGGAGGCAGAATCAGGAAGATGCCTGTGAGTTCAAGGCCTCTCAGGTCTATGTAGTGAGTTTTAGACAATTCAAGGCTACGAAGTGCAGCACTCTCAAAAATAATATAGAAGATTATGTAAGAATATATAACAATGTATGAAGAGTCCAAAGTGATGGTCTTTGTTTCCTTGGGCAAAAGAAGCCAGAAATCCTGATATTTTCCCAGCTAAAACAGAAGAGTGCTATACGTCCCCTTAAAGATTCAACATGGATGGCTGAAAAGTTTTGCTTGAGGGGGCTGGCATTTTTAGCTCCTCCCCTGCAGTGGTCGATACTGTTGCTGTGAAGTCCTGTTCTTAATACTGTTATAAAATTGTTATGAAACTGTTATAAAAGCTGTTATAAAAACAAGTTCTTAATGGCAATCATGACTCTTGCCCATTCAAGTCAGTTTCCATGTCTTGTTCATTAACTTGCGTGAGGTGTCTGAGAAGTTGACAAATGTGACTTTAAAACTTCACAGAGGCCAGCTCATCACACAGTCTTCGCAACATCCAGCATCATTGTACAACGCCCCTGCCCCCCACCCCCACCCCATAAATCCGTGATGAGACAGTGTGAGTTCCTGTACATGTCATCGTCGCTGGCTGCAGGTCCTGGCCTCAGTGATTCAGGAAAGTAAAATTAGACTGATTTTCAAGGAAACATCACTTATAATGTGACTTCTGAGACAGCAACCTTTACCCCTGTCAGCCCGAGCTTGCAGCAGTGGGGCTTGCGTCCATGGGTCCTTCATCTTCCTTCCTTCTAATGGATGCCTGAAAGAGAGGTGGAAACCTATTCACTCATATCTCAGAGGCTGCTGCCATAAATCCCCTGTAAAACCCTGTCGACTTTGGTGGACTGGTGAGGACATAAAACTGCCAGTGGCCGTGCTTTCAATTATAAAAGACAATTCCTCTCTCTGTCTAGGGGAGCTCGTGTTCATGGTAGCTGTTCTATGGCAATTCTGCTATCCTCCCACAAGTGTGTGGGAATAGAGCTCTGAGTTTTCCTTGAATGTGAGTCCCAGGAATATGTAGGAGTTGCTCCTGCTGGTTACAGTGATGCTCCAAATGTTCCTCTCCACGACATTCCATAGCGAATGATCATTTTACTTGCTAGTCTCTTCCACACCTGCTTGAAGATTGGCATTATGGCTGTCCTTCCTTTATTTTCATTTTCAAACTGTCAGGTAATACTGACTACACAAATGATGATATAACTGTAACAACTCAGCAGATGACACACAGTGCTGCCCTCAGAACCTAAGTCCATTGAGACCGAATGTGCATCTAATCACGCCACCTGTGATCTTGGGATGCTTACCTGAAAATATCCAGAAGAACCTTACTTCCCTGTGCCGAAGGCCCCCGTGACCCACCTGTGATTGAATCAGTTGCCGTACTCAAAGTAAGTTTTTACCAACTTCTTCAGTCACTTGCTATGATTTGTCATGGCAAACGCAAATCTACTGCTAAAATTTACCTTTGATGGCGCATCCTCCTGTCATACAGATTCTGCCCTGCCAAGAACCCTGCAAACAATGGACTCCTAAGCATCAAGTGAGATGCTATATTATCAAAATAGAGATCTATCATCTCTTCCTTTTCATGTAGTTAAGTCATGCTAGAGATGGTACTTAGCTAGAGAAGCTCATAGCTTCACTCAGTCTGGCCCATCAACTATCTTAAGCAAGCTAGCACTTGGGAGAGGCAGAGGCAGGCAGATCTCTATGAGTTCAAGGCCAGCCTTGTCTACAAAGTGGGTCCAGGACAGGCAAAGCTACACAGAAAAACTCTGTCTTGAAAAAATAAAAAGAAAAAGAAAAAGAAAGCTAGATGCTTCCATTTAACTAAATGCTCCACCATGCTTTAAGCGTGTGGCTTTGACAAGAGTAGGGAAAGCTCTTGAGCCTGGGCTTCCTCACTTGTAGAACAGGAATGAGGAAGCTACTTGAAGAGTTATGATATGGAGGAAATGATATAATATGTGTAAATTGTTTAAAATACATGGCATTTCTCATTATAAAGCTAACTACGTATTCACACATATCAGCTCTCTGATTTATGAAGCTACATTGCCCTATGATCTATTACCTGTCTTACCCCCACTTAGTAAAAATCAGCACATACATGTATGTGTACTCTGCAAAGCTATAGCTGTATATATGCTGCATTGGACCTGTACTGTGACAGAAGCCAGAAGAGCATTGGCTCCTTATGAAGAAAAGAAATACTTGTGGGCTGGATAGGTGGTTTAGTGGTTGAAAACAGGTGGCCCCTCTTCCAGAGGACACAAGCTCAACTCCCAGCATTGGTGTCATAAGGTTTATAATTTCCTGTAACTTTGATCAGACATCGCTAGCTTCCACACTCTCACGCAATGCATGTACCTGCACATAGACGTACACACATGCGCGCGCGCGCACACACACACACACACACACACACACACACACACACAGGGAGAGAAACAATTAAATATTAAGAAGCGGAAAAATGAAGAAGTTCAACACAGAAAAGATAATGAATTCTGCAGAATGACAAAGTTCCATGTGTCAGAGCCAGACAGAATGTCAAGTGTTGATGAATCAAAGACCATTTTTCAATGCTTGACTTCTAAAACCAAAAGCTATTCTGACAAGAGGTTGCTTTTCCTTTTTACTGTCCTTTTTCTTTTTCATTTATGTATTATTTATTGATTGATTGATTCATTCATTCACTTTTCAGCCTGTTTGCAGTTCCCTCCCTCCTCGTCTCCCAGTGCCACCATCATACACCCCTGATCCTCACCCCTGTTTCCCCCTCTATCCCTTCTCTCACCCGGCTCCCTCCCTCCATCTCCTTTAGATGTCTATTTTATTTCCCCTTCTGAATGAGGCTCAAACATCCTTCATTGGGCCCTCCTTGTTATTTAGCTTCTTTGGGTCTGTGGATTGTAGCATGGTTATTCTGTACTTTACGGCTAATATCCACTTATAAATGAGTACATACCATGTGTGTCTTTCTGGGTCTGGGTTACCTCACTCAGGATGATATTTTCTAGTTCCGTCCATTGGGCTGCAAATATCATGATTTCCTTGTTTTCAATAGCTGAGTAATAATTCCCTTGTGCAAATGTACTGCATTTTCTTTGTCCATTCTTTGATTGAAGGACATCTAGGTTTTTCCCACTTTCTGGCTATTATAAATAAAGCTGCTATGAACACAGTTGAGCAAATGTCCTGTGGTTTGGGGAAGCATATATTGGGTATATTCCCAGGAGTAGTATAGCTCGGTCTGGAAGTAAAACTATTCCTAGTTCTCTGAGGAAGTGCCAGTTTGATTCCAAAGTGCCCACACACGTTTGCACTCCTACCAGCAATGGAGAGTGTTCCTCTTGCTCCACATCCTCGTCAGCGTGAATGGTTGCTTGAATGTTTGATCTTAGCCATTCTGATGGCTTGAACCCAGAAAAGATCATGAATTTTCTAGAGTCAATTTTCTAAGTTCCATGTGGCAGAGCCAGACAGAGCATCACATGTTGATAAACGGAAAATCATTTCACAAGGCTTGGTTTCTAAGACCAAGAGCTATTCTAACAAGAGTTTGGTTTCCCTTTTTACAGTCTTTCTACATAACTTTACAGGGATCCTCTAATGGACTTTTTGTTGCTATGAACAATTGCCTGAGAAAGATAAAGAAGGGTTTTCTTTGCTCACAGCTTCACAGGGTTCAGTCGATCATGTTGGAGGAGAGAGACACCACACAGAAGCGTCATTACAGTAGCATAAAGCAGACAGAAAAAAATGTCTGCACCATTTGCCTTCCTCTTGTTATCGGATCCTCCAGGCTATTGGATGGAGCCCCTCATCTTTATGACAGATCTCTCCATCTTAGCCCAGCTTCTGTAGAAACATCCCCACAATCACCATCCAGGCATGTGCTTCCCATCCCAGTGAGTTATTATTAACCCTCACAGACCCTCTCCTGACGTCAGTCCTAACTCTTGACCAGTATCTTGACTTCTGAAAAGATGAGCTTTCTATAAAATCCTTCAGCATCTTTTTAATGTCTAGGTTCAGAAATATTAACTGTCAGTTCAAAGTGATCTTGATTTCCATGGGAGACGTTAAAAGATTCATTACATCAAACCCCAAAGGTCAGGAAATGTAATCGTTCCTGGTGATATGACAGGAAGTGGAAAAATTTTTTGAGAAGGCATGAAAGTGTCAGGTACTGTAGAACTGAAACAATTCTAGCTGGTCAGAGAAAAGTACCGACTTCAATACCTCGTGTAAGTGAAGTTTATTTGACAGTTTTCTTAATCACACAGACTAATTTCTGATGCATCTAGGTACTGCACATTTGGAATAAAATTTTGTGAGTATTCATCTTCAATATATATATAGTTTGGGGATGTTTTAAACTAAATAATTTGGCTAAAATACATAACATAAAGGTATATATGTGTGTAATATTTAAAGATTCATTTTTTATTTTCTGTGTGAGCATGCATCTCTCTCTCTCTCTCTCTCTCTCTCTCTCTCTCTCTCTCTCTCTCTCTCCGTGTGTGTGTGTGTACGTGTATGTGTATGTGTATGTGTATGTATAGATTTATGCAAGTGCCTACAGTGGTCAGAAAAGGGTGTCAGATCCTCAGGAGCTGAAGTTACAGGCAGGTATGAAACACAAGATCTGGGTTTTGATAATCAAACTTCAGTCATCTGCAAGAGCAATAAACTCTCTTAACTGCTGAGGCTGCTTTCTAGCTCCACAGATATAGTTGTGTACAACAAAATTGGACATTAAGAGGATATAAAAAAGATGATATAAACAATACACTAAAATGCATTGCTAATTGTTATGGAATTGGAGCAACAATACACTTACATACTTACTGATTCTTTTTTTGAAGCTAAACTTGTATTACAATATGTAATAGTTGCGTAAATTCATTTTATAAGGATATGTGACTATTCTGTGGTGTCTTAGCCTATATGTAGCCTATAAATGTATAGCATTTTTATAAGTGTAAAAACTCTTAACATAAAGTAATTTGCGTATGATAATGTAGACACCTCATCATTGTTAACCTTGTATTTTGCATTGTCTTATATTGCAAAACATCGGCCAACACTGATGAGAGTGGTTATGAGTCTACATTTCAAACTTTCCCACAAGACTGCAGAGCTTTTGTTTGCTTTCATCTTACTATGTATCAGGACCTCTTAGCCTGGAGATATTGTTGTACATGGATGTGAGGGTGAAGACTTTGGGGCAGTACTGTCAGTTCTGATAGTTTCTTTTTCACATGTTGTCTTACTGATATTATCTTTCATCATCTCTTTATTTAAAACTCCTGCTGATGTACTTGTTCGTTCTTCTAGTACTGGCATAGGTGATGGGGGAATCCAAGAGATAATTACTGATAACATACATTTCCATGTCTGAGATCACCAACAAAAGAGATATAGAATGTTCACCTTAGCAGACATACTATACACATTGGTCTCTCTTGCAGCGAATTCAATTATCTGACTAGGTTTGGCATAATAAGATGCAAAATACTTAATGGTGCAGCCTGAGAAAAATATGTATTCTCTGTCTTTTATCTTCTAGTTTCTACAAAAACTAAAAGGTGTTATCATATGTATATTATAGAAGTCCCATTCTCAGAATGACTTAATATCTTAAGTTCTGCACAGAACCACTATTTCCACCCTGGGTATATATAAATAACTAACAGCAACAACAAAACAAACAAACACGCAAAACAAAACAAAACATAAACAAAAGCTAAACATTAAGGAAACAAACAACATAATTAAAAATTAGGACATGGATTTACTCAGAGGTTTTTTTTTTTAAGAATAAACAAGTGGCTGACATTTTTAAAAATTATTTCAGCATTCTTAGCCATTAGGCAAATGCAAATTAAAATTACTTTCAAATTTCATCTTAATCCAGTCAGAATGGCTAAGATCAAAATAACAAATGTCAGTCTCTTTGCATAGAAAGACTACATATTCACTGATTGTGGAAATATAAAGAGATAGAGCCACTACAGAAATTGATGTGGAGGCTACTCAAAGAGCTAGCAATGGATCTACCACAAGATCTAGCTGTCCTCACTCAGGGACACATACTCAAAGGACTCCATTTCCACCTATAGAGATATATAGTCCTCTATCTTCATTGCTGCTTGACTCACACTAGCAATGAACCAGAAATAAGCCTACCTGCCAACCAAAAGATGAATAGATATTGAAAATGCAATACATGGGGCTGAAGAGATGGCTCAGTGGTTAAGAGCACTGCCTGATCTTTTAAAGGTCCTGAGTTCAATTCCCAGTAACCACATGGTGGTTCACAACCATCTATAATGTAACCTGGTACCCTCTTCTGGCCTGCAGGTAAACAAGCAGACAACACTGTACACATAATAATAAAATAAATCTTTTTAAAAAAGAAAGAAAAGAAAATGCAATACATATACATAGTGAACTGTTATTGGGTTAAAAAAGATAAAATTTGTATTAAAATGGCTAGAGTTAAAAATTATCATTCTGAATAGGTGACCCAGACCCAAAAAGAGAAACACAACATGTTTTATCTTATATGTGGATGCTATATTGGAATCTTTAGATACTTATTCTTACATTGCAGAACTGTTATAAGAAAAGACATTAGTAAGGGGCAATGGGGGATTGAATTTCAAGGGAAGAGAGATAGAATGCAGGTAACGTAAGTCATGGAACAGGCAGGGTTAAATGGGTTGAGGGATGGGGGGCAGGTTAGAGTAGGGCATAGAGAGAGGAATAACTAACAACAAAGAATTTTGAAAATATATGACTATAAACAGTTCCTAAAATAGATCATATATCAAATTAGATTAAACAATGTTTCCATACAATGGAGGAAGATATTTCACCCAGATACCATAAACCATCAAATAAAAAATGTACTATCAGAAATGGGTTACATCTTTTTGAGTTACAGGTCATTGGGGTACCACAGATCCCCCACTAGTGAAGACTATTACTATTACAATTGTACTTGGATATCCTCTGGAATGTGATGGCAAGACCGTATTGACCAAGACACCATGTAATTGAGTCCTAGGATACATAAAAATCAAGCTGGTAATGATCTGGAAGCTTTATTCCTATTGGCTAGCTTTCATAAGACTGGCAAGTGCCATATATGCTATTGGGTGATAAAAATCATCAGCAGTCTTACCCAGGTGGGAATCTTGTGAGCTATATAGTAAATGACAGGTTGAGCAAGATACGTCCACTGGTACAATAGTGGCACACATGCTATAGGAGTTACCAAGCCCTTTCTGCTTGAATGTGAAGCTTATCCTACCAGATAGAATATATATACTTGGTACTGGCAGCCAGACAGGAAAATCATGGCTGGTGGGGTCACAGGCTCTAGAGGATAACCTAGCACTAAACATATACCTCTGAATTCTAATCTCTGTACCCACAGGTCAATATGTCTCTCAACCCTTATTAAAAGAAGCTTCTTTTTCCAGTAGAAATGAATACTCTAGAACACTGTAAGTGCGTGTGGAGTGCTCAGATCTGAATAGGACAGCTATCTTGCAGCTTAGACCTTTAAGGTTAAGAGATTATTGTGGAAGAGGCAAAAATATTCTCATAGCCAGAGTTTGTAGATAACTGGAGTAAATCGTTATTTTCTGGGCAACTCGGGGTTGTTGCACATACCATCTCTGAAATGGCTGTGACAGCATGCATGAGACGAAGCCAGCCAAAATTTAAAGATGAATGAGAGAAAAACTCATGAGACTTCGCCAATTGCTGTAGCGCTGTGGCAACTTTTAAAAGGCTTCTCACACACCAAGAGGTTTCTTACACCCCTCCAGTTAGTTAATACAGTAGGAGTACATGAATCTGGGAAGGAAGAATATTCAGAGAATAGAGGGGTGACTGGAGGAAGCAGAAAGGGGGATGGATTTGTATAATTTGAAATATATGCATGGGTAAAATTTTCAAATACTTAAATAACACCTCTATTTGTATCATTTCAGTGAAAGGAAGATCCTAACAAATAAAATGGGCTAAAAGTGATTATTCTACCATGGGAACCTATCATCCTGCTGCAGTGGGGAAGTCCTGTCTAATAGGTACTTTTCTTATCACTGTGACCAAATACTTGACAAAAAAAAAACAACTTTAGAGCAAACACGTTTGTTCTGAATCATGGTTTGAGAGTACAGACCATCATGGCAGGGAAAACGTCCTTGGAAATGGCCCTAGTTACAGTGGTATGAGCATATGAGATTAGGCACTTGTCAGACAGTGCCTGTAGCCAGAAAGCAGAAGAGATGCAAATTGGTGCTCATGTGCCTTCTTCCTTTTCTTTTGATTGTGTCTGGGACTCTGGAATTGGAGTGAGTCGTCCTTTCCTAGTTACACCTCTCTAGAAATGACATCAAGGCATGGCCAGGAATATCTCCTATGATCTCAAATATAGTCAAGTTGATAATGAAGACTGACCATTACATTCCTATCACATACCACGTTAGAACAGATTGCAAACTTCATTAATCATACTTATACAGTTTAACTTTGTTCTTATGACTTAAATTAAAGATAGAAGACAAGGATCGTATTTCTTTTTTGTTTGCTCATATTTAATATTTCTTTACGTCACCTTTATTTTTCTTAACTTCTTTTAAAAATATTTATGTTTCTATGATTTTATTTATTTACGTACTTAAATTTGTGTGTGTATATATAGATGGAGCTCAGAAAGGGGGCATTGGATTTCTTGGAGCTAGAATTACAAGTATTTGTGTAGCATTCAACTTGTTTTCTGAGAGCGGTGATCAAGACTCCATCCTTCATAGTCACACATCATGAGCTCTTAACCATTAAGCTGCCTCTCCATCCCCTTCTTTCCTACTTGTGAGCACCAACTTTATAAGCTTACAGCAATTACAGCCTCTGGAAGGCAATTCCACTCCATTCGTGTATTCATGTCAGTGATCCTTAAAATGGGAATTGGTATTTTAAGAAGCCCTCTAGATCATTTTGAGGATATCATGCATTTGAGTGTCTGTGTTTATGGAGGAACATTTTCTGAGTTGCACTTGGAGGTAGGGGCTATAGAAATGAAGGATTGTGTAGTATTGCTATACAGATCACGAGCCTCCCCTAAAGAAAGGGTTTTAGGATCTCTATAATGAAGGAAGGAATATTTTCAATAGAGATTTTAGCTTGTCAGAGAATGGTGGTAGGCAAGAAAAAAAAATCTGATCCAGCATAATAGCACGTAACTATAATCTCCCAACATGAGAGGGGTTACCAGAAAGGGCAAAAGTTCAAGGTCAAGATCCTCAAGTTCAAGGATAGCTTGGACCACTTGAGACTCTGTTTCAGATATTTTTTGAAAAAGGAAAAAATAAACATAAGGATGGTTTGGATAGCTTCTATCCCGTAGACACGCAGAGACACTGGTGAGGCTGAATACTTCACAAGACAAAACAAAACTCTGAACAAGGAGAGAAAATATGTACTACTGAGGACATTGGCAGGGAAAGAGATACACAAGGGTAGTGAATGAAAATGTTTAGAAAGCTTTTCACCTATTTACTACTTACGAACTTGTCAAAGAAAAATTTAATTAACAAAAAAATCTTGTAAATGTTGACAACATAAATTAGCTGAATGACTTAAACAAAAAACCATGAAGATGCTGTTGGGAAGTCAGAAATGCTTTCTGTATGTGGCTCACCTGGCCAAGGCTACTGTGGACTTTTCAAAGAATGTACGTGACCAGAGCCATTTCCAAGACAGCACACAGAGGATGAGCATGATCAAACTGGACTGATCTACGGGTTCTCTAAAGGTAACACCGGAGCAGAGGAAGACTTGGACAATGCTTATGAATGAAAAGAGAGCCTGTGAGCAAATAGTACTTGGGATCCCCGTACTCAACAGACTAAAACACTCTAATGTAGTGCTTCTCCAAAGCTCTAGTCGCTAAAGCACATCTTGGACCTCTAAAGAAAAGGGCTATAGCAGGAATTATTTCAGCAAATGATTTAGATTTAGATTTAGACTTAGATTATAAAGGGCAAAGAGGGAGACAGGTGCATTAGGAACTCACTCCAGGACTTTCTCACCCCAGGATAGTTCATGGATAATATGGGATATTATGGGAGACCTTTTGGAAATTATACTTTAGGAATAAGGTATACGTGCATTTTAACTCAAGAGTTTGTAAAACAGGGAGTGAATTGAAGTGAATAAAGACTGAACTCGATAAAGGGATTTATGGTAATGACTACATCCTAGTGTTCATGACACTTTGGTGACGTGATGGATGCGTGACCTTCTCACTCTACACCAGTGATTCTCAAGCTTTCTATTGGCCCTTTAATACAATTCCTCGGGTTGTGGTGAACCCCAAGCATAAAATCATTTTGTTTCTACTTTGTAACTGTAATTTTGCTACAGATATTAATCAAAATGTAAATATTTGATATGCAGGACTTCTGATAATCGACACCCAAAAGGGCTGAGAAATACTGCTCTATATGATGGTCTTAGAATCATTAGATTTTCATGGTGGGTATTTCAGTGGTATCTACTGATCTCTGTAAATGATCAGGAAGAATTCTACTCTTTCCTTCTCATGTGGTCCATTTGACTACCTTATCACCGAAAGGCCTCTAATATATAGAAAGTGAGCATCGCAGAAAGAATTCTGTTAAAACCAGCAAGGCCCCAAAGAGGTAACCATTGAAGTAAGTAATCCACTTAGTTTGTTGCATTTGGTTCAGAGCAGTCAGTACTGAGATGATTTAGTCTCAGTCAAAATGAGGCCTCAGATCCATGGGAACAGTAAAAGTATACTGGGTTATAGGTGGAACAAACCCTTGGGTAGAAACGTAAGTGCACATGGGAAGGCATACTGCAGAGAGTTGAGTCCTATGCTAACTATTGCCTGATAGGAACGTGTGCTTTAAAACACTCAACCAAGTCTCCTTAAGGGCACTATCTGAATACACAAAATGAGCTTCAAAGAGGCAGCATAAATATAAGCCCGAAGCTTAGGTCAGCTCACTGTGTATGATAGCTGTAAGTAACCAGGACAGCTGGCCAGTGGCAGAGGGGGCAGAGAGATGGATCTGGAGGCATGGGGAGACAAAAGCAAGAACGCACATTCCTAAAGAGCCAAGGGAAACATTGAGGTTTATATTTTAGTGTCGTATATGCAGAGAAGTGTATGGCTTTGGAGATAAGCACTCAGCAGAGGCAGTATGCTGAGAGATTATTAGGGTCAGGGTTCTGACATCTGCCTGGACCGTGTCTTGTGTTCTTGTTAGTACATTGACCCAGGGTGGATCACTAAATATCATTTTCACATCTGCAAATACATGATATAGTGTGCAGGCCTAGCAGGCTTAGTTTTTCCCAGGAGCCCTCAAATACATGACAGTAGGAAAAAGCACACTAAAACTTGATTGTAGTTTGCTCTGATTTGAAGACTTGATATTAGCTTTCTGCTGCTGCCATAACAAATTACCACAAACTTAATAGCTTGAAGCAACGTACATTTGCCATCTTATAGCTTGATATCATTAAATCACACAAAGAAGCCTATGCTCATTTCTAGCGGTACAGAGAAACATCCGTTTCATGCTCAGTTAGGTTGTTGATGAAATTTAGTGCCCATCAGCTATAGGCCTGGCATCTCCCGTCTTGCTGGCAGGGTGCAGAAAGAGACTCTTGAGTTCAAGTTCACTCTCTTGGCTCACTCTTTCACTCTTTGCTTCTCTTCTATTTTGAAAGGCAGCAACAGCAAATCTAATTCATCCCAGGTCAAAATAACCAGTTCCATGTATGTATTTAGTATACCTGTAAAGTTCTTGTCAATAAACACTGGTATTATTAGATTGCTGTCAATAAGATGAGTTAAAATAATGTCCTACTTCAATGCTGTATATTCTGTCAAGGTTGTTGTTGACCTGTGTTTATAGTGACACATGATCAGGGAATAAGGGAATGAATATCCTGTGCAAAACTGATCCCACCTATCTGTCATATCACCCTTCAAGCAATCTCTATCCTTATCTGGGCAAAATAATGATACTTGAATACCATTTAAAACAACCATTTATTGCTTCCCTCTTGCCAAAGATGGCGTAATATAGATCAGGGTTAGGTCCTGAGGTCTGCAGCTAGGCAAAGGTTCTTCCTCCCCCTTTCTTTCCATCCACTCCCCTTTCTTTGACCCTCTCTCTTCTCCTTTATCTTCTTCTTTTCTCTTCTCTTCTCTTCTCTTCCCTTTATGTTCTATACTGGTTTCTACATACCTTGGTTCCTAGGAAGTAAGAAATCCTGGCTCACTGAAGTGGTCCATAGATGGCCCTTGACACAGTGGAGTCCTCATTTCAGACTTTATTTGAGAGGTTCTTTATTTCTGCCAGGAAGTATCTCTAGAAGATTCACAAGCCAGAGCATTTAGGTTTGACCACTATCATTCTCCCTTCCTCTGTGCCTTAGGAACTTTTAGACATCTTTGCATTGCATAAAAGCAAAGCCATTCTTGGGAGCAAGTTTGCCTCCTCTAAGGGCATTTACCTTTTACCTCCCACCCCCATGTTTCCCTGCCAGTACCTGATTGTAAAGGTTCAGGCAGAGAGGACAGCCTACCAGGCAGCCTCATCTTCCCAAGGAAACAAAGGATAAAGGTTTGTGATTCTTCTCAAAGGGGTCTTCACAAACAATACAAAGTACTACTCCATTTAATTTTTTTCTGTAACATTTTTGATATTAGAATTTGATATTAGATATTTGATAATAGAATTTCATTTTCTGCTTCTCTTTTCTTCCCTCCAAATCCTCCCATATGTGCTTCCTTGTTGCCTTTCAAATTCATGGCCTCTCTTGTCATTAATTATTGATAAATGCATGATTATTACCTGCTCAATCAGTCTAATGTTACTTGTACATATGTTTTTAGGCATCAGAAGTAATCAGTCCATTTTCAAGTCTCTACAATCTGGTAGTGGAGAAACCATCTGTAATTTTCTTCTGATGGCCCACAATGCTCAACCTGATTGTCCTTCTTAAGCCTAAGAAAAGTCATTATCTCCAGGGTTGTGTGTGTCAGGAATGGTGTTGTTACTGTCTTTGATGACCAAATGAGAGAAGAAGTGAACCATGTAGCAGAGAATCACTACCACAAGATTTTATAGTATAGTTTTTCATCCTAGGAACTTCATGGAAGTGTAAAAACTATAAAAGGGAAGCTTCCTAGCTCACTGAGTTCCTACAGAAAAAATTAGGTGCTTAGGGAAACTGCATCTAAGTCAGTGGAGGTATTTGAAGCTGCTGTTATGATAACAAACTGATAAGTGCTCCCTATTTAACTTTTACTCATCTCAGAAACAGAATGGTTTTTTAATATTTTTTTCTTGTTAATAATTCACTGTTGTGGGTGAAATGGATAAGCAGTTAAGGACATTTGGGGTTTTTTTGGCAAAGGACCCAAGTTCAGGTCCCAACACCTTCATTTTAGCTCACAACTTTGCAGGACTTTTGTTCCAGAGGAATTTGTCTACTTCTTCTGGTTTCTATATGCTTGTTGTGCAGAGACATACAAGCAGGCATATGCAAATATGATTAATTAATTAATTATGGTGTGACCATGTCCAGGCTTGTGCATGCAGCAACGGCATGGATTGGCTTTGTTTTGGGTAGACTCATCCACGAAGCCATTTTCAAGAGGTGGGCCTGGGACTGTGAGGATGGTGCAGTAGGGTTCTGTTCTGATAAGTAAATATTGTTTAAACAATAATTCTATCTGCACATAAAAGGCTTGTGGGCAGTCACTAGCCACCTCTGCACATCCTCTTACTTTTCTGACAATGGAAATATTTCAACTTCTCATGCAATTGTTCAAAGCTACACTGTGAGGATTTCCCGGGCTCCCTTTGCAAAGCACTTAGGGGAAAGGTTGAATATATAAAATGTGTCCAATTCTAAACCACAGCTATAGTTTTAATCTTATTTTTGAAAACTTGGTTTTCCAAGTTCATTGTCCTGCTATGGAGGTCAAGCCTCAGAAATCTCTCTTTCCCTCTCTCTGTTGTTTGTTTTCAGAACATAAAAGTCTAGGACCTAAAAGGACAGAGAAATTAAGTGTATGGCTTTTGGTGGTTTGCAAATGTTATCACTGTTACACATGAAAAAATCTTTCATACACATGCAGTAAATAAGCACAGAGCATTCATGTGTTTAGATTCCCCTGATGGTGAGATTGAGGCTCCCCCTGCCCATGTTTGTTGAGAATTTATTCAGGTATTGCTTGAAGATGGACTCCAGGTGCTAATGTGCTATTTGAAGGCTTCTAGGGAACACTTAAGGTAACTCTGAAGTCTCATGAGCTCCCTTTCTTCCCCTGCCAACAATGAAGAGCACCTTGGAATATTTGTCTACTAACTTTCTTTCCCAAAAACCAGAGCCAGAGCAAGGCTAAGATGAGTCCAGGGAGCTCCTTATTTTGGACAAAATCATTGTAAGAGATTACAATGTACAGATTCAGTGATCGAGATAAATAATGTAGGCCATTCCTCAGCAAAAGCAATGAAGAGCAATACTTACAATTTCGAAATGGACATGTTCTCCTGACTAATACTATCTGTAGCACAAATACTATAAATGGCTAAGGGTGACTCATACCAATCTTGGTATTGTCATTATGTTGTTATTTTTATCTCATTATGGTTATATCAATGACCAAGGATTTGGCATACTCTTAATTTTTACACTGAAGATAGATGCTGCACTTACCTGTCTCAACTCTGTTTCTTCCACCAAATTCCCCTTCAACCATTAGTATGTAGGTTTTTGCCTCTAAGCAGTCATATTGAATTTAAGCCAAGCCTCATAAAAAATCTTGTGTCAGTCCTCAAATGCTGCACTTGGAGAGAAAAATAGGCAGTGAAGAAAAGAATGAGTTTTCTCTAGCTGTTATGTTGGTACACTGTATATAAGTGTTCAGGACAATGGATCACTTCTTTTCTTGAGCTTTCAGACAGTTTGGACAACAGGGTGCCTCTTCACCACCAAAGAAAAAGAAGAAAATAGCCCTCCTTTTGCCTTTGCAGAAGTGTGCAAAGAACATAACGGCCATGATTGATCTCTCCCTACAACTACCATTGTGAGCTGAATTATGCAGCCTCAGAAGCTGTGACCAAGTCATAAATTAACTCTCGGAGCCAGGAGGAGATTCATTTAAAGTCTATAATCTCCAAGCTTTGCTGCTGCGGGACCGGAGCTCTAGGACAGGAGCACAGATTCTATTTTTCAGCTATCACATATGGGAAGTGATAAGTGAGGACGAAGCCTGAAGAAGGAGGTGAGACCCAGGACCCCTGGCCATCTACACCATGATTAAGTCAGAGGAGCTCTTAAGCACTGCCCATGGGTGGAAGGCTGGTGAATCAGACCTAAGTTAGCCAGCTCCAGAAGCAAGACCCAGAATTACAAGTATGATTTGGGTTATCTTTAGGAACAATAAATGGCTTATATTTATTGAAAAATGAATAAATAAATATTAAAAGTAGGACAAAACTTGCAAACTATAAATGGTACAGAGCATGAGGAAAGATAAAGCATCCTGTCAGTACAGAACAGGTGAGTTAGCATGAGGGGAGGACAGGTTTCCCACGTGGGAACTTGGGTGTGCAATGAATAATGAGTAGGAGGAATAGAGAATATTTCTTTCTTCCTTCTTCTTTTTTTTTTTTTTTTTTTTAGGTTTTTCGAGAGAGAGTTTCTCGGTGTAGCCTTGGCTGTCCTAGACTCACTTTGTAGACCAGGCTGGCCTCAAACACACAGCAATCCACCTGCCTCTGCCTCCCGAGTGCTGGCATTAAAGGCATGCAGCACCATGCCTGGCTCACGAGAATATTTCTATCTAGTCAAAACTAATCACGTGCACTGTCAAACAAGGCGCTCTTAAGCTAAACTACCTTGGTATGGTTTTCAGTTTCCGAAGACAGAAAGCCAAGTCAGTAAGAAAGATTAAATGTTTCAGTCTGCTGTTCATCAGTGGTGGAAGTTTCTTCAAATTCTTTCTTTGCTCCATTCAAACCCCAAGAATGGCAAATGTCAGTAAAATTATAAAATATTATTTTTCTTTAAAATATTTCTTTATAAAATATATTCTGATTATGATTTACCTTTCCTCATATTCTCCTAGATCCTGAAGAAGTGGTTCAGCCAATAAAACTAGTCTGGCAATGAAAACTAAAAGTATTTGTCATCTTATGTATCTCTCTCACATCTTATATCACTTAAGGTAAGAAAGACCCTTGAGCCCTTCTGCATGCTTGTAAATGACAGGATTGTCTTCATGTTGTGGAGACACACACACACACACACACACACACACACACACACACACACACACACACACTGCACTGCCTGGTCTTATGTCAACTTGACCCACAAACTAGAGCTATCTGAAAAAAGGGAACTTCAGTTGAGAACATGCCTCTATTATATCTGGCTGTAAGTCATTTTCTTCATAGTGATTAGTGGCAGAAGGCCCAGCCCATAGTGGGTGCTGCCTGGGCTAGTGGTCTTGTGTTCTATAAAAAAACATGTTGAGCAGGCCAGAGAATGCAAGCTAGTAAGCAGGACCCCTTCCTTACTGTGGCTTCTGCATCAGCTCCTGCCTCCAGGTTTCTGCCATGTTTGAGTTCCTGTCCTGACTTCCTTCAGTGGTGAATATGTAAGGTTTAGCCAAGCAACCCTTTTTCTCCCTAACTTGCTTTTTAGGCATGATGTTTTGTCACAGCAATGGAACCCTGGCTAAGACACATGTACTCTAGCATTTTCGGTATCTTTTCCTGTGTTGGTGGAATTTGTTCTGTTTCCACCTGTCAGCTGTTGTGAGTGATGATGTAATGACTGTGGAAGTGCAGATGTCTGTCCATAAGATAATGATTTTAGTTTTGAACACACATCCAATTTGTGGGTCCTAATATAGCTCTGCATTTAATTCTTTGAGCATCCCATTGTTGTCTGTGATTACCATATCAATTTGTATTCACTAGTGGCCTACAGAGTATTCCTTTTCTTCCCACCTTTACCAGGACTTAACATCACTTAGATTTGTGACAAATCACTAACATATAAGAATGTTTTCCTTGCATCTCAAAGAGTCGAACTCAGAACTGCGGAGAGTTTAGCAATAGTAGCAATAGGCTAGGCTTCAGGTGAGACAATGAGAAAAAGGTTTTGTTTTTGATCAGGGAAGACAATTTACTAAGTGATAAAAAAAATGGAATGATTATACAACTTCATGGTTAAAACATGTTTTTAATATAAAGTAATCTTTACTGTTTTATTAAGCCTGGTTGTACACGCTTGGAGAAGGAGCACTGTCCTGTCCTGAGCTCTGGGGTTTATCTTCTGTGCTGTGATTTGGATGGAATATACAGTTCTGTATCCACAAACAAGATCGATTCCCAGTGTTTTCAGTACTTCACGAGGAACTGTTGTTCTTTCACAAAATGAGTAGTTAGCATTTACTCAGTGAAGCACACACATTTCAAACAAGTGTTGAGCTAATGGTCCCTTTTTCAAGTGTAAGAGAGGCAGGTAGCGTGTGCACAGATACTCGGGTGCTCTTTTTTTTGCAGGCAGGCACTTACTCTCAAATCTGTGGTTTGAATTGTGTCCTTTCTTCTTTTGATTCCTTCCTCTTCCACCCCTTTCCTTTCTCTCTCCTTCTTATTTGTTCTGAATTTAATGTAGATTCATGAGAAATTTGCTACATCCCATGCTGTCAACCATTACAGCTATAATGGCAATTAAAAGAGGTGATGAACCCAATCTTTATGATGCTAATATTATGATAGTAAGGGACATAAATAAACAAACAAATGATATGTGTTTATTATATAGTCTGTATTTAATTATATAATTATAAGTACTCATTCATATGGTTGAATGTGATGATATTTCTCGTGGCAAATACACATAGACCCGTCCGGCACTAGTGGTGGTGCTAGTGATGGTGTATGTGTGTGTATGTGTGTGTGTGTATGTGCATGTACATGTGCATGTCCATGTATGTGTGCATGCTCATGTGCATGTGACTGGACATGAGTAAACCACTTCTGTGACTTAGCCCTAGAAATCATACACAGCCCCATTTACCTGTAGGTGCCATTCTAATCTCAGTCCAATGGATGCTAACCAAGAACTCTAAACAAGTGTTGGCCAGGATGAGTAGGTCACTGCACATGGGGGTCTTCCTTGGCACCAAGTTACAGTGATCGCTTCATCTAAATGTCAGAGTACTATATCAGATCTTCTGACAATGTGTTTTCTCACCACAAAGCTAGCCATGTTTAAATCAGTTAGCAGATCAGTTGATATCTCACTTATACTAATCTTTTGATTTTGGCTTCGTGTAATTGATCTCTCCTTTCTTAATATTAGTTAGAGAAAGAATCTGGTGCAGAAGTTAACACACTGACTTTCATGGAAGGGTAAAAGAAGCAGTAAATGTTTGAGGCTTCAGGGAAAGCAGAGGCTTGTCTCAGACTCCTAAAGTGTGCACTTGATAACAGAAAAGCAGCCACAGACATTATATAAAGTGTCAGGTGTGACTTCACTACAGCAAAACTACTGGAAAAAATGAGTGTTTCCACATCTTGCACTTTGATGACCACTTATTAAATATAATCTAGTGTCCAGGACCTCTTGTTCAAATAGCAAGAGATAATGTAAATTTTAAAGCTATAGTAACAATATCAGAATTGTAAACCCAGGAAATGAACAAGTTGTTTTCAATGTTATTTGGGGTAATTCTCTTAAAATACTACTTTTCCAACAAAAATCTAAACTATCATAAGCACATAGTCAAATGCTTTGCTAAGAACAAATATTTTCTGCTAATTGCAATCATAAATAATAAAATAATAATGACATTATTTCATATCCATGTTTCCCCCAGTATTTCTGTTTCTAATTCAACTTCCATAAGATTGAAAGATAGATCCAAAGTATGACACAAAGATAGGAGGTGTGTTGATTTCAATGAAAAATGTCCCTCATAGGCTCATGTATTTGGACACTTGATTCCTAGTTGAATAGACTTTCTGTGAGGTCATGGAACCTGTAGGAAGAGGAGCCTTGCTAGGGGTAGACTTTGAGAGTTTATAGCTTCACCCACTTCCTGTTCCATTCTTTCTGTGTGTAGAGAAAATATGTCAGCTTCCTGCTCCTGCTATTATGGCATGTCATTCCCCATGTGAGAATGGTATGGCTCTTGAATACTCCAAAATATACATTTACGTAGCTTTAAGTTGAGGTGGTTTATTGTAACAATAAAAAAGTAATATAGCATGACTAAGAAGTGTTGCTATTTGCCACCAAGGTGGCTTGGAGCTCTAGATTTTCAGGACAAATTCAAATGGATTTCTATGAAGTGGGAGCATGCCAGTCTACAATTGATGTTCAGGAAATACACATTTATTTCATCAGTAACATCCAAATAAATCTAAAATTCAGATTATGGGCCAGGATAAAGATCAAAAGGGAGTGTAACAACTTGTGCAGCTAAGTTTTCCCTCTGGAACTGGGTAATCTGAAGCACTGGAATTTTCCTTGCCTTTCAATAGAGCCTTATCAGCC
Source organism: Acomys minous (assembly GCF_964271855.1). Classification (NCBI taxonomy): domain Eukaryota; kingdom Metazoa; phylum Chordata; class Mammalia; order Rodentia; family Muridae; genus Acomys; species Acomys minous. The sequence continues at coordinate 26,237,352 of NC_140491.1, read as the reverse complement.
TCTACAGCAGGCTCTCAACATTTCTAGCACTGTGACCTTTTCATACAGTTCCTCATGTTGTGGTGATCCCCAATCATAAAACTTTTTTTCATGGCAGCTTCATAACTGTAATTTTGCTACTGTTATGAATAGTAATGTAAATAGTAATGCTTTCTGGCAGTCTTAATGATCCCTATGAAAGGGTCCTTCAACTCCCAAAGCCGTTGCAACCTACTAGGTCAGAACCAGCGCTCTAGAGGCTCATAGTCCAATGTCAATAACACCTAATGATTTTGAGGACATGTACAAAGGTGCAAGTTTTTCCCTGTGATATTGTGTATGTTTGTATACATAAAGAAAGTGATGCTGGGTTGGGGTAGTGAGATGGCTCAATGAGCAATCTTAAGCAATCACTAAGCTTGATAACCTCACTTTAACTTTGGGACTACATACTGCCTCCTGATACTTGTTCTCTCTCGACCTCCACATGCATGTTGTGGCATGTGCAATAGCACACACATACATACATAATTAGTCATCAATGTAAAAAACAACGAAAAGGAAATTAGAAAACAAAACCGATTCTATTTCTTGAATGATGGTCATAGATAACTCAACATAACTCACCTTAGAATGATGTATTTCCTCAACTCCTCTGCTACATAGTTTAAGAAATGGACTGGTCTAGACATGGTGGTGCATAACACCAGCATGTATGTGGCCAAGGCAGGAGGGAGGCCTCAGTTTTCCATTAACATGACACTGTATAGAGAGGTCTGAGCCAGCAGGATGTGAGTTATGAAGTGAGATCCAGGCTAAAAAAATAATATAACATAGACATAAAGGGACTGGGTTAATGGAGGTTTTAGAATGACAGAATTTGTCCACGTACACAGTAGTGATTGGTTCTAGTTTTCTTTGCATTGCTGTGTTCAGCACCATGACCAGAAGTACCTCAGGGAGGAAAGGGTTTGTTTCCCTTACACTGCTACACTGTAGTCCATTACTAGAGAAGTCAGGGCAGGAGAGTAGAGGTGGGAAATGAAGTGGAAGCCACCGAGGAAGGCTACTCACAGGCTTGATTCCTGTAACATACTCAGCTTGGTGGGATTTTGTTGGTGCTGTTTATTTGTTGATTTGTTTTGGGGAGGGTGGTAATGCTACTGCTGCTGCTGCTGGTGGTGGTGGTGGTGGTGGTGGTGGTGGTGGTGGTGGTGTGTGTGTGTGTGTGTGTGTGTGTGTGTGTGTGTGTGTGTGTGCACATATGCATGCTTGTATGGCTCATATATGTATAACTTAAAATTATATATATGCACGTTGTTCAGATAAAGGAGGAAAAACCCTAAATAATCAGTGCTAATTCACAGATTCAGAAATGTAAGAAACAATGAAGGTGGTGGTCTCTGGAAATCAAGGACCTACTCTGAAGAGGGATGGCAGCTGTAATTCAAGGCAGGCAAATGCAACTGCTGGTGTAAAGGCCAATCACTCCATTTCTTCATATATGGGAAGAGAAAGTGACTCTCTCAAAAGTAAGGAAAATGCTTCTAGAAGGGAGCCAATGGCATCTCATGGCCAAATATATTTATAAAACACAATTGTGTTGTTCCCTATTAATCTCGACCCTCAATGGAAAGTTCCCTGTCTTGTGTAAAGCTTGACTCTGCACGCCGTCAGTACAAAATCCACACCACAAGCACTGGTTCCAGTATAAGCCATTAAGGCAATAGTAATGGCTTAAAGTGATAACCACTGACTCACAATTGTATGAGAGGGCAAACTCCACATGTGTTGTTGCCTGAACATCTTTCCCCAGATCTCTATACTGAGACACAATACAAGCTATGGTATCATTTAGATGCAGGTCGTTTTAGTGAATGATTACGTCATAAAATAAGAGATTCCTGATGAGAGTAGAGTCCTCATGAAATAGCTTATAGGAGCAGAGCATTCTGTTTAGCTTATATACAAGCAATGATGCAACATTCAGGAAACTGTCTTAGGAGTTCATACTAGGAATCTTACCAGACTGAAAATTCTGCTTCTTTCATCTTGAATTTCCCAGTCTTCACAATGGCAAGGGAATATCTTTCTAGCCTTTTTAATGTACTCAAGCTCAGGAACATTGCTTTAGCAGTTAAAGTAGATCAAGACAGCAGGACTTGGAAATAGTACTTTGTTTGAACTCCCTGTGGGTTGCCCCAGCTGTGGCTGCTCCTGATTGGCCTTGCCACCATATCTGAAGCCATTAGGTGAAGGATTTCCATGAGATTTCTCCAACATAATTGAACTGCCTTATGTAGTGACTGGTTTTCAAACCTGCAAACCCCACCGAGGCTCTGTTTGCTTACATTAATTGTTTACTGTATGAATCTGAACTGAAGCAAGTCATGTGACCCAGCACAAAGTCTCTGTGAGGCAAGACCACATAGGATTTTGACCATAAACAAATGTGATCAATTGTACTGAAACTTGTCAAACCACTGCAGTTGATAATGTGATCTTTTATTATTGTGGTATTGGAGGTAGTGATATGGGTGTGCATGTACATATATGTGTGTGTGTGTATGCATGTAAATGTATTTACACATACATGCACATTTGTGTGTGGGCAGTATACATGTACATGTTTGTATATGCATGTGTAAATATAAGCTTTACAAAAGGAGTGTTCCTCTATCTCTCTCCCCTTTTTCTATTGAGGCAGGGTTCCTCAGTTGAACCCAGAATATGTCAAGATAGCTTGTGTATCTATCCAGTTTCTTCTAAATGTCACACCTTCTGAGAGCCTGGATTTATAAAAGGGCAACCACACCTATCCAACATTCATGTGGGTTTTAGAGATCTGAAATCTAGTTGGTAAGCTAGTACAGCAAGAATTTATCCTCTGAAATATCTTCTCGATCTGAAATTGTTTTTAAAGCTTATTATTATGTAAATACTGAATATTGAAAAGGAGATAAACATGTTTTTGTGTTGACCCCAAATTCAGGATTGGGAACAGACTAATGAGAGAGCAGAATATTTATCCCCTTAGAAGTCGAATGACTTCGTGAGGGAGGCTTTGGACTCCAGCTGAGGCTTCAGGTTCCCGTTGCTTGAGGTTCCAGCAGCAACTTTGGTGGGATTGCTGATTTTCTGAGGTCCTGCTGACTATGCCAGGAAGATTGTTCCTCGGAACTAATATCCTTAAGGTTTCATTATTGTGTTCTTTAATCTCCTCTTCTTATTGTTTGGGTTAGTCGGGTTGTAAGGGAGGTAGGCTTTTTTAATACATTCATAATAAAATATAGTTGTTAAGAAAATTGAGCCTACAGAATATAATGTTTAAATAATTAGTAACAGATTTTTCTCCTTTTTTAAAATTTATTTATTTATTTATTTTTACTTTATTAATTTATTCTTGTTACATCTCAATGGTTATCTTATCCCTTGTATCCTCCCATTCTTCCCTCCCTCCCATTTTCCCCTTATTCCCCTCCCCTATGACTGTTCCTGAGGGGGATTACCTCCCCCTGTATATGTTCATAGGGTATCAAGTCTCTTCTTGGTAACCTGCTGTCCTTCCTCTGAGTGCCACCAGGTCTCCCCCTCCAAAGGACATGGTCAAAGTTGAGGCACCAGAGTATGTGAGAAAGTAATATCCCACTCTCCACTCTACTGTGGAGAGTGTTCTGTCCATTGGCTTGATGTGGGTAGGGGTTTAAGGTTTACCGCCTGTATTGTCCTTGGCTGGTGCCTTAGTTTGAGCGGGACCCCTGGGCCCAAATCTGCCTATCATAACGTTCTACTTGTAGGCTTCTAGGACCCTCTGGATCCTTCTACTTTGCCATTCTCCCATGCTTCTCTCATCTAGAGAAAAATCTAGAGGACATTCTAGTGGGACTCTAGATTTTTCTCCTTAAGCTTAAAAGAAAATCTCAGTGTCAATTCTGCTTACCCTGAGATGCCCCTAGTATGATGCACAAAATCTGTTTCTTTTCTCAAGATAAAGAGTCCAAACTTCCATTCTTAATGCTAGCTGTCATATGACACCAAGGAATGTGATAGTGAGATGTGAATGTTGTTGCCCTGTTAATATGTGATGTTGTCTTCTGTGCAAGGAAATAAGGCCTCAACTCATTTTCCATAGGTCACTGAACAGCCATCGGATGATAATGACTTGGTATTGACCTCATCAAAGAGGAATGAAACCATGAACTGTGGGTGAAAGAGTCTATCCTATTATTCTGGGCACATTTCTTTGTCCTGGCAGAAGACTTTATATCTAATGGGTATTTATCATGATTTACACTAAGTACATGAGGTTTCTTTTTTCCTTTTTTTTCTTTCTTTTTTTTTTTTTGTAGACACAAAAGCAACATTACAAGTGTTCCTTCTAAAACAAACAAACAATCATAAGCGTTCTTTCTCCCCAATATATTAAAGGAGAAAACCAGCAGGATAGAGAAGACTAACTTTTGAACAGGGCTATGAGAGGTAATGATATCAATTGTCACCTATTTATACCTGGTCATTTGTTCAACATATATTTACAAACTAAGTTGAGTACTAATGACATGTAAAAGGGAAAACATGGTTAATGTCCTAAATTGGATGACATCTACAGCAACATGAAGAGGCAGAACTATAGAATAGGAACTAGCTAGGAACGTGGTGTTTATTTCCAATTTCTTAATTAAATTACTATTTAGTTTTCTGAAATTAATTTTTTTACCCCTGAGAATGAATGTTTCCTTACAGCAAAAAAAAAAAATGAAAGAAAAAGAAATTTATTGAACAATGTCATATTTCCATGTGTTCTATTTCAAAGTTCAAACAACTTTTGCAATAACAGAAAGCTTATTTCTGCCTTACAGAGAAATAAATGAAAACTCAGAAATGTTTAGCACAAGACCACTCAGCTAATGGGTATCCTGGATAGCATTTGAATCTTGATATGTTTTAGCTCTGAATCATTATATAACACTTGGATATTGGTTACATACCTTCTTAGTATAATACTCTGAGTGTGCTTCAAAGTCTATATCTTGTTAACAGTGGAAATGTATAGAGCATGCTTATCTGCCTTTTCTTAAAATCATTTGATACTCAATGTGGGAATCTGTGTGAGAAGGCAAGAGTGTCTAGCAGTGCATGAAGCAAAAGAGAAGAAGGGATGCTGGTACAGAACAACCCATGGTCATTGGTGTGCTGCATCGCTTTTAATAGTGGCACAACTACTACCTAAGTAAGTCTTGGTACCCAATACTAAGCAAAGTAGGGTGGTAGGCTGTGCCACAGCAGCATCAATGTATGCTTCAGGACTTCTGAGATTTAAGACTGCAATAGTTAATTCCTTCTCATCATGGATCTGCACATATGGTGGTGATCACTCATTCAACTAGTTACAAGAACACGATCACTTTCTACAGTCCATTTTAGAAGCCATGGTTTTCCCAGCACAGAAAAAAAGCATTGTGCTAGATCTTTCTTCATGGAACCTCTGACCATAATTTATTGACTAAAATTGGTTTTGTATTCTACCCAGCTACAAAGTAGCTGGGATTTAGAATCTTTTGTATGACTGGAAGAAGAAAATAAACCAATACTGATAAATATTAGTTATCCTACCACCACAGATCTAAAACATAAACATAATATTCTATCACTATTTTCCTTTCAAGCTAGGAATATATCAATTGAATAAATGCATGTTCTTCTCTGAATAAGCCAGCATTTCTTAATCAAGTTGAAGTTCTGGCCCATTAGTTGTTCAAAAGCTGCTCACTAATAGAGCCAACACTGTATATAGATATTGATGTGTCTACTGATACCACTTCTAAAAATGGTTTCTTTCTTTTCCCAGGACAGCGCCATGTCTTGGGTGTTAATACCATCACCTTCCTTTTAAATCAGATCTGCTTCTCTTTACTTTGTATATATTGTCTCTGTGTCCTCAGAGGTTGCTTGCTACAGGACTGGTCTCACTGTAGCAGTATTAAGGTAAAAGTGGAGCCTTGAGGAATATGATTAAGTAGTGGGTATGTACCGTCAGAGGGATGAAGGCTGGTCTTGAAGAGCTCTCATAAAGATGGATTGTTTTCTTTCAGTGTTATTTTTTTCTCCTTTGCATCTTGTCTGGTGTGCTTGGGTTAAGCTGACACAATGCTAAACATATCTGAAAACGGAGACTGCCAATCGAGGAAATCCATGCATCATACTGGCCAGTGGGCATGTCTGTGAGGCATTCTCTTGAGTGATAATTGTTGTCAGAGGGCCCAGGTTACTGGAGTAATATCACTTCTGGGAAGGTGGTATTAAGCTGTATAACAAAGAAGCTAAGGAAGCTACAAGGACCAAGTGAGTAATTAACATTTTTCTGGTGGTCTTGACTTCAGTCCCTACCTACAGGTTGCTGCTTTCAGTTCAAGTCTTGGTTGCTGGATGACCGGCTACAGCCTGTAAACCAAATGAAACCTTCCTGCCACAAGTTGCTTCTTCTCAGTGTTTATCACAGCAACAAAAAGCAAAGGAGAGCACCACAGCACCTCTCCTTTCCACATACACTCCTACAGTGATGTCATCCACTGTGCAGTGGCCAGCTGGAAAGCCTTTATTAGAGTAGCTGCTGGTACCATTTTCATAGTCCTTCAAACTCTTCATTAAATAAACCTTTTTGCTGCATAAAGCAACAGATTCCTGGTATTTTGTTATGGCAACAGAAAACAGATAAACACCCATGTCTTGTTTTCTGTATTAAAATCATAGAAAATGTATGCTATTCCTGGCTGTAACATCCATTGTCTCCATATTGCATTTGCAGAATGAAGACCTGTGAGCCTTTCCCTGTTATATTAATCAGAAGACTTCCTAGTTAAGAAGCCTCATTTTGTTAACGACTAAGTTTTTTTCTTATTGAATCATTTCTTACGTTTTTTTCCCTCATTGAAAACAGTTTTTTTTCTCATATAATGTATCCTAATTACAGTTTCCCCTCGCTCTACCTCTCTTAGTATCTCTCCACTTCCCCTCCAATCTGAAACCATCTCCTTTCTCTCTCACTAGAAAAATATGCTTCTACAGGACTAAAATAAAATATAAGATAAGACCAAAAAACCAACATACCAGAATTGGACAAAACAAACAAATGAAAGGGAAAAGGCCCAAGAGAAGACACACAAAAAAAACACTAAGCTGGAAGCCAAAACATATACACAAATGACTTGCAGGTTACAAAGAGAGAAGAAAAATATATAAGTTAAATAAAAGTAAAAATAAAATAAACTTTTAAAAATGACACTCTGACTGGACATTGTGAGACAAAGACCCTCCAAAGACTCCATTGAGTTTATTTTATGTTGGCCTTGCACTGCTGGGCATGGAGCCTATCCTGAAGGGAGGTTTGATTCTCAAGTGAGACTCCCTTTAAGGAAACTAGATTTTCATTTGCAAGTGGTTATCAGCTGGAGCTTGCTTCCGGGTCTCCTTGCATGAAGATCTTAACTTTATTCTTACTTGGGTAAAGCCGGCCATGTTCTGAGAAAGGCTGCACACCTTTCTACCTCTTTGGCTTCCTCTACAGTAAAAGAGTGTAAATCACATTACTTATTTCTTGGTGATGTTGTCTATTCAAGACTGACTCTCATTATTTCTTCTCATTTTCTGAGAGAGAGAGAGAGAGAGAGAGAGACAGACAGACAGACAGACAGACAGACAGACAGACAGACAGAGACAGAGACAGAGAAAGTGTGTGCACATTTATAATTCCTTGGACTGAGAAGTAAAAACTACATGTTTAAGATTCTTTTTTTATTAATTTGTTCACATTACATCTTGATTGTTAGCCCTTCCCCTGTTTCCTCCCATTCTTCCCTCCCTCCCACTTCCCCCTTCTCCCCTCCCCTATGTCTGTGATTGAGGGAGACTTCCACCCCCTATATATGCTCTAAGATTATCGAGTCTCTTCTTGGTAACTTGCTATCCTTCCTCTGAGTGCCACCAGGTCTCCCCATCCAGGAGACATGGTCAGAAAAGGGGCACCAGAGTTCATGTGAGAATCAGATCTTACTCTCCACTCAATGGTGGAGAATATCGTGTTCATCAGCTAGGTCTTGGTAAGGGTTCAAAGTTTACTGCCTATTTCTCCTTGGCTGGTGCCTTAGTTTGAGGAGGACCCCAGGACCCAGATCTGCCTGTCATAAAGTTCTTCTTGTAGGTTTCCCGGACACTGTGGGTCCTATTATTTCCTCATTCTTCCATGCTACTCTCGCCTAAAGTCTCAATAGGATGTCCTCTCCTCTGGCCCACTTTCTTGGTAAGTAAAGTTTTTCATGGGACGTATCCCTTGGACTAGTGTTTTGATATAAGTGAGTATATACTGTTTGTCTCTTTTTGCTTCTGGGTGAACTCACTCATTATGATAATTTCTAGGTCAATCCATTTGTCCACAAATTTCGGGAATTCCTTGTTTTTAATACCTGAGTAGTATTCCATAGTGTAAATGTACCACAGTTTCTTAGTCCATTCTTCTACTGAGGGACACTTAGGCTGTTTCCATGTTCTGGCTATTGTGTATAAAGCAGCTATGAACATGGTTGAGCATATGTCCCTGCTGTGTGTTAGGGCATTTTCTGGGTATATTCCAAGGAGTGGGATAGCTGGGTCTTGAGGAAGCCCTATTCCCATTTTTCTGAGAAAACGCCAGATAGCTTTCCAAAGCGGTTGTACTAGTTTGCATTCCCACCAGCAGTGAAGGAGTGTTCCTCTCTCTCCACATCCTCGCCAACATGTGGTGTCATTTGAGTTTTTGATCTTAGCCATTCTGATGGGTGTAAGGTGGAATCTCAGTGTCGTTTTGATTTGCATTTCTCTGATGCCTAATACAAGAGGCCTACAGAACACCAAACAGAATAGACTTGAAAAGAAAATCTTCCCGCCACATAATAATAACAATGCATAATATACAGAACAAGGAAAAAATATTAAAAGCAGCAAGAGAAAAAGGCCAAGTAACATATGAAGGCAAACCTATCAGAATTACTCCTGACTTCTCAGCAGAGACCATGAAAGCCAGAAGGGCCTGGACAGGGGTTATGCAAACCCTAAGAGAACACAGATACCAGGCAAGACTACTATATCCAGCAAAATTATCAATAACCATTGACGGTGAAGACAAGATATTCCATGACAAAAACAAATTCAAAAAATACCTTGCCACAAATCCGGCTTTACAGAAGTTACTAGAAGGAAAACTCCACCCCAATTGGTTAAACTACAACCAGAACTACATAGGAAATAGGTAACTATACCATTGCAAAATCACAACCTCACAAAATCTTGACTGTTACAAATACCAAGAATGAAGGGACTTACCATGTTTAAGACTCTTGAGTAGCTGGGATCACAACTACAAATCCATTTTCCTAATTGCATGCACACAATTAGAATTTAGAACAGCCAAGTAACTTTGAAACTATCCTCTTGCTCTAGATGGCCTCTGAACTCACCTCCTCCTCCCGCTGCAGCGTGCTTATGTCCAGATATCTACTCTGGAGCCATCCGTAAGAATTTCAAAGAGACAGTGACCAGAATCCACAATCCAGAAGTTCAGATTTCCGGATGTAAGAAAGCAAAAGGCAGTTGCAATGATAACCACAGCGCTGATCAGCTTTCTGACTCCTGGTTTGTAGCTAGCGTAATATCTACTTTGACTCTTGTGTGCATGGGCCAACTTCTACACAAGCCAGTGCATAATCCATACCAAGGCCAGAAAGTGACAGTAGATACCAGAACCAAAGATTGTTAATAAGGGGGTGGTACATATAGCATCATACAGCATAGCTGAAGTATATAGGCCTAGTTTTATGTTTTCAAACTAAAAACCCTAGGTCCCCCCATTAAGCTATATCAAAGGAGACAAATTGCTAAAATTTTTAATGTTTTTGGAAAGATGACCATCTGACTATGAAATTAGAAAACATTATAAAATTATTCATGAAGATGTCGTGAGCAACACTGTGCTCTCTCTGTCAATGGAAAGAAAATGCTGCTCATATCCTCTTGTTCAGCTTCCTCAGTGCTATGCACTTGCTCACTGGTGGCTCCTCATCAGCAAGCCTTGCTCTTCATCTCCAACAACGGGCTTTTCTTTGTTCTTTTCTCTTTGTGTGGCTTATGTTGCAACTGTCCCTTTACTTTTTAAGCTCCATAATGCTGGCTTCTGGATTTTGCAGCCTTCTTTTGAAGAAGGTTTTTTTTTTCTCTTACAAATGTTTCATGAAATCAGAAATGCCTTTCCCTTTAAGTGATATTTTCAGGAATGCAATCACCAGAGGTGTTCATCCCGTAATTTGGATACTCCTATAATTTGAAGTTATTGCTGTCCTTCAGAGAAGGATGTGCTATTTCCAGAGCAGGTTATTTTCAAAAGGAAAAAAACCCCACATAACCCTGAGATTTAGGAGCACTGCAGCCTGCTGTTGCTGAGAATAATTCTTTACGGATCAGTTCAGTTTCAGACTTTGGCTTTGGGTGACGTAATCTTACCCAGTTGCCTGTATTCATTTGGAAGTTGGTTGCTATTTCAATTTATTTGAACTCATTTAAACAACAGTAAAAAGGGAAAGTCTCTCAAATAAATTTAATTCCAATTACTCTGACTCCTTTGTATCTTCTGCCTGTAATTTAAAGCAGTTTCCAAACGGGCATGTTTAAAAGGTGATAATTCATTTGACAGCTAGAGAAACTGGGATCATTAAAAGGAGACATAATTAACATTATTTTTAATGCAACCTGGCTATTCTCGGAGATTTCCAAACACAGGCAATGTTCTCCGGTGTGTGGCTGCATCCTGTCTTTACTTCACGGCAGAGATTACAATCTATTTTTTCCTTTCGTCAATTAATAATTACTTTTCATCTTGCCGTACTCTAAGTCCTTGTGACAAAATTATAACAAGAGAGACCTCACTTTCACTTCTCTGCTTAGTATAGAAGAGATATAAAAGCATGGGAGGGAAGGCAGAAAGGGAAGAAATAGGAGTTACACAGTTGGAAGAAGAAAAGTAAGAAGAAATGAAAAAAAATTAAAAGGTCAGAAAAAACATCAAATAACTGTTGGGAAAAAACACACATAAGAAAATGCAATAGTGTTGAAATCTGCATAGGGCTGTTCTCATACGCATTCATGTAGTGTTTGGCTGTTTTTGTTTTGTTTTGTTTTGTTTTTGTATTTTCTAAAGTCAAGTAACTTAGTAATAAGTCTTCTCTCCAGTTCCTCTGTTGTCAGAAAAAAAAATTTAATCTTGTTACTTGAAGGTTATCCATCTCTTCCAGTTTAAATCATAGACTCTTGTCTGGTTAATTTAGGCACCTCAGGGTTTTTTATTTTCTCTTTTACATCAACCTTTTTCTTTGAGAGAGTTTCTGGAATGCCTATGTTCTGTACAGATGCAGACATCTACTATCTATAGCACCTCTGGATATTTCCTGTTTCTGTTGGTTAAGAGTGCTGTCTCCTGTCTGGGCAGCAGCTTTTAGCACTGAAGGTCTCACCAGCAGACGAAATAATAAGCATCTTGAAGATGTCTGACTTCTGAGAAACATTGGCTAGGCTTCCTATCCTGGAAAGGATACTTAGGATAGAGTGGAATCAGAGATTCCTATATAGCATAGGGGATGGGAGATTGTCCCAGACCATCTGTATGGCACACACATGATCACAAGGACCCTTAAAAGTAGAAACAGGAAACAGAAATGAACTCTGAAGGGTAGGGTGAAAATTGGCATCTTCCTGGCTTTTAACATAGGAAGAGGTTGTTTAGGCTAATGATAAGAACCAAAGTAATGTGTCCTTTCAGAAAGAATGTAATTCTGGGAAACTTGATTTCAGCTTAGTGAGGCCATTGTCACCACCATTTCCATTCTCTGATGTCACCTTTATAGCCACTCACCCAGGACATCCTGGGAATAATAATATAATCAAGCCGTGAGCAACCAGGAAAAGAATGCTAACCCTATTTTTGTCCGAATGGGCCACAGACCCTTTCAAAACTCCTACTCTACAGACAAGTGTTCTTTTAGAATTCCCAAAGAAAAAGAAAAGAATCCTTCACTTCTTTCAGACTCCATTGCAAAGTAAGTTTTGTAAAAACCTGCTCTCAAAGTTGGACAAAGCCCAGAGGCTAGTAGTGTATGCCTCAGAGGGTGAGGCGGCCCCTTCTTCCTCATCTGCCTTGCTACTCCTGAAACAGCCTTACCCAACATCAACCATGTCTTCTCTCTTCCACGTGGAATCAGGTCTTAACAAGGGACACATCTTCCATCTTTTTAATTAGGTGATAGGTAGGAAGATTGTAATCTTAATTAGCCAACCTTTGTCCCTTGAACTTTAAAATAAAGCTTTTTGACTCAGAAAAGTAAAATCCTCTCAACAGCATGTGACTCTTACAAGCAAAAAGCTTTTTACTCGCCAAGAGTTACTAGGCCAGTGAAATAAATTTTGGAAAGAACAGTATTGTTTCCTTTTTCTCATTTGGACTCCCCACTCCGCACCGCACCCTTAGAGGCAACAGTTGCTTAAGCCTCAGCAGATGATGGCTGGAAAGGCTGAGGCTTGCCAAGACTAAAACCCACAATCCCATTTAAAAAGATGCTGCCAAGTAAAGGAAAGAAAAAAGCACAGTGGCAACAGAATGAAGAAAAAAAAAACAGGAAAAGAAGGCAAAGAGAGGGCTACACTTGCGTTCTCCGGAGAAGTGAACAGCAATTGGTTTTCTGTACTTTAGTAGCTCAGTTGCTTTCCAAGAATGACATACCACTTGCTCGGACTTAGGCTATTTATATTTTTACAGACAGGGTTTCCTTGCCCTATGTTTTATTTTCTTTATTCTGTCTTCTCTTTTCTGGAAGATTCTCTTTCATTTTTCAGAGAAAGACTTATCCTCCAAGAATCCGTTTGCTCTCGCTCTTGCTTTCCCCGTGACTCAGGCTTCTGTATATGCCATAGAATTTTATTAAAAATTAAGTTCCATTGTTCTGAATAAATGGGCAGTCATACATGCTACCATTTTTATTGCAGATTCTCATTTTGGTTCAAAACTTAATGTTTCACAGATAGTAATAGCAAGTGGGCTTTTCTGCTGGTTTAGGCTTCTCATCCTCAGCTCTACTTTAGATCTCCCAGCACAAGTTCTCAAAGAAAATAAGCATACGATATCAACCAAACACAGAGCCACGAATAACTTAGCCTAATATCACCCCGGGGCTGTTGAGCAACGGGTATAACCATGCCCCCTAGTTTCTTCTGATAAAGAGAAATTTATACTATCTGTGTCTTTACTCTCTTCTTCTTCTTCTTCTTCTTCTTCTTCTTCTTCTTCTTCTTCTTCTTCTTTCTTCTTCTTTTATCAGTTCAACTGCAATAAGTTCACATTTGTTATTAAATATCTTTATGTTTTGAGATTATATCATTTCTCTATTCCTTTTTCGTATCTCCATGCTCTGCCATGTGCACTGCCATTTGCTTTCTTTCAAATTTCAGGACCTCTTTTTCTTTAATTGTTGTTGTGGTTGTTTGGTAGTTGTTGTTGTTGTTGTTGGTGGTGGTGGTGGTGGTGGTGGTGGGGTGTGTGTGTGTGTGTATTATAAATACAACCAGATGTTTCAGGGCTGATTATTTGCTATTGGATAACCAGGTGATGTACTCTTCCCTGGGGAAAACTTTTTCTCCTCAGTATTCCTTAGTTTCCTATAGATTTTGTTTAGGGTTGAGGCATGTGAGCTTTCCTCCTTCTGTGTGGGCATGTCTAGTGGTGTTACTTTTGTTTAGGTCATGAGTGTAGCTTCTGAAACTTCTAGGAGACAGAAATTCTTAGCAATCTCCCTTTTTCCGTGGCTCTTGAAATCATTCTACTCACTCTTCTGCAATGACCCCCAAGCCTATGTGCAGGAGTTGTACTGTTGATATACCGGTTGGGATATCATCATCACAGTTCTTTTTGTTTTTCAACCAAACATATGAGCACACATTCTCTCTCTCTCTCTCTCTCTCTCTCTCTCTCTCTATATATATATATATATATATATATATATATATATATGTGTGTGTGTGTGTGTGTGTGTGTGTGTGTGTGAGAGAGAGAGAGAGAGAGAGAGAGAGAGAGAGAGAGAGAGAGAGAGATTTCTTGTGTACAGTAAGATGCAGATGCTACATGGGCTGTAAGTATAAAGGATGAGAGGCATCCTTCAAGATGTGGAGTCTAGACTTTATTCTTAGAGTAGTTTCCTCAGTGAAGCTTAGAAGACTGAAAGGATGACTCGGTTGATAACATGCTTGTGAAAGCACAAGGGCCAGATGCCCAGGATTCATGTGAAGCTAGGCAAATGCCACGGGCATCTGTAGATCCATCACTCAGGAGTAAGAAACAGTGGCTACTGGGGGCAAGCAGACTAGTTAGCCTACTCAGAATCTGCAGGCTTCAGGCTCAGCAAGAGACCTTGCCTCAGTAAAATATAGTAGAGAATGACCAAAGAAGGCACCAGCTGCTAATTAAGATTTTCACTTGCATGCACATTCAGGCAAACATACATACATACATACATACATACATACATACATACATACATACACACACCATATGCAAACATTCACAGGAATGTGCAAATATTCACACAAACACGCACAAATCACACGCAGAACATGCAAGCACCATACATAATCATATACATTAAAATGTAATGAAGAGGAAACTAATGATAAATAAGGGATTTTGCTGTTGATATTTTTGTTCTTGTTGTGGTTTGTCTTTTTTTTCTTTTTGAGACATATTTCTCTGTGTAATAGCCCTGGCTGTTCTGGCCTTACTCTGTAGACTAGGCTGGCCTCAAACTCACAGAGATCCACCTGTCTCTGTGTCCTGAGTGCTGGGATCAAAGTTATGGATCACCACGCCTGGCTATAAGTAAGTTTTTGAATATATAAAAATATATAGATGGTGATGTCATACCATGTTCATTTAACAACAGTAAAGAGAATTTCTCCCTAAGACCTACAATTTTCCCCAACCAAGGGATTTTTGACAAGGTTTATGGAATCAGGCATGAATTCCTTCCTCTGAAAATGACCTCAAATCTAAGTAAATGTAAATGAGCAAATTTAATAGCCATAACACTATTGAAACCATAGGCACATCTTGCCTGGCAGTTTGGCATTATAGCATGCAAGCTCTACAGCTGGGTGAAAGCACTGGTGAGTTTTAGCTCCCAGCAACCTATGCAGCACCATCTGGCTCTACATATACAACTCAACACTAGGGGGAAATACTTAAGTTTTAGGACTTGTTGACAGGTGGCAGGGTTATTAGCTGGACTGAGATACTACTGAATTTTAGGAGACCAAATTTATGAAGAGTGACGGAGACCGCTCTCAAGAAGGGATGATCACTGAATAATGAAAAGACTGAATTTGAACTGAGTGAGGGGGTACCATAGGCACAACCATCTCTGTTCCACCATGATGACAAAATAAAGCAGCTGAAGCATATAAACATGGGGCCTAATTGTGGCCATGAGAAACTCTCAGTAAGCATAAATGCTTCTAGACCTGGAAAAGGAACGGAGGGCGGGAGTGCTGAAGATTAGACATGTGCGTTTTACAAGTCAAAACATGACAGAGAGTAGAAATGGAATATGGACACAGAATTCTAGTCTTGATGTGAAGTTTACTTTTTCTTACACCTGACCCAAAGCTACTTCTTATTATAGAGATGAAAATATCCCATCAGTGTATTGAGTAAAACTTGTTGCCTGACAGTCCTAGAATATTCTCCGGGTTCTTATTTGTTTGTCTATTTGTTTGTTTTTCAAGACAGAGTTTTTCTTTGTATCCTTGGCTGTCCTCGACTCGCTTTTGTAGAACAGGGAGGCCTCAAACTCACAGATACCTGCCTGCATCTGCCTCCCTGAGAGCTAGGATTACAGGCATGTGCCACCACACCCTGCTGTTCTCAGCAGCTTTTAAAGTTCAATTCAGTATGCTAAATAAAGTCTTGAGCATTGGCACAGATACACTGGTCATGCTTTAAGAATGCTATAGAAACAATAGTTGATGTTAACTACTTTCATCAAGATATTGGGTGAATATGTTGTAGCTTCCTAAACAGGAGTCCTGTAGGAATTTTAATAGAAACAACCATTTGATCTATTAAATAACAAAATAGAAGTTTTCCAGCAGCATCCTGCCTGGATGATGCCGTTGACCTGCAGAAGACAAAAATTGTAGGGCTATATTCTACATGTGAAATAGGAAACTTATCTACAATACATCTCTACTATGCATGGATTCAAGTAATAGTGATGATGGATATATAGAGAAAAATAAGCATTTATCAGAGAATAAAGTTAGTAATATGCTATGTCCTTCCAAGAGGGGGTAATAGACAAGAACATCAGGATTTTTATTACATGACAATGCTACTCTAAGGATTAAATGATATCCATGAAGAGAGTGCTAACTGTAATCCAGGAAAAATGGAAGACCCCATCCATGTACATCAATGATTGATTATGTGTTGACAATACATGTGACTTATTAAGTCATAGGCTAATATATTTTGAAACTATTTCCACTGATATCTGACAGTTGTGCCACTAAGCCTTTATATGTGCTCTGCAAGAGTACTTCAATTTGATGAATGGATTATAATTTTTAACCATGTCCTTTCTGTCATTGGACCCAGGTGAAGTTTTAGGAGAGGCATTGACATCCAGTGTAATAATAAAATCTACAAGTATCTCCTGAGAATTTAATAGATTAATCATTTTGACCACCAAAAAATGTTGACCACCATGACTACAGAACGTTAAGATGTGGCAATTCAAGATTAAAAGTCAGGAAGCCCATAAAAGTCAGTGTCTATGGATGTTTTAAAGATGACCCACTTAGCTCAGGAATATGGGCCTTCCCAAGGGTTCTCAGGTACAGTAACTCATAACCTGCACCTCGTATATGACAGGACATAGCAACAAAAAAAAAGCTATAACTCCAAGCATTTCAAAGACTCTGAATGCTAATGTCCTCTGGTGACAACCTCTAAGTTTGAGGGTTGCTACTCACTGTGGGCCAATGGATTCCTTTTTGCCACTTTTAGCCATCACAACCCATTGTCCACATAGCATCCAGAGACAGTGGCCTTTTAAAAATATGACTGGATCATGTTATTCAGTTGCTTAAAGTCATGCAATGAGCTTCCATTGTGCATTGAAGTAACTCCAAAACCGTTCGTCTGGCCTTCAATTCCCAGCATGATCCATACCTTCTCACCTCCACAGTCCAGTCTCAGATGCCACAACCTTATCTCTGCCCTCCAGACATCGACCACCCTTTCAGAGCCTGTGACTCAACTCTGTCCTTCCCTCTTAGAAACTCTCAGACTTTGTACTTGAGGCTCCTAAGTCCTCGGTTGCTTTGTTGGCCTCTTTGTGTGGCTGGCTCCTGCTCATTCTTTGGATGTCAGCTTAAATGTCATTCCCTTATTGAGCCTTAGACATCAGTGCCCCCCTGGGCATTCAGCATCCATGCCTCTTTGCTCCACAGCAACTTGGATTTTTAAGACTTTTAAAAGTACCGTTTATTTGTTTTTTAACCCTCTTATGACAGGTCTAGAAGAAAATGACTACATCTGGTTTTACCTATTACTGTCTGCCCACAGGTATTTCAGCATTTCCCTTTTAATAGGTCATCTACAAATGAATATCCCTTCATGTAAATAATAGAGCTCATGTGGATGTGTAATCAGCACTTCCAGTAGATCAAGTCCTGACCCACATCCTCCTTGCATGTGGCTTTTCTCATCCATCCCTTTTACTAAGTTTCTGAGGACTTACCGATTCAGAGACAAGGTAAAAGGTGCTTATTATTTAATCCTAGATCAATGCCTAGAGAACATAGAGCTATGTTTATACTGAATATGAGTGAGAGAATGCAGAGAGCTCTTCAACGTCTCAGTGGCTATCCTCGGCAGCCTGAGACTTCCCTCATGTCCAAGTCAAGCCTCGGTCATTCCGTAAGGCTTCCCCTCAGTCTGAAGTGATGGCTCTGCTGTGGTGCTGTCAGTCTAAATGGTCTTCAGAGGAAGTAGTTGTCACAAGATTTGGAGTTATTGAATATTTACTTGTTTTCCCATACCACATGTAGAATTCTTTATGATCAGACTGTCTCACTACTTATTCATCTATTTTTTCTCTTCAAAATAAGTAAATTCTGAGCATATCCCCTATTTTACGTTTGCTGAATATGCTAGAAATATATGAGCAAACATGACTGATACAACTTCTAACTAATGGGTCAGGAAGGCATCTATTAACTGTGTGAGTAATTTTTTAAAAATACATAGTGATTTTAGGTAGTGATAAGTTTTATGAGAAAATAAAACAGGAGAAAGGGTTAAACTGGAGTCTGGCCCAAAGGATCTGTTATAAGTAGGTAGTTCCTTGCAGTGAAATGTATTTGAACAAAGGCCCCAAAATAAGATCTGACTTTTCAAGTACATGGCACAGTCTAGGGATCTGAACTGAGAATGAAATAGAATTGTGTAAAGGAAAGAAGTCAGGCATATTGGAACTAGGCTGTATGTTAGCTAGATCCATTCACCCCCATTTGTCCCCATATTACTACAAAGTAATCTGTTTGCATTCTGCACCTATGGTGGTTCTTGTGACCTTCAGACCCATTTGATAGTGAACCCAGTAGCATATAAGCACTTCTTATTTTGTTTTGTTTTGTTTTGTTTTGTTTTGTTTTGTTTTTTTTTAGGACAGGGGTTCTTGGCTGTCCTAGACTCACTTTGTCGACCAGGCTGGCCTTGAACTCACAGAGATCTGCCTGTCTCTGCCTCCCTGAGTGCTGAGATGAAAGGCATATGCCAACACACGCAGCTGCATATATGCGTTTCTTATTATCAATAGATGTTGGACATTCCAGGGAGGAGTCATCTTCAAGCAGGCCCAGTGGACAGTGACATAGACAGCCTAAATATCCATCAAACTGCAGATTTGGGTTTTTTCCCACTGGCTGTTCAGGAGGTCAGTGTTATGAAATCTCATAGTTAATGAAGATCAATGCCCTACAGAGAAGACACTAATGTATTACAGACAGAAGACAAGAGGGAGCTACTAGACACATTGTTCACACAGCAACTCTTTGGTTTCCAGAGGAATTTCCCAGAACTGGGACAAGAGGAATTTGGACAGAAGCTGAACATTTGCAGAAGAACTGTAATCACTTTGGAAATGAATCAGTCTGCTCTTCCCCCATCTCATCCCACGCCTCTCTTACTGCTGTGATCTTGCAACAGCAAACTCACAGCAAATCCCCATAAAAATTTCCCTCTGACTCTGTTCTCAAAGAAGTTACAAAAATCTAGGAAGTCTGAGTTTATGAATAAGGGAAGAGATGAGATGAAGCCAAAGAGGGGAACAGGTTGATTCTTGAGGACCGCATGGGTCAGGCCATGAGCTCTGGACTTAGTCCTATAGTAAATCATGCCATGGTCTTGTTTATGTCATTTTGAAGGACCACATTGGTTTCCCTATGCTCAACTATCTGTCACTAACAGAGTCCTTGCTGTGAATCAGGCAACTGATGCATGTCCATTGACAGATTACACCGATGCATGCTGTCTCTGAGACAAGTCTCCCGATAAGCCTAGGTCAACTATTTATCTCCTCCATGGGCCAGCCTGCTGATAAGTATTTTCTGTAGACTCAAGTGGCACATGCATTTCTTTGACTACACTACTGGCTTCTTCTTTTTATCCCATAAACTTCTTAGCTTCCCATGACTTCGCCTTTTCTTCCCTCAGGCACCATTTTTTATTGAGTTTGGGTTAAGAGCCTGCACTGTTAACTATGATTTAAGAGGTGATTTAGTGAGACTTAGCATTTCTGAAATTATTCTGTAGCTGAGTTGAAAAAGAGGAATGTTCTTTTTGTCAAAGTAATTAAACTTGGACTCTGTCACAGAGTCTCTTGTATTATCTCGGCCCACAAGCACCTTGGAATATAACTGTGGCCATTTAAAAAGGAAGGGCTGAGAATTTAAGCCTTTCCATCTAAAACTTTCTGCTTTTTTTCCATCGAGGATTTTTATGCATTTTGAAACTGTCAATCTAAAGACAGAGTGTTAATAATCTCTGAGTGTCAGAGTTCAGCCTTGGACTGCTAGGGAGCACTACAGTGTGGTGAGAGAATGGAAGTAGCTGGGGCCCCATTGTGCCTTTCCTACAAAAGAAGTGCCACATTCTCATATTCTCACTGAGGTCACTTATACATTTTAAGAGTAGCAGCACTCCTGGCTAAAGCAGAGAGAATGACTGATTTTGTAATTATCATGATTATGCTCCTTATCCTATTACTCATAAGATCTTGCATAATTTTAAGACACTTTGATCCATTTTTCCCTTGAACTGTCTAAAAGCTTTCTCATCTCCTCTCTAACACTGAGAAATGCAAGTGGTCAGGCTAAAATGAGCCACGGGGAGATCTTCAGGGCTTGCTATCATGGCCCCTTCACCACAACCAATATAAGCCAATTCCAAATACCACTGAAGCCCATAGCTGAAGATACCAAAAGCAAATCCAAAACCAGGGACTCAAACAGGAATGCAATTGTCAGATAGAACTGGTGGTACATGCCAGTGAGGTGGGTCAGCAAGTAAAGGTAATGCATTATCCAAAACGCACATGGTGGAAGGGGAGAATTAACACCTGAAAGTTGTTCTCTTACCTCTTTCCTCCTCATGCACATTGTGGCACAGATGTGCACACACACAAATGTAGGCAAACACAAGCACACACATAGGAATATATATACATAAATAAATATATATTTATACATATATACATACACACATAGATGAGACAGAGAGAGAGAGAGAGAGAGAGAGAGAGAGAGAGAGAGAGAGAGAGAGAGATTAGATTAGATATAACTAGAGACAAACAGAACCTGGGGATGAAGTGAATCACAGTTAGAATAGACTGTTATCCAGTACTGAGTCTGTGGTTGTCTGAAGTATGTTTGAAGTATCCATCTAGGTCTTGTCTGCATTAGACACTGAATTTGTGGTTCTTGTACTTTTTGGACTTAATTCAGTTTGACTGGATGGTAAATTTACAAATACTCTCTAATTATTTTTTCAGGTTAGCAAGCCCACTTCTGCTTAGTTACAAGGTCCAATCGCCCTGACACAAGCACTGCTCCTGTCTGACTCTTGATGCCTGTACATTGCATGGGTATAAGTAGGATTCTTCCTGGAAGCCTTCTGGCCTGATGCAGGGCATGTAATAAAATGTAATAAAATTTAATATACTTATTCTACATATGTATGCATGCATATATTTAAAACATCCCCTCATTGAAAAACATTTGAATGTGCTAGACTACATATTTTACTCTCTCCAATGTATTTACCCCATGCTCCACTATGCACCAAAAATATAGAACCTGAAAAGAAACTCTTTTTTCCTCTTTCCTTTCATTCCCTTCCTTCCTTTCTCACTGCCTTCCCTTCCTCTCTCTTATATCTTTTCCCTAATTATTCTTTTTCTCTCCTTCTTCCCTTTCTCTCTTGCTTTTGTGTTTTATTTGTCACTTGGGATTGGATCTACAAGTTCACATGTGCTAGCAAAGTCCCTACCATTAAACTGTATCCATCCCCAAACCTCTTTTTACTTTTTGTTTTGACTAGACTGGTCCTGAGTTTGTTCTGTAACACAGACAGGCTTCCGAATTATTTTTGGATTCAGTTTCCCTAACCATGTTTTGAAGTTTTTTTATGAAATGAACTTCTAGTATAGATCACCATTTATGCACGATTGGTTATTTAGAAGAATTATAAACCAATGTGTTAGAATTAAATCTTTGTGAACAAATACACAACGAAAACAATGTGAAAGAATTGCTTAACTCAATTTTAAAGAGAGTTGAGTCAACAGTACTTTGCTGATTCTGGGCCCTGGATGAGGCAAAACATAATGTTGTCAGAATCTTGTAACAAAGCTTATTTATGTCAAGTTAGATGAAACATAAAGAGTGACAGAGTAAGAGACCAAGATAAGATGTAACTGCAAAAACATGTCCAAACTGACCTATTTCCTCCCTCTAAAATTTCTGCCAGTTTCCAAAAAAGAAGCCATGAACTGGGAACCTAGGCTTTAACACATAATCTTGTAGAGGGTATTTCATAGTCAACTTGTGATACGCATCTACTTTGTCAAATAAATATCACAGAGATAAAATTGTATTTCAATACACCCTGTAAGTGGATACTTTTGCCTAGTCAACTCAATTTATCAGATTTATGGTTCACATGAAGGGCTTCTCAAGCTGTTTCGAAGTCACTTTAATCCACAAGCAAGAGTTCTAAGGCTTAGCCAATGTTGTTTTTTAAAATATATTTTATTTTAAACTCAATATGAGACACTTAAGAAAATAGTGTAGAGCCCTATCCTCATACTATGATAAACGTTACATTGCTATATTGGAATCATTGCATTTGCATAATTCCTTCACAAGTTGGAGTCTATTAACATTTTCTCATAAGTGTCTGTAGGAAGAGAAGGTCATAAGACAACAGCCATTTGCTTTCTGCCCTACTTTTATGTCATCCTTCCCCAGGACATGGGGTATTGGAAAGTATTAGAGCACATAGGAGCTGGAAAGCTTACTAGGAATAGATAACTTTATCCATAAATTTTGTTTTTTAAGTGGTCTAGTGGTATTTGCATCACCAACACTCTTAGTAATATCTCACCCACACTACTGCAAGTAATTTCAATAAACTCACTGGTCAATTGAGATGGACTTGAGTCAAATAATTTTGGTGGGTCTGTCATTATTGCCCTAGCTGGGGTGTTTAGATATTTGTTCATGTGTTGCAGGAACAGTCACATTATTTTAATTCTTGGTACCTAAACAAAGATGAGTGAAGAAGGAAGAGTTGCATGGCCTTTACTCTAAGTGATGAGTGATATCTCTAAGTGATATCTAAGGTGCAATATCCATAGGAGCAATCCTGATGTGGCCATTTTCCTCCATTTGGCATAATATAACTTGCCTTCTATCTCTTGTAGTTGTAGGCCCCATACTGTGGGTGATAATGTGAGCTAGGCTGGGTCATCTGCCCAGAGGGAAAAACCAAGATGGAAAGACTATAAGAGAAATTCATATAAACTGTCTTCTTGTACATGGCATGAGGTCATGTCCCCCTTAATGAATGGACGAGTCTGGGTAGACCATGAGCATGGCTGCCATTTGAAATCAATACAGTTTTAATTATGCACATGAGGCCTTCACATGATCAGGACTATTAATATTCTACCTAAGAGGGAAGGAGTTATCAGACCCTCAGAAGAGGCCCTAACGGATCATTCTCTTATCAATAGCCTGCAATCCCTCCCCAAACACACATAGAATTGGGAAACAATAGAGTATATAAGAAGTACAAAGTTGACTGGGGATAGGGACAACATTGATGAAGATTTAGGGAAGCGATAGCACATATTTTGATGTGAATTTGCAGTGATGATGTTTTATAGGAGTCTCTTACCCTCCAAGAAATAATCCCTCATCCATTCTTCTATGATCAATCATTCATCAAGCTTTAATTGAATGGAATGGTTTCTTTAGTCTGGCATTGGTATCCTAAGGGTTGTGATTATATATTTTCTTCTGTATTCTGATGGCTATTCTTGGTGTCAACTTGGCTACATCTGGAATTAACTAAAACTCAGGAATCTGGGTACACTTGAGAGATATTTTTTCTTAATTAAATCATTCAAAGTGAGAAGACTTTCCTTTAAGCTGAATATTTTGAGGTGGGAAGATTAACCTTTCACCTGAGACCTACCTGCTGATAGCCGCCTATATAAAGAACATGGAAGAAGGAATATTTTTGTTCTTCCCTTTCCTGTCCTCACTCTCTCGTGGAAGTCCATTCCTTACTTGGCATTATAGCCTACTTCTTGAGAATTTTGGAGTATACTGGAGACTAGCTGAGATAGCCAGCCTTGTGGCGTGAACAGCTATTAGATTCTTGTAATTTTTTTATTCATCCACAGCCATCATTGAACTAGCTGGACCACAGCCTGTAAGCTATTCTAATAAATATAACTTTATATGTATATGTGTATATATATATATATATATATATATATTCATTCTAGTCTTTATGTTCCTCTATAGAATATATGTCTCCTTTTGAATTATCACACAACATAAGACATAAGATGCACAAAAGGCCCATGCTCAAATATTGGCTATAGTACTCACAAACTATGAAAGACTCTCTTCTGTTGGTTATATTTTAAAAGTAGTCATCGTTTCCAATTCTGTGATTAATATCCCAGGAAATCATCATTGAATGATTATGTATAGGCCAGGGTTAAGCAAAACGGAAAAGGTTATAGACATTTTAATAAGGCAGTGTAGGCATAAGGTTAATGGGTAGTTTAAATTCTGGATTTCTGTCTGAATGTTGTGTAAACTCTGCTCCCCAATTCTCTCCTGGGCATATGAATAAAGCCGCTTACACCCAATTACTGAGCAGGGGAGGGAACAGGACTGGACTTCCTGCCAGCTAGGGGAGAAGGAGTTAGAAGAGGAAGTAGGGGATTCAGCTGGGGGATTCAGGCACAGGGAGAGGTCCAAGAAAGATCAGGAGAAAGGAAGTAGAGCCAAGGAAAGCTACAAAAATGTAAGTATCACTGAGACATCTGCTTGGGGTGAGATAAATAGCATAGAGGGTTAATTCAGAACACATATAAACTGCTCAGATTGTGTTGTGAAGCCTGGTATTATAAAAGGAGTCTCAATTACTTATGTGATAACCAGGATAAGAAATAAGTTAAGAGCAACAAACACAGTTATAAAAATATTACCAGGCAGTGGTAGAGCATACCTTAATTTCAGCACTAAGGCAGATTACTGAGTTCAAGGCCAGCTTGGTCTGCAGAGCAAGTTTCAGGACAACCAGAGTTACACAGAGAAACTTAGTGTCAAAAAGCCAGAAAGAAAAAAACAGAAAGAGAGGCTTCATACAGCAGTTGATGGAAACAGATGTAGAGACCCACAGCCAAACATTAGGTGGAGCTTGGGGAGTCCTGTGGAAGAGGAGGAAGAAAGATTGTAGATGCCAGAAGGATCAAGGACACTACAAGAAAAACCACAAAATCAACTAACGTGGGTCCAGGGTCCAAAGGGGCTCACAGAGACTGAATTGCCAACCAGGGAGCATACATGGGACTGGCCTAGGTCCTCCATATATATGCTGCAGTTGTGTAGCTTGGTCTTCGCGTGAGACTCCCAACAGCAGAAGCAGAGGCTGTCTGACTCCATTGCCTGTCTTTAAGACCCTTCCCTTCTACTGTGCTTCCTTGCCTAGCCTCAATAGGAGAAGGTGTTCCTAGCCTCACTGAAACTTGATATACCAGGGCTAGTTGATATCCATTGGAGTCCTCTCCTTTTCTGAAGAGAACTGAAGGAGTGGGTAGGGCAGGAGGAAAGGGGGGGGGGGCAATGGGAAACTGCAGTCAGGATGTAAAATTAATCAATTTAGAAAAATGAAAATAAATAAAAATAAGGCAGATGCAATATAGAAGGTTAGAAACAAACATGTTGCAAGTTCTAGAAGATTTCTATTTTTACAAAAGGAAAGAATAATTTTATGCCACGCTATCGAAAACTGAAGAAAGTTTCTGCCATTGCATCGGGATGCTAATTTGCTGCTGCTGCAGCTGCTAGAAGAGGCTACTGTACCTGCATTGCTGTTGCAGAGGCTGACAGACTGCTGCCTCACAACTGCTGTGCTTGCTGCAGAATCCCGAATGCACAAGATGGCACGTGTCTACTCTCACTGCCTTTTAGAAAGATCAGTTTGTGCCTCCTACCTTCTAAATACACACTCCTGATCTCCGATGCTGTCAAGAAAGCTTTAGAACCCCAGCCATCATTTTACAAGAGACAGAGTACATGCAATGGGGGAATCAAAAGCATTTCAGTCTTAACAGAAAAGATGACATCATTTTGGTATCACAATAGAAACAAATCTACAGCATAGTGGATAACAATTTTAACTTTAATGGAAAGACTAGAGAAATTAATCCTTCTCTAATTTTTTTATACTTCTCTTAGCCAATGCGTTTGGTAGCTTTTCAGAATTTTAAGTGGATTTCACTACTCAGCCTAAAATGAATGTAATCTACTCTGTGTGTGTGTGTGTGTGTGTGTGTGTGTGTGTGTGTGTGTGTGTGTTGTTTAACAAGAGTTATGCTAACTGTAAAGCTGGAAATAGAATGACTATCATACTGCAGTAATATCTCAAGTAGCCACAGCATATCATTTTATGTTCAAGGCTTTTCAGCATACTGTGAGGTTAGAGTAACCACCTTCTCAATATTAATAACTGAAAATGCCTTCTAAAAGCTGAGTAAAGAGGAATCATGACCAAATACGCAATGCCAGTGCGTTAAAGAATGGGAGGATACAAGGGACGGGATAACCATTGAGATGTAACAAGAATAAATTAATAATACAAAAAAAAAAAAAACAAAAACAAAAAAAAAAAAACAAAAACAAAAAAAAAAAAGATATTAAACTCTAGTAAAATTATTCTCAAGCTCAAAATAAAAACAAAACAAAACAAAGGAGTTATAAATCAGTCTGACACACTGATGGATAATGATAGCAAGCATCATACTGAAACAGGGAGAGTAACTCTGGTAAAACTGAAATTATAAGTTCAGTATAACACAATCATTAGCTGTATAGTTGTAAGCAAACGCATAAAATGGAGGTTCCATTTATAGCTCTTCATTATTCCAACCCATTATATCCCTAAATTGATTTGCAGAATTCTACCCCTTAAATCACAAACTCAAGGGGGAAAAAAAACTGTTGGCCAGATCCTCAGATCTGAGTATAGAAGACCTTGGGACATTAATTCTTTACCCTTTTCGCACACCATTTCCCTCCACTTTACTACCATGCAGCAGTCTGATTTACATTTATCAACTCTATCCACCAAATTTCAGTGAAGCCCACTTCAATAAATAGAGTAGCTTATACTGTGTACAAAAGTAACTTATAATTATGTTGTTTCTCAGTAGTTTTATATTGCTAAACATTTATTTTACACTAGTCTTTAAAATTATATGTATTTTTTGAAAAACTCATACAATGAATATTGATTATATAGCTATTATTAACTCCTTCCAACACTCTTAGTGTCTAATGTTGGGGGATGGTCTGATGTATTTTCATACTAATTAGCGCTTACTGACTCTAACTAAGCTTTTGCTTAATAAAAGGCCATTTCACCTGGGCAGGGCAAAGGAGATAGGTGGGGCTAGGAGAGAGAGGAATTCTGGGAAGAAGAAGGACTGCCACCAGGAGAAGGAGACCTGAAGGGAAGAAAGGAAGGCCGCCATCGGTTAGCTGGAGGAGAAGCACATGACCCACAGTGTGCATGGAGAATCCAGCCCAGATGAAGAACATGAGCAAGTATTTGGGATTATGGATGGGAGTTAGCTTGATAGAAGTTATTAGAAGTAGACAGAATGGGGTTGAGACAGGGAGTCCTTGCCTGCCCCACTATGGGAGGCAATTTAGAGGATTGATATCTGCCCTGCCCCAGGTTAACTAAAGCTATCTTAAAATATAACAAGTCTCTGTGTCTTGATTGATTGCTAGCCGGGCCTACAGATAATACTTGTAATTTTAAAAACAATAGTCTAAGATTTCATTTGGCTTCCAAAATAACATTTCTTATAGTTAGCAACAATCCCTGAGTATAATTAGTGCTTCCCATGTGCACAAGTGTGTAGGGCTATCCTCTGGGATGTAGGCAACCTTCCAATGGCCGCATTCTTAAAGAGGATAATTCTCTCTCCCATGGAAGCTATGAATTGCCAAAACTTCCTCTGCCAAGGGTGGGACCCCTTTCTCATCCATGCTGGAATTTTGACTAGTTTGAGCTTGTGTAGGGTGTGTGCAGGTAATCGTGGATGTTATGAGATGAAGTGTGCCAGTAGCTATATCATAGCCAGAATCTAGAATTATGCCTTCCCTCTCTTCAATGATGCTCCCTGAAGTTTGCATGGAGAAAGGGTCATATAGATGATTCCTCTATAGTGGAGCGCTCACAATTTATGATGTTTGTCACTGAAACCTTTTCTGAGCTTTTGCATTGACTACCAACCACCGCAAAAAAATAAATTTCTGTGATTAAAGTTGAGGGCAGCATACATCCATAGGCAGAAGCGTAAATATTTAGAAGAGAGTTTTATAACATGGCCATGTAGCAAAATAATACTAGGTGTTCCACTAGAGGCTCTGATCTCCCACGCTGTGGTGGCTTGAATGAGAATGATCCCATAGGCTGACTTGTTTGGTATTGTTGGAAAGTATGAGTCATGGAGGAGATGTATCCCTGGTGGGGGGGGGGGGTAGGGAGGGCAAGGTAGGCTTTGAGGCCTCAAAAGACCCAAGGCATTCAAAGCATCTTTCTTTTTTATCTGCCTTTTACTTGCAGACCAAAATGTAAGCTCACAGAAGATCTTTGTGCCATTACTATGGACTCTAACTTTCTGACACCATGATGCCAAGTCAAACACTTTCTTTTATGAGTTGCCTTCATAATGGTGTCCTATCACAGCAATAGGAAAAAAAATCTAAAACAGTAGTTATTGGGTTATTGAATACAAAGTTTTCAGTAGTTCAGTATTGAAATCCTTCCTATGGAGCAAACCCTGTATTCAAGCACTAAATGGTCAGTTATCTCCATAACCATCATGTCACTGTTACAAATCTTGCCAGGCAGATTATTTTCCTGGTCAAATAAAGGTCATTTCCTCATGTTCTGCATTCAAAGTAAGTAGTATATTCAGGAATTCAGAAATAGTGTCTTAACATGTAGTTATGTTGAGCAAATATGTGTGGTGTATCATTATATTTTTATACATATTGTAATAACATATTACATATATACGCTTATAAACTAGTGTGTTCTCATAATTTTTTTTTAGTTTTATCTAACATACTCTCTCTATGCTTCCTTCTCTAATACTCATACTTTCACTTTATCAGGTATCTTTAACAAACTTACTGATTATTCTCAGTATAATACACATTGGTTGTACTAAGGATGCGTGCAACATCAATATTTTTGCACCTGTGTTCTGAAGTTATGAGCTAGAGACCAATAGCCGTGTGCTGGGAAGGCATGATTTCTTTCTCAATTCAAAGAGAATAAAGTAGGTTAATGGTGTTCTAACACTCCCATCCAGTACAATTTTAGGAACATATTAAAGGTGGATAACAAGAGATGTAGTAATGAAAAAAATTTGATTGCATGTTTAGATATGAAAACCCATTCCAAATGGAAGAATAAATCTATTTGAACTAAGAATGCTAGTAGTCAGAGGAGGTCAATGGCAAGCAAATAATTTTTTTTTGGTTTTGTTTTGTTTTTCAAGATAGGGTTTCTCTGTGTAGACTTGACTGTCCTGGACTCACTTTGTAGACCAGGCTAGCCTCGAACTCACAGCCACCTGCCTGTCTTTGCCTCCCAAGTGCTAGGACTAAAGATGTGCACCACCACCACCTGGCCCCAAACTCTTTTAGGTAGAAGAAACACTGTACTTAGGGGAGGGGAATAGGGTGAAAGCAGGAAGGAGGGAGGAACAGGAAGATACAAGTGATGTGATAACAATTGAGTTGTAACAATAAGTTAGTAAAATAAAATAAAAAATTTAAAAAGACTACATCTTACTGGGACTCTAGGTGAAAGAAATGGGGAAATAGGTGGATCCAGAGGGTCCTAGAAACCTACAAGAAGAACATCATGATAGGTGGATCTGGGCCCAGGTGTTCTGCTCAAACTACTGCACCAACTAAGGACAATACAAGCAGTAAACATCGAACCTCTACTCTGATTTAGCCAATAGGCAGGACATTCTCCACAATTGTGTGGAGAGCAGGGACTGACTCTGACATGAACTCTTATGCAGGGACTGACTCTGACATGAACTCTTGTGCCCCATATTTGACCACTTCCCCTTGGTGGGGAGGCCTGGTGACACTCAGAGAAAGAATAAGCAGGCTACGGAGATGAGACTTGATAGCCTATGATGATATAGTGGGGGAGGTGGCCCACTTGGTCATAGACCTAGGGGAGGGGAAAAGGGTGAAAGAAGGAGGGAGGGAGGAACAGGAGGCTACAAGTTATGGGATAACAATTGAGTTGTAATCTGAATAAATTAATTAAATTACAAAAAAAGACTACAAGCAAGAGTGAGATTTTCATGTTCCAAGTTGTGAAAACAAAAACAAAAACAAAACAGAGCTAGCCTGTATGTAGGAACAAAGAAACATTGAAGGGAAGGCTGCCAAGGCAAACAGATTGGAGTTCTCGCCTATGTCATATTGGAGAACTTGAACATTATCGCAGAATCAAAGAAACCCTCTAACAGACTTATAGGATAATATGGTCACATTTAAGGTTTAAGATGACTATTGTATATGCTGTTACTTTTCTTCTGGCTGTGCCAAAAGAAACAACTTAGGGGACAAAGGGGTTATTTTGGCTCACATAGTCTGTCGTTGATGTTCGCAGGCAGGGAAGGCATGGCTGTAAAAGCCAACTGGAAACACCTGACTTGCATTCAAGAAGAAAACAGTGAGTGCATGAATTCAGATAGCTTTATTCCATTTGTGTCGTCAAAGAATCCAATCCATAGGATCGTGCTTCCCATATTTAGGGTCGATGATCCTACGTCAATAAATGTAATCTAGAAAATCCTTTACAGATATGGCCAGAGGCCTGTTTATATAATAGTTCTAGACTTTATTGAGTTAACTAAACTGAAAAAAAATCAGTAAAATCATCATAAAGGTTTTGTGCTTTGTTTTTGTCTTTTTTGTTGTTGTTGTTTTTATTTATTTATTTATTTATTTATTTATTTATTTATTTATTTATTTTGGCCAACTTGAAATAAACTGGAGTTATCAGTTGAGAACATTTTCTAATGTGTTTATCAGAATGGGCTGTAGACAAATGAGGGGTTATGAGGGGCTTGCCTGGCTGATGAGGGCCCAGTTCACTGTGGGTGGTACAACCTCTAGGCAGGTGGTCCTGGGTGCTTTAAGAAAGGATGATCAAGCCAGTAAGCAGCATTCATTTCTCCATGGTCTCTGATTCAGTTCCTGTTACCACATCACTGTCTTGATTTCCTACTTGGATTTCTTTCTTTTCTTTCTTTCTTTCTTTTTTTTCTTTCATTAAACTTGTTTTAATGGGTCTCAAAATTCTGTGACAGATTTTTAGTCAAGTTGTTTCCACTAAAAAGTACTGATTTTGAAAACTAATAACTTAAAACTGCCACACACACACACACAAAAAATGGTCCACAAAACATTCTCCTTTCCTTCTGAAGGTTTTACGATGCGTTGTTATCATTAACCAGTCTTTTACTATTAAACTTAAATGGCCAATTGAGACAACAGTTCTGAGACCATTCTTCCACCACTGATTAAGACTGGCGTGGCAGGTGTGAGGGATAATATTCATTTAGCCTCCTGAACTTTCTGGGCAGACTTGGTGACGTTGCCAGCTCCATTATTTATCTAGAAGTATAAGATATAATAAACCCTTTCCTCCCCAAGTCGCTTTTGGTGAGTGTTTCTTCTCAGGGATAGACAGCAAATTAGGAAAGAGGGCATAATACAATGAGAAAAGTTGTAATCGTTGCTATCACAATACCTTGCCCAGACTACATTTTTCCTATTGTGAAAATTAGGCTGCTTCCCAGTTATCCCTTCTAACCAATATATCTCCATCTGTGATCTTTTCTAAATTCAGTATTAGTTATTTTCATTTATATTTAATCAGTGAACTAAATCATTGATATTTTATCTTTATAAGTACTTATTCTTTTGTAATATATATATACACACATATATATACATATGTATGTATATATATGGCCTGAATATACATATTCATTTTAATATATATATACACTAAGCTATACATCACTGTATAGACTATATATGTATATATGTATGTATGTGTGTATATATATATATATATATATATATATATATATATATATATACACACACATTTCTGGTATAGGTCTATAACCTCAGATATTTTGGAAGCAAAGGCAGAATAATTAGTCTATACAGTGCTGTATAGCTTAATAAGACATTCTTTTAAAAAATGAAAACAGGTATGAGAATACGGTTTAGTTGAGGTACAGTGTTGGTCCAGCATGTGTAAAACACTAATAACACAAATAAAGTACATGTATCTCCTAGAGTTCTTATTTACATGGCCTTAAATCACGCATGCCACTAATTCCCACCATATATTGGTCACTTGCTGTCTATAAGGCTTTCTACAAAGTGGTTTAGATGGAGTTTCCTATTCAATACCCTCAAATACATTGTGGACCATACTTATTCTCCTTCTATGGATTAGGCTGAGAGAAAAGAGGTTATAGCATTTACTCAAGTATACAGGATTTAAAGACATTTTAAATTAATTTATTATTTGACAATTTCACACAACACAAACCATACATAGGCACATGTGTGTGCATACACATATGTGTGTACATGCCCATACACAGCATATTCTGATCACATTCATTTATCTTTCTTTCACCCCCCCCCCAGCCCACTACTTCCAATTTCTTCCCATATGTCCTCATTCTTCTCTCATGTGTTTTTGATTTGTGACTCACTGGGTTTTACTAGAGCCACTTATATGAGCATGCCTGTGAAGCTACCCACTAGGGCATGAGTAACTAACCAGTAGCTACATATTGAAGCCCTGACTTCCTCTCGTTCCACAATTTCCAGGAGATCTTCCTGGTAGAGTAGGCTCTCATAAGCATGCTCCCCATCTATGACTTGTTGTTTACTGGTCCAGATTTTTGTGGACCCTATCCAAGTAACCAGAGCAGTTATGAGTTCATGACTACTATGTCCGTATCATTCTCATGGGAATGTGTCTTGTCTCTCCTCTCCATCAATTTGGTCTTACATGCTTTGCCTCTAGGCTTGGTTTTTCCATGAATCAGAGTACAATCTAGCTTTGCTGGGCTTTTTCACTAGCTGCCACAAGAAAGCTCTGAAATACAGGAGCAGTTGAAGAATGCAAGTGAAATAACGATCAGACAGAGTAGAGACTAGAAAGAAATTAAGGAGACCTCAAAGTATGCCAGTTCTCCAGTGCTGATCAAGCATTATTTGACTCACATTAGGTCAGTTATTAATGATTTATCTTTCTCACTCCTATGTAACCTGCCATTTGTAAATGAAGTACACGGGGCTGACTTGCTCTGTTTGCCCAAGTTTATTCTGCCAATCTGTAGAAGTAATGTTCAAATTGACAAATATGCAGTTTGGGAGGCAGCGCTATTTCTTTCTTTCTTTCTTTCTTTTTTAGAAGACATATTTTGTTGTCTTTATTTGATGCATTCACTTTTGAAAAGACAAAGTATATTCTTTTCCAGAGACTTTTTCGGGCAACATCTATTTTTTTTTCTCCAACTTTTCCTCTAGACCCTCAGTTGTTTCCCCTCAAATACATGGACTCCTTTTCTTTTAATTGTTGTTACATACATATTACTACACATATAAAGACAACCCACTTAGATTAGAGCAAGATACATACCCAGAGAAAGGGGGAACAGTGACGTGCAAAGAGAAACTAGAGAGCTTGCAAGTCATGCTTCTGACCTTGACTGATTATTCAGATGTATACATGAAATTTCACATTGCCAAGCCTTGGTAAGTCTTAAAACTACAAGCATGAAATCACACTACCTGAGTGCAAAGGAGAGGTGTCCAGGTTGATGGTTTCAGTCTTGCCATGCGTTCACAGTATGCTTTGGTTCTTCTCTCATCATTTTTGCTGTTGTCATTCTGTATGGTAATAATGCATCTTTGAGATGTGGGTGGCAGAAGAGTCCCAACGCAATTTAAAACTATACACTTTATTCTTCCTTGGGAGCTATATCATCCTCCGGGGCAGGAAGTTGAATATGGATTGAAAGCACAATATTTGAAATCATACAGCCAAGTAAATACAAGCAGAGAGAATTGCTTATATACTACTAGAGAATTCAGGATAAAATAAGAAGACATTTTTGCACAGTTACCCAAGATGGTAATTCTTTGTGTCTTGAGGATATTTTAGGGAAAAAAAAAAACCTAATGATGATTTCAAAGACCTTCCCAACGGGCTGCCATGATTTTTATTCTCATCAGTGTGTTTCTATTTTATAGTGAGAAACATTATAACTAGTGGTGTGAGTAAAAGGCATTATGTCCAATATTGATGTGTATATACGTGGGTAGATGTTTGTATACCTGCATGTGCACATATGCCTGTGTGTGTGTGGGTCTGTGTGTGTCTGTGTGTATGTGTAGTAACGTGTACCCATAAAATACATGTGATATTGACACTAGTTGTACTTTTTGGTCTGGCACTGAGCCTGAAGCTTAATGATTGGCTAGCATCACTGGATGTCCAGCAAGCTCAAGATATCTGCTTGCCTCCACACCCCAGTGCAGTGTCTACAGATGTGTGCTGCCAGATCTGGACTTTTATGTGGGTTCTTGGCATTCGCAGTGAAATACTGATGTTTTTTACAGGTAATATTGTACCCAAGGAGTCAACTCCTCAGCCTATACGTATACTAATTCTGCATTATATTTCTTTTAACCTGTGACTCTGACTTCGAACCCCTTCCTGATCATTATATGGAGCTACAGGTGATGACAATCATCCTATAAATTTAAGTGAGTTTCATGTGACCCCCTCCATGCACTCAAAACCAGTGGTGGTAGTATGGTTAAAGCTACAAAATTCACTGTTATGCTTACTGGTCATGTTTTATCTCCATGCATTCAGAAGAAATGTCATCAGGAAATGAAGCAGAATGAGTCACGTTGTCATCCCATTTATCTACGAGTTACCAAATACCAAATACAGAGTTCAGGTATTTTGTAGAAAATATAGAATATCTGCACATTCTCAGCACTTACAACAGGTGATACAG
Organism: Acomys minous; assembly: GCF_964271855.1. NCBI lineage: Eukaryota > Metazoa > Chordata > Mammalia > Rodentia > Muridae > Acomys > Acomys minous. The sequence continues at coordinate 26,202,268 of NC_140491.1, read as the reverse complement.
TGGTATATTTTCACTTTATGACATAAAAATATTTCACATTGGCTAATTAGTTTGTCAGCAAACTTTCAAAAAAAATTTTCCAGCATGGTAAGAAAATTAGCCTGCTGAATATAACACTACTAATGGAAATAACAAGAGCAATTACAAAACTGTTTTTCATTCCTGAAATGATTATGATACAATTGTGCATGCAGTATTATTAATCTCTCATCATGTTGTAAGTTTAACATTAAACTCATTTAAGATACAAGTAAATTAAATCTCAGCCATGCCAGGTCACTTTCCCAACATTTGCTTTTCTGCTTTCAAAATCTATATTCTTCCACCAGACTTCTTTGCGCTATTATAATTTTTCTGCCCAGCTGATTCATTCTCCTCTGCCCTTGACATACATGTCATATCTAGTGGGACCTATTTATTTGTTGAACCAAGGAAGAAAATGAAATATTGAGGCTCCCTGACTTACCATGCTTTTGTGTGTTTATTTTCTGATATCCCCATTGTTCACTGATAACATTACACTGAATTGTATTCAGTATGCCTAACTTTTGAACATCTCAGTTCAATACCTCAATATACTGCAGAGTATCTGTTGGGTCTTTTCATGAACTCAGCCAGAGCTGCAACCCAGCACAATGAGAGAGAAATGTACTATCTCTGACCAGCCAAGGAAAAGATAGAATTTCAAAATTCAAAGCAAAGTTTCTTTAATGCACATGGCTTTCACAGTAGTCTCACATGGAAAGCATATGAGCAAACCCTTCGCAACTGTGGGTCTATCCATACTTACAAAGGGAGAAAGACCACATGGATGGCTGCGGTCTTAAAAGCTTAAAACAGCCTGACTGTGTAGCCTTGCACTCAGAGCACCTCTTTGCCCACCTCCCTCTCCTGTGTGACCTGTAATAATATGGCAATGCTGATCTGGGGAGACAAGAGGACTCTATCTATTGCTGTAGAAGACCTGGGGGAGCAGAGGTCAAATTCCAGCTGCAGCTCCTCAGCCACCTGCACTCGTTTGAGCAGGTCTGCCATACTGTTAGCAGCTCAGCAAAGAAACCAGCTTTACTTCCTCAACAACAACAACAGCAACAACAACAAACAAACAAACAAACAACAGCCACAGCAACAACAACAACATGTCTCACAAACTTGGAAGCTCTATTGTAGCTGCAGTGCTCTGCATACTCAGGACACTGTGAAAAGGAAATGTGTATTATGTTCAGTACACCATTAGATCCTTTCCCTTGGCACATGTCATTTGAGCAAATCTGTGCTAGCCACTATAATGGAATTTTCTGCTGGTTTTTGGACATAGCACTTACTGTAAAGTCAATGGAAATTCTTAATACAAGAGAAAGAACAGACAGGGAAAATAGGTTGCCATTTTCTTTCCCATGACACAAAGACAGATGGAATAAACGTGTCAGTCTCCTGGGTTTCAAAAATAAAATCAAACTAGCCATACGCATATCTTACAAGGCTCCACGTGGAGTCGGGTCAAGCCGTTTACTTCAGGGAACAGCTTAAGAGCATGACCTTCGGTGTTCTGTCACCTTAGACCCTGACACTCTGTGCTTCGTGGCTTCTTTTTGCGATGCTACATTTTATGAATCAACTTGAGTCCACTGTGGAGCATTCAGATATTTGGTCTGTCACTGTGTTATCTGTGAGGGTGCTAAGAGATGTGAGATGGGATGGATATTTGAAGCTTAAGACTGAACAAAAATATATAATTCTCAATTATGAGGCAGCAACCCAGCTTACTTAAAGCAGAAATAAAAAGGTAGATAACGTAAGAGAGAGTTCTCTTTCTGTCTTTCTCTCCCTGGGCTGGGACATGTCATTTCCTGTCTCCAGATTCAACTCTAATGTAGGGGTATGCCTTTAGCTTCCCTGCTTCCCAGGTCTGTAGCCTTGGACAGTAGCTATGTCCCTGCAGTCCCAGGTCTCTCACTTGCTAACTGGTTATCTTGGACTTGTCAGGTACATGATAACATGAACAAATCCGTTAGCTAAGACATATGAGTTGGTCTTTCGGCCATTTCCACATGAACACCTTTAATTCTCTTCCTTTCAGGAAAGGTTCACAGACATTCTAGCATGGAGGGGTAGAGGAGTAGGACAAGTTTTCACCTTTTCCCACCTTTGCAGACTACTGAGGGAGATAGACAGAGCGGATGGCTGGAGGGAGGGTAGTGGGGACCCTGAACTCAGAGTTCAACCCTCAGCCTCCTTAGCAGCATTTTTCTGAATTACCTAGTGGTCTTTTTCCTCGGCTCTGCCCCTCTCTCCTAATACTAGCATGGAATCCCAGCCAAAATGTCTTCCCTAATGATATTTCTGGCCTCATGCACTGATGTAATGACAGCTATGAGGAATGTTCCGTCCCAGAAAGGTCAGAGCATAGTGTAATCCACAGACAGGCAGCCACGCTGCACAAAACACACAGCTGAAACAGATTTCCACCCTTCCACCTTCACCACAGGCTGATCACGGGTGTTGTACTCTGACTGGGGCTGATAGTAATGGGAGAAGAGTGGAAGTGAGAATCATTATAAGGAAGACCTCTTATCCGATTTCCCTCTTCTCCCTGTCGGTCTCTGAAAACATTAGCCTGAATGTTTGAGGTCTGCATTTATTGGACAGCAAACATCTAAGTAAAATGCATAATGCTGTAGCTCACGTTACAGAGATATAAAAATATGGATTACATATGTATCAGCCAAACTCCCCTTTCATATTATACACTTCTTTGTTTCTTTAAAGAGGTAAATCTTTCTTGTGGACTTTATGTTAATGACTGTTAAGCACCTGCTTTTAGACAGACACTTTAATGAGCACTGACAACATAAAGGTAATAAGTCTAAATATGCCATCTTGGGCCACCTATCATTTATTGGGGAAAATGAGATGCAAACAGGGCTGTGCTATACTGTAGCCTTCCCCTGTACATAATTTAAGAATACTTGGATAAAATAGTTTAAAGAAGTTTAGCATTAGAACTAAGCATACGTAAATCAGTACTTCTGAGCTTTATTTACAGAGTGGGAAAGTAACTGCTCTGAGCTGGTCGCTCACTTGAAAATGGGACAATGTGACAACTAGAATCTACCTACTAAAGTTGGAGGAACAGCTGGGGAGGGGCCATCGATAAGACCAGTAAGGACCACGATGTTACCTCTTTTGTACCTGCCTGCAGTGCTGTGTCCTGACCCTTCCTCTGTGTCCCTTCTGCTTCACCATCACATCTATGACATTTCATTTTGTCCTTGCCACTGACAGAAATTAATAAAGTCACTGGAACCACTGCGCAGGACTCAGTTTTTCTGCTCAGAACAAACCTATTAGCACCTCCAGGCTCATCAGTTGCGACAAATGGCCACTGAGGTGAGGCAGTGATTGTGACAGCTGTGCACAGTATGAAGCCATTCTGAATATTTTCCACGCTTTAAGACAAGACTCTCAAAAGTGGATCATGGGATTGTAAGTACGTCAGTTCTGTATGTTCAGGATATACTTTATATGTCATCTTTTTGTTGCTATAATAAAATAATCATGACCAAGACATTTTATGGAGCAGCTCATTTTAGTTTGGGCTCTTGGGAGGTGGGAGTCCATCATGGCGAGGGGGAGCATGATGTCAGGAGTAGAAGGCTGAAGAACCACATTTGCAACTCTTAACATGAAGCAGAGAGAGTGAACTCAGAGTGAGCTGGAGCTATAAATTCTCAAGCCTCCAACCCTCTAGTGAAAGGCCACCTCCACCAAGACTTGACTTCCTCCCACTACCAAGTATTCAAAAATTTGAGCCAGTCGGGGATGTTTCTCATTCAAGCCATGACAATGGGTTTCTAAGCATTTATTATTATGGATATTGTAAAATCTATACATCATTAGGATATTTAATCTAAAACCTTAAGGAAAAGGAAAGGGAAGTAAAACTACTCTTTATATTTTACACACTCATCCCGTTGACACCATGGCATGGTTCTTTACATTTCAAGGCTTGGTTTGGTTTGAGTTACAAATTAAATGTATCAGCATTCAGTTAATCTGTTCAATCTCATCCTGAAAGCAAGTAGGTAGTGTAAGGAAGAGGAAACTCAAATAAAGGGGGTAGGGAAAAGAGAGAGCTCTTGGTTTTTTCTAATGTGAAACCTAAACCAATACTAATTGTGCTTCATTCTTGGAACTGAGTACTAAAAGAGGGAGGGTATGTTTTCAATCCTCAACATATTTATAATTTTTATAAGTAAGTAGGAGCTGGCCTCCAATATTTCCTGCTCAAAAGTCTAAACAACCATCTTATCACCTATCAGCTGAGTGACTTAAAGATTGGAACAAAAAGATGTTGGAGATGCTGAGGGTGTGTGTGTGTGTGTGTGTGTGTGTGTGTGTGTGTGTGTGTGTGTGTGTGTGTGTGTGTGTGTGTTCTATTTCCAACACTCTAACAACATGTACTAAGAATCTCAGCAATCTTGAAGAAACATCAGGATTGCAGGCAGCAAGCAAGGCCAGGAAAGAGCTCCTGAAGCTGCCTTGGGAAGACAAAGAACTTATGAAGATTCAAATAACCCGGGAGCCTTGAGGAATCTATAGAACTGAATGTTTTAATCATTGTCTTAATTTCAGATCCAACAAAGTCTATACAACAATTGAATATAACATACTGTTTGCTCCCCACTGAAAAATCACAGCTCTTCTTACTATGGTTGCTACCAGAACTCAAAAAAGTTACCAGTTATACTGTAGAATTATTGATTTCGCCATTAACTCGTGTTTTTAATATAATAATGAAGTCATATTTATCACAGTTTTATTACTTTTACTATTTCGTAGCTGAATTCAATTTAATCTACATTATTCTATGTTGTATGTAATGCAATAGAAATATTGTTTTGGAAACATTCTGAAAATGAAACCACAATCTTAAAGTCATCCATGGTATTGTGGTTTACATTTCCCTTAACTATTCATGTGGTGAAACTGACCTAAAAGGAAACTAAGTTCCTCATTGTGTCACCTTCATGGTAATCTCCAAGTGAGAGCTATTATGAAGGAGATGGATCTGTGGCCATTTCCTTCCACACATAAACTTTTGCTATGATATAAAGCCATGGTCCCACCCAACATCCTCAACAGAGGCCAAAACAACGGGGCCACCTAATCTTGAACTTTGAACTTCCTGAAAGATCCCATGTATCTTCATCAACAGTCAGTCTTTGGTATTTTATTATGCTAATAAAAACAAATATAATTATCCAAAAAGAAAAAGAGCTTCTATCTCAGTTACCACAGAAAAGATGTTCACAGTGGCTTTTAGAAGTCTAGCTAAATAGCTCAGATGTGTTTGGAAGGGAAAAATGAAAAAAAAAAAAAAGACATGGCTCTACTTTATTTTGTTACATGGGTACATAAAGTCTCAAATAATCAAAAATCCAGATCCAAATTTGCTGACTTTGGATAACATGCTAGTTCATTTTAACTGTGGACCTGATATCATTCTGAATCAGCTGGGAAAAAAATCTTAATGAGGAATTGTCAAGTTCAGTTTGGCTTGTTGTAACATCTGTGGGGGATTGTCTTGTTTGCTAATTAATGTACAAAGGGGCAGCGCCATTCCATAGGCATGAGGATTCTTAAGCACACAAGGCAAAAGAAAGTTAAGTGAAAGAAGACAAGCAAGCACGCTAGGATACATTTATTGTATCTTTTCTCTGACTGCCTAACTAACTATTTGAGTCTCTGATTTTTCATGCCCAAAGTGATTGACTATAACTTGAAATTGTGAGCCAAGTAAGTTTGTTCTTTCACTGTGTTGTTTTTGTCAGGATGTGCTATTAGGAAAAGAAATAAAATCAAGACAAAAATTGGTACGGAACAAGTAGAGCCATTGCTGGAACAAATTTGATTATGAAAGATCAAGAGTGTCATGAACAGCTACTAAGAACTGGAGCCTGGGGTAGCAGTGTTGGAGCTTCTGAAGAGAGACTGTGAGAGGCCATTGGTGAATCGCATTGGGACTCCTGGATAATGGAGATTGCAGGACAGTTGTCCACTAAAGAGAGCTCTGGGTGTAGAAAAAAGCTGGCTTATGAGGGAAGCTGTGTGCACTATGGGGTGGAGTTAAAAGCGGGGCTACACAAGCCTCTTGAGTCCCAGGCTATTAAAATGTGATTTAGTACCAGGTATTGGACAGTAAACTGCATGATTTGGATGTGTATTGCTGGGTAATTGGTACAATTATTTGTGTGAGTGCATGTGTGCGCATGTGCGTGTGCGTGTGTGCGTGCGTGCGTGCGTGCGTGCGTGTGTGTGTGTGTGTGTGTGTGTGTGTGTTCATGTCCTGATTTATCTTTTGGAATAGGCAAGCATATAATTCATATAATTCATTTTTTTTCAATTTTATAGATGTTCACAATTAAGTAACATCGAACTTCTAAAGTGACTTTGGGCTGATAAAGAGACATTGAAATTTTAAAGCATTAGAATTTTTAAAACTGGGACTGTTTATGGGTCTAGTTGACAAGGGTAAATTATGCAGGTTAGTTTTTGACTGTCTAACTGACAAAACTTAGAACAACATGGGAATAGAGTTTTAATGCACAGTTACCCAGGTCAACTTGGACTATGGACATGTCCTTGAAATATTTTCTTGATTTTCAATTGATTAGGGGGAACTGACTCGTTGTAGGTGACACCATCTTCTAGGCAGGGTTTCCCAATCTATGTAAGACAGAAGTAAGCTGGATGAACACTGCAAGAATACATTGATCTTGGCTGTGGGTGTGATATGATGAGCTGCTTGAGTTCCTGCCTTGACTTCTCTGAAATGAGCAGTTACTTGGAATTATAAGTCAAATAATCCCTTTTCTCTCCTAGGTGCATTATTGTCTTGATATCTAGTCAAGCTAACGGACATGAAAGTAGAAATGGTAGCCTAGTTTGGGAAATTACCATTGTTTTTTTTCTTTCATTTTTTTCTCCTTTATTAATTTATTCTTGTTACATCTCATTGGTTATCCCATCCCTTGTATCCTCCCATTCTTCCCTCCCTCCCATTTTCCCCTTATTCCCCTCCCCTATGACTGTTCCTGAGGGGGATTACCTCCCCCTGTATATGCTCATAGGGTATCAAGTCTCTTCTTGGTAACCTGCTGTCCTTCCTCTGAGTGCCACCAGGGTTACTTTCAACTTTCTGCTACAGCATAGGAGTGTTAATATGATGCGCATGTGTCTGCAGCAGCATCCGACCGCTCTCGTTGTTTCTCCAGTAGCAAATAGGATGACAGCCTTCTAAGTTGCTGTCCTTCACTGTGATAGAAAAGTCTTTAAGATCTCTGGAAACTTCTTCTGAGAACTAGTTGGCTAGAATTTTGTCACGTGCCTGACCACCATCAACAATCAACAAGAATGATGTACGTGGCAGAACTAACCCTGCCCTCTCAGGTGTAGAATCAGTTTTCACAATTGTGTAGTGGGCTTACTGGGGAGAAAGAGAACAATGAACCTTGTGTGGGCTAGCATGATGTTCTGGGACTTTGCAGGCACAGCCACAGCTTGTTGCCTATGGGCTAGCATGGTGTTCTGGGACTTTGCAGGCACAGCCACAGCTTGTTGCCTGAAGTCCTTCAGATGCTGTTGTGTTCTATTGTTGAAACCTCTGCTGGTTCATTTTTCCAACATGTGCACATACAACAGTGCCAGGAAGGGGACCCAAGGTTGTAGCCAAGTGCTTGCCTGGCATGTACAAGGCTCTAGATTTGAATATCAGCACCACAAATGCAAGACAAAAAGAGCAGCAACAAAATGTAAGGGGAAGGAATGTGGTACATTTTTCCCAAAGTAGTAAAATGCTTATACATTTTTTTTAAAAACTAATGTACCAAAAAATGGCTTAAAGGTAAACTAAATAAAGTAATCAGTTACTGAGGCCACTGAGTAGGGTCTGTGCAACTGAAGTCTCCGGACAATTGGATCATACTATAAGCAAACTCCTTTATCTTCCCCATTTTACTTTGTAAGAATTCCTCATGTTTTAATGCTCCTTCCCAGGAAAAGCCAGGGAAACATTACTAATTGGGAATACAGAAATTCCAGAAGGTTATGTTCACTCCCAGTCCAGCTCCAGTAACTACATAGCTTCCTCATACACACACACACTGTTGTTTGTGACTAGGAAAAATAATGATTTGCATTCATGGTGCTTTAATGGAGCCCTATAAGCCTGAGCCATATACATTAAATGAATGTCTTAAAATATTTCTAATTCTCCTTTCTTTTTCTAGGAGAAAAGCAATGCAGGTTCAGGGTCCATTATTTCATCAAGGCAAGTGAGACATATTTTGTGTATTCAACAGATATTTTCAGAACAAATACACAAAAGCTAGACAATAGGTCAACTTAAATCTTTTCATTTCAAAGAAGTAGCTGCAGCTATACATTTACAGGGAAATAAAATTTAAGATTGAGCGTGAGCTCTCATCTTTGCTCTATTCCGTCCAGAAACACAATGGATATGCAAGCAGAATTCCACTGTCAACCACAAGGACAGCACAGGTGACCAAATTCCAACCAGAGTTAAATAATGGAAACTGCAATGTGAATTCTGCCCGTTTCCGTCTATCCCTGTCATCTTCACCAAGACTCAGTCGAACAAGCACTCAGTACCAAGGAGTTTGTGACTGATACTCAAGATGTTCGAGAAGCAACGTGCTCACATTCCTTCTCTCTCTGCACAACCCAGCTCTTTTTCTGTTCACTTCTTAGTTTTCTTCAAAAGCCAGTGTCTTTCTAGAATGCTTTCATTCAAATTGTAAAGTTCATTAGAAGGCACTTATTGAATTCCCCGGAGGTATTCATGTGAAGATAAAATCCCGTCACTATACATTCTGTGTTAACTCTGAACACTGGGTGTCAGAGCCCACCTCTGAGGATCCTAAGTCCTAAATGGACCTTTCATTTATAAAGTCCTTCAGGTTATTTCTGCCTGTTCTAAATTTATAAGATGACAGCACATTCTACATTTCTGTGTTTTCCTATGGGCTTAGGTACATGACAGACTGGTGCATATATGGTCACATTGTCACACCCTACCACCCTTCAGTTCACTTGCTTGAAGACAGACTTTGCTATTGGCATATATAAAACTGACTATTCAAACAATTAGTAGAGAAAGACAAAATGGTGATTGCAAGGGGGAAAAAAAACAAAATGGAAGTCTGTTAGACATCAGGAAAAACAGTCACCAAGAAAATGGTATTGTTTTCTTGCAAGGTGTGCAGAGGGTGTAAGGAATAAATTGGCCACTATTGACAGATTAATGATAGTGGCATCTGCTAGGAGCAGGTGGTGGCTCACAGCATCCATGAAGATGCTACAGGAATTGGATAAGACACATTCATTTTTATTTGATTTTTCTACTTTCAACTCCCCTTCACTATTATCTTGAACTTCAGCAAATGATCATGCTCTTGACAAAGGCCTAAAGTATCAGAATGGTGTAGTAAGACTCTTCCTTCTCCCTGGTTAGCTTTTCAGAGGGTGAAATCCTCAAGACAGCATTTAGGCCTAGTGTTCTGGGCTCAAGCTTCTAATATATTAACTAGAAAAAAACCATGATCCATAGCTTTACTGCTGTATTTGAAAGATAATGATTGTCTCAGTGACAGTCGCTCAACTAGGAATGATGCCTGTTTTTATGGATGAGTTAAATGTGCATCTCTTCGATTCCCTCCTAATGCTCCCCCAATGTACCACCTTCTGTCTGTCCAGGGACAACCTCTCAGAGTGTTGTGCTGGAGCTGGGATCATCTAATCAAATGCACTGTCCACATCTGTACTGTCTGGGTGATCACTGATTTATCCTATACTGCCCAGGGGAATTGGTAAGAGTGCTACATTTTTGACTTATGAAAGAAAATGCACCAAAATGGCTTGATATCATGGGCTTCTGCCCTTTGCCCTATGATATAGAGGTATACAAATATTAATATGCGATACTCACTGAATTCTCTCCCCCACTCCTAGCTCTTACTATCTTGTCCATGCCCTGTCATCCTCCTACCTTAGTCTCCCAAGTAGCTGTAAGTAAGAGCATTATACATCATCACACATGGATGAACACTGGCTTGATGGAGGCAGCTTCCCACACATTTGTCTGTGTTGTCTCATTTCATACTTCTGTTAGAAGGGCAATAAAAATCATGTGAATCAGTTCATATAGTTGCTGAGGGCAGCAGAGAAGACACAGCCAATGCTCTGCAGATGTTTTCTTCGAGCGCTGCTGTCATAATTATGCCGGAGTTTGAATGGCCGCATTCCCAAATTCAAGTGCTGGAAACATAATAATTAAAGTTTCGATGTTAGGAGATAATGCCAAATGATAGTGTCTCAGATCAGGGGGAATTCAGGAAGTAGCCCTGCTTCTCATTCTTCTCCCATGAGATCAGATGCTCTTCTTCCTTCCAGAGGATGCAACAGTCAAGGTGCCAGCACTGAAGTGATCGCACCCTTGTGGTCCAATCCTGCAGCCTTCTCCTCTCCTCTCTCTCTGCCTCCCCACTCTCCCACCTCTCTCTCTCTCTCTCTCTCTCTCTCTCTCTCTCTCTCTCTCTCTCTCTCTCTCTCTCTCTCTGTCTGAGTGCAATGGCCAGTCTTTCCTCCTCCAGCTCTCTCCTCCCATCGATGTTCGATTAGAAACGCAATAGCCGGGATGGAGTCCCCAGTCTGTTTCCTGAATTCCAGACCCAGGATGGCTCCTCTCAGTCTATCCCAATGCCAACCTCAGTCGGGTATCCATGGTGTTTCCAAGGGGCAAAGCCTGGGGCAAAACCTGCCATCCTTCCACACCTCCCAGGACCTTCCTCCTGTGGGCAAGTATTGTCCTCTTTTGAAGAGGCCTCCCAGGACTGTAAATGTGGACATGCTCTGTGTGCTTCTCAACCTGTTGCTGCCTTTAACTCAGGGCAACCTTTTCTGCTGTTCTCTGCTTTCTACAATTTTGAAAGAACGAGAAGCATTTATTTGCACGATAGGCTTTTCTTTTATTTATTAGCATGCATTAAATGTACATAGTAATGGGTCTACTGAGATGTTCTTGCATATATGCCATCTATTTTGATTTTATAAACCCTCACCCCATATCCTCTCCTGTACACCCTATACCTTCCTGCTGGTACTAAATAGTACCCCTTCTGGTTTCAAGTCTTGTTTTGTTTTCGACACATAAATTCCACACTAGAAAAAAAAACATGTAGAAAGAATCTCTTGTGTAGTGTATGGATTCAAACCTGCCAATAGAAAAACCTATGGCCTATGGCTGAGGCAGGAAATAGGTGGGACTTCTGGCAGGGAGAAGAGGTTCTGAGATAGAGGCAGGTGCATTAGATTCAGCCACCAAGATAGGAAGAGGATGAACACATGGTGCCTGAGCCCAGGTAACCAGCCACATGGCAGAATGAAAATTAGTATAATTGAGTTATTTTAACTTATGAGCTAGTCAGAGAAGAGCCCAGCTATATAGCCTCTGTATTTGTAACTAATAATTAAGTTTCTTGAATCATTATTGCAGGAGCTTGGGAATGGGAGGAAAGACCTTCTCCTACAAAAGAAACATGATATTTGTCTTTCTCAGCCCAGTTTATTTGCTTAACACAATAATCTCCGATTCTACACATTCTCCTACAAATGACATGATTTCAATCTACATGATACTTATATGTAAATAATGTTCTAGAATGTAATACATAAATATTTTCTTTATCAATTAATATATATATTAATTCTAATTCCATTACTTAGCTTAGTCAACTTAGTCAACAGTCCATATTCAATGCCCGAAATATAGTAAATTTTCAATAAATATGTGTTGATTAAATAAATGAAACTCATGTATATGCTTTCTTACTGACATCTTCATAACCACAGCTTTTCAGTGATTACAATTTCTCAAAGAAAATTATTAAGTACTATGAAGAAGAGAAATGGTACATTTATATTAACTTAAACAAATCACACAAAAAATAAAATCATTTTGATTCAAAGAAGTAATTTCATTTCCAAAGTTCAAGTTCTACTAGAACCTTGTTCTTTTTATGTGACCAACCAGGGTAAAATGCCTGAATCCAGGGCAATCGGGGTGTTTTCACCTCAGTTTCCCTCTCCTGGTCCTTTCAAGAGAATGTCTGAAAGTCACATTTTCAGCAGAAAAAAAAGCCAGCTTCTGTTTTCACCAAAGTTTTCTTTAAGGTTGTATAATAAGTACTTGTCACAAATACTTGCCACACTAATTACCCACTAGGGTGTAGTCAATGCAAGTATTGACTGGAAGGAAAGTCAGCAGACTCTCACTGGCATGATGGAACAGACCACAGCAATGTGACTGTGACTTTAAATGGAATTCTGAGTGAGAACAAAGGAAGATAAGAGTCTGTATCCTATAATGGATGTGAAGCATATATCATTAAAACTCATGCTCTAAAGACAGAGATCAAACAGATTAAAATTACTGGGTTTTGGGGGGCACAGGGGAGAAGAAGGAAAAGAATAAAAATGAGAAATGAGGAAAAGAAGAAATTACTAAATACAGAGGATACCTTGTATGAATGAGAAAGAGACAGAATCCACCAGATACAATCTAAGGTTTTAAAAAGTGCATAAATAGCGTGGGCACGGTCTGGGCAGCAGGCACTGGTCCACGGGTTCGAAAGATGAGGTCTTCAATTCACTCTGAGGAGGATGATTGTGTTCCAGAGCTACAGAGAAATGTTCACTCATGAGAGTGGCCTGATTGGGAGGAAATATTTAGTACAATGCATTAGAAATACCCAAGCTGAGATCATCCAAAATGGCATCGATCACACACTGTGTCTGATCTGTGGAACAGCAGTGACTGCACAGCCACCAAAGAACCATACTAGTAGTTCCAAAACACAGTGCTGGTGTTTCTGAGAAAGAAAGAAATCCTGTCATGTGGATCATCCATGCCCTCCCACCCCAGGACCATGGGACCATGCTCAGGTGAGCTCCCAGGGACCCTGGGCTGCCTCCGCTGCCACTTCCACTGCATTTCACGTTGCTGCCTAGTGTAGTGCAGGCCAAGGAGATGGCTTTTGAGGAGGGGGTGCTGTCTGAGTAGAGCCCAAGTGAGGACTATACCACCCACACCACAGGCCTCACAGACCTCTCATGGGACAGAGCCGAGAACTGGATCATGCAGAGGGGCAGCACCGAGGCAGGGGCCCATGGTGGATGGAGCACTCGATAGAAGCAGAGACTTGGGAAGTGCAAATCAACAGAGCCACAAGTTCCCCAGGACAAGAAGCTGAGCTGGGCCAACATCAATGGTTTCTGTGAGCTGCTTAACAAAGACTTTGAGGTGCCTCCACTTGCCACCTGCTTGATGGCCCACAAGATGCAGTACCCACAGGAGTAGGAGGCCATTCAGGCAATGATAGCCAGCAACAATCTGGCAAACTGAACCGGAGCAGGAGAGCTGGCCCAGAGGACATGGAAGCAGGAGAACTGACCCTGAGGACATGGGAGCCTAAGAGCTGGCCCTGCCTTGAGGACACAGGAGAAGGAAAGCGGCCCCACCCTGAGGACATGGGAGTGGGTAAGGCAGCCCTGCTCTGAGGACATGGGAGCGAGAGAGTGGGCCCTGCCCTGAGAACAAGGGAGTGGGCCCTGATCTAGGGCTCTGAGTGGACCTCACCCCAACATCTACCCTATGTATGACCTGCAGGAACACATGAAAGGGCCAGATCTGCAGAGTCAAAGATTAAGAATCTCCTTGACACACAGCAACATGGGATATAGGACAGCAGTCCCAGTGAGGATCTGTAACTATAGCGTAGGCCTCCAACCAGACCCATGACTCTTAGCAATAAACATTTGAAAGTAAACATAGGTGGACAAAAGGCTATACTGCGTGATACACTACAGCTTCTGTGACAAGAGTTTTTCTCTGTTTTCTTTTACTGGGAGGAGGAAAGTGGATACGGAGTAGGGAGCACAATGAAGAGCAATTACAGCCTGAAGTTACTAAAAGGAGGCTGGAGAAAACAGCTATGGAATTAATTTAGTTCTCCAGCAGTGTTTGACATGGATGAGCTGTGTGGGTGTGTACCTTGTTCCAACATATCTGCAATCCTTCAGCTGAGGAGACAACAGAACAAAATTACATATGTCTGTGGTCAGAAACACAAGGATCAACTTAGGGGATAAGTTTTGGGGCTTCCGGAAGGTAGGATCACTGCCTCAGGGGAAAGGGGAATCCAGGGTAAGAGTCAAGTGTGAATTGATGAAGTAGGCATTTCTAATGTTCCTACACCCAGGGGTGGGCAGGAAGTGGCATTTTTATTTTCAAGTTTCCTACATAATGATACGAAGCATGGTTAAGATAAGAAAATTTTGTTTTATTTAAAATTTTATTTCAAAATTAAGGTCTACTGCGCTAGGAATATGGTTCAGTTAGCACAGTGCCTGCTGCATATGCGTAGGATCTGAGTTTGGATCCTCAGAAGACAGGTGTGCTAGCAGGCCTATAGCCTCGGGGTTGTCAGAGAACAGAAATAAGTGGATCACCAAAGCTCATTGGCCAGCCAGACTAGCTCAACTGATGAGATTTTCATCAGGGAAGATGATGTCTGAAAAGATAAAGGTGGAGGAAAATTTAGAAAAGATACTTAACAAACCCTGAGCTTCCATTCACACTTGTGCATACCAACTCACACATGTACATGCACACACACACAAATGGCTTTTTGAAGCATTGGCACTTCAACTTGTTCTGTATCTGGGAAGTCTTCCTATTCATCTGAGGCTCCTTTCTAGGGCCCATGTTTTTCATTCTTCCTGTGACACAACAGAATGTTCAGCTCCGTTTCCTTGGGCTCAGCTCAGAGTTGCAGGGCAAACAGAGGGCTCGGGACAACCACTTCAAGCCTTGTACAGTGATCTAAAAACCTCTCATCCTAACACAAAACTCTACCACTGCATACAACCTGCCTGGTAGTTGGGAGCTGTCTGTGGTCCTGGCCAGAGTACACTGGACTGAAGTCACTGAGAGAACAAAGGCAGGCTTAAGGAAGTAAGCAAGCAGTTTCAGTGGCATTTATATTCTTGTTTCTAGATTTTTCCTAGGTTCACTGTTTTCTTGTTGCTTCAACTGACTATTCCATGATGATTTCTCCTTTATTTATAAGTGTGAGTTAAATTTTTAATCTGTATTCATTCATCATTATAGTGAGGGTCACTTCATGATCCAGCCTTTTCTACCTGTGATCTTTGTGGCACATGGGTGTGACAAGAGGAGAGATGCAGGTGTTACTCAGTCATATGAAGGTACCCAGCTTTTGAGACTTGCAGATGTACAGTTTTGGGGAGAAAAAGGAGGCAAAATACTGTAAACCATTCAGTTTTCACCTTCCGAGGTGCATGCCAACAACCAATTTACACCGTAATATAAAGAAGAAAGTAGAGTGTTGTGATTAAAACTGAGTCTGTGAATTCCTCTTGCCCATGATAAAATTCTGGCTCTGTCATGTGTTATTTATAAGCTTATCAGGTGTGTGTGTGTGTGTGTGTGTGTGTGTGTGTGTGTGTGTGTATGCATGCATGTGCAGGCATACTTGATTACTCTGTGCCTCAGTTTCCTCAATTGTAGTGGGTTCTTGGTAATATACACTTCATGGGTATAAAGCCAAAAAGAGATAATAACCCCACAGCTCTAGGCATAGTGCATGACACATCCAAAGGTACGTGGTTGATTTCAGTGCTGAAAAGATTGTGATTCAGGACTGAGGGGAAGTCTCTCTCCATCCCAGTGAAGTCATCCTGGAATGCTGGAAGCTGTCTATGATTCTTTGTCTACTCCTTGCTCCTGCCATTCTGAGTGTGAGGAAAGATTTTATGTCTAGGTCATAAATCAGTACGGAGTAATGTGAGGACTATGAAGCAATTCCTTTTAATTCTCCTCTCTGCTTTTCAGAAAAGGCCATTTAGCTTAAGTCATTTAGATAAGCCTTGGTAATCCTATCAAGGAGACCACAGCTTAGTACTATGCTCTAGGTGTGTTCTGGAAGATTCCCTTAGAAGTTTATCTTCACAGGGGTCAGTAAGCAAGTAACCTGCCTAACAGCTTTCAGAAAACTTTCTCAGCTTATCTGTTACTGCTGTTGATAAGAAATTCAAGTTTCTGTTAATAGTAACTCTTATTACCTAGGAGGAGTGATTAATAGGTAATTTTAATGAATCAAGGTATTAGATGTTTTGAGCCTAACACAAATGACTCATACCCTTAGTACTAAGTAAGAGTCTTACTTGTAAAATATTCCACTGCTCATTGCTAAATATACTTATTGACATAACACCTATTTAATGCTGTGCACACTACTCAATGCTTCATGAAGGCCATAAATAAACATGCTCATCAAAGTCTTTCCTATGAACCCTGATGCTCTCCTTTGAGAACTCAAGGATCCACAGACTGATCATAAACCAAGTTGGCTGAAGTCCTAATTGTCAAACAATGGCAACTGTAATTCATTGAGAGGCTCTTTTTTCAAGTTAAATTTACATTCTAGAAGAAAATATACAACCAACCTCATTTTCATGTTAAACCCATCTGCAACTTTTGTTTATTTGCAAGCCCCCCCCCAAAAAATAGCTTTTTTTTTTCAGAAAATATTATGGAATGTGGATATCTCAACCAAACTGATTTACCTTGAAAATATGTTAATCACTTTTCCCTGATATCCAAGGTTTTATCAGGAGTAGAGCCTTGTCTGATTTTACTTCTTGATACAATATTTATGAAGGCAAGAGATACCCTTATCTATCAAATTAGACACTCTAATTCAGCAAACACTTTATCTTCTGGAACATGAGTTTAATTGGAATATTTGGGCTTGGGCAGTCCTCACAAAATTACTGCAGATTGTGATCTCTGAGGTTTTGCTTTTATGTCAATCTCTGCAAAGAAAAAAATCAATTCTAACTTCCCCGAAAGTGTTTTGACTTTTCACAAGTAGTGTGACAATGGTTTTATTCAAATTGATGCAGATTTGAAAAGCCCTTGACATTTTCCCTTAACCAGATATTATTTTTAAAAAATCCAAGTAGCAGGTGTCGGCTTTTATGCAACCAGCCTTCAAATAAGCTTATTTTTTACTTTCCTAAGTTCCCAGTGAAGTCGAAACCTACTTTGCAGTCTGTAGAGACAGGCCAGTGCTGCTGCAATGCCACATAAAAACCCTCTGAGCCTTTGTCCCAAGTTGAGTGTTTGGCAGATGTTTCTGTGCTGACTTGAGAAGCATCCTAAAACAGATTGCCAAGGACACCCCAGAACAAGGGCAGTGGTAAATCAAATCCTTTGCCTCTCCTGCCCAACTCCATCTAGTCAGGGTGAAATAATGACAGCTGAAACTCCTTGTCAAGTACCCTACAAGGACTTGCATTTACTGCAGAGCCTGTAAAACTCCAATCTCCTGTTTAATAAGGTGGGAGGAGGAGAGAGGAAGCATCCCACTGAACAAGGAGCTTCCAGGACTCATTACTGGCAAGTTTCACTCTGTGGCGTTTATAGGACTGATTTGATGCCTGGTGCCTTTAAGTTCTGGCAATCTTTTTTTATCGCCTTTTTTTTGGGGGGGGGGCTTGGTTTGTTCTGTTTTCATACTGTGATTTGAAGGTTTATCTTCTCTAAAATTCATGCAGAAAATGGATTGTCATCCTGACAGCACTAAGAGATGAGATCTTTAAGACATGATTAGGTCTTGAAGGTGTCACCCTTGGGTAGAAGTAGGACCCTATAAAAAGTGAGGTCTGCCTACTCTTTTCGTCTCCCATCCTCTTTCCTTCTACCAGGTGACAATGCAGCAAGGTAACCATTTGTGTATGCTTGTGTTTTAACCTTGGACTTGAAAGCCTTAAGTCTCTGGAAAAATATTTCATCCATATTATGATGCGTTCATCTTCAGGAACAAAAACAGTCCAAGGAATTCTGTTTTAGATGGTTTTTTTTCTTATCTTTGTTGTTTTCTCTCAATCTTTTCTTTTCCTTTACATTATCTTACTTTGTGTGTGTGTGGTGTGTGTGTGTGTGTGTATCTCCACAGAGACCAGTGGAGTTGAATCCCCTGGTGCTGGTGTCACAGGAGAAGGTTAAGTACCTCATGTAGGTTCTGGGGATTGAATTTAACTTAGGGATCATCTACAAGAGAATGCTCTTAACTGCTGGAAACCTGTCCATCCCCCCATTTCTACTGCAGAAAACCACAGGGATGGTTTACATCCCTTAGACTCTTCTATACCTCAGATACTTTTCAAGTTGCAGCCATGATACTGTCCAGACGCGATGTCCTCAGGAGAGAAAAACTGTCATCATTAGGATAGATTGCCCCAACTTCCATGGGATGGAAATATGCATCCTCTGATGCCACCAGTCCACCTAAAGCAACAATAAAAGAAAAATCTTTAAATTATGTTTCTTTCCCTTCCTGTAGTACTTACACTCTACTGGTCTGTTTTGATTTTTTTTTCTACTGTGTAACTATCATACAAAGAAAAATATTTCATATATGTGTATACTATACTTTGATCATATTCACCTCCTCTCTTACTCTGTTTTATCTTTCTTCCTCTTTCCCACTGATTCTATACATTTATGTGAACTTTGTGATAATCTATACATACTAGAATGAGCAAACTGGAGTAGTTAAACGTGTCCTTTCACCTTTCATGAAAAAATAACACAGGCTTATGAGGTACAAGGTAGTAATTCAATATGTGTAGATAATATGTGACAACATGACAGAGATAGAAGTATTACCCTGATTTTTATCATCACATATTATCACCACCATCCACAACATCAAAAAGCATTAAAATAGAGTGCTTTTGCCTGGTATATGGTGGGGATGCCTTTAATCCCAGCACTGACGAGGCAGAAGTGGGTGTATCTCTAGGTAATTCCTGGGCAAGCACTTTCTACATAGTGAATTCCAGGCCAGCCCGAGCTACAGAGTGAAGAAGGCCCATGTCAATGAACAAACAAAGCAGGAAAGCGCCAAGTGAGCATGAAAGATTGGGAATGGAAATACAACACAATGTTTTAGTTTGTGCTTTACACTTTATTCACTCCTACTTTGTCATCATGGCAGGAAAAGAGGCCTGGTTGGAATTTCAGAAGCCAAGTTAAGAGTTGGGGGAGGGGTGAACAATAAGGAATATTCATGTCTGTGGAAGAGTCTTTCCCACAGTGGAATGACATTATACATTGAGCCCCTTGAAATAAATAGTTGGGTCTAGTAGTAAGTTACCACCTTAACTGACACATGCTCACTTTGTGAATTTCTTACTTGTGTGATTTGCTCTGGCCTGTTTGTGTCTATATGTGCCTCTTTTTCACAGTGGCAGCTGTCCTGAAAACCACAAGGAGGTTGGCACCTCACAGATGTTCAGGTGGTGCCTTGATTAATTCTCTGACTTCCAATTAGTTCAGGTTTCCCATTCATCCAGCAAAAGAGTTGCCAGCATCCCCAAGGCACTGTAAAGGTTAATCCTATCAAGTAATTCATGAAAATGTGCTGACTGACAAGCCAAGCCACTAAACTAGAAGATTGCTATGGATAAAACCCACAGGAGTTAGCAGGTTTCCAACTGGACAGCCAAGGATACATGTACTTGGAATATCTCAGGCTCTTTGGAAGTATGCCTGATAATAACAAGTGTGAAGAATGGATTCAATGCTGATTAGAAGCACATAAGCACAGGTAGGAATTGTCATTGAGGAGGACCCATATCACTCTAAGGTGCATGGATTGTAAAACTATTCCATGGAAGAAGTGTGCATAGAAAACATCCCAGGATTGATGAAAAGAAAAGAGCATTTGGAGATAGTATTGTACGGTGGAAACAACACTGGTCTGGGAAACATGCTGAGAGTCTGAGAGATCTTAACCATGTCTACTGACTTCGCTGAACTTGATTTACTTATGACAAACAGTTGGCTTTATTCAGACATTCTATTAGATAAAAATGACTCTATAAAAATGTGTGTGTGTGTGTGTGTCCAATAAAGTATATGGCAAAAACTAGTGTTGTCCTAGCTGGTGAGCAGATGGGGTCCAGAAACACTGCCTTATCTGCATGTCTATCTCTAGCATCTTTAAAAAGGACCCCAAGGCCAGCAGAGAATGGATTTCAATCCATTGCCTGGAAGAACATCAGTATCACATGTGTATCTAGCATACTAAAATATTGTGGTTTTATAATTCTATGTCATATTTCCATATTAATAATTAGCGATTAGAAAGATACACTCATATGCATATATTCTAATGCAAACATGTAGCCCTGCTTATAAAACCGTACTTACACTACTGCTTTCAGTAGGATTTCAACTTTCAGCTTTACGTCTCATTTTACAGAAGAAAGGGCTACTTGAGGGTATTGCAGTAACTTTTGGTAGGTATCAAGTGGGTGGCAATCTTGACAGTTGCATACTATTGAGCCCCTGAAGCATTGTATGACTAAAACAGGTGCTAGACATGCCAGAGAAGAAAGGCTCAGTCCCAGTCCCTGACATTGAGATATGTTTGGTCTAATGGAGGGAGGGACACACACACACACACACACACACACACACACACACACACACACACACACACACACCACTAATTTCAATATAATGTTTTTTTTTACTTTTTTTTCTCATTTATTAATTTATTCTTGTTACATCTCAATGGTTATCCCATCCCTTGTATCCTCCCATTCTTCCCTCCCTCCCATTTTCCCCTTATTCCCCTCCCCTATGACCGTTCCAAGAGACAGTTCATCCTAAGATTTTTCAAATCAAAAGGACTTTGTACTTGACACAGGATAAGTTTACAGAATTTCCTTCTGAGGAAGATGCTTCTTGGTTTGGTTCTGAGAGAATATAAAAAAGGAAAAGTGCCTGTTGAGTGCAAAGCTAAGGCAAGAGTCTGGATAGGGTGAGATGAGAAGAGGCAGGCTGAGAAAATGGAGCCCAGTGCCGAGACCAGTTGGTTAGCCCCCGCGCCCCCCGCCCCGGCATGTTCTGCTGGAGTTCTGCACGGTAAAGCTGATGGAACAGAGGTAAACTGGAGAGTGAGAAGATCAGGTACGTTTTTGAGAACACTTACTTTGCCTTCAACATACTGGACTTAGGAAAAGCCTAGGAGTGAGGAAAGAAGATGAGAAAGTGACAGTGATTAACCAACCATGGAGCAGTTTGGAGCAGCAAATTCACTTCAGACCACTTTCATCCACCTGTCCCCCTTTCAAAGTTATTTACTCTCACCTCCTCTGCCACTCACCACTTCATTACCATATGCCAAAAATATATCAAAGAATTATTTTAACATAGAAGTGAACCTGAAGAGATCTAGGGATGAGAGTCTTCTGAAGTCCAGGAGACACTGCAGAAGAAAACTTCCGAAGGCTTCACATGCATATATTTTAAATGTCAACACACACCAAGCAAAAAATTAGAATGAAACAACCATATGGAATACTTTTCACAGAAGCACACAAACAACATATCATTAATGTTCAAATAGCTTGTACAAATCTATTCCAAAAACACTAAACCTCAAGGAAACTTGAACTGACCAGTAAGAAAGAAATGGTTAATAAACGTAAAGCCAATACTGAGACTCACCTGTGTAACAGAAATGAAAACCAGGGGAGGGGAAAATGAGGCAGTTTTATCTCTTCCAAACTCACAGCTGTTTCAAAAGTTACCATGTTGGACTTGGTGGAGAAGGCACCTAGAAACACACACACACACACACACACACACACACACACACACACACACACACTTGGTAGGAACATTTAAAATTTTAAGCAAATGTTCAAAAAGTAACTTGACTGCATATATGCATATCTTCTCTATCTAAATAATACTAAGCAGTGAACTAACTGTGCACACAGGCATGTTTTGAACTGCTTATATTCTTTGGGGCATTTATTTGTACTATAAAACTGTATTTATAGGAAATACAAAGGATGCAACAAATGCTTGCTTACAACACTGTAAATCCCAGCACTGTTTTCAGCATCCCAAATCTGAAGTGCCTGTCAGTGGAGGGTGCTGTAACTAAGTCATATCTCATGATGCAATAGCATTCTGCAATGATTACATTTGTACCTTTTGAATAATTTGATTGATTAAGACATTTTCACTGTGATTGACAAAAGTGCACGTCTAGAGCTGATTCTGGTTATCCACAGCTCAGTCCTGTGCTTATATACAGATATATAATTCATGACAGAACATTTGCAGCCATGTAAGTTGTAGGATCACATATGAATTAACTGGGATTTCTGATTTCCTATCACAAAGTTCTATGTTTGTCAATTTGTTTAGCAAGGAAACATCCTTTGAAAGGGAATAATGACTTTGTTTCTTTTGAAGAAAGTCATTATTCCATGATATATAAAATCAGAATAGATTTAATCATTTGACTAAGTTCAACGTGAGCTGAGTGCTATGGAATAAGGGAGAGTTGGTAGGAACAGAACTGTGGGGAAACTTTTCTTACAAACATCAAGTCTATTGAGTTTTCATGTTAAGTAAAGTGACATGAAGACACCCTATGAGCATATACAGGGGGAGGAAGTCCCCCTCAGTCACAGTCATAGGGGAGGGGAATAAGGGGAAAATGGGAGGGAGGGAGGAATGGGAGGATACAAGGGAGGGGATAACCATTGAGATATAACAAGAATAAATTAATAAAAAAAAGACACCAAACTGCTCACGATGGTAACACATGGACTAAGTAATGGAGAGAATGTTTGTCTTCTACTGTGTGACCATATACTGCCTTGAAAATAAGAAAGAACTATAGTGCTAAAATTATGGGTCCATAAACATGTCATCTTGGTTATGGAGGGACAAATAAGGCCTCACCACTCCCGGAGTAGCTATAAGCACTTAAAGGTTGCATGGGAGGGAAAATCATATTCCTCAACAGTGTCACCACTGGCACATCACCCCCATCCCTCTTTAGTAAATGACCTTTAATTAAACAAGCTCGTATGGGTAGCTTTCATTTAATGCAATGAGTAATGAGGAAGATCCATAAAAATAGAAGGATGACTTGGAAAGAAGAGATTTGGTTACAGAGAGAAGAAGTATAAGAAAAGTTAGGGGAGGAAAGAGGGACTTTGGTCAAAGTACTAGTGTGTGTGTGTGTGTGTGTGTGTGTGTGTGTGTGTGTGTCTGTGTCTGTGTGTGCACACACATGCATGTGTGCATGAATGCATGTGTGAGTGCATATGTGTGTGTAATTGTAAATAAAGAATAAATATATCAAAAAGAATCAAAATCACACTGTATTGACTGTTTTCCACCTCCAGATCTTCTTTTTTTAAATTTTTTTTTATTAATTTGTTCTTGTTACATCTCAATGGTTATCCCATTCCTTGTATCCTCCCATTCTTCCCTCCCTCCCATTTTCCCCTTATTCCCCTCCCCTATGACTGTTCCTGAGGGGGATTACCTCCCCCTGTATATGCTCATAGGGTATCAAGTCTCTTCTTGATAACCTGCTGTCCTTCCTCTGAGTGCCATCAGGTCTCCCCCTCCAGGGGACATGGTCAAATGTGAGGCACCAGAGTACGTGAGAAAGCCATATCCCACTCTCCACTCAACTGTGGAGACTGTTCTGACCATTGGATAGATCTGGGTAGGGGTTTAAAGTTTTACAGCCTGTATTGTCCTTGGCTGGTGCCTTAGTTTGAGCGGGACCCCCTGGGCCCAAATCTGCCTATCATAATGTTCTACTTATAGGTTTCTAGGACCCTCTGGATCCTTCTACTTTGCCATTCTCCCATGCTTCTCTCATCTAGAGTCCCAATAGGATGTCCTCCCCTCTGTCCCAGTTTCCTGGTAAGTGAAGGCTTTCGTGGGACATGCCCCTTGGGCTAATATGCAGATATAAGTGAGTATATACCATTTGAGTCTTTCTGCTTCTGGGTTAACTCACTCATTATGATCATTGCTGGGGGGATGGGAGGATACAAGGGATGGGATAACAATTGAGATATAATATGAATAAATTAATAAGATATATTTAAAAAAGAACGCAGGGGGAAAGCAAGTCATGTGATTTTGTTTCTAGTATCATTTAGTCTTACTGCTTACCTACAGCATTTAGAAATCTTGAGAAAGAGTTCGAGAGCAGAGCAAGTCATTTTTTTTCCCATTACAATCTGTCCACTCCCTGCTACCATTTCCCACAGTGCTTCTCAACCCCAACCCACCTTCTCTTCCAGCCACTCAATAGGTGACCAGCAGCCCCAGGGATTCCTCACTTCCAGTTGCAGATCATCTCCAACTGTCCTGAGCAGGGCTTGCCTCACTGCACAGCTTTGTAATTGAACAGCTTCCAAGCAGTCGCTATCTCTGCCTGCAGACCCTGATTATGCACGCCTCATGAATAATCCCCATCGGGATGTCCTCCCCACAGGCTCCCAGCTCAGCCTGTGATATTGCTTCATCTTTTCTCACAGCAAGTCTGCAAAAAGTTTCAAGTTACCAAGCAGTAATCCTCCAGCCAGGGTGAACTGAGGACATTGCTACTCCAGAGTGGCTGTAGAGAATTAAAAAAAAAAAAAACACCCTTCACACAGATAAGTGAGCATCTGTCCTTGTAAAGAATACTAATGAGCAAGATGATAATCCGTGGGTTATATTGATTCAAAGCCTACTATGTGTCGGTTACTAATTACTGGGATATCACTGAATGAACATGATAGATAGTATTGAATTCTCATGACAGAATGGAGGAGGTAGAATTAGGCACCCGCTTTCATGGCTAACACACAGACGTGCAGAGAGTACAAAGGGCATTGCCAGTGTCTCATAGCCAGACCAGGCAAACAGTTGTCCTTCCTGCAAATGCCTTTCTTAAGCCTTATAGTAAAAATCTGCAGACAAAAAAGAAGGTTCTAGGTTAATGAAACACAGAATATGGAGCTTGATGTGAGTTGGGGGAAGAATTCCTGTAACAGGCTTGGAATTCCCAAAACAAACATGGGCATAGATGCAAAGACAGCTTTCAACCTAAAAGTCAGAAGGAATGCAGAGTTTATTCTGGAGCCAAATGTGAGTGGCCATGACCTGTGAACCCAGATTGAGATCACCTCACATACTGTGCTTCAAGGCAGTTACAGTTTCATGAAATTTATGTAACTATGTGGCGAGCATGGCCACTTCCCAGGTATGCAATAAAAACTAGGCATCAAAATCTTTGCTATAGGCTTCAGGTGCTATGTGATGGCTACTTCAGCTTCTGGATTTATGTCTGTTAGAACATTCCAAAAGGTGTCTGTGGTGATGGCTAATAAGTGACTATGAAAGAATCCAAAGATAACACCAAATAAATGACTCAGCATCTGCAACATTCCAGCACAGCCTAATCACCAAGTTCTAATCAGCCAGTTGGCATTGCAGAATCTTTAACACAGGTGTTGTTGTTTTTTTTTTTTCCTCTGCGAACTTCCATTCATACACGGGTACAGAAAGGACTGCTGGGACTGAGGACTCTTTAGTCAGATATCAAATCTCAGGACACAGAAACTTTTGTCCCTAATTGCCCAAGTTCACCTGGGTATCCTTTCTCTTGGGTCCCGACATCAGCCTCTGAATCAGGCTCAGACTATACAGATCTGTTTGGTAATGTTTACCCTGTAGCCTATTCTTTCCCCGTTTTTGTTTCTTAAGTTTTATTAATTGTGCATTACAGGGAGTCTTGGGTACATTCCCATGCGTGCACATGTCCTAACTTTAGAGTCCTTAGTGTTATTTCTACCTAGTTCTTCCCTTGCTTATCATGCCTTAACCTCCCTAGATTCTCACTGCCCCCCGACACACCATGCAGCCAGTCCTCTGCCTTCTTTCTTCCTTTTTTCTGGAGTACTGTAAGAAGGCCTTATGCATAGGCTTCCTCCAGGAAATTACACAGGTGAGCCACTCCTAGGAACCCAGTTTTGGAATAAACCTTCACCCCAGATGGATGTTGACTAGCACTTGGTTGTTTCTTGAGTTCTATTTCATTTATTCTTTATGTTGTAACACTACTGAGAAAGAAATATGCACACAGACAATGTCTCTCTCCTCAATTTTGAAAAAAAACCATTCTAAACAAATTGTCTTTATGTCTTTACATACTATGGCATTCTCCTTTAATGCAGGTAAGCATTTGGACCCAGAAGCCTTAAGATTCTGGTAACAATACAGCAAGGCTACCAAATATTTTCACAACTAACAGTTGCTTATCAATTTCAAAAAATAAATCTGACCTACTCGGTAAACCTTGTTTAGCCATATTTACTATCTCCCACATCCCAATACCACTTAATATTCTATTCATCTGATTTTTAACAAATTCTTGGCCATGGTCATTATCCACTGTCTTTCTGTTCCACTAGACTATGGTTTCCATAGAAATAGAAGGTTTTATTCATTAATCCACAGAAGGTTATTACATGTTTGGAGACATAAGATGGAGATAGACTTAAAAATATAAGACGTATTAAAAGGTACAAACCTACCATGCTCACAGCACTGGAATATACCGAACAGTGAGACTTCAAAAAGACAACATTGTGCCAGAGGACTGAGTGTGATGTTTCTATACCTCTTTCCAACTTCAACCCACAGAATGAAGTAAGAATTATTTGATGAAACTACTAGCAGAAATCTGGGCTATAACTACGTTATTGCAAAATGATCCTGTTGATCTCTTCTGATCCTGGGTCCCTTGTCATTTACATAGCAATTTAGTTGATTATACCAAAAAGTGCAATTGACTCTTGGCTTAGAGAATTCCATCAGAACAACATAGAAAAGGCAAGTTTGCTGAAGTAAGGTACTGGCATTTGAGGACAGTGACAGCAAGAGGTTGCACTAACTTTCATTTGAAGGCACTCTCACTAAAGTGAGGATTCTCTGTATTCAATTTCCACCATGCAAATGAAAGTCCTTGTTGGCCAGTGTTTCAGTCTGGATAGAGGCTGGATTTATTACAGGGTTTCAGTTCTGTGTTTCCAGGTCAAAACTATTTTAGATTGACAAGGCTTATTTGGTGAGGAAGAAATCACTGTTTTCTTTTTTATTTTAAATTTGGTTTTCTTTCTATTGATGTGTATGTTGGGGGATTGTGGTGGTAGAGGTGTCATAGAGGCAAGAAAATGGCATCCAGATAAAAAGGCTTCTGTTCTGAGAACAGAATTTTTGTCCTTATAAGTGTGATCTTAAGCTTTTTAAAGCTGTACCATCTCTCCATCCTCTCTGTTTTATTTATAATGCTGTTGGAAAACTTCAAGGACCAAGAAATTTCCTGAAAGAATTCGAGCCCCCTTCTGGTTGCTCTGTTCTCTCATGATGGCTTTCTCTACACATAAGTGCTGTACATATATTATTTTTAACTATACAAATCAGGGGCAGTAAGAAATTAACAATAGCTAATAATGTAATAAAACAAGCATAACAATGATGTTATTACAGAAGCCATTTCATTTTTTATTTTGGAAGTGTTTTATTTAGCATTTTCAGACTGTAGCTGGTTGCATTTGACTGAAACCCAAGGAAAGTAAACCCCGGATATGAGTAGACTGCTGTAATTCTATCGATGAGATAAACCAACATATGTTACTGCCCCTTTATTCATCACTTACAACTCTACAGACTGCAAACTTCACATGAAGAAAAAGGCGTGTGACGGCTACATGTGATGGCTAACCTCCTCACCACACCATTAGCAGTTGGGAGCAATCACCTCCTACTCTCTGTGACTGCACACCATCACCTGCTGTGTATATGATGTCAGAACTGAAATTGAAAGGCTTCTCCCACATAGGAAAAAAAATCAATTACTAGAGGGCATTGATCAGAGGCTATCAATTTCTAATGCTATATGACCTTGGAGTATATTCACTAGGACTTTTGATTCCTCCACATGGGTTCAGGGCTCCATATTGAACTGTTTGATACCTTATTCCTCAAGTCACCCCAATTCATGGGGAACATAAAAAATAGTGACAACTATTACAATTCTTGAAGAATGGCCTCTATTCAAGCCCCAGTTAAAAAAAAAAAGCTGAGTGTTTATGAGTCTCCCTTATTCTCATTCATTTGCAAACCAGTTAATCCAAACAACTGTTTTGTTTTCTCTACTCTATTTTGAGGTAATGACATAGTTATTCAGACCTTGCTTATTGAATAGTAGTAATTCACTCTTTGATCATTCCCATGGTCTAAGCATTATCTGAACATTAAATTCCAGCATAATCCATAGCTATGGAATTTTCTCAATTTCCATACTGGAAGAGCTAAAAGAGCAGAGAGATGAAGGTGTTATCCTTCTGACAGAACTAGAGATGTGCAGGACCATCTCAAGCAAGGCCGTCACTTGGATGTAGGGAAGGCTGTGAAGGTTGATATCAATGAGGCTACTTGACTCAATGAGGTTACTTGACTGCAAAGTTTGATCTCAATGAGTCTAAAATAAATTATAAGTTGAGAAATGGTCTCTCTCAGAGTAAATACAAGCGGCCTAGCTAATCCTCTCCACCAAATAGCTTAACATATACAACCCTACTTAATGTAGGATAATTTTACAACCTCTAACAAAGAACTGTATGATCCCAGCCAGGTCTCTGCCTGAGCCAGGTCTCAAAATGTTTATGATGTTTAATCTTCTTATCTATAAAATGGTGCTTACCATACTAGTTTTGAGAAGTCATCAGTAACTTGAAGGACAAATAATATATACAATTTTCTATAATGTTTCTGAGTCCTGATATATTTTTAAATAGTAATTTCTTTTATTTTCTTTACTTTTTGAATTCTGAGAACAGGGTCTCACTCTATAGGCCCGCTGACCTGGAGCTTGCTCTGTAGACAAGGCTGGACTCAAACTCACTGAGGTAAATGCATATGCTGCCATGCCCACTCTAAAGATGTTAATATCACAATGAGAAGTTCAGAAAAATTTACTCCGAAGGCTTTATGCTTTCATAGACAGATAGGGCCAAAAGGTTGTAGTCATGCATTGGTCTCCATAAGACTGTAATAACACTACTAAAAGTGATAAGCCATAACAATGGATGAAATGCTTCTTGTGTTAACACTTGAGAATCCATGCCAGATATAAATATGCATTAAATATTGTTGGACAATGCAGAGTATAATTAATATATTCTTATTATCCATTCATTGATTTTTTTCAATAAACATCATTGTACTCATCCCATTGTGTAAGTACAAGGATGATTGTGACTTAAGGAAAGGTAGCATGTTTCTAGGCCTAACAGAATCCAGCTATTAACCCATTGCTGATCCAAGAAAGGATAACTTCTATAGAATGATTAAAATAATTATAATTCACTTTGACATTATGAGATTGCAAAGAAATCAAATGTTTACATATGTTTCTGAAAGAGTTGTTTTATAATAGGCCTGAAGTAAAAAAATTCTATCATATTAAGAAAATAAACAAGAGAATAATGAACAGCCACCTTATATAGTATTTTAAAGAGATGTTAGTGATATGAAAAATTGCACATGAAGATTAATATTCAAGAAAATATATGACTTGGATGTGGCTTAGAAATAGAGCAGCTGCAATAGTATATACAAGCCCTGGGTTCAACTGAACATTGCTAGTATATGCAGTGTATGATAATATGTATAATTTAAGTCTGTATATATGCAATTTGTGATCAACTATGGTATGAAAGGTATAGAGATCAGTCTGGAAACATGAGTTTTGATATAAAGTTAAGGAATACAATAAGGCAAAGTCACATAGAGAATGCAAATAAAGAGAAGAAGCATCAGGTAGGAATGGGAAACGTAGACCAGACCAAGTATTTATTGTTTGGAAGCAATGGGATGATTTAAAAAATGTTTATAAAGAATAGGTCAAAACTTGGCAGATATATGAAACAGTGAAGGACACTTGAAGTCAATGGTAGAGAATCATTTGTAAGACCAAAGGGGAGTTGATAGAGGTTTGAGATGAATGCCGTCAGTAAAGGCAGAGGCAATTACAGAAATAAACAACAATATAG
Source organism: Acomys minous (assembly GCF_964271855.1). Taxonomy (NCBI): domain Eukaryota; kingdom Metazoa; phylum Chordata; class Mammalia; order Rodentia; family Muridae; genus Acomys; species Acomys minous. The sequence continues at coordinate 26,172,157 of NC_140491.1, read as the reverse complement.
AAAATAGAATCATTTAAACTTTGTTGTTTATTCTTCAATGTTAGGTAATATGTAGGCTTCCTAGTAATAGGTCAGCTGATTCACTAGCTGACCCAAATTACAGGGCTCAGTTGCTTTCTACTGCTCACTCTTGTGCAAATGTGTCCTCCATTACTTTCTTTTCTCTACATGGGTCATGAGACCCATTTATTTAAGAAGGGAACACTAAGTTATCCTTAATATAAGCTGACCTAAGTGACTAGTCAACACCAATTCTATAGTAACAGAATTCTGATACTCCTAGGCTAATTACAAAAAATCATTAAATATTTCTGCTAAGGATTTTTCACATACTCACTTTGGAGAAGGTAGTAGTCCTACTCCATTTTGTGAATTTACCCAAGTAGGGTAGCCAGGAATCTCAGCGTAGCGTAGGCATATAGAGAAACTATAAAGAGAATCAGGGCTTCACCACCATCTCTGCTATTACAACTGTTTACTGATAACTTAGGCATATGAAAGAAGAAACAGTTCTCTTAAGTTTAAGCAAATATGTACCCAGATATTGTATGAGATTCACCAAGTTATAAGTACCGCTAACAAATGCATGGAATCATATAACTAGTTACTGTACTGTCATTAAGTTCTGAGAACATTTACTGGGAAGTTGTAGAAAAATGGAAATAAAAGCAAAAGAGAATAAGCAAGCTAAACAGAAAGCTGTATTCAAAGAAAAGGCATCAGGCCTCACCTTTTAAGGACTGTCTGATTAGTTCTATACCTCATTTTTAATAATGTTATTTTTTTTTTCTTGATGTTCAGTTTTGTCACATCTTTGTATATTCTCAATACTAACACTCTGTCAGGTGTATAATGGGTTAAGATTTCTTTTTCTCGTTTTTGATCACTACTTCTTTTCTTGAATGAAATATATTTTGTCAAAAAAAAAACGTTATAGCTTAATGAGATCTCATTTATAAGTTGCTGTCTTCATGTCTGTGCTATTGCAGCCCTTTTGGAAAGTTCTTTCCTGTGTGAATGGATTCTGGTACACTGCCCCCTTTCTCGTCTATTACACTAAGAGCATTCGGTGATGTTTTCAGGGTTTTGAAAGAGCTGAAATTCACTTTTTTCCCCTGATGATAGATAGGGATCTGTATTTATTCTTCTACACAGAGCTATCCAGTTTGGCAAGCACCATTTGTTGAAGATTCTGTCATTTCTCCAGTGTGTAATTTTGTCATCTTTGTAAAATACCTGGTTTCCATGAGTATGCAAAGTTATGTTTGGGTCTTCTTTGTATTTCATTGATGAACATGTCTATTTTTATATTTGCACAATGTTGTTTTTATTACCATAGGTCTATAATGCAACTAGGAATCTCAAATGGTGGGATTTCCTTCAAGTCTGGATATGAAATTTAAGACTGTTTTTTAAGTTTTGTGAAAAAATATGTGGAATTTTAAATATAAATGGCCGAGAAACACTTAAAATGTTTACCTTCATTAGCAAACTGGAAAATGAAATTTACAACTACTTAGAGATTTCATCTCACATCACTCAGTATAATCAAGATTAATAAAGTGAATGACAACACACGCTGAGGAGGATGTGTAGAAAGGAGAACACTTAATCATTGCTTGGAGGTGAAAACTAGTCCAGCCACCATAAAAATCAGTGTAGAGGTTTAAAAAAATACCAACCAACCAACAAAACAAACAAAAAACAAAACAAACACACACACAAACACTGAAAATGTACCACAAGATTCAGCTATACTACAGTAGAAGCATGCTAAAATATGTACATATGTGAAGGGAATTTATGTGAATTCATAAAATACTAAATATAGAATACTCCAACTAGAAAGCATATGGTAGGGAAAAATCCCTCAGTACAAGAAGGTATTACATCTTTTTGATTCATTAATCAAAGGTGTCATGTAGAATCCCTCAAACACTAAAGGCTATTGGCAAATCAATTGGTTATTTTTTACAACCCATTGATAAGATACTATTGCTGAATGTAGTGGATGTTTTTATTTTGTTATATAAATATGTTTTTGTTTTGATTCCAAATGTGGGATGTGAAAGTACCTTTAGTTTATCCACAGCTGATAACAGCCTTGTGAGAGGGTGAATGATCTTTGTCAGCCTAAAACTGCCTCCAGCAGGAGAGTAGGGGTGTGGTCTTTGCCAGAAGGAAAACATCCTTGTTAGGACTCAGAGAGGGTATAAATAGGAGCAAAGGGAGGAGAGAATGAGAGAGAGAGAGAGGCAGAGACAGAGACAGAGAGAGACAGAGAGACAGAGAGATACACAGTCAGAGACAGACAGAGAGACAGGCAGAGACAGAGACAGACAGAGAGACAGAGAGAGTGACAGAGAGAGACAGAGACAGAGGCAGACAGAGATACAGAGACAGACAGAGAGACAGAGGGAGAGACAGAGAGACAGTGAGCAGAGAGGTGGCTTAGAGATCCTCCTAGAGAGGAATGCTCTGGAGAGGCTTTGAGAACACTGCTGCTGTTTTCTCTTTGCTGTTTAGCTAGACTGCTGGAATCCTGATGACAAAGAGTAGGATTGTCCCAAGGAACTGAGTCTAAAAATGTCTACATCCCTGTTCCCACTAATCTTCTTTCTCTCTTACCTAGGGTTGGTGAGTTGTAAGGGAGGTAGAGGCACTAAGAAACTCTAAATAAAGTAATTTTTTTTCTCCACAGTTGTGGGGAGAGTAGGGACTGCCTCTGACATGAGCTCTGATGCCCCACTTCCATCACTTCTCCTTGGTGGGGAGGCTTGGTGGCAAACAGAGGAAGGGGATGCAGGCTACCTGGATGAGACCTGATAGTCTGTGGCTTATGGTGGGGGAAGAAGTCCCCTTCTGTTAGAGGTCTAGAGGAGGAGAATAGGGTGCAAGAGGGAGGGTGGTGGGAACGGGAAGATACAAGGGAGGGGATAACAATCAGAATGATATCTGAATAAATTATAATAAATTAAAAAATCAAAGCTTATATCTGAATACAACACAAACATATGTCATTGAATATGGAGAAACAGAACTAGCACTAGAAGTAGAAGTTTCTCCTCTACTAGCTAGCCTTCATAATAATCTGGTATCAAACAAGATTCCAGAAGAGAAAAGTAATCTTCACTCTTACCTGCAAGTCTTACTTGTGAGCTACAATAGCAATTGGCCTGCAAGATAGACCCATTGGCTCAATGGTGGCATAAAGGCTATGGATGCAACCAGGTACCTTTTGATTCGATTCAAGGCCTCCTCCATGAGGTGGGACCCATATCTGACACTGTTAATAAGGACAAGAGAATAAGGACAGATAGTGCAGTTATACATCGATGGCGGTGTATTCTATCAAATTACCTGTGCTGTCTGCAGTGTATTTGAGGAAACCCACTGTCTTTGGGGGAACAGCGTTAGTTAGACCTTCCTTTTACATGAGCAGAAGCATATTTTACTTAACTTTTTCTATTAGCACTCTTCAGTATGATTTGAACATCATAAATACCTATGAGTGCATGCTAATGTATAGATTTTTATAAAGGAAACACTTTTCTTAAGGTGACAGAAGTTCCATTTTCAAAGTCTTTTTCAGTTCCATTTTATTTATTCTGTTGCTTTAGCAGAAATGCCATTGATTGAAAGGAAATCATAATGTCACAAAGAAGTTTGGGAAAATGGTTCAGCAGATAAAGTGCTTGGCTTACAAATGTGAGTATTTAAGCTGGATCCCCAGAATTCGTGTATATAAAGTCAGGCATGGTGACAGACATTTGTAATGTCAGAGCTGGGATGGCAGAGGCAAGATAATCCATATAACTCAGTGGCTATTCATTCTATGTTAGTCAGCAAACTCCAAGCAAGAAAGAGTCAGAGAGCTCTCATCTCAAAATCCAAGGTGGATGGCACCTGAAAATTGAAAACTAGGCTTGAAATCTAGCCTCCAGAAGAGTGCACACACACACACACACACACACACACACACACACACACACACACACACACTTGATTGCACAAATGCATGTACACATGCACATGTACACATATGCACACACACTCACTCATGCATACCTACACACAACCCACAGACCTATACACACACATGCATGTACACAAAACCAAACACACATACACATGTACACAAATACATAAGCACACACATGCATGTACACAAAACCAAACACACACATGCACATGTACACAAATACATAAGCACACACATGCATACATACTATACACACACTACACACACACACACACACACACACACACACACACACACACATGCAGACATGCACACACACACACCAGTATGCCACAGAGAGATAATTTGAATCAATAGATAAAAATTAAAAGCTTAGAGAATAACCTAAATCTTTACAAATTTGAAACACAACATAATATGGAGAACACCACCACCTGGAAGTGAAACCAAGGTTTTTGTTCCTGGGCACAGGGACAGCTCTGATTATCATTCATTTTTACAGGACCTTGACCACATCCCTGGGTTCTAGCCAACTTAGAATGCACACTAAGCTCCACAATCAATGTTCATCAGCTAACAAGCCTTTGCAATGGCCCTGAGAACAATGCATCAGCCCCATTTTGAGAGAGAAAAATCCAAGACTACAGAAGGAAAATAGCTTGCTAAAGCTTCCAGGTCAATATGGAAGACATCAAGGAATGCATCAACACTTCAATAGATTATTTGTTCATCAGCATAGAAAATCAAAAGTGTCTGCCAGATGTTATTAGATAGTTTGGCAATATTGCTAGAAACTGTGTCTCTGTATGCCAAAATAACCAATCACAGAAAACATGATTTTAAAGAGCAGCACATATTATGTTCTTAGAAATTAATCTAACATAGCATTGTAGTCACTGTATAAAAACTAAAATGTTATTTATATAAATGAAACAAATAATTGGGTCTTGAGGGCAGTGTAAAACCTGTATGCAAGATAACCTTTTACATATAAAAATGAGAAAAAAGCAAACCAGGCAGGCCTGAGAGGGGATGAATCTGAGGCTGAGAGATGTAAGGAACAGAGGTAAGTTGTGTCTTATTGATGATGAGGAACTGAACCACTTGTTGAAAGGCTCAAACTACATCAGAAAAATACAGAGTTTGGGGCAAATTTGCCCATTGTTTTTACTCTGGTTGCAAGTGTCCCTTTTAAAGTCCAACAGGAAGCAGAAAGTGGGTATGAGTAAGGGACTCATAACAGGACAGCTCTGCAGCCTCACGCAGGACTGAGCACTCTGAACACTGACCCTAGCAACCTGGAGATCCAGTACTCATGCAGATTGATTAGAATTAATATGTGGAGGGCTGGCGAGATGGCTCAGAGGTTAAGAGCACTAAGTGCTCTTCCAGAGGTCCTGAGTTCAATTCCCAGCAACCACATGGTGGCTCACAATCATCTATAATGTGATCTAATGCCCTCTTCTGGTGTGCAGGTATAAATGCAGGCAGAGCACTGTATACATAATAAATAAATCTTTTTAAAAAATAATATGTGGAATAAACACAAAGCGCTTGAGTTGCCCAGATTGACAACAAGAGAAGATGGCTTCTTACTCTAGAGCCACGGCTTACTCTCATGTCTGCTATTGTCCCTCAAGAAGTAAGTTCACTTCTTGGTATTTCTGGGGAATACAACAAATAACAGTTTTCTGTCCCAGTGCCTTGTGGCTTCTACTTATGAATGTTTTTTCCATCTCAGTCCTCTGAAGCAACACTGCTATTTTGATCAACACTAACTGGCACCACTTTGCAGTGGTTCGATGTGTGCTAGGCTCCTCCCCAAGGCCAGCTACAGGTGTTCTTATAGGTTTTCCAGGTAGACTTGAGGAGCTCGTGTGTTCAGGACATTTCTATCAAAGGTATTCGGAAGGTCAGCTTAGGAAATCCTAATGTCTTCATTTATAGCTTCTGATGACAGCCCAGGCTCTGGAAATCAACTGTGGCCTCCTGAAATTGCCACAACTTGAAAATCAATGGACCAAAAAAACCACTAAAATGTACGAGCTGTTACAGTGTGTGGTGCTGACTGTGGGCAACAGCAATTGTTACTAACTTCTACTTGAAGCTAAAGACTTCACTAGCTCTTGAGTGCTGGGATCTTGGCAACCAGAGCAGGCAACCATTGACATGAGCACATAAAGCTACAAGTCTCTAACTTCTCAACTCTCTAGTTCTTATGGCTTGAAGCTGCAACTCTTTGAGTCCTATAAACCATTGTCATTCAAGGAAACAGGACTGTCTGTGACAGAATACGGCTTCTCTCCATCCATACCTTATATGTAATTAGCGCTAAAGGTCTTAACCAGCTCATCGGCAGCCACCCGGCCACTCTCTCTCCTGTGGGAGAACAGAAGCCATGATGTTTGATTCTTGTAGCTGCAGTGTCCTGAGGTTGCAGAAGGTAATTTCTACCAAAGGATCGCTTGGAAGCTTTGCCATGTACTGCTTAAATGATTTGCTCAGGTTTGGCATACTTAGTTCTGCATTCTTCATCGTGGCAGCACAACTGATCTTTAGTTGATCAGTCTGAATAAGTGAAACCAATGCCATCAAACTCATAGTGGTTAATAGAAAAAAAAATTAGAACTATACTGTGTAAATGATAAAGAGGAGATGAGAGCCCGGCACATACAGTATAGCCCTTCAATTATTGTAGTCAGGACCCGCCAAGAGCTTTTACATCTGCTCATCCTGCTTTTTGCTTTTATTTCTCATAATAATCATTGCAAAAGCCTTATAATTGTGGAAATACACACAAAATATTTGGTTACCTGCATCTAGCTGTAGATTTGTTGTTCAGAACTCCACTCAGACAGTCCAGTTATCTTGAGGACTATCATAATGGTAACAAAAGTAAGGTTTTCCCACTCCCTACTGTCAATTTGAGTCCATGTAGAAATAAAAGAAGAAGAAGAAACTGAAATTTGGAGATGTCTTTTAAACATATAGTTTCGAAGGCCTTCACAATTTTTGAAAAAGAAAGTTTTGACTTTTCCAACTTTCTTGGATGAGACACAGCAAGGTCATCCTTTAGAAACATTAAAAGGTGCCTTCACAATAGGAAACTAATGGACCCTGATTGCATTACTTTTTAATTGGCATAGCAATAAATCAGTGAAGCTGTGTACTTTCTGCAGTAAAGGATGAGTCGATAGGAACCAGAAATAAGTGACCAAGGATGCCATTGCTTTCTCTTTTTATAGACATTCTTTCACAAGCTTATGGAGGTGGAAATGCTTGAAAGTGAAGAAAAAATATAAATTCACATATGACTTCTGGCACAAAGACTTGCCCTTTGGATCAGCTGGGAAAAAAGCCTGAAGTTTAATTTGACCCAGGTATAAGCATCTCAGAAATGCTTGCCAGTATCCTAAGAAGATTATTATAAGACCCGATGGTATTTTCATGATAGCTAAGTGCCTCAAAGAGTCCATAAAGGATTAGGGGTAGGTTTGGTGTGTGTGAGGATTAAGTACATAAAAATGACGGTGACCGGTGATATGATCATCATGTGGCACTTTCTATGTTACAGACCATCTCTCTCTTCATTGTCTGATCCCTTTCTGACAACCATGAGAAGCACATGCAGAAAATACCTCCATGTCTTCTTTATTTACTACACTGTCAATTGACACAGTCGGGTTTAAGAAGCTACATGATCACCAACAACTATGCCAAGGACAGAACAGCATTTATATAGGAACCAAGCTGTTGCTTTAGAACCTAAAGGGGAGATGTTTCCCAGGTGGTACATGATAAGGCCAACTCTAGTAAGAGATAAATCATAATAAATTATGACATTTTTCAGGTTAAAAGAGCTGAAATTATAGGGCTAGAGAGATGATTCAGTGGATGACAATGCTTGATGCTCTTCTGGAGCACTGAGCATTGATTCCCAACACCAATATCAAGTGACTCTAACTGTAATTGTAGTTCCATAGGCTCAGGCATATTCTTCTGGCCTCTGCAGGCAGCACACACACACACACACACACACACACACACACACACACACACACCACACACACATATACACACACAAACACACATACACCACACACACATACACATATACATACACACACACCACACACATACACACACACAAACACACACATAGACCACACACACATATACACACACACACTACACACACAAACAAACACACTACACACACACACCACACACATATACACATATGACACACATACATACACAAACAGACACACACACCACACACACATACATACGCACACACCACACACAGACATACACACCATACATACACCACACACACACATACACATGCACACTACACACACACCACACACATACACACATGCACACACACACACAAACATGCACAGACCCACTTAAAAGAGAGCTTAAATTTGATGTGAAATTAAAAGGAAGAAATGATAAAATAGATCACAAAGGGTAAATAAGTTTGTTGGGAAGCAGAACCAAAGCTAACAACGAAAATTATTGTCTCTGGACATCAAGGATCACTACCACAAAGCAAGCACTGGGGGGCTGGGTGAGGCGGGTCCCATCTTGTCTGCAATGTAACATGTGAGGACCTTGACTTGACCTCTACACTCTGTTTCCTCACAAATTCATGTGACGGAGAGCAGTGGCATCTACCTATAAACAAAGGAAGTCATTGAAAACATTAAAGTCTGAGAAAGCATACAGTAAATGCATGAATCCTTGATTCAAGATGGTAGAGATCTTGTGTCAGAACCAGGAATTAGGTCTATTCTGCACAGATAACAAATAGCAAGACCCAGGAAGTACTCAAAGGGATGTCATCCTTCAAGTTTAGCTTCAAGAATTCCAACAAGTGCTTTAAAAGCAGAAGGATCAATTGTTTCTGAGTCCATTATCAACAAGAAAATAATTCAACCACAAAGATTTAGAATGATTCCTCAGTGGGACATTTAATATTCATGGGCTACTGAAAGATCAGATTCATATTTAAGAATGACTCTTCGACAGCCAGCAATGTTTCATAACTGTTCATCTGGAGGAGGCCTGCTGGCCCCACGATCATTCAGGCCTGTGGGGCTCCAGGAACATCCAGAGAGACACAGCCCGCAGGCCTCTATGACCTTCTCTCTGGAGAAGGCCTGCCAGCCCCAGGATCATCCAGGCCTCTGGATCCCCAGGAATAGCCTTTTTCCTGTCTACCTGGGACACAGCCAGCAGAGAAACATTGAGGCATGCAGGTCCCCAGGAACACACAGCTAGTAGAAGTGAGGTGCCTTGTATTTTCTGAGCTCTACTATCAGGTGCAAGTCTCTGACTGCCTCACTGAGGAATCCTGTCAGCATCGGGAACATCCAACCAACACCACGGACAACCAGATGGCTAAAGGCCAGCATAAGAATTCAATCAACAAGACCTAGGGTAATGTGGCATCATCAGAGCCCAGCTATCCTACTACAGCAGACTCTGGAAACCCTGACACAGTTGAAACAAAAGACGATGACCTTAAAGCCAACTTCATAAAAATGATAAATGCCTTATAAAAGGAAGTGAGTAAATCCCTTAAAGAAATACAAGCAAAGCAAAGCAAAAAGGAGAAGTAAATAAGTAAATCTCTCAATGAGATTCAGGAAAATACAGTTAAACTAGTGAAGGAAATGAATAAAACTGCCTAAGACCTACCTGCAAGCAGAAATAGAAGCAATAATGAAAACACAAATTGAGGCAATCCTGGAGATGGAAGACCTAGGGCAGAGAACAGGAACAACAGACACAAGCATCACCAACAAAATGCAAGAGATGGAAGAGAGTATCAGGTGTAAAAGATAAAATGGAAGAAATCAATACATCTGTCAAAGAAAATGTTAAATCTAAAAAGTTCCTGTCACAAAACATCCAAGAAATCTGGGACACCATGAAAAGACAAAACCTAAGAATAATAAGAACAGAAGGAGAAGATTCCTAGCTCCAAGGCCCCAAAAATACTTTCAACCAAAATAAAAGCCCAGAGCTAGATTGTTTTGGCACAGAATTCTTCCAGACATTCAAAGATGAGCTAATACCAATACTCCTCAAACTATTCCACAAAATAGAAACAGAAGGAATTTTTCCAATCTCATTCTGTGAGGTCACAGTCACCCTGATACCTAAACACTCAGAGACTCAACAAAGAAAGAGAAATTCAGGCCAGTTTCGCTCAAGAAAATTGATGCAAAGACACTTGATAAAATACTCACAAAGCAAATCCAAGAACACATCAAATACATCATCCACCATGATCAATTGGGCTTCATCCCATATTTAGTGTGATTTTAAATACGAGTTTTTACCCTTGTCTTTGTCCTGTGCTTATAATCCTGTCTGGTTTTCCTGGGACTTGTGAGACCATGTCTTGTCATCACGGCAAGGTTCTTTGCTCACACCACTGGTTTTTCCAATGACCTTGTCTTCTTTCTGATCTTGAAGTGCCTCCATAATGGTGTTTATCTTCCCCATGGACTCTAATTTGTGTCTTTCATCTGCAATCTGTGTCTTGGCCATTTTTTCTATGCTTTTAGCTTTCTGACCTGTTTTTTTTTTCTTGTTCTGTATTTGCGTTTCTCACTATGCCCTGATTACTTTTCTTTTTTAAAAAACTCATTCATATTACATCTCAATAGTTATCCCATCCCTTGTATCCTCCCATTCCTCCTTCCTTCCTGCTTTCCCCCTACTCCTCTCCCCCTGTACATGCTCATAGGGTATCAAGTCTCTTCTTGGTAGCCTGCTATCCTTCCTTGAGTGTCACCAGGACCCCCGCAGGGGGACATGGTCAAATATGGGGCACCAGAGTTCATGTGAAAGTGAGTCCCCATCTCCACTCAATGGTGGAGAATGTCCTGTCCATTGGCTAGATCTGGGTTGGGGTTCAATGTTTACTGTACATATTGCCCTTGGCTGGTACCATAGTTTGAGCAGGACCCCTGGGCCCAGAACCACTCATCATAATGTTCTTCTTGTAGGTTTCTAGGCCAGAGAGGCCATAGAAAAGAAAGCAACCTGATTACTTTTCACTCCTTCATGTTCAGGCTGCCTTTTTTATGACTTGTGCATTTATTGCCTAGTGGCGTTCATCGGCTCTGGGTGCTGAATCATTTATCCAGTGCGCCTCCTTTATTCATGGCAAAAAATTCACTCAATGTTACCTTTATTTCTCCTGTTTATACTCTGCAGCAATCTGACTTTTCATTATTATTCTTATCAGAAGTCTGTTATTTATTGAGTGAAGAAATGAGATAAGCTCCTTCTAATATAGACAGGACATGGGCAGTGTAGCTGAGGGTAAGAAATGTGAAATAAAGGGCAGGCCTTCAGAAAGCAGCCTTGCAGGAACATTTCTTTTTGTCTGGCTTTTGGGTTTTAAGAAAAAAGTTCTCTGTGTAGCCTTGGCTGTCCTGGACTCTCTTTGTAGACCAGGCTAGACTCAAGCTCAGAGAGATACACCTGCCTCTGCCTGGCTTAAAAATTAGTCATTTATTCATTTTAATGTGTATGTCTATGTACCACGTGTGTGCCTGGTGTCCTCACAGGTCAGAGGATGAAGGGCATTGGATATCCTAGAATTGTTGCTGAACACGGTTGTGAATCACAGTGTGCATGCTGGGATCATAAAGTGGGTCCTTTAGAAGAAAAGCCAGTGCTCTTAACCACTGAACCATCTTTCTAGGACCGTGAAGGAACATTCTGATGGCACGTAGAAAGCAAGTTGGAAGGTCTTGCAGTAGAAAAGGGCAGAGAGGAGAATTGTGATCTATTTTCTCACTTTCCAGGCTATGTTCAATCTTGTAAATGCATCCTTTCAATTGGTCCTTAGATAAGTGATGCTATTAAACCCTGTCAACAGGAAAGCAACTGATTCTTAGATTGACTGAATTATTTTCCAAGGATATCATAGAGTCTGGTGTAGTTATTGCCTACAGACCCATTCAACACAAAGATGTAAAAAAAATTCTGTTTCTTTCTTTCTTTCTTTCTTTTTGGCAGGGGGTGTCTTTGAGTCAGGGTTTCTCTGTGTAGATTTGGCTGTCCTGGACTCTCTTTGTAGAGCAGGCTGGCCTCAAACTCACAGAAACTTGTTTTCCTTTGCCTCTCCAACTGATAGGATTGCAGGCGTATGCTGTCATGCCTGGCATAAAGAGGTAAAAAGTATAGATGGTTATTTGCCTGTGTCTAAGGAGAGAGAAGGATGCAATCTATTAAGCCAGTGTTCTGAGACCTAAGACTCTAACATAATTGGATATTCTGATGTAAACAAAAAATTAGAATCAAATTTTCCATGGATTTATGATTTTTCTAAAAAAAAAACACAGCACCCATTTGTCTAATAATAGATAAATAATTGATATATCTACCTGGGAAATGTTAAAGGAAACATTCTAAATGAAAACTCACACCTAAAAGTTAAGCATGCAAATATATTTGGACTTAAAAATATACAAACTATAAAAGAAACATTTATGTTGTCTAATTTTTTGTTATTTAAGTAAAATAAACACCCTCTCATTTTAAGTGAAAGAGATAGAATTGTCTCAAAACTTGAACAAAAATTCAAATTTAAGAACTTGAGAAATGATATGACTGATTTTTCTATCTGCCTTTCTTTAATCTTCCTAATATCACATACAGAGGTGTTTACATATATGTTTTTCTGATTTTCAGTTCTTAATTTGAACATTTTTAACAACATGTATAAAGGAAAAGAGAAAACAAACATCTCACAAATTTTGCCACTTTAAGATAACAGCCATCAATATTTTAAGCATTTCATGTAACTTATTGCATTATTTTTTTAAAGTTAAACTCCACATAACAACAATTTAACAATAGATAAAAGGGAAACCGATGCAAAATTAATCATAAGAGACAAGTGCTCTAAATAAATGACCGTGATACCTCAACACCTGTTATTTTGTAGTTTACTAAAATCCAGATTACACTCAGACTAAAAAAAGTAAAGCAATAAAAGAGTGATTGATACATATATTAATTTTGTGTTTATCTTCACATTTAAAAGATTACTCAGCAAATTCACATATGTTTCATAATTGCAAACTAAAATTGTTACATGTAGCTCAATACTACCTGCATTAATGAGGAAAAAAAGCAGAAATAAACATGGGTTTTTTGAGAGTTTTACTGGTACAGTGTCCAGAACCTTTGACCATAGTTACATGATAGAAACAAAACAGAATTGATATTTGGCTTAAATTATGTGAAACATGTTATGAACAAAGCTTGCTTGTCAATGACTTGTTGATATTGCCAAAAGACAGACACCTAAAAGGACTAAGATTTTCCCAAGGGCAAAATAAGAACGAGTTAATTATTATAGATTGGAGCACATATGATAACCTGATTCTTTCAAGTGCTGGCCGTCCATCATGTCCTTCAGAACTGTAGCTTGTGAAGGGCATTGTTTGATTTTGGCTTTCCCTCTTCTTTCCCTCAGCATGTGCCCTATTGGGCCTGTTAACTTGGTGTCTGGTTTACTAAGTTTTTTTGCTTTCATTTTATCTGCTTAAAAGAACTGATATTATACATAGATCCATTTTAACATCAGGATCTTGAGATGAAATATGTCATGTTTTACTCCTTGCAATTCTACCCCTACTGCACCCCACTCCACCCCACCCCACCAAAACCCCACAAATGTTAGGCTGTTTCCCTTTATTTTCTTTATTTCTAATATTCTCTTTCATTGTTTTTCCTCACTATGGAGAACACATGTTCATTTTGTATCTACCATCTGCTTAACAATATTGTGTTCTTTTTTTATCACCTACAATTTCATATTTATCTCTCAGAGTGTGCCTTCTGAGGAAAATATCCTTGACTGAGGTCTAATGCTAATTAAATAACTAAAACCATAAAAATAGTTCTATCCATAAATAATATCTACAATTAATCATCCAAAAGTCTTGATAAGTGTTCATTGAATCATATTCTGAAGTATATTTCTTTGACCTCTTCAACATTGCTGCAATTGTTGCACACTTTGTATTCTATTGGAATTTTCTACTTACTTGAAGATTTAATTTTGCTCATTTTGAAAGTCTATCTCTTAGTACCAGCATTCACCAGATGCTCACTCTTTACTTTACCCTGACCTCTGTCTAATAACATTTACTTTCCAAATTAAGAGCAGTTTATGGTCTCATCTCATGAACAGTTTTTCAGGCTTTGCAATCATGAGTCTTGCAGAATAAAGTCCTTTCCCCTGTTCCCAGTCTCTATAAAATGAAATACATCATGACCAGCAGGCATACATGGTGGCTTCAATATCCTCATCCCTGGACCTGTTATTTCTAAGTGCAGAGAGTCCAACTGGAGAATATGGACAGCAGTAACCCAATTGCTTATTACAAACCACTCACTTTTGAAAATAAAATAGAGTGGGGGAGAAAAGCTTTCTAACTATTTTTAAGGCCAGTAAATAACATCATTTTCCTCCCGATTGATTTCTGAACAACAACAACAATAACAACAAACAAGCGAGGGATCATACTGAGACTCAAATCCAAGATTTTAGTAAAACATGAAGTAGGAAACTTGAGAATAGAAAGGTCACTGTTAACTGACCTAAGGAGATCCAAGAAATGCTCCAACTTTCAGGCTTGGAGCTGCCTCTTCAGAACAAAAATTTCATGTTCTTTACCCTATGAGCTATTGATGACCATTGCTATCAAGTATTTTACTAATTTCCAGTTACGGAGGATATAAAAAAAGATTAGCCATATGCTATTAGCCATGTACTAATAGTCTAAAAAACTATTAATATGGAGATATAATAATTTCTGGAAACATAACATATTAAAATAAATACTTTTAACAAAGGCAACTATTATTGTATGTAACTCATACTAAGGAATAAATCAAGTTCTTGCATCATCAAAGAAATGGTGATTGACCTCTGATTAGCCATATAATGGCTAATATGAGTAGATATTCAATATGTAAGGCCTGAATGAACACACAGTGAGTAGTTGGATGCTCCAACAATAGCAGCATGTGATTTCTATAAGACCATAAACCCCATGTCTCCACCTCATTCAGCTGGTCTCTGTGAGCCCCCTTTCATGTATATCTGATATATCAGATATATATGAAAGAAAAGATTCCTCTCCAAACCTCTGATCAAGATGACTTGAGAGTTGCAGGTTACTTATTTATGAAACTGTGACCTGTCCCTTTGGAGATGAAACCCTGGAAAAATATTGAAGCATCTTTGCTTCAGTCATTGGTGAGCAATCTGAGAGGAATGACTGAGAATTTAGTTGAAAATAAATGTAGCACAATATCTTGGTTGATAGAGCCAAACCAGAGAGTAAAAGAGCTGAGGTAGACACAATGATATATCAAACAGGGAGACATGGAAGTGACTCCAACCACCATTGGAAAGGATTAGTTTAAACTATAAGTTGGGAACCAAAAATAAATAAACAAAAATAACAATATCACACATGCTCAGTGAAGGATTACTTTTTAAAAGATGATCACAAATTGTAAAATAGCTCTCTTAAACAATGAAAATAGCCTGAAAACCCTCCAACAATGAGATTGTACAGGATGAGAGACAGCAATTCCTCATATAAGAATTCAGAAATGTGTGGGGAAGATGAAACCATACATTTAAACTTCTTTTCTAAGAGGCTTATCAATGCAAGAACGGAAGAAAAGAGCAAACTGTACATTTATAAACTGAGGCAAAGCAGTCCATCTAAATAAGCTGGAGATAGCCTTTCCCTGTAACAGAGCAACTTGTGGTTTCTGATGGAATTTCCTGGTATTTGACAGTCTCATGTGTGTAATGAAGGACCAGCTATGGACACATCCAGATGATGAAAACTGATGTTCCACATGTAGATTCTATGACTCTATGAGTCAATGAGTTTGATACCCATCAATACAGTTATATGTCAGGAACTGTGACAAAGAAGAAAGAGAATGTTTAACCTATGTTTACCATAGAAAATAATATATGCAGACAGCCAGTGCATTCTAGGGGCTACTAGAACAGGATCAGGCCAATCTAGGGACCACAGATCATGATGTCCCAGGGCAGTCTTGTTGCTACCTGTAAATCAGATGGCATGCCTGGGCAAGAAGTTCCCCAACTCTCAAGGCAGTGTTTGAAATATCCACTCATACCATTCATAGAGGGGTCTCCTCGTGTTGTTTCATATATTTAACGATGGTTCAAGTTCTAGAAGGAAATGTCTCGGATCCCTGAGAAATCCATGAGACATGAGCATTTTCTCACCCATTTACCAACTATAAAGACAGTGGAGTAAGGAAGCAATGAGTTTTATTATGATAGATCACTGACATGGTTTTCATTATATAAGTTTACCTAACAAAACCAGAAATCTATTTTTACTGTAATTTTGGTTTTACATAATAACAGTATCTTGAGTTATTTGGTGTTTATATAAACAGTATGTATAGATAACACTGCATTTTATCTCTGACCATTAGCAAGAAGAGCAGAACTCATTTTCAGCTAAGTTCATGAATATACCAGTGGGACAGGGAGATGCTGCTGAGACATTTAATGGACCTATGTATGGACATTCACGGATGAAAGTAAAACCTCCAGTGAACAATTATACCATGTAATTGAAAGTAAAGAACGATTACCAATGTCAGCAACTAACAGATTTACTGTAAAAACCCTTTCCCCCAACAGAGGGATGTTTAAGTTTGGAAAATTTATTTAACTTTGACTTCTTTGGCTGTGTGGTTGAGGAGGAAGGTATGAACATGCTTTGTTTTTTTTTTCTCTCATCAGCTGATAACTTATTAGATTCTTTTCCCTCTTAGTCCTAGTATACTTGAGATGACTTATATCAGATAGTGGATAGCATCCTTTAGGTGTGACTTATCCAGGATGTGATTAGTAAGAGCTATAGATCAAAACATTAGAACTGCATTTGCTGGCTCTATTCTACCGCTGTCACTATTGCGTTTAAGACGGTGGCTTCAGATCTTTCTAAATAGCAAAATATATATTCACCTCAAAAGTTTTGCAGCACTTTGAGTATTAAAGCAAACTGGCAAAACTGTGCACTCAGTTTTATTGCATCTTTGAGCGTTTTCCAAAACATAGTGCTCACACTTCTAATTAGAAAGCAAAATTCTGTGGCCTTTTAGTAACAGCTATATCTAAGGTGTATGCACAGAAAAGTGAATACGCCATGGTCTTAAGAGAAATAGAAAAAGAATGGCTTTTGTATGGCAACTTTATAGAATGTAATAGGGGAGCTGAGAAAATGGCTCAGTGGTATCAGGCTTGCTGTGAGGTAGGTGTGAGGACACAACATCAAATCCACAGGAGCCATATAAATTAAAAAAAAAAACAGTAGAAAGCACCCATCATCTTGGGGTGGGGAATGAGGGCCCAGGATAACCCCTAGGAGATCATGCATCAGCTATCGTAATATATGAATGCCAAAGAAAAAGAGACCCTGTGTCAAACGGCATTGAAGCAAGGGCTGACACCTCAAGTTTGTCCTTTTACACCCCTCTACATATTTTGCAACATGTAAGCCTTTGTTCACACACATGCATGCATACAGAAACACACAAGCACACACACACACACACACACACATCACACATATATCATATACACACAAAATTTAAAAATAATAATTTAGTAGTTACATTCCACTTCTTGTTCATTTCCTTAGTATACCCCAGGCCCACTTGTTCCTTCTCTGCCTTTCATTTCACTGTCTTATTTTTTTTTAACTCTCTGTCCCTCCTCTCACCATATGTTATTTATTCATCAAAATACAATTCCAGCTCCTCCTGCACCAGAGCCTCTGCCTGTGCTTTCTGCCTTCATTGCCTGTGTGTGCTGTACTATACTATTGTGATGAGGTCAAAGCCACCTGAGTATGTGGCATTTAGAGTCTGAGAAGTCACGTTCACACTGTAAAAATGTTTCAACGACTATATATATATATATATATATATATATATATATATATATATATATATAGGTAGGGAGAGTTAAAAAGCCAACTGAAAATAGTAAAAAGAACCATAAATTCCTGATGTCTATAGGCACAAATTCCTAACTGTACTCTTGGAGTCAGAGCATAAGAGATGAGGCACTACTCAATGAAGTGAGACATTAGCAAGCTCTCTGTAAGACTGAAGATGAAAAGTTGCCGAGAGGAACAAAGCTCCCTGCGCTTTTCCCCGGAGCTTGTTCTCACCTTGCTTTAATAAATCTTCATTACATCCATTCAGAGATCAATTAGGACTCCAGCCAACACAGCCTGGAGAATTATATCCTGGGAGCTGAAGAATAGGTTCTAGATCTGGCTTCATTGTGAATTAACTGTGTGGTCTTCATTACATTGCCGAACTGATCCTGTGCACTAGGTCGAGTAAGTGTTCAGGAAGTTAAGACCCATCTCAAGGAAGAAAGGGTAACAGAATAGGTTTGCAAATTCCGAAGTGCTAGTACCACACTAGAGAGTGTTACTGGCTTTGTTATAAAATTAAGCCCAGTTGACTGACACATATTAAGTATATAGATATGAGAAGCCAGGTTGACCTATAGGGAAAGCTTTGTGGTGGAAAGGGTCCATGTATCATGTTACTAAGCCAACCCTCAAGGCTCGGGTCCAGAGGAACATTAGCCATCCAATCACGCATCTTTGATACTCAACTACTGATTATTCCTCTCTCTCTACACAACACTTCATTTTCTGGTTTTTTTTTCTCCCCTGAAAGGAACAGAAGCCGTAATAAATAATTTTTTATGCAGGACAAAATATGAAGTTGTCTAAGTGGCATGATATTGTTTATGATGCCAGGAATTCCCAAATCCCAGTGCTGGCCCTTTCAGGCAACATTTTGAGTAACCTGCTTTAAGCCTCTCTCTTTTCTTCACTTGTGGAATAAAGAACATTCTCCACAGTAGAGTGGAGAGTGGGATATGACTTTCTCACATACTCTGGTGCCTCACCTTTGACAATGTCCCCTGGAGGGGGAGACCTGGTGGCACTCAGAGGAAGGACAGCAGGTTACCAAGAAGAGACTTGATACCCTATGAGCATATACAGGGGGAGGTAATCCCCCCTCAGGAACAGTCATAGGGGAGGGGAATAAGGGGAAAATGGGAGGGAAGGAAGAATGGGAGGATACAAGGGATAGGATAACCATTGAGATGTAACAAGAATAAATTAATAAAGGAAAAAAGTGAAAAAAAAAAAAAGAATCCCTGTCTTGCAGGCTTTTCAGAACCACGAGTGACTCCAGGAACACGTAAAGTACACAAGATGGCGTTTGCTGAGCACAAAACAGTTCACCAATAAATTCTACCTTCTGTGCCCTCTTTTGTGCTTCTGCCTCCTCCCTGGAGTGTGGCACGTGTGTGGGGTTCTCCTGTGACTGTTTATGCTCTGCCATTTTGTACAGTCATATCTTAGTTTATGGATTATAGACGTAGAACAGATATTTTGCCATGAGTTAGATGGAAAGAAAAAGTTTTCTTTTATATAGCTAATACATTTTACAAGAACAACGGTTTTGGCTGCCTCCACTTGATAATCCTTTCTCCATCAGCCTGCCTGCAGATAAAAGGACTTTCTCTATTTCATAAAAGGAGCCAGGCCGTTTGATGTCATTTTGAAAAGTTTTTAAAGAAGAACATGGAAGGAAACACAGAAGTAAAATAACAGAGGCAGCTTCAGAGGGAAACAATACTTCATTTCTGCTCACAGGAAACTTCACCATTCAAATGCATTCACTCTTTACAAAGCGTCTCCTCAATTTCAGCCCAAACACTGGAAACCGAGCCCATTAAATCAGAACAAAACCACTTTTGAAAACAGCTTTGGGGGGAAAAATACAATTTTGGCACAAAGGGATAAGAATCAAGAAGGATGAAAAATCAAAATGGAATTCAGCTCCAGGGAGGCAAGTTCTCAGGTGGGTAGCTATTTACAGAACCTGCAAAGTCACAATCAAAGGACGAGGCTGTACTGATCAGAACATATTGTTCCATGGCATTGACAAGTCTTGCTTTCAAGCCTTTAAAGAGTGAAGCAATTACAGAAGCCAAGGGTCGTATTCCATACCCAGAGACTGTAAGTCTGATTCTAACTCAGGTGTTTATCCTTAGAACACTATCTTCATCCCTCTCTTCTCTGTCAAATCGGTCTGCTTCCCTTGATCCTCTTCCCATGTCCCACGGCATCTACAAAGCCTAGCCATGCTTCCCTCGTCCCTCAAAGGCTGGAAGCTCACCTTCTCTGAACTGCCCAGGACTGCTCTGTGCAGTGCTTAGACCACTGAATCTGGAAGCCAGACCAGCCACTGACTGACTCCCGGCTCTGGTGCTTGCTAATTGTAAAGCTATGGTCAAACTTAGTGAAAAAAAATCTTTTTGTATATATTTTCTCATAACTAGAATGAAAAAATAATATATTGGCATTTAATTAATTTATATGTAGATAAGTGAAGGGCTGTAACACATTTCTAACACTAACAGAAATATCACTACTGCACTGCACTGAATTAGTTATGATTTGTTAACAAAGTTGTTCCCCAATCATATGTTTAAAATCTAAAGATGAGTTACCTGTCCAAAAGCAAATTTGAAATAGCGGTTTGGGGACCTCTCAATGATTCTACCTCTATTTGAAAACAATGTCCATTTTTAAAAATAGGATAGGATATAAATCAATGCATAACTTCAACACACACACACCCAAATTCACACTACATTTGAACCTGTTACTATACTACTTTACACGGTCACAATGGCCTCGTTACTGTGCAGAATTGTGTATTATAAGAAACTATGCTCCTAAAAGGTACAGATCATGCTGGATATGGAGGGTTGGAGAGGAGATGGATGAATCAGAGATAAACATTGTGCTTCGTGCTTTGAAAATGAAAGCACTGGGACCATAAACCAGAGTTTGGGCAGCCTCTGGGAGGTGGGAGAAGTAAGAAAGAGACGTCCCCATAGATCATTAGAAAAAATGCAGTTTTTGTAGTATTTAGATTTAATTTTTAAATCTGTGTGTGTGTGTGTGTGTGTGAGAGAGAGAGAGAGAGAGAGAGAGAGAGAGAGAGAGAGAGAGAGAGAGAGACCGAGACAGAGAGAGACCGAGACAGAGACAGAGACAGAGACAGAGACAGAGACAGAGACAGAGACAGAGATAGAGACAGAGACAGAGGTCAGAGGGGAGCTTTGGTGCGTTGATTTCTCCATATACCCTAGGATACAGGAACCAACATCATTATCAGGTTTGCTAGCAACAGTAAGTCATTATGTGACCTGTAATCTGCTTTTTAAGCCAGTGTGACACCCACAGCACACTTCTAGCCTAAAGGATTACTTTATAATGTATTTATATTGAGCCACTAAGTTTACAGTAATACAGTTACAGAAACCGGTATGCATGATTTAAAAAGCATTTTGATTTGTTTTTTTTTTTCTCCTCTGTCTACCCTTTCAGGGTCTGAACAACAAGACTGGAGGGAAGATGCAAGGTCAATGCGCAATCTTCCTCGTGTGTGGACAGGATTCAGATGGAGCTCTAGTTCCAGAAGTCACAGCAGCGATCGGGAGAATGGATGGGTATCTGGTACACAGTGAAGGGAATGGGGTGCAACAGCAGGTGAGCTGTAACACGTCTTCTGATATTCCTTGTCTTCCTGCCTCGTAATCATCAAGTCTGTGAAGAGGACCGAATCTCATTTCAGTGCTTCTGGTTCCTTATATGGCAAAAGAGAATTTATAAGAGATTTGATTGTGCTCCCAAATCAGATAATGTCTATAGGGTTGATTTTCCTGTATGATCCAAGTACTGAGACCATATTGGGACAAATTGAAAATTTAATATCAGAGTGGTGGTATTCATACAAAATTTGAAAGAATTTATATAAAAAAAAAAAGAGTCCATGTGTGTGTGTATCTCTTTCTCTCTTGCACATGTGCACATGTGGGGTGTGTGTGTGTGTGTGTGTTTACACAACAGCAAAAATGTGTAACAGGGTAAGTAAGGGGAGTTTTGATTATAAATTGGCGGTCCAAGAAAATATCACTTGAAATAAGATACTTGGTCGAAGGTATACGGAAGACACAGTGCAGGATATGAGAATTTCAAGAGAAAGGAGCATGGCGCATAGAGTGTGGAGCTATGGCTAAGACCCCAAGGTGCAGCCCATCTGAATGCCTAAAGAACAGCAAAGGGAACAGTGTGTCTGGTGAACATGTAGCCAAACCTCTGAAATTAGCAAATGAGAGGGAGCCAAATATCATGGGAGCTTTGTCATCACAGAGCCTTTGGCTCTGCTGAGATTAGGACCTGTTCCTTGCTGATGGTCAGCTGAAGTGCACCCGTATTGCCAGTCTAGATGCTACACTAAATATTGATGCATGGGATGAGACTCGAATCTCTGAGATGGCGTAAGAGAACAGGGCAGCATTTACAGAGTTCTGTAAATGTTAGAACTTCAACTAGAGGTTTAAACAAAAATATTTATTTTGGAAGTCAAAATATGATTTCCCTGCTGAATAATTTAATGCATTCTGTATACTGAATTAAAGAGTCTCTTTTTTTCCATCTCTCCTGAAATAAAATGGGTAATAGATCTTTCTTCTTCAGAGCCCTTTGTAAGTCATCTGAAATTCAGCCAGCAGTTAAAACCAGATTAAAATGCTGGCTGCTTCATCCTTTGTTAGCATTCACTTGGTCCAGCGTGTTATTACTAGATAAAAAATAGAGATGATTTAAGAAAGAAATGGGTAGCGTTTTCCAGAAACTTGAGTAATAAATTACTGAGCGGTCCTCAAATGCTAACATCTTATCTGCTATCTCCCTGCCCTGGCTGAGGTAGCTTGCAGGGCCCATCATCTCTTCATTTGGTGTCTGCATTGCAGAATATCTAATGCAGAAGTTTCCGAGATACCTCTGCTTCTTGAGAGCACCCTCAAGGTGGAGAGTGTATGAAGGAAGAACATGGATCCTTTGACCCTCTCCATCACAGACAGCAACAGCAAATCATCTACTAATTTACTCAATTTAACTTGAGTAACAAGTTTAAACATTGAGTAACAAAATTAAAATATTGTAAATAAAATCCCTATAGCAGTACAACATAAAAAAAAAACTACCTTAAGGTACCAATAAAATTACAGTATTATCGCAGTGTAAATCCTTGGAGAGATCATTCCAGTGTCAAAACGGGAATGTAAAAAGTCAATCCACGTACCGTGTGGTGACATCTGAGGCTGACTCATCCTGTCAAGTAGAGGAGAAGGGGAAGACTGTCAGGGGAGTGTACCCACATCAGCCTAGGGAATCAGCAAAGTAGGAGGCATAGAAGGCTTCCCATGTGAGCCACATTACAAAATCATGAGCTCAGGATGAAATTAAGTGTATGTGATGCCACTCCATTAGGGACTGATACTGTACAATACTTTAATTCTAGGGTTTTTAATCTGTCAGTCATCTGAGGTGAATGGTAGTATCAGCACACATTCCTGTGTTATTATGGGAAATTCTGAGGGGATTTTACCTGCTCTCATCCATATGGAACATCTGAACTTTAGTAGACAAATAGCATTCATTTCAAAGTAGCTGTTGATAATAATGCCACAAGTATTATTTCATCCAGAAGCGTTTTATTTTAATAGAAATGACTTAGTCTACATTATGTAATGAATCCTTTATTCTGTAGAACAAAACTGATATTTTTATCAGTTGTATCACTACAAATGATAAATATCAATTTCTCACTCATATGCCCATCATTAATTCTTTTTACAAAGATTTGTTTATTTACTTATGTGTGTGCATGTGAGCCTTTATAAGTATATGTGTCCCACATGCATACAGGAATTATAGAGGGCAAAGCAGAGCACCAGATCCTTTGAAGTGGAGTTCTCAAGTTATTTTGAACCACTGTGTGGATGCTGGAAAACAAACCTGGGTCCTCCACAAGAACACTAACCGCTCAGCAGCTGAGGAAACTCTCCAGTCTCTTCACTTATTTGTGACAGCATCTCCACCTGTGAGAAATGAATATACACATAGATACATAACCCATATCATGGACAAATTATGTGTAGCCCTCCAAAGTTTTTATTTTGGAATCTTAACCTCTAAGATGATGTCATTGGGAAGTGGGAGTTTAGTTAAGTGATGAGGTCACAGGGCATTAAAACTCCCATGGTCCAGGCTGCTCCTGGAGCTAACCAGAAGGTCAGAAAACAGATCAAGAAGAAAAACCTCAAAATTTATGTACATAGACTTTTAAATAGCTGATTCCATCTTCAGTTCATGTTAAATTAAAAAATAGAAGATAATATCCATGTTTAACAGCCCAACGCATGAAAGACGATAAATCATTTTTAGGAATTCATGTCAAGATTTAGTTAGAGTCAGGTTTATGTAAAACAAGTAAAAAGATGGGGCTACATGTTTATTCTACAGGACACTCTACACATAAAGTAATACATTGCTTCTTTATCAGAGTCTGTAAGAAATATATCAATAATACCAGACCACAAGACATAAAGACTGCACAGAGTAGTGAAAGTAAACTTTGAGTGGCAGATGAGATCAAAATCTTATTCTAAAAAATCATGAAATAATAGGTAATATTTGCAGTAGCAATGCATACCTTTTGGGGGAACCAGAATTGTAAGAAATATGACAAATTCAAGTAAGTCTTCCTTCCAGGAGACTGGTAGTCCCTACCATAGACATTAAATTGTATTTACATGGAAGTCAGATGTGGATCCGCACGTGGTCTTTGATGATAGCATCATTGACACATCATATAAACATCTGTTACAAGGTAGAATTGATTCATATTTGACTTGAGAACTTTCTAGTATGTAGTTAAAAAATAACTCCAGTTTAGGTTTAATTATAAGAGCCAATTATTATGCAAGGTCCTTAGGCTTAGAGAACTATTCCGTAACAACTATAGTCAGTATTAAGACTTCTTTTTCTCAGCTAGAATTGAGTAAGAATAATAGTCTTGTTAATTTGCAATAATTGATACTTTGAATGATACTTTGAAATTGGGAATTCTCATTCTAACCACGCTAGATATTAGAACAGCTCATTAGACCTTAGGCTACAGAAACTAAACACTTAAGCTAAGAATTTAATACTACTTCATTTGGAGAACAATTTTATTAAAAATTCTATTTCACTCAATATTGTCACATAGCAGAGCTCCAACATTATAGAGCAAATGAATGACTATTAATATTGCTACTGCTATACTAAAATTCTTCCAGGACCTTGAAACTTTGTTGAATCATTCGTGGTTCACCAAGCACTTTCCAGTTCATAAAGCACATAAACTCAAAGCACACAGGGACTTGTCATGCTTCACAAAGTCTTCTATTGTCAGTACCTAGAACATCGGTGGCCCTGGGTGAATATGTATTATCTGTATGTATGGGTGGTTCTGTCACACACATTTCCTTCAGATTCTCTTATGCTGTGTAAAGGTGACCTGGAAAAGACTTTTACATTTTTTCTTGCAAATATAAATGTCCATATTTGTTCCAAATTGTATAAAGTTCAATGTAAAGTCCAGTCTTTTTCTAAGACCCAGTGAGCAGCCTTGCATCACAGGAAAGCCATCACATTTTTCATAGTCTTGTACCTATTACTGTGCCAGGAAATGAGCAGATTGCAAAAAAAAAAATTGAAAAATGATATCCGTGTGTTCTTGGCATATATTTCCTTCAATTTATAAATCAAAAGCAGTTAAGATTAGTTTATTTCTCATTTCTTCTTTTTTTTCCTTCTTTCCCTTTCTTTCCTTCCTTTCTTTCTCTCTTCCTTCTCTCGTGGCTTTCCTAATACTGCTGAGAACATAGGAAAGAGCATTGAGAGTGTTTATATTATGAATTAAGTTTAAACAGTTGCAGTTCTTTTTGTTGTTGTTGCCAGTGTTAAGTTTTTTTTTCTTCATTGTATACCAGAAGGGACACTGACCCTATTGTCTGTTATCCATATAGAGAAATTAGTTCACAAAGTTCCTACAAGGGCCAATCACCTCCATGCCATGTGACCTTGTACACTTGGCTGAAGCCAATGGTCATGACCCAGTGGCTCCTCCATAGGAAATCTGAATTAAGGCTCACAGACTATATTTATCTGATAAAATTTCAGCGTCACTGTGGTATGTTCTCTAAAATAACCACTTTGTTTTCATAGTTTAAAAATAGTTTTTCTACAGTGAGCATAATTGATGGTGAGCCATCCTATAAGGAACGGGAAGAAAGAATTTTCTGGAACCCAATCTCACTATTTTACAGTTGTTACTGGAATGTCTTTCTTATACAAACATGCCATTATAGTCTTTTGTAAGCTTTGATAGCATCATTTTATGATAGAAGAATATGAGATCAAGTAACTTTCTCTGAGGAGCTGGTGAAATTGGTAGAAATGTTATCTGGGCTCAATTTGACTTGCAGGATTATGACTTGCAGGATTATGACTTGCAGGATTACGCCCTTCAAATCATGTCTCATTCATTCAAAAGAAAGTGTATTGTGTCTGGAGAAGAGGAAATGGCTGCAGAAGAGCAATATAGGATCTCCCTGCAGCATGCAGAAAGACATACATGGTGCCGGAGAAGGAGCTGAGAGTTTTACATCTTGATCTGCAGACAGCAGAAGTGACTGTGTGTCCTATCAGGCATAGATTGAACATATGTGAAATCAAAGCCTACCCCCACAGTGACACACTTCCTTCCACAAGGCCACTTCTCCTCCAAGAAAGCAACACCCCCTAATACTGCAGTTCCCTATGTGCCAAGCATTCAAGCCTCCATGAGTCTACGGAGGCAATTCCTAGTCAAACCACCACATACCCCCGACAGGCTCATATATTTAAATGCGTAGGAAGTTGCACTATTTGTTAGAGTAGTGTAGCCTTGTTGGAGGAAGGGTGTCTCTGAGTGGGCTTTGGGGTTTCAAGGGTCCAATTCAGGCTCAGTGTCACTCTTTCTTCCTGCTGCCTGTGGACCTGGATGGAGAACTATCAGCTCCTTATCTTGTACCATGTCACCTTGCAGGTTGCTGTGAACCCACCATGCTGATAATGGACTAAACCTCTGAGTCTGTAAAAAAAAAAAAGCCCCAATTAAATAAGAGTTGATATGGCCTTGGTGTCTCATCATAGTAATAGAACTATGACTAAGACAGAAGTTGGTACCAGGCAATGGGATATTATGACAGGCCTGACAGTGCTACTTGTTGGTGGGATGTGGACTTTGGGATGTTAGATTAAGCAAGCAGTTGAATTCTCTAAGTGGGGCATAATGAACCATATCGGTAGAATCATTGAAGACAGTGGTACTGAGAGCAATGTAGATTGTGACGGTCTGGCTCAAGAGGTTTCAGAGGAGAACAGCCTAGAGAGTGTTCTTGTGATATTTTTTTTTTTTTTTTTTTTTTGGTGAGGAGTGTGGCTGCTTTCTGCGTTTGTCCTAAAAGTCTACATGAGGCTGAATTGAAGAGTCTTGAACTAAGCGGTTTGGCAGAGGAGATTTCAAGACAGCCTAGTATTGACTTTGTCATGATATTAGTGACCATTGTTATGCAATGAAAACAACAATGTACAGTTTGAGGAGAAAATGAGCACCAAAAGGTATAATAGAGATATGTCCAGTGCTCAAGGAGATAAAAGTTGTAAGGGAAAGTCTGATGCTAAATAGAGTAAAGGGAGTAGTGACCTCCTGGCAAGATCCTATCCACCTAAGCTTCCAACTTGTGAAGGAATTGAAGAAAGCCTCAGACAGTGAAGGAAACCATCAAAAACAGAAACTGGTGAAATTTATTTGAACAAGGGGACCAAGTTTCAGCCCCAGTAAGCAGAAGAACTTGGCAGCATCAACCACGAGGTTCTTGGTTTAAAGTCAAGGATACAAGTAAGAGGCTATGAAATCTCCCTCCCTCTGCTGCTAAGGAAATCTGCTGAGGCCAGGCATGTGTCAGGGGTGTCCCTGCATGGAGGCCTGGAAGGGCAACTGCGTGAGTAAAGCCTGGGTTTCTTTGGAGATCCCAAGATGTTGAAGATGCTACAGTTGTGGGATACCTGCCAAGGAACCAGCTCAAAAAAAAAAAAAGTGTGTTGAAGTCAACAAAGCTGAAATAAGTGGTGGTCTAAAGAGTATGCCCAGCTGTTTTTCAGTCTTGCCTTTGTCCAATATTTTCTCAGTGTGATTCTTTCCACCCTTTTGGATTGGTAATGTGTGTTGGAAGAATGTGGTCTGCTTTGTTTATTTTTTAAAATAATTTTTAATTAATTAATTTATTCAGATTACAACTCAGTTGTTATCCCATCACTTGTATCCTCCCTTTCTTCCCTCCCTCCCACACCCACCCTATTCCTACAGGAGATTACAGTTAAGAGACTGCTATAGGTCTCAGAGCAACTGAATTTTGGTCTTATTTTTTTATTAAATATTTTTTACATATACATTTATATTATTACATATACATACCATAAACTGCCTACAGGAGCTATATAAATGTTACATTCATAATGTTTTGGCTATTTGTATTTGGCAGCCTAGAAGAAAACATCTTTTCTATCTTGGAGAGTCTAAAATTCTGAATGTAAATCGATATCTATCATATAGTGTTGAGATTGCGGTAGGCTGTGGCTCTCTTCCCTTTTGCCTGCCTCCAGATCTGGATGTAGAACTCTCACTTCCTTCTCTAGCACCATGTCTGTCTGCATGTTACCATGTTGATAATGGACTTAACCTCTTAAACTCTAAGATTTCTTATACTTCTTATACTTAAACTATTAATTTCTTTACTTTATGAGTTGCCATGATCATAGTATCTCTTCACAGCAATAAAACTTTGACTAAGGCATGGTGTTGTACTAACACTGGGGATATTGGAGACAAGAGCGTCACTTGGAGCCTACTATCTAGGTGATATTGCCTAAATAATGAGCTCCAGGTTCAGTGAATGATGATAGATAGATAGATAGATAGATAGATAGATAGATAGATAGACAGATAGATGATAGATAGATATAGAGATAGATAGATAGATAGATAGATAGATAGATAGATAGATAGATAGATAAGGTGAACTTTGAGAGACAAAGACATGCAACATTGGCCAATGGACATAAGCTTCTGAACAGGTATAAAGAAACAAGTACGGGATTATGCCACAAACACTACACATACAAACAAGATACTTCACTGTAAAAATTAAAGTACTTACACATACCTCATTTAATAATTATTTGTCACTTAATAATTCCAAAAAGTAGATGAAGTGCACACAAAATGCAAGGAAGTTCCTACTTAGAATCTGATAATGTAGTAGATAAAATAAATCCATGATTATATTATATTATTACATAATTAGATAATATTCTAAAAAGTAAAGTATAGATAACTCCAAAGTAGAGTATAGTGGAAAGCACAACAAAAACACAGCACAGGGACTCAGCCTTGGATCTAAAAGATGAGGGACCAAGCTAGAGTCTGAACTATGAGGAAGTGAGCATCTATAGCCATTTAAAAATATTGAAACATATTTTTGAACTTAGAGGTATATAGTTTGTAAAGAAACATTTATTTAGTATATTCAAAAAGTAGCATGTTTGGAGGGAATAAGAACTCTGTCTGTCTTGGGGCACATCTAGAGTTAAGAATCTATATTCTATCTTTCAGACTCAACTATTCTTTTGTTTGTTTGTTTCTTAATTCTTGCTAGGAGCTTGTTTCTTCTTGTTAAGTTATTTGTTTATTTTACATCTTTGCTCAGATTTTCCTCCCTCCTCTCTTCCCAGTGCAGTTAAGGGAAGCAGATACAAAGGCAAGGAATGTAGTCAAAGAGAGCCCCTGCTCCTGCATTAGGAGTCCCACATGAAGACCCAGCTGCTCAACTGTTCTTTGTTCAGAGGGCTTAGGTACATCTTACTAATGCTCTCTGGTTGGCAGTTCCATCTCTATGAGGCCCCATCGGTACAGGTTAGTTGAAGAATCAAGTATTCTTTTGAAAAAGTCCCAACAATTTATCCTAGTGATGTTTTAAAAGGGGGACAAACTTACATTAGTAAAAGATTCACTGTCTGTAGTCTCAATAAATATATTAAAGTATTTTTCTACTCTCTCCCTCTCACTCATCCATTTGCCCTAATTTGGGCCTATTGCTACTTAGTAAATGGCAGTGTGCTATAAATGTTTTGTTTCTGCCCATGCTGCAGCCTACCCTCCCATTTGGACTGAATCCCCTGGAATTGTGAACCGAATAAACCTTTCCTTCCTGATTTACTTTCTGTCATGGCAAAATAAATTCAAACAACACAGTGTCTATAATTAATTCATCAGCAATAACATCATCGGGAAACTATGCTTAAGTTTATGCAGAAAACATTGAAAAACGTAGAGTCTACTTCATTTCTGTCCTAGACAGAATAAATGAAGTAATCTTTTTAAGATATGGAACTTTTATGAGATTGCGTGACCCCCACAAGGTTAGCTAGAATTCTTTAGGGAAAGAATACATTGGACCACAGAGGAAGAGTGAATCAAGCACAGCATGGTACCTTGAATCTCCATTATATTCACGGTTCACTGAGTTTCCAAGGAGCTAAGACATTAAAAAAGAAAAGCACTAAGAAGAAAAAAAAAGTAGATTTAGAAACCTCTGCTCTGATACCTGCCGTTGAACAGCAAAACTTAAATTCTACAGGGAGACCTCAGAGAAATTCAAGGAATACAAGAAACTGAGTAACATTTTCATACCATAAACACAGGGTGGGAAATATGTGAGTCAAGACCATCTTGAAATTGAAGTACTCACTCATCACAAGGGACCTCAGGCCACACCATGTTGGTGAGAAGGAGCATCTGAGAAAACAGCTCTGCTCAACAATGGCTAAGAGTCACCCTACAAAGAAAATGCACTTAAAAATATTTCAGAACAATACGTTCTAGACAGTGACTAACAAAACAATCACAGTAGCCAGAATGAAAGCTAAATTGTTCTTTGTGCAGTAAAACATCAATAAATAAATCATATCCAGGGGAAACAACAGTCAGAAGAGGCACACAAAGACAGGGAAAGAAAAAGGAAACTAGTGATGTATCCCTTAAACCATGAGCAGAGAAAGATATAGAAGATACAAAACTACCAAATTGAATGATCTAAATTAAAATATATAAGGTATCAAACTGTGAGATTAAAAATGAAAATGAGGTAGTACAAGATCAGAGAAAGCAGAAAACAATCACAGTTTAAGAAAAAAAATAAGATGTGTAAATTATTTGCTGAGTCTCACAGATTCAAAGCCAGGAAGAACAAAATACTTCAACAAGGCACCAGTTAGCTTTAGAATGATCTCATAATAATATAAAATACAAGTGAAACTTTAAAACAGGTGTTGTAGAATGAGAAAGATCTGTTAGATTATAAATGAAATTTTCCTAATTTGACAGTTTATGAGCATACAGGTTTAAAAAACTTAAAGAGTCTCAAATGTGATGTATATGAAAGATAAAATCATAGTCAGCCGTTATACTCAGTTTACAAAGTTAGTCATAGAAATAAAACCTTGCAAGAAGACAGATATAGACTATTTTTAAATAAGGATCTAAAATACAGTCAAATGATACTACACAAAACAGATGCAAATGCAAAGATAATGTTATATGTTACAGGAAACTCTGAACTTAGGAATTTTTCATCTTGTTCCAAAGTTTAAAAAATTATATTAAAAATAACCTCTTAAGAAAAATATGTAAGCCCTACAGTGGACAAGATAGATTTAGGAAAAAAAATAATAATTGACTTTTGTCAAAGTTATCAAATAGGAAAACCAAGTAGAAATGGGGAGTGTTTTAAATACAAATATGTTACAACTGGAGGGGTCTGAAGAGTAAATGTATAGTTGACAACCTCAACAACAACACAACTTCCTCATTTCCCTGACATGAAATTATTATAGTAACATGAGCTCAAGGGTTCATTCTAATTGACATGACAGTAAATATAGTTGGAAAGATCTGAATTCTACCTGTTGGAGGTCAGGGAGAAAAAGAGAGTTGGTTGTGCAAAAAATGAATGTGGAAAAGATCATTGTAGCACTCTCTCTCTCTCTCTCTCTCTCTCTCTCTCTCTCTCTCTCTCTCTCTCTCTCACACACACACACACACACACACACACACACACACACACTCTCTCTCTCTCTCTCTCTCTATATATATATATATATATATATATATATATATATATATATATTGGTCTGTTTATTTGGAACGGGCAAATAATGTTCTCTTCAAAATACAAAATAAATAGATACATTTCATGCAGAAGTGATTTCCGGGTAACTGAGAAGGCTACAGGTGACCAGCGAAGTCACTCTGGATGGGCGTCTTGGGCTGTAGGCTGGAGAAATGGTTTTAGAGACAGAGTTAAAGGCAACAGTAACCAGTGTGCCATTAGTGGATATAACTGTTGGAATATGAAAAAGTCCTCCTCACAAATAAGCATTCAGATCTTAGGGACTTGTTCTGAGCAAGTGTGTAATATATAAATGAATCCCTCATGCAGAAGTAATGTGCATGTCTGAGTACTGGGGAGCCAGGGATGGCATGAAGCAATGTAAGCAGAAACCTGAAAAATTAGAATGCTGTTTTTAAATCTCTTTCTAACATGGAAAGCATCATTTTTTTTCAAACTTTTTTTCAGCACAGATCATGTAAGTATGCCATTGCATCTTAGGTCTTTATTTCTTCATCTGAGAAATACATCATTGAATTAAAAGTCTCCCTAGCTCGTTCTTAGCTCATAAACGTCCCTCATAGACTCTCCTCTTCCTTCTGAAAGAACATCCCATCTTTTTTTAAACTCCAGTGCCATGACTAAGGCATCCTTGACATTTAATGAAATGTTACATTTGCTCCTTTGACTTAAAAAATACTTACTCACCATGAGCAAGTGCTTACATCCAATAGCTACAGAACTGACAAACAAGGATGAGGACATTTTGAGGGTTTTATTCAGAACTCTTAAGCCACGTATTTAAAGTCCCTTTTGTAAAGAAATCTCCAAGATGCTTCATATGATGCTGGCTTTCTAAAGAAGAGAGTGGAGCCACGTGAAACACAGGCCACCCCATCTAATTTGTTGAGACATAAGTCAATTCCAAAAAGGATATTAAGTGAGAAAGGAGAGTGTTTTTATAGACTGTAGAGAGGTAATAGTTGGGAAAACAGACTGAGCATTATTGGCTCCTGGGAGACTTGTAAGTGAAATATGAGTTCCTTGAATGTTCTCATAGGCCTTTTGTCTTCTGAGAGTGTTCTGGAGCTCACTGAAAACCCCACTTCTTTTTCTTCCATTGCTATGAAAAATAGTACTTTGTCTGGTTTGATGAATTTTAGACATGTATATAAATATATGCTGTTATTGTTTGTATGAGAAAATTAAAGATCTCAAATGGGAATCACAGGCTCTTTTACTGGCCGGTGATGGCACTTGTTCATTTATAAAGACATCTTTATTTTATGATCTATGAGAAACTGTCCTCTAGAGCAAAATGCTTGGCTTACAGAAAATCCCAGATTGACTAGAGTACTTCACTTTAGGCTATATCAGCAAGGCCTTGTTGCTTCTCTCTTACACTGGCTGGAATTTACCTTCCTTGTCACCATCAGATTGCTCTACTTGTGGAGGGTATGCTATGATTTCATTAATAGAGCTGTGCTGCAGAACTTATCCTGGTAAACATTCACTCTGGCTACTTCTTTCTGACATTTCACTGTAAGGTCAAGTTAACAGCCTGTTTATTGTTTGTGTCAGCAGATGAGGAGGGCGTAGCAGAGCATTGTGAAGAGTGATGTATTGTGTAAAAAAAGTGGAGAGAATAGAAGGAGGGAGAAAAAAGAGGGAGGGGAAAACAGTAGAGGGAGGGGGAAGAGGGAGGGGATGAGGGAGGAACAGAGACCTGGAACTGAGTGTGTTGATGCAAGAGAAGAGCCTTCATGGAGAGTAGAAAGGGTAAGGAGTGGCCCAGGAGCTGTTGCTCTAACTGAGCTGTAGGCAGAGATCAAAGACGAGAGGCCATATCAACTCGTGGATGTCACAACGTGAGCCGCAAAGAATCGAGTTCAAAGACATCAGAGTTGGAGTCTTAGAGGAATGTCAAAGATTAAACCTGCTACTACAAAGAAAGAAAAGGTAATAAAAAGGTCTGAAGTGGCCAGTCAGCTTGGTCGTGGAAGGGAAATGTGAAGATCATTCTAATTCAACACAGGGAAATGGGCCAGGGATCTCTTTAATGGGCGAGGTGCCACAGATTCTTTTGTTGTTGTTGTTGTTGTTGTTGTTGTTGTTGTTGGTGGTGGTGGTGGTGGTGGTGGTGGTGTGTGTGTGTGTGTGTGTGTGTGTGTGTGTGTGTGTGTATCTGTTTGTGAAGATTAGTGGGGCGGCCAAAGTTTGTGATATTTGTTCCTCTCTATTGCACTACATTTTATTGTCCAAGGCAGGGTTTCTTACTAATGCCAGAACACACTGAATCATTTTGCCTTGGTATCTGCCTCCCAAGGACTTGTTTGGCAAATAGGCCATCGTGCTCACCTTGTTTGTTTTTTAATGTTTTTAATGTGAGTGCTGGGATCCAAACTCCAATCCTAACATTTGTGTAGCAAGCGTCTTATCCACTGAGCTATTTCTTCAGCCTCAGGAAGCCACATTTCTGGGCTAGAAACAAGCAGGGCTTGCCCAAGTATGCTGTCTGCTGGATAAGAAGAAGATAGTTTGTAGAGAGATGTCTGTCAGAATCACTGTGTAGTCCATAGGACCCAGTCTTCTAAGTCGTGGCTCAGGTAACAATAGCTTGTTCTAAGCAGCTATTCCACGTACGGGCAGACCTTGATTCAGAGCTGCTGCCTCGTGGGTTGATACAACAGGAAATCTATAAACGTCTAGCAATCGACACACTGATGTGCTGCAGAGTGTGCTCACTACAGAGATTTGGACTACTACCTAGTGATAGAAACTGTGTTTCCTGTCATCATCCCTTTATAAGGAAATGCTGGTATCCCGGTTTTTCCTCGCCGCCTCACAAGTACTTCAGAATGCCCTCAAACGGTGTGGGTGTGCTTCCCTCCATTGTTGGTCATCTCAGGTTTCCTCAGTCTTTGCCGAGGAAATTCCAAAGTCATTTCCCCTGGAACAGACCTGGATCCTTTGTTACTCACAATATATAGTAAAAAGAAATTGCATCTTGTTTTAAGGGCTAGCAGAGGCTTCAGTGACCCTTATCTCTTGGTTTTAGTACTTTTTATTCTCAAACCCTCCATGGTGATATCATGACATAGAATAGAGAAGTGATTGGTAAATAAGACCCCTGAGCATTCGTTATTCACTGTCTATCCACTTTTTATGTTCAGAGGGCCCTTTTGAAATTTTACCTCTATTTTCTCCTAGGATAAATTCTTTCTGTGCAATTCTCAAGAGCATCCTATATACAGACTGCTCGCCAGGTAAACAGAGGATCTTTCAACAAGCAAGAGGTGCCCCCAATCCTATAATAATTTTCCATGCAAACCCTTGCCCATAGAATTCTAACACTGTTCTCAGTAGTGGCCATAGATGCCTTCATGACTGTCGGGCCTAGCGTAGACACGTGGGTGTGAGCCTGCCTCGGTGTTAGGAAGGCCTGAAACATCAAGGGTTTATTCTCCAAACTCCAAGTGTCTAAATTGCAGCCTCATTATTCAGAAAGAGTAAGAGTCTCTTGAGACTTCCTGGAACACAGGTGTATTTTCTAAGCTGTTTTTCTCTCTGTAAACTGAGGAGGCCTTTAAAAGCTTCTTCAACTATGGCATGACATTTTCCTGGAAAACTATCAAGAAATGTCAACCATCATCTTATTTATTCCGTGAAGACTTCATCTTTTTTTTTTTTTTTTGGTTGAATTTTCAGTTTTACCTTACTTATCTGTCTCTCCGTCATGTAACTATCTATCTGTTTATCATATATTCAAGTTGTAAATTCATCTCAAACAAGGCCCTAAATCACAGCTTGAACCAAAGAGAAGGAAAACCAGAAAATATTGGGCTTCTACTGTTCACGGATATAGGTGGCTGCTGACAGTTTTCTAAGGAATGCAACCGTCCTCATTCTGCCATTAGGGAACAGAACCCCAGGACAATTAAGCAACTCATCCAAGTCCACACTGCTGGAAAAAAAAAAAAAAGAGGAAGACTTTGAACCCAACTTTTCCCCCAAAATAACCCCTTTTCATTGTTGAACTGCTCCTTGCCTCTGTGAGATTCCTTTTTCTTTGAATACATTAACAATTACATCTTGGCTAACTTAAAGTGAATTAAATGTAGTATGGATTCAAACACACACAGAAAGAAAGAAAGAAAGAAAGAAAGAAAGAAAGAAAGAAAGAAAGAAAGAAAAAGAAAGTCTTTCCTAAAACATGAACCTCCTTGTCCAAAACATTAAGTATAGGAGGCAACCAAAATACTGTGTTCATTTTAACTCATATGTTTTTGTTTTCTGTTTATTCTCAGTTACTGTATCAAAATGCAGACAGAGATGGCCTTCATAAAGTTCTGAAAAGAGTGTGGAGGAAGAATTCTTATTTCCTGTAAGTTCTGAGAGATGGTGAGGGCAAGTAGGCTGGAAGACATATTTGGAAAGGAGGTCTTACAGACAAGAGGAAGTTGTGAAGTGGACTGAAAATACAGACCAAAATAAAAGGGAAACCATAAATTGAAGGACACACACACACACACACACACACACACACACACACACACACACACACACACACACTTTATTTAAAAAGACCTTGAAGGGTATCCTCAATCATTTCAGAATAACATGTCATAAGGCATAATAATAGATAACTTTGTATTTGTCTCGTGCATAGTATCACTGCGGTGGTTGATCTGGTGCCTCCATGTGCTCAGATGATAATTCCTTGCCCCCTCCCCTCTGCACCAGATTCTTATGGTTCTACAAACAAATGATCAAGTATGCTAAGGGATGCTGAGTAACCTTGCCTATGAATTATCCCTGATTGGCCAATAAAAAAATGCCTACACCTGGGCAGGGCCGAAGAGAGGTAGGCAGAGCTAAGATTTGCAGGCTTGGAGTACAGGATGATTGTGGGGTGGAGAAGAGAGGAGAGAGCAGGAAAGGAGGAAGAGAAAGCAGAGCCGCTATGGTACAGTGTGAACAAGAGGGGTGTAGCTAGGAGGAGCTTGCTCTGAGGATTGGCAAATGGAGAGAAGCAGGCCAGACGAGAAACATGGAAGTACTTTCGGGTTTTGGATGGGAATTATCCCAGATACGAATAATTAAAGCAAATGGCATGGGAGTTGGGGCTGGGAGATAATCAGACAGCATAGGCGTTTAGTTTCTGCCCAGTTCCAATGTGTAGGTATATTTTAAAAAATCTTCAGGCAATAAACTGTCTCAGTCATTTTTTCCATTTTGGAAGCTTCTAACCTGAACTTCCAGTTCACTCAGTATTTAAGTTTTATGCCTTCTCAAGTCTCTGATGGGGTTGAAGACCAGATAGTTTGGTCTTAACAATTAAGCTTAGTTGGTTAGGTGTTATGATGTTTTTAGATCAAGATAGATGTTTTACATTAATAGAGATGAGATATGATAGATAACGATTTTTATTCAGGAATTTAGGCCTGACAAGATAGGAAAAATGCTCTCTTCAAGTTTGCAAAATACAGATAGCCAAATCACTATCAATAGAACATTTATATAACTCATGATTGTCTCATGGTTCTTCCTGCTGTATATAGTTGATTTTATTCATGTGTAATAATATAAATGTATATGCTAAAAAACATAATAAAATGCAAAAATAAATCTAACAGGTATTTGAGTTTTTTATTGGTATGATAGTGGGTTAAATAATAACCACTATAATAATTATATGTACTACTAGTAGATATTAGTACATTTTCTACTACATATCATTACATTGTTCAAAATAATGCTAAAAATCTCTCAGTGTAATACCTGACTGCTCATGTCTCTGTCTTTCCTAATAAAGGAAATGATGAAATCTTCCCTGAGGAAAGCACTTATAGAATAATGTACAGAAGTTAAACATTTAATTCTTTCATCACACATTTTAGTGCAAATGAACAAACAAACAAAGGCTATAAATCATATAAATGCAATCTTCTGTTTAATCCTTGCAGTCACCTTCTAAACAGAATCAATAAAGCCAAGTTGAAATTGGTAATATTTGTTCAATTATTTTCTGATGAGAATAATGAAAAATGAATGAGTATAGAATAAGTCAACAAAAGGGAAATTAATGAATGGTAAGTAAATCAATCAACTTTTTAAACAGAGGATAATATTGGGCAAAGAGAGCGCTGACAACTCCTTTCTAAGGATAGTGCATAGTTTCACATTTAGTCTCTTCCTCCACTGTTCATAGAAAAGGAAAAGAGGCAGATACTGGGAAGAAGATGCATCAGGTCATTGGTTCAACATCAATTCAACATGTCCTTATGTCTGTAATTATATGTCCTCATTAAAATATTATTAAAAAGGAGGCATTCTCACATTGCATGGATATAGGTAAATAAGACTGAATTAATGGTCCCTGTCCTTGGCTTCTTTTTCATCCATTGTGGACTCGCTGACTTGATGATGATTGGATGTTAAAATTATTTTTATGTAACTGTGTTTGTTTCTCTTACTTTCTCTCTTAACCTGGCTATCACAAATATAATTGAGACTCTTTTATATTTACTTAATAATAAGTTTCATACCACAAGAACTGAGCAGTTATTACTCTATTCTTAATGCTCTAAACTAATTCGGCTTCCTCTCATCTTACATCTCAGATATATGTGCACTTTGTAGCTTTTTTGCT
Organism: Acomys minous; assembly: GCF_964271855.1. Lineage (NCBI taxonomy): Eukaryota > Metazoa > Chordata > Mammalia > Rodentia > Muridae > Acomys > Acomys minous. The sequence goes on along the minus strand of NC_140491.1, from coordinate 26,133,196 downwards.
CCAGCTCATCTCCTGGTGTCTCTTAGATTACTCATGATTAAATCTCCTACTTTCTCTTCTAACTCTTCCTCCCCTGGCTGGCAGGAAGTCTAGCCCTATTCTCTCCCCTGCTCAGCAATTGGCTGTAAACTGCTTTATTGGCATACCACAGGAAAATTGGGGTAAAACATTTATACAACATTGAGACAGGAGATTCTCAGAACAAGAATTGGAAGTAGATATAGGAAGTACAGAAATCAGCACTTGAATTACACAATAACCTTACACCTAAAGTTGGGCATATGAAAGTATAGGTGGATGACTCGCAGTAGGTGTGCATCCACATGACTTTCAAGCCAGATGTAGCCTTTTGTCTTAAACAAAACAAAACAAAAACCCCACAGATTATAGCTCTGAAAAAAAGTCACTTAATAAAATCTGGAAACACATATTTTTGTAGGATTCCATTGTATTTTTGTAATTTCTCCTTTGAAAATTTTTTTTCAGTGCCTGGCTTTTAAAGTTGACTTCCCTCACTTATAAACTCTTGTGATATTTATATTCCTCATTCATAACTTTATGGTCAAGGCCCAGTTTAGTTACCAGTTCTAAACTTTCTGTTCAATCATCAGGCTACAGGGTGGACATATGGGCACATTAACAATTGGACATTATGAGTTACTATACTAGAGCTAAGTAGACCATAAATGTCAATATGTTCTTTAGTGTGTTTTTTCATGGATCTTGACAAAGTGGCCAAGGCCTTTGAATCTGACACTAAACAACCCATACGTTAAATAATATGTTAGAAAGGAATTATAACTTTAAATAAGGTAGAGTTTTTGACAATATGGTCAATAAATATCTTTGGGAGACACCACTAAATGATAGTTGTGGGCCATAAAGTCTTCCTGTGCTTTGAGTTTTGGAGATGTTTCATTCTGAGAAGGGAAAGAAGTATCTGGTGACCCAGTACAGGCCTCACTACCTTCAATGATTTGCCTAACATGGGAACGTGATTGAAATTGAATAGTGTGGCTCAGCTCCTTGTTTTTCTTCTTGAGACGTGGCCTGAAGACCAATGCCAATGTGGTGGTGAGAACAGCCCTGTAACTATGGTGATGGTCATTGTCTCCTAGAATCTCAGAAGAAGAACTGAGTGGTTTCTTCTAATTCCATTTGGTCTGTTTCTCTACTTGAAACTTGAAACAATGTGATGCTCATAATCTAGTGCTTGCTTTTAGTGAGATAGCAGGACACGGAACGGCATTAGAGAGGCTTGGCAGTATAAAGTCACTCAATGAGCCTAAATTCTGTGTGTGACAGTGTCTTCTTCAAGACCCCACCCCACTCCCAGAATATTCCTCTACCCGTCACAGGAACAGATATTGTTAAGGACAATGCCAGGATGTGACAATTGAATCTATTCATAATTCATTGGCCCTACATCAGTTTCCTGTGCGAGTAATCTTCACTGTCAACTTGACTTAGAGTCACCTAGGAAGCACACTGAGCAAGTCTGTGAGATGTGTACAGTGATACCTAACTGAGACAGGAAGACTCACTAGAAATATGGGTCAGATTGCCACACAGGCAAAATACAAACTGACCAAGGATGGATCAAGTTGAGCACCAGCATCCATCTCTCTTGCTTCCTTCCTGTAGGTGCAATGTGACCTTCTGCCTCATGCTTCCACTGCCGTGCTATTCCTGCTGCAGTGAACTTTATCCCTTCAACTGGGACCCAATGCAAATCTTTCCTTCTTTAAATTGCTTCTGCTAAGTGTTCTGTCACAACAATAAAAAGAAACTAACATGCTGAATAAAAAAGTTTAGAAAGCCTTCGCTTTGCTTGGGAATAGAAGGAGAATACCAACACACACACACACACACACACACACACACACACACACACACTGTATTTACTGTAAAGCCCTTCAGCAGACATAGGTTTAAAGTCCAGATTCCAGTTGTGTGTTCAGGAGATGTGCATTACGGGGCTGATGTAAATTTGCCAAGCTTCATTTTTCTCATTGGTGAAATGTAACTATCATAACCTTCCCCAGTGGGTACTACGCATATTAAATACAGTGAAGAGAGTTACAGGCAAAGTGTTTCATAGCTGCTTCTTTTTCTTATTTGGCACTGGATAATTAGGAGCTGTCTAGTATTCAGGCTGACCCACAGGGTGTGAAATTTGTTGTTTTAACTGAACGTTGTTTGCTGGGAAGGAGATTTCTGCAGTGTGCTGTCCTCATGGTCCGAACAGCCCTTTAACCTGGTGAGACCTCTGGAGCACTCATTAAACACACAGCAGGTTGAATCCAGGGGAGCTCAGGAATAGACATTGGAACCAAAGTGTGGAAACACTCTGTAGCTGTGGCTTTTCTTTTCTACCAGAACTAAGTCCTCTCTGTGCAATATCGACATCTGCAAAGCTCTCAGGCTTGACTTCGTGGCTCCTCTCTGCAGAACTGTGCTCGCCTTGGCCTTTTCATCTCGGCATTTAACTGAGAAGAATTTCAATTGTTTGCAGTCAATCCCGTGGTGCTTTTCCAATTTACCTTTGTTTTCTTTGGGATTGTCAGAGAAACCTCATGTGGTCTGTGTAATTCAGTTGTGATTCCAGAAGAGCCTGGTGCCTCAGAGACAGAGATGAGTTTTAAAAAGATCTCGACAATACATTTGAGGAAAAAAATATTGGAATGGCAATCAAGAGACCAGTGTGACCTTCCAGACTTCCACATAATTATTATAACTGTATGACCTTCAACAGAGCATTCCTGTGCCTTTGGGAGACTTAGGGTTTTATTTGTGTGTTTTTTTTATTTTTATTTGTGTGTATTCATTGTGCACAATGGTAAGTTTTACAAAGACTGTCTTTCATCTGCTTTGACTGCATTCATCTCCATGTACTTTCCAAATTTTCACATTTTTCCATCCCCTGACAATCTCTGCATTTTCATCTCAGATAACCTTCTTTCCACTTCACTGTTAACACATGTGTATATGTATATTTCTGTATGTAAGATCCACTGTAAATGTAAGAATGGTGCAAACCTTGGTTACTTGGTGGTACTTCTGGGGTGGGAAAGGGCATCTTTGTTGTTTACAACTCTGATATCATTTACAGTTTGCATTTTGATTTCTAGCACTGTCTTTTTTTAGTATTCATTAATTTATTCATATTACATCTCAGTTGTTAGCCCATCCCTTGTATCCTCCCATTCCTCCCTCCCTCCTGCTTTCCCCCTACTCCCCTCCCCTATGTCTGTGACTGAGGGGGACCTCCTCCCCCTGCATATGCTCAAGTCTCTTTTTGGTAGGCTGCTATCCTTCCTCTGAGCCAGCACTGTCTTATTAACAGAATGGTTCTGTAGCACTACACTTCGTTGGTTGGTATTTGTCAGTGATAATGCCAGTGTTTTTATTAGAGTTGATCAAAGGATATGTTCTTTTCAATATGCAATGAAGAGCTAAGAACACTTTCAATGTCAGAGGAATTGGGGTCTGTGTAAACGTGTGGGAGTCATTTGATGAAAGACTGTAATTCTAACTGCCCTCTGGTAAAATGTGAAACTTCTCAACCTGCTGTGTGTTTAATGAGTGCTCCAGAGGTCTCACCAGGTCGAAGGCCTATGCAGCCCATGAGGTCTGGATTCTGCAGAAATCTCCTACTCAGCAACCAATGTTCATCTTTATGATGATCATTGTGTCAAGGTCAATGATTTCTTGGCTTGCAAATGGTACAGAGTACAGGGGTGACTGTACTGCCTAGAGTCAACCACAGAAATAGTCATGTCAACATTTAGGGCAGGTTCCTGCTCTGCATGCACAGGATTGGCTTGTGCTCAGCTCTCTCCTGAGTCTAGACGTGGATACAGTGACCTTCACCTGGTGGCCCCAGAAAATCTGAACAGTCAGAAAGGGTATTTAACAGTCACACATGCAACTTTTGATATGTAAAGTAAGAATCACTACATACCATGTCACATCTCTTCAAAATTTACATGCAAGCGTCATTTTATACTGTGTGACTTTGTAGAGATAAATTCTTTGTTGAATTAGCCCAAGTTAAATAGACTGCAAATGACTAGTTCTTATATAAGAGACCAGGGAACTCAGACCTTCCATCAGAAGATACCCCAAGAAAGTTGTCCTCCAATCAAAGCAGTGGTCCTCAGTGATCATCAGTGATTGTCAGTCCCAACCTCTCTGATGATGCTCTGACCCTGAGCTTTCTGAATCTGGAACTATGAATACCAATTGTGTTGCTGAAGCTCACCCATTCCACCCAGGTCTGTGGCTTTTTTTTTTTAATTTATGTTCTGTTTTATTTGGTTGTCTCACAACTTCCTGAAAGTATATAATATATTTTGAATATTTCTACTCCAATCCTTATCTTCCAATTTGTCCTCCATTGCTCTTACTACTTTCCCCTCCCAACTTTAGGTACATAAAACAATCCACTGATTCCCTTTAGTGTTTTTCATATATTCATAGATGTAAGACCATCTACTGGAGTACTAGTAGCCTCTCAAGGGGAAACTGCCTAATAGAAAATGACTTTCTGTCTCCCAGAAGTCATCAGTTGCCAATAGGTCCCTCACCTAATAGTAGGATTTCATGAGCCCCATCCCAACTCCAGCTTTGCTGGGATATTGGCTGCTTTTATCTTGTGTAGGGCTTGTCCCATCTGAAGCGAGTTCATCTGTGCAAGATCCCTGTAATGCCCAGAAAATAATATTTCTCTGTAAACATTCACTACCGCAGGCTCTTAAAAATCTCTTCCACAATGATCTCTGAGCCTTGGGAGGATGAGGTGTGGTATAGATGTCCCAATTAGGGCTGAGCAGTCAACTGTCTCTTATTCTTTGTGGATCTCTGTATCAATCTCCATCTAATGCAAAAAAAGCCTCTCTGATAAGGATTGAGAGATGCACTGATCTATGGGTATAAAGAAAAGAACATAGGAGGGAGTTTGTTGTGATGACCTTTTAGCAGACTAGGAGTGCTAGGGTTTTCCTCTGGGACCTATGACTAAGACATCAGTTTTTGAACCAATTAACAGTGCTTAACATGAGTTCTATTTTATGAGCAGGGTTTAGGTCCAATCACGAGATAGCTTACCCTACAAAATTCATTTCATTATTGTACCAGTAGGCATATATTGCCAGGCATATATTACTATAGCTCACAGAATTGATAGCTGTGTAAGACTATGTTGATTATGTTTCTTCTCTTACATTACTATGAAAAGCACTAAGTAGCGATGAAGTTTCCAGGTGGAAACTACGTTAATTTCTCCATGTCCTCTAACTCATGCATGTGGTATCTTTAGTAATTAGGTCTTACCATCAAATTCTGGAGGATAACCCAAACCAACAGCTATATCCTATAATATTTAGAGTTTCTATGTGACATCATTAATCAAAAATTTGAAGTAATCTATTCTTGACAGTGAACTTTTTCATTTGATAGCTTATGGTATCTAGGAGAGACATTGTCCCCCAATTGTAGGCTAACCCAACTTAAACTCCTTTTATATATACACAGGTATGTATTTTAAGGAGCTTCTGCGGTACTTGATTTGTATGCCACTTTCAAGGTCTTTGTTGCCAGCTGTTCCTCACTTATATGGTTAGCCCAATTTAAACACTTGAGAAACCTGTTTGTCACATGGGGATTTTATACCTCACCAGACATGGAGGCAGAGGCTACTCACTGTTCATGCAGGAAATTATGTCAGTTTATGATCCGTTTTGTATTTAGAAGTCACTGTGTATGTGTACCTACCCAACCCTTTATAGAAACAATCATACACATAGACATATCCACACAAGGAGCAGAGACAATGTGACTACAGTGAAACCCCAGGTCATCTACAGCATGTTAGATATTGACAACTACAAAAAAACAAAAACAAAAAAAACAAAAAACAAAAAACAAAAAACAAAAAAACAAACAACTGTCTAAAGACTCACAACTTATTTTCTTACCATTAGTTAGAACTCTTTTTTTTTATTGGATTCTAGACTGTATTTTTTTTATTAATTTATTCTTGTTACATCTCAATGGTTATCCCATCCTTTGTATCCTCCCATTCTTCCCTCCCTCCCATTTTCCCCTTATTCCCTTCCCCTATGACTGTTCCTGAGGGGGATTACCTCCCCCTGTATATGCTCATAGGGTAGCAAGTCTCTTCTTGGTAACCTGCTGTCCTTCCTCTGAGTGCCACCAGGTCTCCCCCTCCAGGGGACATGGTCGAATGTGAGGTACCAGAGTACGTGAGAAAGTAATATCCCACTCTCTACTCAACTGTGGAGAATGTTCTGACCATTGGCTAGATCTGGGTAGGGGTTTAAAGTTTACCACCTGTATTGTCCTTGGCTGGTGCCTTATACTTAACTTTTCTGTAGGACTTAACAAGAGCTTAACTAAAACTGCCGAGTAATCTCAGCTTTTGTCTGGAGGTTCTAGAGGAAGGTCCAATTCTGTAGGTTGTTTGTAAAACACACATTTACATCTGAAATGGCCTTGGGTCCCAGACACTAACTGACCATGAGACTGGGCTGCTGACATCTTCCACAGCCTCCATACTTCCTACCCAAGTACTGCATCCTCTCTAAGCTAGGAATGACACTTTAAATTCCTCTCATGCTTGAAGCTCTTGGATGACATCTGTAGCCTGTTGGAGCAAAAGCAGAGATAAAGTCTTCATTGTGACACTCTGCTTACCATGCTAAAAATATAATTAGAATTTTTTGATGACCATGTCACATGTCAGATCATTTTCAGCAGAAATTTCCCTTGTTCTTGGTCTACTCAACTCCTTCGCATGGTGATCAAATGTTATTCTACCACCATAGTATTTTCATGACCTTCTTTCTCATAGAGCGTCTTCTCTTGTTGTAATATTTTTGAGATTCGTAAGTGATATTTTATGTGTCAGTAGTCAATATCATTTTGTTAGAGAACAATATCACTTTATGACATAGTTCTTTATGGACATAAGTGTCAGTGAACAACTTAACTGGAGTCACCTTCAGTAAAGCTACATGAACATTCTCAGAACTCCATCATGTGGAAATGTCAGTTCATGCCTTTGAGAAAAATAACTAGAAGTAGCTGGACATTTCTAGGTCTTTAGGTAGATATAAGCCCAACTGCTTAATGACGTTCCACACTGATGACACCAAGGCTTTACTCTGCCCTTGATACACATGTGCACACAAATATACATGTACCCACATAATCATGGGCACACACACACACACACATACACAAAAAATGAAGTTTGATAAAGGAAAAATACACAAAAATGCATAAAACTCTCTAAATAGTTTCTGTATCTTTCTCTTTCCAATATCACAGAATAAAAAATTTCTTGTATTTAACAACAGATCTATGCAACATACCATGATATGTGTTGTGCACTATTTCATTCTATTCTTGAAAAGAACTTCTTGGTAGCAGGAGCTCCATGTAAAAGTTATATGTCTATCATTTGATTTAGCATAGTATTGGGCATATTGAACACAGTCAAACATATCTGTTCAGTGTGTGAGATAATAAGTCAATTGGCCAATTATCTCATTTAATTATCACAAAGGAGAGAATCAATCAATGGGCTTTGGAAGAAAACAAAACCACTGCAAATAAAAGCAGCAACTTTATTACCTATTGATGTTCTTTAGCCTCATCCAAGAGGCAGGTGAGCACAATATGGGTCAGGATGATGAGGATGGGATGCCCATCTGAAGCATTTAAATGTACATAAGCCCTTTTCAGCCAAAGGGTAGGAATCAAACACAGCACTGTTTCTGGGTAATCAATCTCCCTCTATCTTGCATATCATTGCTCTTCATCTTTTTCTTAGATCAATCCTATCAGCACTCACACATGGTTTTGTCTCCTTTCACTACCTCTTCTTTGACCCCACATTGCCCTCTAAACTTTTCAAGGGAAAATATCTTTCTGACAAAGTTGTAGATGCTAGTTGTCTATACTTCTCAGTCTGGCATGTCTCCTTCCAATCTTTGCTATCTAGTTTCTGTCAACTACATGACATGGGAATTATTCTTGTTAAGGTCTCCTGAATGTAAAATCAATGGACACTTCTGTGCCCTGGTCTTACTCTGGACATTCAGCATTACTCTGCAGGATTCACAAAGAATTCAGTGAAGGGTTTATTCTAGGGCCTTTCAGCTGCATTGCACAGTTTGGGATCTTTTGACTCCTCTATTCTTCATACAACCTTTTTCTGTCACCATAGTGACTCTTCCTCAGGAAGGATACTTCCTTGGCACTGGTGCTTTTGTGTTTATTACATCATAATCATCATCATCATCATGATACTATTATTGGCTTAAAATTTTCTTTTGCCAGTTCTTGTTCATTCTCCAGGTATCAGATCAGATTTGCCTTCTTCAATGAAGACATCCCTGTCCACCCCAACCATGGGCACATTCCCTATTTAGTTTTACATCTAGCCTGCAGGACAGTGCATGAGGAGCCCAGCTCCATGAACTTATTCCCACGATCCTTGGTCATGGACATAACTTCCTTTCATAGCATTTTTTTATGCTCTGAAACTTACTATGGTGCTCCCTCAACCAGCTGCTATGAACCTCTCTAGCTGCTGTGGTTATAAAGAGTATCCAGGACAAAACCATGGTGCTGCATTGCCTAGCTTCACTTCCTGCCAGTAGTGGATCTTTCTCTGCCATTAGAATCCAGGATTTTGGGGATTCTTTACCTCCCATCATTGACTGATAACCAGCAATCATCTAGGACCCAGCAACAGGTTGTGACTTATGCGGCATCCTGTTCCACATCCTGAAGCTCTCTACCTTTCCAGGGTGCAGACAGCCATTGGTAAATTATGCAGCCTGTGTCAGTTCTAAAACATTCTAGTGACTCCTATTTTATACGTACTTACATACAAATTCTATTTCTCTACAAATCCAGACCATTACACCCAGCTTTGTCCTAAAACATTCAGTGTTCTCAGATTGCCTACTTGTTTTTTTTTTTTTACCCTAAAAAAAAGAGTGCCAATCATTGAAGCAAGTTTGACATGCCATAGGAAAAATGAAATTATTCTTTCTTAAGATGGTCACAGTAGAGAAAGAATAGCAGTAAATAAGTCTCCAAAGGAAATGAGAATGAGCCTTCCTGGTGTCTTTTAATAGAAGTGTTATTTAACTTTTATGGGTGTGCCACAGAGAAGAAATGGGTTTCTGCTCCCTGAGCTTACAAACAAAATAAAATAAACAGACAAGGAAGGCAGTGGGCCATTTGATAGACCTCCCAGAAGAATCACAGAGACTGGAGGATCAAAATTAACTGTCCGTGTTTATTCACTTTTAGCTTCCCTCCGTGTTGGGCTTACATCTCTGCCTGAACACATGCATCTTTCACTGCTTCTGGAGAACTTTTTTCTGACGAAGCACCAGGCTCCATTCCCACTCTCATTTTACTTCTTAATATTCTCGAACTTCTGGTTTAGGCCTGAGAAGGTGTATATGCAATACAGCATGACATTATGGCAAAGGAAAGGGCTGCATTTGGAGACCTCTATCTCCACTTCAACACTGCCTATGCTGTAAACATTTTCTTAAAATGCAAAACCTTCTTTATAAACTGAAGTAAGTAATTCATTGCATGTGCAGGGCTTAAATAAAATGATGCCTGGATAGTAGTGGTAGAAGCTTGACAAGGGTAAAATGCACAGTGCTAATGATTAGTCAGCTTTCTTCTTCACCTTTACCCATAAATCTCACTATTATTATTTTCATTTATATTTCAGGTAAGGTCACTGATTCTCCTGTGACCACTTATAGACACCCTAAAGGAGAGATGAGGAAGCGCATTTGTACCACACACACACAGTTGAAGTGTTCCTTTGCAATTGCAACTGATGGCTAACATGGCTATGACAAATGAATTTACTATTTGCAAATTTCCTTCACAACTTGATTCCCTTTATGTACATCCTAAACTGCTTCTAACTAAATGACTGTGGGATAATGCTAAAAGTTTTGTTGTTTCACTTCAGCAAGGAAGAAAAATCATCAGTTATCCCTAAATTTATTAGAACTCCCAGAGCCAAGATTCACCCATGTCTTGTTGCAAAAAGCAAATAAGGCAGCGTGTTTATGTACCCTTTTTTTTCTTTTCACAAATGTTTTTATGCTGTAGCTATCCGTATCCTGTCTCTTCCATCAATGTACAGCTTCTTGGAAGCTCATAAATCTGCCCATCAAAGGCTCCATGAAAACCCTAGTCCTTGGGTGATAAATGCAGCTTGCAGATAAAGCCAAGGGAAGAATGTAACCTCATAACAGAAGACTGTGATTACTGGATGAGTTCCCTAGGTAGTGCTGTGTTTGGGGAAAAAAACCCTCTCCAGTGATTGAAATATTTTCTGATTAGTGCTGGATAAATATGAAGACTATTACTTAGATACCACATGCTGGGAAGCAAATGTGATAATTATGTCTGCCAATCCACAGAACCCCCTGGATTCAACTCCGGTAAAATGCTACCATTTCAATCTAATAAGAAAGAAAGGCAAATAGAGAGGACAATAATGGCAGGGAAAGCTGAAAGCACCCCAGCTGTCAGTGTGCATGTGGGAGGCAGCTGATGGTTTGGGTGTCCTCACATTAGCGGTCTCTTCAATGAAAAGGAAGTCTGGATGCTTTGTGCCTTGAAAAGGCGCAGTGGTTGAAAGCATTAAAATTAGATGCCATTTTCCTGAACATCATGATTATTTAAAATGCTAGTTGCCTGCCCTAAAACTATCATTCACGATGGAACATAGCAAGGAGTATCAACATGGAAAGGCTGAGCCTTTTCTAAAAGTCTCTCTAGGAAAGAAGGTACACCATTTTAAATGAGCCTGAGAGCTCAGGATGGAGGCTGTGTTTGCATGTGAATGCTTAGCCCTGTTGTGTTGAACTCTCTTCTGATAGGAAAACTAACCAATGGCTCCAAACCAAGACTGGGAAACCCAGGAAGGACTTTTCATTGGAAGGAAAGAAAAAGAAACCCAGATTGGCTCCAAAAGACACCAATGGCATCCCAAAAGAGGAAAATGGGAATTTGTGTACTAGTTAGGGTAGTGGCATTGGTGGCAATGATAGGTGGCACTCATATGTTGGACATTGGCTTAGACTTTCTGTGATAATACTTTGCAAGCATAAACTCATCTTACTTATTACAAAATAACTTTAATTCTCATGAAGTGTAAAGAGAGAAAATGACTAGTTCCAGTCCAAGGGATAAAAGATGTAAACAGGCTTCTGAGGAAATGCTTTTGTCTTCTAAAATGGGACATTTCCAGGTATGTATGCATTTGATAAGTAGGGATGGCATGGAGCAGAAGCTGGCTATGAATTGGGGATGGTCAAAGTCATTATTATAACATAATAGTGGAAGAAGTAGATAAAGGCAAGGTAAAGTTTAAAAACATGAAACAGTGTACTTGCCTATCTATGCAGGAGGCTATGAAGAGCTAGCCTGAGGGCTGTGTAGGATACACACACACACACACACACACACACACACACACACACACACACACACACGTGTGTATATATGCACACATATCTGCATATGAGCAAGCATGCATTGTGTGTGTGTTATATATGTATGTTTATGAGACTGCTTTGTATTGTCCCTCTATATTAATGGTTCTCAATCTTCGTAATGCTATAACCCTTTAATACAGCTCCTCATATTGTGGTGACCACCAGGCATAAAATCATTTTTGTTGCTAATTCATAACTGTAATTTCCTGTTGTGATGAACCATAACATAAATATTTTGGTTTCCCAATGGTCATAGGGAGCCCCTGAGAGAGGGTCATTCAACCACCAACGGGGTTGCAACCCACACATTGAGAACAACTGATCTATTTGTTGAGGAGGCATGGAACACTGCCTCCCAGAAGAAGAAGCCCTCAGAATGATCAGTGATTCGGTTCTAGTCAGCTCTGAGCACCTGGAAGTCCTCTGAAGAGTCATCGGGAGGAGCCCAGTTTGAATGTTGAGGAATCTATAGTATAGATGTATAAGAAAGAAGGATAGAGTTGAACGCAATGGCCGATTTTCAATTCCACTTTGATTCATCTGCATCAACGGCTCACCGGACAGCGTGATCCACATTCACAGTAGGATTTCCTCTATGGCTACTTCCCACATCTCAACCTGCACTGGAGCAAACATCACAGACATACCCAGAGATGGGCTTTACTAATGTGTTGATCACGTCTTAAAGTATTCAGCTTGGAAATTGGTATTAATAATCTCACTAAGGGCCAATAGCCTTAGATGGCTGCTGGGAGTTAGTGTCTTCTGGATAAGAAATGAATTTGTATCTAGGAATTCTCAACAATATGTCCACCTGCATATGACCAGCAAATACCACAGTAGTCAATGTGTCAATATGGCTGAGGAAAAAATTCCACAAGGCCGACATCTATATAAAAAGTATAGGCAGTTAGCCAGGCATGATGGCACAGGTCTTCAATCCAAGCACTCAGGGAGGCAGAGTCAAGAGGATTGCTGTGAGTTCGAGGCCAGCTTGTCTACAAGGAGTCTTAAGAAACCTACCCAGAGAAACCCTGTCTTGAAAAGTCAAAAATAAAAAAGCTATAAGAACTCATTGGCTTATGAGGAAAAGAGAACCAGTTTACAAAAAGTGACAAAACGTCACTCAGTTCTAATTGGTCAGTCCTAAACACATGTGCCTATGGCAACAGCAATTAGTAGGATGTGTAGGTGCATGCATGTGCACAAGCACACACACACACACAGACACACACACACACACACACATACATATAAAACATTTTATTTATGCGTGTACACCTATGTGTTCATTTATGTACAACAATAAACATAGAAGTCCTGAATTTTAGAGGGAGGAGATTCTGTAGATGTTTGGGGGAGTGAAACAGATAGAAATGATGCAAATAGAGTGTACACAGTGATTAAAGTTCTTGAACTCTAAAAAAAATGTAAATAACTTTTAAGAATAAAAAGATTATTTTTTTTCTCAATATATATGAGTAGAATCAGCCTGCTGTCTCTGTATCATCAGTTTCGAGCCTCTGACTCTATACATCAGAGACATACTCTATCTTTATCAAGATAGCTTGAGAATATTTTTGGGCAAAACACCTATCTTTCACAAGTACTGTTATTTTTCTTTTCCATTCAAACTGATTTGGGAAGAAATGGAGTTTTAAAGTAGTCAATTTTGGTCTTACAAACCAATCGTTAAGTGTAATATCAATCCACTCCCCTGGGGTGTGTTTTCATGTTATTTCCCTCGCAATCATGCATTGCTTTTGTCACCATTTTAATTGTGGTTGGTTAATACAAGATAATGCTTCTGATGCCTTGGTGGTTTTCGGAATTTTTACTGTCATTTTCCTTCCTCTAGCCTGATCACTGGCATAAGCCAAGGAACACAATAAGGAAAAAATTGATATTTATCCCATACAATAGTGTATGAATTCCAGAGAAGGTACTGGATAAAAAGTAGGCTTATTCTTAGGAATAAGAAATCTCTACTTTTACACTGAATGCAGTAGAAACTATATTCTACCACTTTCATAATATGTACTGTGTTGTACTAGCATCTGAGTTATCTCTCTATAAAGCTCAACAAATAATTAAGTTGGTAATATCAATTGCCACAATACAAACAACAGACTGTGTAGTCGTTTACTCTGACTTACTTTGTGCTGGTTTGTGTTTATATGAGTATTCGCTTTTTAACATTTTATGAGTGTGGAAGCAACTTCTACATAAGGATCTATTTGTTAGCTTGAAAATTCCTTTGATAATAGAGCATAAGTCTGTCATAGTGATGATTATTTCCTCTTGAGTTCTGTTCTAGCCCACAGGATGAATGTGTCTCAAACTATTTGTATTAAACCAGCTCCTTATTTTAGAAAGCTCTTAGGCTAGACTTATTTACTTAATGCCAGTGTATATACGCGTTAAAGACTAAGTGTAAGTCTCTCTTTTTTGCTCTCTCTCCCCCTCTCTGTATTTATCTTAAGATAAACTCCAGGGTTCTAGGCATATACAGGAATTGGAACTCAACCACTAGCCACAAGTTGATCTCATTTTCCAAGCCCTGCCTCCTCCTCTCTTTGCTCCAGTACCGACGGTGAAATGATCCGTCATTCTCCTATATGAGACAGAGAGTTCTGCAGTGGGAGTCTCTCCATCGTTAGTCTTTAGTCTTCGTTATCATGAATGAAGTATTCCAGTTACCATTCTCATATTTTGTAAGTCTTTATTTTAAATGACTCTAGCCTCACGTAGATGTTTCGAGCATACTACAGATAGGTCAAGCATCCCTTTTGTTCAGTCTCTTCCAATAACATCTTCCGTTATCACAGAAACTGTTGTTAATGTACAAAAATAAATCTACAGACCACATTGAGAATCCATCAGTTTTTACATACATACAAACACACACACACACACACACACACACACACACACACACACACACACACACAATCCGGTGCATTTATGAAGTTCTGGCATTTCACTACTTGTTGGTTTCAGCACTTCTAGAACAATAGTGCATTTCTATTGTATCACCTGACAGGGAGTCCCTCATAGCAACTCCTGAAATCATGCCTTCTTCTAGTGCTCAAAAGCCAGGCATCTGTTCTCCGTTTCAACAATTTTGTCATAGTGAAACTATTAAACATGTAGTATGGAAACTTTAAAACTGCCTTTTAAAAAGCTGAGTTACTCTTAAGATCCATTTAAATTATTTATATATGAATTATTTTACCTGTATAATACTGAAAAATATGCCAGCATATGGATGGATGTGTTCTTTTAATCATTAGTCCTTGGAAAGACATTTGGATTGGTTCAAGTTTCAAGCTATTACAAATGAAAACTACTGTCATTACATTTGGGGACTGTAGTTAAGCATTTGTGACAGAGCTTATGTGTAAATTTTTAATTAACTCTATTTGTGGACAACATAACTATGTGCAAACCATAAAGATTCCTCTTATTCCACCTTCCCCGATCTCTTTCCAACCCTCCATGCAACCCACCCACCCCTGGCACCAAATCCCTTTCCCACATTCACATCATTTTAATTTTAAACATACAGGAACAGAATGGAAGGGCCTAAAATATGTGCCTTAACCTCATAAAACACTTCTAAACTGTTTGTTGGGGAACGGTTTTGTATTCTCACTATCAGCCATTTTGAGAACCAAGTAGCTCCGTCTCTTAAACAAGAGCAAAGCTGTTACCACTGTTGCTACTTCATCCATTTTAGCAGGTTGTGTAGCCACATTAACATAGTTGTATTCCTGCATTGTCTGAAATAGAATGTGTTTCCCCAGGGCCGAGATGGGACATTTCCAGTACAATACCATGAAATGGTGTTTCTAGTAGTGATGACAGAGAAAGTTACTATCTCTACAACCAACATCAGAGGACTAATGTGGACACTCTATAACTTTTAGAACACTGCTTCTCTGAAGGATGTCTTTTTTTTTTTTCTCACTCACAAGAGAGACTAGGAAGATCTCAGAGGTCCTTGATTGGTAAGAAATCTAAGCTATTTTTTGGAACATCTACATAGTTTCATTATGGCAGATGAAGCTATAAATTCCATGTAAATGCATATAGGAGGAACAGAAAAGAGTATGCATGAGCATAGCATGTAAGAACATGTATAAAGGAGTGGAAAGTTACATTGCAGCTACTAAAGCAGACACAAGAAATTTAGAATCAAAGCTGGTGACCTTAAGTGGCAGGAGCAGCAATTTCATTGAGTTCTACTATGCCGAGTGCTTCCTCAGGTCCTGACATCCTCACAGTAGCACAATCCCATAGGTCAATAAGATCCCGTTATGTATGCTGAAACAAACTCAGAAAGGTCAACAAACCACCCGAGCTCAACTAGTGGGTACAATTCTTGTCCCATCTATGAAATGGGGCAGAAATAATAACACTAAACTATTGAACTATTTAAGTAAGGTCACATTTAAAGGCTTTTTGTGTGTGTGTGACTGGATAAATGCACCCAGCATGGCTTTTGTAATATTGATCTAAAGATTCAATTCACTAATGGGTCCTAGGGTTTCAAAACTGGCATACCCTCCCTCTAGAAAATAGATACTGTCACCCTTGAAGTACCATTCATATCCAAAAATAAAACTAGATTCCATGATCATCAATTAGATCCCTTAATTTAAGGAGCCACTGGCAATTAATAGCTACTGGGAGGGGACTCATTTTCCTCAGTGGGTTAGCCACTGCTTTATCTCTCATGCTCCAGTCACTAAATCCCCCACCAGTGCTCATGTGAGGAACCCAATCAAACTCAGCTGTTACAAAAACAATAATGCCATAAAAATAATAAGAGAGTGTGTGAGGAGAAGAAGTTTAGTAGAAGTGGAAGAAAGATAAAGGAAGATTTACTTGAACAAAATACATAATATATGTGTATAGAATTGTAAAAAAGAGTTTGTTTTTTTTAAAAAATCAATAAGACAGAGGACCAGAATTCTTCTAATTTTTCATTAATTATGCACAAATGCAAATAATAAGACACTCAAGCATTGCAGGGCCAAAATAATAGTTGATCTTCATTTTCCTCAAGAATGTCAAGAATGATGAATTTGAGCATTTGTGCTGAACACTCAGCAAAATGTCAAAGACATTACTTCTGTTAGACACCGACTCTTTGGCAGCTCGTTGTAATCAGTTTAATTTTTGCTCAGGAAAGGCAACAGCCACAAATGAGCCTTCATGTGTCCTCTGAATTTTTATGGCTGACAATGAGGCCTCCAGCTGATTCCATTCTATTTTGCAAACGCACCATGTTGAATCATTAATTACCTGAGACGCTACTGCAGGGCTTATCTCCTTCTGATGGAAGCAAGTATAAATGGGATGGGAACCTGGGGCTCTGAAGTCATTTTTTTTTTTTCTTAAAATGCCATCTGCCAGGTTCCACTTCAGAACATCCAGAAATCATTAAAGGTAAAAGGAAGGCAGACAACTAAAGAGTCAGAGTCAATTTGCCTCATCACAGCAGCTTGTGCTGTCATGCCCTCTCTAGGTCTCCTCAGTCCCCTCTTCAGATCACTGAATGGCCTCCTAGCTCTCCTCTGTCTTTATAGCCCCGCCCACCAATTTACCTGGGTATCCTGGCCTCTGCTGCATGCATTCTGATCACTTTCCCCTACCTGGGCTGACTTGTCTGGCTACAGTGGAAGAGGATGCCCTTAGTCCTGATGTGACTTGAAGTGTCAGGGTGGGGTTGGTAAAGGTGGGAGGGGTAGGAGGTGCCTCCTTTCCTTAGGAGAAAGGGAGAGGGGAAGATGGTGGGACTGGGAAGAGAGGAGGGAGGGGGCTGCATTGGGATGTAAAGTGAATAAATAAATTAATTTAATTAAAAAAAAAAAGAATAGTCACTCTACCAACCCATCAGACCATGTTTCTTCCCTGCTTAAAATGTCTAAAAGGGCCAGGCGTGGTGGCACACACTTTTAATCCCAGCACTCAGGAGGTAGAGGGAGACAGATCTCTCTGTGAGTTCAAGGCCAGCCTGGTCTATAAACTGAGTCCAGGACAGCCAGGATTATACTCACAGAAACCCTGTCTCAAAAAACACAAACAAAATGTCTAAAATGTTTTCCATGCCGAGCAAGATGTTAGGAGTTCCTGAAACGCAAGCAGCGTGCTCGCCACAGCACACCAGTACACAGCTTTAGTGGCATCTGCCGCCCCTAGCTATCTGGCAGATTTTCTTCTCCTGTGTTTAATTATGAAGCTGCCTCGACCTAGTCTTATTGCTTGCTAACCTCTGTCCTAGGTGAAATTCAAGACTGAGTTTCTGTCTTCCCACTTCTTTTTTGTTTTTTTTTTCTTTAATTTTTTTTTGTTTTACTTGAATGTTTCATATACTATATTTTTAAATTTCATTTTATTAATTTATTCTTATTACATCTCAATGGTTATCCCATCCCTTGTATCCTCCCATTCCTCCCTCCCTCCCATTTTCCCCTTACTCCCCTCTCCTATGACTGTGACTGAGGAGGACTTCCTCCCCCTTTATATGCTCATAGGGTATCAAGTCTCTTCTTGGTAGCCTGCTATCCTTCCTCTGAGTGCCACCAGGTCTCCCCATCCAGGGGACATGGTCAAATATGAGGCACCAGAGTACGTGTGAAAGTCATACCCCACTCTCCACTCAACTGTGGAGAATGTCCTGTCCATTGGCTAGATCTGGGTAGGGGTTTGAAGTTTACAGCCATCTTCCCACTTCTAAAGGTTCCCTCTGTAACCTCCTTGCCAATAGCTGGTTACCATCACTCACTCCGTGCTGGGTATGATACATTGATAATATGGCTTAACAATTTATAGAAATGTCCAAGGTCTGTTTTAATGTTTTATTTTTCATTAATTTTTTGAGAAGTATGTACAAATTGTTTTAAATGATTCTGAGAGTCAGTGTCACTGACTTCAGAGCGGTTTGAGTAGCACGATCAAGTAGGGTTTCTGAGGGGGGGGGGGAATAGACTCCAGGAGCAACCTTACCACCCTCAAATCTATAGCTAAAAACACCTTAAGGAATTATAAATCTCTCCTCAATCCATAATGAAATATTGATTAACTCAATTTTGTGAAAGTTTTGTGCAGATGACCACAACTCATGTAAGTTCATGAGTGCAATGGCTATGTCCTGTCAAAAAGACAACTTTTGCTATGAGTGTTCTCATGGTCTGGCTCTTTCATTTGTTTGTCCTCCTCTACAGGGATAGTCCTTGAGCCTTGAAAGGGTATATGATATAGATGCCCCATAGATAGCAGAGCGCGGTCAGTTATTCTAGGGACTTTCACTAGGTATGGTACTCTGCATTAACATTCCCATCAGCTGCACAAGAAACTTCTCTGATAAAGACTAAGAATAAAACTATTGAGAGAGAGAGAGAGAGAGAGAGAGAGAGAGAGAGAGAGAGAGAGAGAGAGAGAGAGAAGTAAGAAGGATGTGTTCTCTCTGATAGGTCAGACTTCAAATCTAATCAGAAAACAGTTGGTTGTCCCATAACACTAGTGCCACTATTGCACAGTGGGGCACACCTTACCCAGGAAGTCATTATGATAGCTAGAAAGATTTAAACCTGGGTGGTGAATCTATTGGCTACTTTTTTTTTTTTTACCATAGCAATGTATGTAACACCTTCCGGTGCTATCAAATCAAGGCAGCCGGGAAGAAATTCCCCCGTCAATTCAAGATTGATTTATCTGACTGGCAACCAAAGTGCATGGCATCTTCAGCAGTAGAATTTTATGATGAAGTTCTGTTGGCAAGTAACAGCAATGTCAGTAGCCCATTAGAAAGACATATAAGCTATGGCAGTGAGGTTTTTTGTTTAATAACTTATGACTTCTGAGAAGGTCATTATCTGCCCATGAAGGGTAATTACATTAAAGCTTCTTAAATGTTTAAAACCTTAAAAAAGCATTCTTATTTGTTAAGGGGGAGATATGTCAGAGATCTTGATGTCCCCTAGAGGAATCTATATGGTATATTAGCACTCCCTTTTGGAACCTAGGGCTGTAAACTAATATTAGCTCCTGGACTTTCATGTCCCCTTAAAACTCAGGGGACATATGTCTTCCTTTAGGGTTTGCTAAATGCAAATTAAATACATCTTTCCACTAAAGATTTATTAAATCTTGAATTTAAACTTCATCCACTTAAAGGACAAATGATAAGAGATTGTATAGTGTTGGACAAAAAAAGGCAGATGCTACGTAGAAAAATCACAGGGACAACTCCCAACGCCTAAGTCCGGTGCACTTTCCACCCAGAATATCCTTTTATGCAATTAATAATGGATTGCTTGCTGGTCCAGCTAAAACTTTACCCAGTAATCACACTATACCCTGAGGGCTCCAGGACAAAATGAAAGCCTTCGGGTGGCCCTGCAGATATGCTTTAGGATGCTTATATGCTTCCAAATTATAGTCCCAATAAGTGTATGTGTGCTGTGTGTGTGTCCATCATCTGTGAGATTCTACTCCTGACATCAGTGATTGCCTCATGTAATTGCATTTATAACAGTGAGGAAAGACTGTGAGATTTACAGCTACGTTACATTACAGTGGCTTCATGAACAGGATAAGAGTACAAATGAAATCAGGGGGCAGGGGAACTGGCATAATGGACTTGCTAACTAAATACTGTTTTGATGGAAAATCCCTATAGGAAGCCTCCTGGGTCATCATTTTCCATCTATACCACAGCTGGAGGTCAATTTCTTGTTCCTTAAG
This sequence comes from Acomys minous, assembly GCF_964271855.1. NCBI lineage: Eukaryota > Metazoa > Chordata > Mammalia > Rodentia > Muridae > Acomys > Acomys minous. The sequence continues at coordinate 26,112,866 of NC_140491.1, read as the reverse complement.
CAAACAACAACATTAAAAAAGAAAGAAAGAAAGAAAGAAAGCTGTACAGGCAGCACCTAAATTGAACCATGTGAGTTTGGTACTAATAACATTCTTTATCACAGATGTGGCACATGCTTATTAAAGACACTTTAGAATATATGGAAAAAAAACAAAGAGAAAAATAGCATAAGCTCCATTACACAGAGACGAGCTATAAATAATTTGTGTGTCCACACCTCTGATTGTATGCAGTGCTTAAAATAATTATTCCTTCATCTTCTGTTTTCACCACCTTTCCTCCCTTCCATCACTTTTTTCTCTGTGTAGAAATTAACGCAGGTGGTTCTTTAAGACACACTTAGTATGCACTACATCTGGTGAAACTCTGAGAATAGCAACATACATTTAACTTTCTTTGTTTCTGTAAACGGTTTCTTACTATACATGATAAAGACATTGGATTTTTGGATGGAGGGAAGTAGAGCAAAGTAGACAGATGGGGATGAGAGTAGAAGAAGGAATTCCTCCTCTGCTTTGAATGGTTTTCTTCATTTCTATTTCCCACCAAGTAAATGCAGTAGCTGATGCTCTGGGAAGCTGCCGGCCAAGTGAAAACCATGACCACATATGGGTCAGCCTCCTCTGAAAGGCCAAGCTTTGTGCAGAAGCCAAGAAACATCAGGACACCAGACATGTGAATGACCAAAGCTCTAGGCTCTCAGATCCATCACACTTCTCAGTGGCATAAGCCTCTGTCACAACCCCAACTGCTGTAGACCATGGAGACTCTAAACAAGACCTTCCCAGCTAACCCACAAAAACCTGCAAGCCACAGTCATTTAATTTTGCTCTAACTTGCTGTGGTTTAGAACGGGGAAGAATGTATCAGGAGAAGGGTGGGGGAAATGGTTCAGCAGGGGCAGCATTTAGTGCTCCAGCTTAAGGAACAGATTTCTGGTTCCATGAATAAGCCAGGTGGGCATAGAAGGCTGACCGTAATCCCAGTGTGACAGAGGCATGAGCTGGGTACCACTGTAGCAAACTGGCTACTCAAACTAGCTGAAAGGGTGACAGAACCTGACTCAGTATTCAATGTGGACAGGAAGACAGACAATGTCAGCTTCGGGCATCTATGTGCATTCAGACATGTGCACATGCACCTGCATATAGGAGCACCCTCAAAAACACACACAGAAACATGCTTACACACATGTACTGAGACCACACAGGAAAATAAAATAATTTTATTTTTTGGGTAGATAACCCAAGTAGAAATAAAAATGAAAGTCAGCAAGCACTTATCATGTTTTGGCTCTACAGCACAGGGCTAAGGGAAGAGGATGAAAGACAGTCTGCTCATATGCCAGTCCTCAAACAGATCCAAGTTTCTTCACTTTTCTATGTGTCTATTTACTATGAAAACAGGCTTAAGACAACAAAGTCTATCTCAAAAGGGTATCATGACGATTTGATAATATTTAGACCACAGCCCGACACACAGCAGGCACTCATTCAAATATTAGCTAATGTTACTTTCAAGGATATTAATAATGGTCAATTTATTTCTTAATAGGGACTTATTTCCCATGTAAATAATGAGCAGTATTCCTGGAAGAAAAACAGCCTGACAAGTTTCCTTTGTCGTTTTCTTAAAGTTTTGCTTGTTTCTATGTTCAAATTAAGAGCAGAATTGTTTTATTTTCTAAACTCATTAGAATATTAGGGAGTTGTATTTGTCCCAGCAAATGCTCTCTGCTCTGGGACTTGTGTAGAAAGTAGATGACTTCACTTTATAGGTCAGAGCTCAACCATAAAAATTCTTGGGAATTTTTACTCTGAATCCATCATTTTGAAGGCATGCCAAAAGCACATAAATTATTGTAACAACACTGAGAAACAACAGATGGTATTTTTGAGTACTGTTATGCTTGGATAGTTTTAAGATCCTAACAGTCTTTTGCTACATGAGACCCTGTACAAAATTCAGGTGACAATTGATTAAATGACTCCTCAGGTAAAAGTGCTTGCACTGTCAACCTGGTTTATGAATTAAAGCCAAAAAGATAACTGATTCCACAAAGGTGCCTTCTGACTACTCTGCACAAGTGATGTTATGTGTGCCTGCAATTTACACACATACACACATTTTACACACATATACAGGCATATATATATATATTATATAGAAACAATAAATTTTATTATAGATATTATATGATATATACAAGGTATGTATCAATGTATATGTACATATATAAATAAGGGAGGGGGAGACCTGGTGGCACTCAGAGGAAGGACAGCAGGTTACCAAGAAGAGACTTGATACCCTATGAACATATACAGGGGGAGGTAATCCCCCTCAGGAACAGTCATAGGGGAGGGGAATAAGGGGAAAATGGGAGGGAGGGAAGAATGGGAGGATACAAGGGATGGGATAACCATTGAGATGTAACAAGAATAAATTAATAAAGCAGAAAAAAATAAATAAAGAAGAAAGAAGAAAGTCAAATGGGAGCCTGCTTTGGGCCATTATATTGGCATGGCCCCTTTTAATTTGCTTGTTATAAGTGGCACAGGACTACATTTAAGCATTCTGATTATGAACCTCCTGGACTTGATAGATAAGCTCTTCTTAGTTCAACATTAGTTATGTAGCCTTCTTTTATCATTTCTTTGATTTTACCTCTTATACTACATACTACTTGCTCTCTACCTTTCTATTACTTTCCTTGGGTAATAGTAATACATTTGAGCCAACTTCTCAAATTACAGTGCACTGACTATTTCTGCAGAAAATGATTTCATCTATTATCTCCTATGACTATCAGCTTGTGTTTTATTTTGGGAACGGTCTCTTGTCCTTCAAGTTTCTTTTAAAATTATATGTATAGATAGGTATATAGATATAGATACAGATATAATCACTTAATAATCATCAGTGACTTTATTTATATTGCTTAAAATCTTGTTTAGAGTACTCTACTTGTTGAGAGTGACTATACATGAATGTATTATCTAATATTTTTAATCAAATTTTCTTTCCTCTTTTTTTTCTTCAAGTCTTTGAGCTCCTTACTTAATTGTCTTAGATATCAGAAACCCAACTCATTGAATCTTCGGAGATGACATCGTTTTTACGAAAGATTGTGAATAAATATATATACATTGTTCTGGGTATGACAGCAATGCTAAAACTTAAAATGTGCCAGCAAGGAGATCAGAGGCTGAAATCACAGTTTATCATCTCCTTTGACATCATTTCCCTTGAGGGCAGGCTTTTCTCCTAGTACAGGGGATCTTCCTAGATACCGTTAATATCTCCACCTTTTTCTTTCCATCTAGACTGATCTGTAAGATGAGTCAGGTTTTTTCCTCTCATGTTTCATTTGTAGACCTTACATAATATAGAGAACATAGACTGGACCCTATGGTTGCATATATGTTCCTGTCATAGATACATAAATATTGTCTCATTCATGAGGACTATGGGAGCCTTGAGTTGGTTGGTGTCATCTATTTCTAGCTGGGATGAGACCCAAAGTTTAGTGCTAGCACTGATAGTAGTGCTCAATGAGGGATGCCTTCATCCTCTTGCATCCAAGGCACAGTCCAGAAAGATAAATGTAACAATGGCCAATAGATTAGTGACTTGTATCCCATGGCAACCTAAATATAAATGAACCAAAGACAACTGACAGTTATTTTCCTTGGTCATACAAGCCACATTTGAACTGACAATATGCCATGGTGATTTTGACTACTTTATTTTTTTAATTGTATTTTTATTAATTTATTCTTATTACATCTCAATTGTTATCCCCTCCCTTGTATCCTCCCATTCCTCCCTCCCTCCCATTTTTCCCTTACTCCCCTCCCTTATGACTGTGACTGAGGGGGACCTCTTCCCCCTTTATATGCTTATAGGGTATCAAGTCTCTTCTTGGTAGCCTGCTATCCTTCCTCTGAGTGCCACCAGGCCTCCTCCTCCAGGGACGTGGTCAAATGTGAGGCACCAGAATACGTGTGAAAGTCAGACCCCACTCTCCACTCAACTGTGGAGAATGTTCTGTCTATTGGCTAGATCTGAGTAGGAGTTTGAAGTTTACAGCCTGTATTGTCCTTGGTTGGTGCCTTAGTTTGAGCGGGACCCCTGGGCCCAAATCTGCCTATCATAATGTTCTTCTTTCTTGTAGGTTTCTAGGACCCTCTGGATCTTTCTTACTTTGCTATTCTCCCATGCTTCTCTCACCTAGAGTTCCAATAGGATTTTGACTACTTTAAAGGAAAGAGTTAGACTCCAACTCTCCTGCCACCTCAAGAACCTCTCTGTTTAGGGCCACACTAGTTTAAATGACAAGCTTCCTGGCACCAACCAGCCAGTATGGAGCTCACATCCTACAGGTATCAGTAGCTCACAGTGGACATATCTTCTACCTCTCTCCAGATAGGCTTCCACATATTGCCCAGTAAAAATGCTTGAAATTGCACCTTTCTAACCTTGCCTCCCTGGGTCTAATCTGGTGAAAACTAGACATATAGTTAGTAAAAAGTGTGAGTGCAACTGTGAGGTCTTGAAAGCACTTTCCAGGAATTCTGCTTTAACTGACTTTTCCTTTGGCAGATGTCTTGGGAGCTAGTTACTCCCTGCTGCTCAATGAGTAGCAGGCCCAATACCTTAGAAAAGAAAGGTAAACACTGAGTGATCAGCAAGGAACAAATACTCTAGGTTCTACTGTAACGATTTATTTTCATTGTCAGTTTTTTCACAAGCCTAGCCCACAATCTCAAGCAGGCACTGTCTGGATCAAGTAGGCCTACAGGTGTGCCTGTGAAGAATTGTCTTGATTCCATTAATCAACATGAGAAGACATGGCCACTCTAAGCAACATCATCCCCTAGGTTTGTGTTCTGGGCTGTATAGGAGTGGAAGAAGATGACTGAGTACTAGTAGGCATGTACGCATTCACTTCTCTCTTCTCTTGACTGGGTGTAACATGTATACCTGCTTCAAGTTACTACTGCCTTCATGCCCTTGCTATAATGGATTGTAACCTGGAACTGTGAGCTAAAATAAAGTCTTTCTTCCCTGTGATGTTTTCATCATGGCATGTTATCTCATCAATGGGAAATGAAACTGAAACCCCTACCTTGGCAGTTCTGTGCCATGCTTTGGCAACCTTCTTCAGCCTCATAAATCAGTATGCAAAGCAGAGGTGGGAACATCAGAGCATCCATCCTAAGCTGCTTAAGCTGGACCAGACACCTGAGATTCTAATAAGAGAAGTTTGCCAACACAGGGCAAATTCTAAAGTTAGACCTCCAAACGTCCTGCCACTGTGCTCTCTGATGCCATACAAAGCTGAAAATATGTAGGTTGGGATTATTTAATCAAACTTAACTTTTCCCATCTATAATATAAATGGCATGAGCAATTAATCAGAGTAATGAATATATCAATTTGGTCATTGCAAAGTGATTTCACACTGGTGACATCATATAACCCTTATATGATACAGACTGTTAAGATAAGGAAAGAATCAGTCCCCGCTCTCCACATAACTGTGGAGAGTGTCCTGTCCATTGGCTAGATCTGAATAGAGGTTCAATTTTTACTGCTTGTATTGTCCTTGGTTGGTGCAGTAGTTTGAGCAGACCCCCCCTAGGCCCCGATCCACCCATCACGATGTTCTTCTAGTAGGTTTCCAGGACCCTCTGGATCCTTCTATTTCCCCATTCTCCTACAGTTAGCTTACCTAGAGTCCCAGTAGGAAGTCCTCACACCTATCCCAATCTCCTGGTAAGTGAAAACTTCCCCATGTTTGACCACTTCCCCTTGGTGGGGAGGACTTGTGGCACTCAAAGAAAGAATAAGCAGGCTACCAAAATGAGACTTGATAGCCTATGACCATATAGTGAGGGAGGAGGTCCCCCTTGGTCATAGACCTACAGGAATGGAATAGGGTGAAAGTGGGAGGGAGGGAGGAACGGGAGGATACAAGTGATGGGATAACAACTGAGTTGTAATCTGAATAAATTAATAAAAAAGATAAAGAAAGAAAAGCAGACAAGCCTCCTTCAGCTTACTGGTAAGAAACCAAGCCTCTGAGAAAGGTGCAAATTATTTGAGGTCATGAGGAAGTGTAAGGCATATAAAGAACCCACAGCCCCGCCCCCAACAGAAAGCTCCACTCCCTTACCTTGTGGAGTCAAAGATGGCGCTTTGCAGTGAAGAGTGGGCAGGAATGAGAGTCTGGGAAGTGGAAGGCTGGTGGTGAGAAGAATATGATAAAAGAATCTCAGCTAAAAGCAAATGGTACAATTACCTGCTTGATTTCAACTCTAAGGATTTAGCAATGCAAGTGGCACAAGCCTCTCAGGATGAACAGAAATGGTGTGGGGGGGAGCAAAGAGGAGACTGACCTTCTCACTCAAGCAGGTGAAATCTGCATTTGTTTTGTGTCTGTGGTGCACAGGGAGACTCAGACCTTAGAAGCATCTAGTAAGTCAGCTATGACAATCTCATCTCTAGGTTTTCCTAGCGTGGTTATAGAGGAGACGTCCGTGTTCCTCCATTGAGGAATATTTGTTCTCGGGGAAAGTGCCTAGGAACAGTTTTGACAGTTGCTCCTTGGAGGGAAGCAGCAACTGTCATACAGAGGTTAGACAGCAAGGGTACCACGAAACACCTGACGATGGGCAATGCAGCAGTAACAACCCTTACCCACCTCGAGTTTGAGAGACACCAGTTCATATTGATGAACTAGTGTCATAGCTGGAATGCTCCACTGGAAACTCCGAGTAGCTGGGAAGAGGAGCAGCCTGCTGAGGCAGTCGCCTCTACAGAGGAGGCCTGGAGTTCTGAGGAGAGCCCCCTTCCCCAGAAACCTGGACACCATATATTCATGAAATGGCACTCATAATAAATTGTTTGTGTCCCAAGTTGTAAGCCTCCAAAATAGTTCTCAGACTAAGAACTCCTCAGGCACATAGGATGAGGAAGAATCTAATAATCAGGTATTGTCTAGGGGGAAAGCAGAGGCCAGTAGACAGACCAGCTTCAGAGAAGACCTGCCATCCCCAAGGTCTGCCTGGGATGATCCTGGGATGGGTGACAGATGACAGTGTACCAGGTTTCAGTGTGGGTAGGATGGAGATTCTTCCTGATTTGGTCCCTTGTCTATGAATATCTGTCTACCCGCTGAGTTTTTTTTTTTTTCCTTGTATAATTTGAAAATAAGAATGGTGTAACCATTTCAGAGTGACATGAAATATACAGTCATTAGTTCTTCTCAACTCTTCAGGAAATGTGCAACAGTCTCACCGTGAGCCTGAAACTGAGAATCATACGAACACTATACACAATACACTTTCTTCCATATATGCAGTACCTAGTAACGTTTAATTTATGAATTATGTATAGTAAGAGATTAAAAATGCAACAATGAAATAAAACAATTAAACAATACAGTGTAATAAAAATTCAGTGTATGTGATCTTCCTTCAAGCACCCAGTTTTATATGTTTAACCTCATTGAAACTGAGGAAAGTGAAAGCAGTAGGTGCCAGTAACTTACATACAGTTCCCAAGACTCATGTACATGATCCTGTTCCTCCATGTTCTCTGCATCATCTCCCTTCTCAGAGACCCAGATTCCAAAATGACAAAGTAGCATCGGTGAGCTGATTTATTTCCAAAGTCCTTACTAGTCTAAGAATAAAGAACTTCTCAAGCATCTGGTCTGCTTCAGGATTGAGCACTGCTCTTCAAAGAACCAGAGTTCCTCACAGCCTCGGGTAAAATGTTTTCTTTCTCTGTATCCTGTTATTGTTTTTCCTCAAACCCTGAGCCTTCTGATGCTAGTCCTCTCTCCTAATCCCTTCTACATCCCCAGGTAGTTTCTGTGTGGCAGGGGAGTGCTCTCATTTTTCTCTCTGTCATAACTACATCCATCAAAAAATTCCCAGACAAGTAGGAAGGAAATGTATAAAGGAAAATGATCTTCTATAAGGAGGGAGTGACGTATTATATAGGAAGCTTTACTAAGATTGTATCTTCATTTCAATATTTAACATATTTAATTACCTATATTGTATAAAATGTACAAAATAAAATGAAGTAAATGAAGCCTCCCATAGCCCTACCATCCATCTGTGATGGCTACACTGCTTTACGTGTAAGGCATTCCAAATGAAGGAGGAATTGAGTGTGGGCAGCCCTGTAGCCTTGATTTTCCCTCACGGTTGTTCTATGAATGTTCTCTAGTTTTATTTGTGCACTACTACTTTTATTTACTTGTGTTTTGTAGTGCTGAGAAATGAAGCCATATTTGTACATGTCAGACAGGTATTTTATCTCCGGACTATATTCCCAGCCTGTCATAACCTTTCACAGGGATGAATGGCATGCTTTCTGGGATATGTAATACTCGATTGATCCAATCCATGTTGGTGGTATTCTAGTGCTTACATTCTACCTAACGTAAAACACATATAAAAATGCACTTACACACACACACACACACACACACACACACACACACGTGTGTGTGTGTGTGTGTGTGTGTGTGTGTTCAGGAAACAATTGACATTTCAGATTTTGCTTTGTCTCCTTCTGAAGTCAATGCCTCAAGGTCAACCTCAATCCATTCCCTTTGTCTCTCTGTATGCTTACATGAACTTGTCATTTGATGAATGAAAGTGATATTGTGTTTCCTAATACCGGAAAGGTATATGGTATTTTTTTTAACTCTTAGAGAAGGGCTTTTGCTTCTTTTCTTTATACCCTTTGGCTTATTCTCTTACATGCAAATTGGCAAGTCTGAGTTTATAGAACATACATAGGAATATAAATATTTTTAAATGCCATATGTTGGCATACAGATCCTTTGGAATGTAGTTTCTATAATAAATGTTGTAACCTCAAACCATTACATTAAAACAGAGCATATTGTTGTTCTTCAAATGTAGGAACAACTGAAACAATTTAAATCAGCATGTACTTACATGAAGAAATAGTGGATGGTAAAGCAATGCAGATACTATGTCTGCTAGTGTGGAGTTGCATCTTTTAGGGATAATTTAAGCTGTTTTTTTATTATATAGTCAATTTTTGAATTTTTGGAGAAAAATTACATTTTCATGATCTTGTTGATTGTCCACATTTGATAAACTATAAGCAAACTATGACATATTTCTCCTGTGGTATTGGTAACCATGCACACCATATTTCTGAATCTCTCATTTTTCTTTCCTTTGAGCTTAAGAATTAATGTATTTGCAGAAAAGTTGCCTGTAGGTTAGAAGCTGTGCCTTTCAATCAGTAAGCATAGTTTGTGCTCCTCTGCAGAGTGTGTTGAATGTGTGTACACTCCACAGTCTCACAGTTACTGTGACATCTCCTGCAGCTGAGCCAAAATTTGGAAGCTATGGGGAGTCAACAATCAGAACCTCTGCAGCTGAAGGTGTCACAACCCCTCTGCATGGGATCCTAGCCCAGCATCCCAAGCTAATTGGATTTTCCCACGTTCTTCCAGAACCTGGATTTAAGAAAAAAAAAAAACTTTAAAGGATAGCAGAGAAAAAACAAAGAGAAAGCAAACAAATACTCACCCATACACTTTGCTGGTCTTTGAACTCTTACGTGGTCTTGGTATCTTCAGCTTCTACACCATCACTCTAGAGAATAGCCAGGTTCCAACTAGAGCTCCATCTCTAACTATCTTGGATAAGACAAATGGATTTTTATTGCAGTTTGAGGACAGAAACTAAACCTAATCTACTCCCAGAGATATTGATGAAGAATAAGAAATAAAAGTAGTGGAAATATTACCAAGGGCCAAGGCAAGGGAAATGGTTAAATCAGCAAAGTGCATGCTATATAAGCATGAAGACCTGTGTCTGAATCCCCATCACCATTGTAAAAGCCAGGCATCTTGACACAAATATGTAATCCTGACACAGGATGAGCAGAAACATCTGACTCTGTGGGGCTTGCTAGTTAACATAGCAATCGCCAAATCCAGTGCAAAAGCTGTCCTCAAAAACTAAGATGGAGCTGACCGACTGTTAGAGCAGGTGGCTACAAGGAAGCAGTATTGTCAGAACACAACAGGGCAGTAGACCATAAAAACACTCAGTGATTGTGACAGCACGCACAAGATCTGCCTATGTGCATGCCAGACAAAAATCAAAGCAGGAAGCAAAAGAGAGAGCAGACACAAAGTCCCACAACTGGCTGAGGAGAGATTTGGGATGGATGGCTGCTGGGAGAATAAGGATCATTTTTCTTTAAGGATGCAACACCTGGTGGGTTAGTCATATTCCACTGTAGGCTTCACACTCAAGAGTACTTAGGCAGCATAAATTAGACTTACTATATGAGAGCGAGAGAGTGAGAGCAAGAGAGAGGAGGGACAGAAAATTGGGGAGGAAAGTGGGTGGACCTGGAAACAAGTACAATCATGATACATTGTATGAGATTCTCAAAGGATTAGTGAAAATATTAATTTAAAAATTAAAGAGAAAAAGAAACAAGCTAGACAGCAACTGGAGAAGCCAACTAGTATCCACACCTGACCTCTATCTATACATATACAGAAGCACACAGAAGAAAAGCAACAAGGGTGGGAACAGCACCCTTGAGTGAGAAAAGCAACAGGGAAGCTTCCTGTTGAAGGTGGCTACAGTCATTTTAATGGGTGCAGATTACTCGCAATTGTTATTTGAACAGATGGGAAGAGACATTGAGATAGCAAGGCTCACTAGTTTCAAAATATTCATCTTAATTCTAGGTCTCTAGTCTGTCTTCCTCCAGGCTTTACTCATTTATTCGTTCCATCAAGAGTCACGTTATACCTTTCAAACTGCTATAGAAGACCATTTTAATTTGTGATCAGATGTCCAAAATCTAGTTTTGTGGTTTTTTTGTTTTTTGTTTTTTTGGTTTTTTTTTTTTTTTTGGTATTAAAATGCATGAGGAACAGTTTATAAGGGTTTTACTATCTGAGCATTATAAAGAACTCAGGTTTATTTGGGGATGCTAGACCTGGATTGTAATTCCTGCCTATGGTAACCAAAAATACAATGAAAACCTGTAAGTTGAACAAAAAAGTCCTTTTATATCAGGAAAGTTTGGTAGAAGTCCAGTTGAGTGAAATCAGTTGTTCATCACTGCTCAACACCCTACAGCACATATAGCGGCTGAAGACACCAGTTTCTTATTTTATTTATGAGTTGGAAAGTTGTACAGGGCTCACACAGAATGAGGAGGATTGGAAAACCTTCAAGATAGCATGTTGACATAAACGGAGAGATAGTATTCAGTCAGGGGAGAACTATTCCTCTGAGGATCAAAAAAGTTAAGGTCTTACTTCCAGTACCAGAAACCCTGGCTTTCTTTGGAGACAGAATTCTTAATGAGCTAACCAGAATAAAATCAAATCATTAGGGTAGACTTGACCCTGAATGAATTGGGTCCTTAGGAAAGAATGGTTCTTATGAAGGTTTTCTATAGAAAATCCAGCAGAAGACAGCCAGCTAAGCAAAGAGCGGAGATCTCACCAGACACTTTCTTCACAGCCTTCACAGGAGCTCGCACCCTTCTCTATCTCAGACTTCTTGCCTCTAGAACTGCCCACCACACTTAGTGGACAAGCACAGGCAGCCACTTGTTTCTCCGCATTGCGCTCCTTCCTGAGGGCGTCTTGAGCTCTTCGCATCATCGTAGCTAAGGATCAAGAGGTAATCCCAGTGAACTGTGCACTGGCAGCTTTCTGCAGCGTGTTATCCCAAAAATAAACGCCATTGTTTCTTATGTTTTAGTCATCAAAGTAGAAAGTTAGAGCCAATAAGAGAGAATATTAATTCCATATTTTGACAGGAGAATCAAATCATTTTTGAGGCCACGTGCAAAAAATCATTTCTATCACTGACATGGGGAGACCGAGTCGAGGGTGGATCATTTCAGGCATGCCTTAAAAGAGATAACATCTAATGACTGGAGCTCCAGCTTTGCTGTGGGCACCGGACTAAGAGCAAAACCACATTGTTTCTCTCACTCTAAATGTACCATATATGTATATATATATATATATATTATATATCATATGTATATGATATATATTACTTCTATTTCCACTTTGGAGTCAGAAAAAAAAGGAAATTTCCAACATTTCATAGCTACGTTATTATTAGAAGGGTCATTAGAACCAAAATATTCCATTTTTGAGCCTATGCCTTTTATAGATACACCACTGCAACTCAGACCATGCAGCTCTGGGAGCACATATGTTGGAGATAACGCCAACCCAATATCATCAAAAACATCCCTGCTCATCTCAAAGATTCTCATGTAAAACAGGCTGCCCAGAATGCCTGCAACTCACGTCACCACTTTTCATTTTCTACAGTGGGTAAGAATGAAATCTAGCTAGTTCCATAAAACAGCCGTAGATTTGCAGAGGACACATAGAGCTTAGATGAAAAAGACTGCTACTTAGAGAAGAAGCCCAAACGCAGAGTCGATAGGTACTAGTAGAAGAATAAATCAGTTTAACTCCGTACCTCATCATTCGGTACAGGTTTGTAACAAGGTATACTTCGTTAGATTTTTATCTGCTTACATCTGAGATAGCCAAGTTCTCCACAATCATCTTTTAATGACATCGCAATTTATAGACAGTAACTAATTTCAAACTTCATAGCACTTGGCTTTTATGATTATTTCAAATCATTTAAATGCAAATGAATTTCCAGAGATAGAAAACATCAAATGCCCTTGAGTGGCAACATGTAATAGAACCGTGCGTGGAAGCCACTGAAGGAATTTGAAGCACTCCGATAGGGTTGGATGGTAAAGTTATATAAAAGTGTTTCCCTATACTCAATTTGCATTTCATTCCACACTATAATCTATTTACACATTTTGTCTTTTTAATATGACTTATTTATTGAACCCTCCATAGAAATCCTACCCACATTTCATTGGAAACTTATGGTGCAATTTAGCAAAGGAAAAAAATCACAGCAATATTCCCCAACAAGAATCAAAGGCACAAATGGCATTTATTTCACTGCAGTTAATGATGTCACTGCATGACGCATCTCCGAGTTAAGCGTCTATTTGTTTAGGCTGAACTTGCGTTTGCCTGGGGATCAAGTAACAGTGACAGTATAGAGTTGCTAAGCAACAATTTATGCAGCATAGAAACAATAAAGTCAGCTGCTGGTATAAATATACCATTGTTTTAAATTTCACAAAAACAATGAAACTATTATGATAGGGTGCATTTACAGAAAGCCGTGGATGTGTATGTATATGTGTATGTATATTGTATGTGTATGTATATGTATATGACATATATATGTGTGCTGCATATGTAGGAGGAAAGATGATATTTCATTATTAATCACTTACTATATGTTACCAGCTCTGGACTTAGTATTTGGGTAACAAGGGTAAGTAGACAGTCTTATTGTTTATAAGGCACATAAAGAAAAACAGAGAATCCAATGGTGGTGCACCATATAGGACAGTAAGGCAACAGCTGTCTCTGAACCTTTGAAGGAGATGGGGCAAAGAAGGGATAGGTATGTCTAGTGCACATCTTGATTGTTTCCTTTTGAATTTTCAAGCCTAAGGTGATCATAATCCTTTTTTAGAACACCTTAAGAAATAATGGATTTATTTGAGGTCACATTTTGAGAGTATGGTTCACCATGGCAGCGGGAACATAAGGAAGAAAAAAAGACATGAATACTGCTGGTCAGCCAGACTCTTTTTCTTCAAGGCCCCAACCCCAATTTCTAGCATAATACTGCCCACAATGGAGTGAGGCTTTCCAAAAGAGAAAAATGGAGAAATAGTGAAGAATTATCTTAGCAAAACATGACCAAACTCCAGCAGGCAACACTAAATATTTCAAACCCACATCCAGCACCTGAAACCCATAAAAAAATATCTGGTCCACAAAGGTCTTAGGTAACCACACCTTTAGCTCTGCTTTTCTGAACCACACCTCTCTTGGTCCAGTTCTTGTTCTTGAAACCTTTCTGACTGGGTAACCCATAATCTTGGCATCTCCAACCTGCTATGGTCTCTGTTGTAATTCAGTTCTTACCTTCGCAGCTCAATGACACACAATGTTATTCGTTGCCTGGCCTTGGTACACTTCTAGGAACACAGAGCAGAACTCTGCAACTCAATGCTTCATCATTCATGATGAGGGAAATACATTTCTATGTACTTCCTTTCAAAGAGCAAGAAATTCTTTCAAAGGCATTTTTCAGGTTAGGATCTTTCCTCTCAAATGACTTTGTACTTTCACAATACAGAAGCTTCTATGGGTGAGGTCCTGGGTGCAGGGAACCGTACATATTGTTCTACTGTGAAGCACCCAGATTTCCTCTTAATGACACTGACCTCTCTGACATTAAGAGCTGTTTTGAGAAAGACCTGCTTTTTGTAAAGTTAAATTCAGCCACACTCATTTTCCTGCCAAATTGCGCATATTAAACTTCTTTCCACTTCATATTTTACTTTGTCTCGTTGTAGACCTACATTAGAGCAGTAAATTGTAGTTGTGTCACTGCTGAATGCTACTCTACATTTAGAATGGCAAGCACATTACACAATTAACTAGTCCCAAAGTACAGATTAAAAATAAGAAAGAAGAGAATGACTGATAGATTTCAATGAAGCTCATCCCATAAAGAGAAATATTTGGTGTGGTCTCAGCATATAGGTCAGGACTTAAAATTCTTTTTCTGCAATCCCATATCTCAAGCTGTATTATAGAGCAACAGTAATAAAAACAGCATGGTACTGGCATAGAAATAGACCAGTTGATCAGTAGAATCAAATCAAAGACTCGGAAAAAAACCTACATACCTATGGACACTTGATTTTTGACAAAGAAGCTACATCCATAAATGGAAAAAAGTTAGCATCTTCAACAAATGGTGCTGGTCTTACTGGATGGCTACATGTAGAAAAATGAAAATAGGTCCATATCTATTACTCTGCACAAAACTGAAGTCCACATGGATTAAAGACCTCGACATAAAACCAGACACACTAGATCAGTTAGAAAAAAGTGGGGAAGAGCCTTGAGCTCATTGGCACACGAGACAACTTCCTGAACAGAACACCAACAGTTCAGGCTCTATAATCAACAATGAATAAATGAGACCTCATGAAACTGAAAGCTTCTGTAAGGCAATGGACACTGTTAACAAGACAAAACAACAGCCTACAGACTGAGAAAAGATCTTCATCAACCTTATATCTGACAAAGGGCTAATATCCAAAATATATAAAGAACTCAAGAAATTAAACACCACCATACCAAATAACCCAATTAAGAATGGGACACAAAGCTAAACAGAAACCTCTAAACAGAGGAATATTGAATGGCTGAGAAACACTTAAAGAAATGTTCAACATCACTAGTCATCAGGGAAATGCAAATCAAAATGACTCTGAGATTACATTTTACACCTACCAGAATGGCTAAGATCAAAAACTCAAGTGACAACACACGCTGGCATGGATGGAGAGAAAAGGGGAACATTCCTCCATTGCTGGTGGAAATGCAAAATTGTACAACCACTTTCGAAATCAATCTGGTGCTTTTTTCTTGATATTGGGAATAATTCTACCTCAAGACCCAGCCATATCACTCCTGGACATATACCAGAAAGATGCTTCACCATACAAGGACATTTGCTCAGATGTGTTCATAGCAACTTTATTCGTTATAGTCAGAACCTGGAAACAACTGAGATGCCCCTCAACTGAACAATGGATTTTTAAAAATACTATGGTACACTTATACAATGAAATACTACTCAACTACTTAAAACAAGAAAAGCTTGAAATTTGCAGGCAAATGGATAGAACTAGAAAAGATCATCCTGAGTGAGGGAATCCAGACCCAGAAAGACACGCAAGGTATACATTCACTCATAAGTGAGCATTAGCCACATAATAAAGGATAACTACACTACAAAACAGAGACTGATGCTCTGGGGACCATGGATGTTGTCACCTGAACCCTCTGCTCAGATGTAGTAAATAAGCAGCACAGTCTCCTTGTGGGTCCTACAATATAGGGGAGTAGGGACTACTTTTGACATGAACTCTGCCCATCCCTCAACTTTGATCACTTCCCCCTGGTGAAGAGGTCTTGCCAGGCCACAGGAGAAGAGTATATAGGTATTACAGATGAGACTTGACAGGCTGAGGTCAGATGTTAGGGGAGGAGGGCTCCCCTTTCTGAGGGAGGGAGGGGAGATTGGGAGGTGATGAGAGAGGGGGCTACAATCAGGATGTAAAGAATTCAAACTGCAGAACAAGCAGGTAAATTATACTGCTAATCCAGCTACATGGGAATAGCTCTGAGACTGGCTGAAACCTGAATGTCTATGCATAGATAATGCTTCTTATTGGTTACCGAATCCCTTGATTTAGGATAAGATGCTACTCTTCATGTGGCACGAATGAAGATTTACAGATGTCTTTCTTCTGCTCATACAAAGATCAGAAAACCAGCCTTAATTGTTCTGTGCATCATGCACACCTCATACATTTATAATTTTAAGACTATATAATGCTTGTGAAAAATTATGTGTTCAGAACAAAGAACTGGGCACTGACCCTGGATCAGACCTAACAGGATTAATTCCTCTCAGCATGGTGGACACTAACATCCTGTATCATTCATGTTTTATCATTAAGTGCTTCAGTTGCTGTTCCTCACAAGAACAGGATAGCTCCCAAGATAGTTTTGAAGATCCCGATTGGCCAAGCATTTCAGACTGTCCCACACAGCACTTTAATTAAGCCTGGAGTTTCTCAACTTTTAGAAACTGGACCACAAATCCTATTCCTAGCCTGTTAAACCATTTTCTCCAATTGTATTTTTGCCCCTACATAGATATTATTCATTCCAAATCAGCAGGAAGAATGCCCAATTTCCTTTAAGGGCGGTTGGGTAGGGTTTTGGTTGCTTTCTTGGACTATAGATGTTTATTTTCATTGGGAGTTGGTTTAAGTTATTATTGGTCTTACTCAGAGAGAAAACAAAGTTGGACTCAGGGGTGTCTCTCTTTTCCTTTATCTTTCTTTCTTAGCTTTAGAGATAGGGGTTGAAAAGAAAGAAGGGGGAATATATATATATATATATTAGGATAAAAAGTAGACATTGAATCTATTCTTTAACTTAATGCCTTAATTCTTACTCATAAGGTTATTTTTAATTTAATGATATATAATTTTGTATATTGATGCAAAATAAGCTTAATTTTGATCCTTGATACAGAATTCAAATTTAAGATTTTTCTTCACACAAATTATATATATATATATTTCTACTCTAATATGTATATATGTACCCATACAACTCAATTATAATACAAGGTTTACTTCCAATACTTTGAAAGTGCTATTGCAGGCTGCTTAGAATAATTAAGTAATGCAGGCTAATTGTCAGTTGATCAAATCATGGTCATGTCAATTACTAGTCTTTTTATCACAAGAATATACATCCTAGGTTTAATAGAGAGATATGATTCTATAGATAGATAGATAGATAGATAGATAGATAGATAGATAGATAGATGGATAGATAGATAGATAGATAGATAGATAGATAGATAGATAGATAGATAAGGTAAAATAGTTAAGGTCTTCAAAAACCTCAGAGACCTACAGAATATGGCATTTAAAGATGTTTTTATTATTTTAAAGATTCTTTGACAGTAAGATAGGTTAACGCCTGGCAACACCCAGCCTACCTCAAAGAAGATGATTAGCATCAATGAACCTCCTTATGAGGATGGCTCAAATGTGGTAAACAAGCCACTGGGCAAAATGTCCTTGTTTTGGCCACAGACAGAATTTTGCCTAAATATGGGCAAGCTTGGATGCAGGCGGAGTCAATGGCCAAACTCTGCCAAGACAGAGTAAGCAGGTCCCCAATAGTTCCTGCCTCACAAATATATCTGTCAGATATACTTGCCAGAAGGCTAAAGATGATGCTCCAACGTTATAAAGAGATTTGGGTAACAAACAACTTCTGTCCTTTTCTCATTCTGGAAGCTGCTAACCTGCACCTCTTGTTTACTGAGATAATTAATTTTATTCCTTCTCAAGTCTCTGATGATATTGAAGACTAGATAGTTTGGTTTTACAATTAAGCTTAGTTGTGTTGGGGTTAAGATGTTTTTAGGGCTAGATAGATGTTTTAAGTTGATAAAGATGAGATATAATAGATATTGATTTACATTCAGAATTTTAGACACACCAAGATAGGAAAGATGTTTTCTTCAGGGTTGCCAAATACAAATAGCCAAAACACTATGAATATAACATTTATATAATTCCTGACTGCTTCATGGTTCTTCTTGCTGTAGGTAGTTTATTGCATATATGTGTAATAATATAAATGTATATGTAAAAATAAAAATAAAAAATAAATAGGAAAATTCTTTTTCTGGAATATGAATGAGCTGTTGGTATAACACTTACTTGCAAAAAAAACAATGGTTCTGAACCCCATGTAGGGTGGGAGGATGAAGAATCTCAATCTTGCCTCTGTTTCCTCATGGATCCTACCACTGAACCAACATGGCCATAGGGGGTTTTCAGCTTACTCTTCCACATGACAGTTCATCACAAAGTAAGTCAGGACAGGAACTCAAGTAGGGCAGGAACCCGGAGGTAGGAGCTAATGTAGAGGCCAGAGAGGAGTGCTACTCCCTGCCTCGTACCTCATGGCTCGCATAGCTTATAGAACTCTTAGAGAACCCAGAACCACCAGCCCAGGGACAGCACCACCTACACTGGGCTGGACCCTTCACCATCCATCACGAATTAAGAAAATGCTCTACAAGCTTCCTTCCTTGCAGTCAGATATTTTTGTTAGTTTGTTTTCGACACAGGGTTTCTCTGTGTAGTCTTGGGTGTCCTGGACTTACATTGTAGCCCAGGCCGAACTCAAACACATAGATATCTGCCTGCCTCTGCCTCTCTGAGTGCTGGGATTACAAGTGTTTTCCACCGTGCCCAACTCTGTAATCAGATTTCAAGGAGGCATTTTCTCAGTTGAGCCTCTTTCCTCGTTGATGACTCTAGTTTGTGTCAAGTTGACATAAAACTAGCTAGTACAGCGAGGAAAGGTCAAAAGGACCTGGAAGCATAAGTTGTCAAAGTTCATCAGGAGACTGAGCTTCATGAAGGACTGAACAAGAACCTAATCCCTATGAGGCATGGCGTTATCTTTTGGGTTATAATTTCCTTAATAAAACTAAGTAAAAATAAAGAGCAGAAAATATTGACTTATTCTCTGCTGCACTCCAAATCACAATCTGTATTTAAGGTGTAGATTCACCTCTCAAACGATAACAAATGTAGCAGTATTATCAAAATAAATAATTTGAATCAAAACACAACCAGGAAGCAAGTTGTTTGGAGCATAAAGACTGGTAGCTAATATAACCCCTTCTTCCTGGTTATAGCTTTATTATCATAGAAAGAGAAAGCCTGATATCTCCCCAGGTATTAAGACAGTTCAGAAAAACTTAGTCTCAAAACTCAAAATTAATGTCACATGGGGTATTCTTGTTAGGGTCACTCTGGTGCAGCAGATGGCATTTTCCATAACAGCTGCAGAGAAAAGGGGGGACAGTTTACAATTAATATGCATGTCCAACCTGAAGCTTGCTGAGTAAAGTTTACTTATACCCTAAACTGTACCAAGCTGTGTTATAACTATGGCTATAGCTGGAGCTCAGTGCGCTCTGAACTGTAAACAGTGCTCATCTTTCCTGATCTTTCTCTTTGCACAATTCAGGGCTACATGAGCAAGGAAAAGCAGCTTGTAAGTGGCCAGGGAACTCAGCCTGGTTTACTTACTGAAATTCACATATTCTAGAATAGAACATGCCACATTGTTGAAATTCTCATGTGTAGCTAATGTTGACTGACTTAGTTAGCTGTCAGCCTACAAACTGTAGTAAAATGTCTTCACCAAATGTCATAGCAAACCATTTTTACTCAGTTCTGAATTCATACCCTTGAAACTGGCCTTTGGCTGGGAGACGAGGAGCCCTTTGGAAGCCCCATTACTCCTGCTGTATTCTAGGCTTAGTACAAAATTCTGGATCTGTTCAAGCCATACATGATGAAACCCAATGACAAGAATGAATGGTGCCTGAGTAATCAATTAGATCCTGTGATGCAGGCTCATAACGCAATGCTGTGAGAGGTACCTAAGCAGGAAGGAAAAGCTGCTGGGCTACCAAAAATAGAAGTAAGGAGACTGAGTATGTGGTGAAGGAAATGCGATGCAGATAACACATTTTGGTGAAGGAGACAAATTTAAAGAAATCTAGGAATTCGCTGATAATGGCAAATGAATCCATATACACTATGGCAATAGATATTTTTCCTTTTCTACAAATC
Source organism: Acomys minous (assembly GCF_964271855.1). NCBI lineage: Eukaryota > Metazoa > Chordata > Mammalia > Rodentia > Muridae > Acomys > Acomys minous. Next base: position 26,092,423 of record NC_140491.1, on the reverse strand, counting down.
CATGATACTAACTCATCCTGTATATTAAAAAGGAAAAAAAACACTGATAGTTGGAAAGTCTAAGAATGATACAATGGAAGGATCAGGCTAATAACCTGAGGACCATGGGTCCTCACCATACTTTGTGCCCAAGAGCCACTAAAGTAGCTTAGCCCAGGACTGTTGGTCCCTACCATTTTCTGTCTTTCAAAACATAAGAGTCTTCAGAGACTTTACAGGTTGTCTGACTTCTTCCAGCATTGTGAGTGTCTCCTTAAAGCAGGAGCATCAGAGCCTGGTGGGAGGAGAACCTCCGGAAGACTGAGGGACTGACAGTGCTGGTGACAGGAAGTTGCCATTTCCTCTTCCACACTTTGCCATTAAGGAATTGCTAGTCTTGGGTAACACACTAATGCCAAGCCCTGGAGAGTTTGACTGATCTCTCCCTCTTCTAATTAACCCCTGCAACTGACCCAGAGCTAAAGTCTAGAGTACACAAAGGGCAGGTCAGCCAATGACCAGACAATAAGGCTACCCTTACAAAGGGCAATAATAATATGTGTTGATTGTAAAAAGATGGGGCTGTCTTGCAAAGGTCAGGTCTGTCTCCTGAGCAGAAACAGTCCTTTGTGTATACAATGTCACATACAGGCTGCAGAGGTCTCCTTGGGTGGGTCCATTTTACATTAGTGGTCTTCCTGTATGGGACACTTTGCTATGGTCATATGGCAAAGTATTTACTCCTGAAATAATTCAGTGTCTTATTCCTGATCTACATACAAGTTCAATAATATGAACACAGAGCACTCTGCATAGAAACGGCAGTGTTCCCTGAATAAAAACAGGCATGTTATTACCCTTCTTTCTAAATGTTGAACCTGCCCAGAACTCTGCTTTCTGTACATAGCGAAGCTTAGGCTTATGTCTCCAACCATAGGCTTATTGAAGGCAGCAGCATACCAGGCAGATTTTGAGTATTGCTCACATCGGAACAGGAAATGGAACCAGACACCTTTCCCTACTGTTATCTCCACTTTCAATGTACTTCATCTTAAAAGTCACTAGGTTAATGAAAATAATTTCCATGGCATGCTTGTACGTGAGACTGTTTACTGCTCTTGTCTGATTCTCTCAGTGTGGCACCAGCCATGCTCAAGCAATGCAGGAGATGGTGTGGGAAGTGCTTTGTAAATTCTCGAAAACCAAAAAAAAACTCCAGCTAGACGAGAGTCATCTCAATTCACTCTCAAGAATCTATTTTCAGGAAGCAATTATGTTTAGCCATGTTGAAAGTGTTCCCTCAGTAAGTTCGGCTGGCTCCCGACAAACAAACAGAATTATTGTTTGACAGATGCCTGCCAGACACTTGAAATGACTCCCCAGCCTCGTGTTGCCTGCCATCATTTTAAAATCACCCATCCCTCTCACTAGCTCCGTGTTCCACAACTCATTGTTTGTGAGACATTGTCTGGGACTTCTCTGTCTCAAACACCTGCATTAACTCCTTTCAAACTGATGCACAACTGCAGAATATAATTGCACTTTCATCTTCTTTAGGTATCATGTCTAAAGAAAAATCTGCGGTGGGCCTGTTCTTCTGATTAGATGGGCATGCCAGCAGAGAAAAAAAATAAATTGAACCTCTGTCTTTCTGTGAAATCCAATATTTCACAATATACTATTTGACACAGCTCAGATTGCATTGATCTGAAAGGGAGCATTGTAGCACTCTGGAGAATGTTCCTCTTTTTCTTTGCTACCTGGATAAAAAGAGGTTTGAAGTCCCAAGACATGAAAAACTGTTTAGCTTTCACTGCTAGCTGTTGGGGATACTGGGAAGTAATTAAGTGTCCAGAAAATGTTTTTTTGCTGGGTCTGTGTAAATATGTTACATAATGATACTGGTCCTTTATGCTCACACAATCCCTTGTAGATCATGATGCATAAGGTGTGGAGTAAAGAATCTGTCAGACAGGGCTCATGCCTAGGATAGGAGACAGATGTCCCACAAATGCAGCCAGTGCTTAGTCTTTTCACAAAGGTTCCTTCTGCCTGGAGATGATGAGGGCCAATTGACCTCATTTTGATGGGACCCAAGTTAAAAGTATTTCAAGCAAAGGACCAAATTATGTAGCTTAGTAAACTCAAAGATCTCAGTAGTTCTCCTCAGAGAGGACAAGGATGGAACAGATACCCTGAGCAGCCTTCTGCTCCTATCCATGGCTCTGTAGCATGGAGCCCAGCAGTGCATCCAGCTTACTCACCCCAGTGCTATGCTCCTTGTGCATGCAAAGTGTGGAATTAACTGAGTCCCTGGGAATTTCTCAGTGATCATTTGCCAGGTCAGGCTTTTTCAGTTGTGCATATATGAAATGAATATGTAACCTTTTCTCATGAGTGCTTTGCCTTTCTGGTTTTCAATCTGGCCTAACATCCAAGCCTCTAGGTAGAATTTCAGTCTCATTAGTCTTGCTAATCCTATGAGCTAATAGCAAGCTTCATGAGCAATCTTCTTCCATCTCTGTGCATGGTCTTTAGGAGATTGTCTAACATGGGCTGTGCAGAGCTCGGTGGTGCTGAGAAAGAAGGCTCAGAGACCTTGCAGATTTGTAAACTCCCAATCTCTCCTTTACATTGGCCCACCTTCTTCAATTATGACTTCCACAGCTCTACGTGATCATTAGAACTGTCATCTGCATGGTGTGGTGTAGGCCCGTGAAAATAGCACTGATCTTAATTTTGTTTCTTTTTTTAAAATTTACTTTCAGTTTTAATTTGGCTGTGAAATTATCTTCAGGGTAACAAAATTCTATAATTCTCAGAACTACCTAATCCTTAAAAAGGGAATAAAAGACCTTTGTCTGAGGACTAGTTCAAACTTACACACTGACACTCCATACCTGGGCCACAAACGCACAAGCACCTGCAGATGTTCATGCTAACTTGCATCAGCAATGACAAGCATGAACGGCTGCGTCTTTATTTCCAGGTTGTTTGAGGAATCCCACTGGAACATTTTCTTAGTGACTCCCTTGGAGACGTTGTCATGCTTGCAATGACTGCTTGGTTTGCTGCAGAACAACAAAAGCTAACAGCATCTTTTCACCTAATCTTGCACCAGCAACAGGTCTGCTCTTGAGCAGATCTGTTCTTTGTTTCCTGAACTCAGGGAATGGGTGTTTATGGTTTACAACAAACACTGGCCTAACCCACTCACTCCCTGCCCTGGAGTTAAAGATGTGACTGAGATAAATAGACTACTTGCAGGGATTTGTAAGGCCTATTAAAGCAGAGCAGCTGTGATTTCCACACAGAACTGAGAGTCACGTGGAGATCCATTTTGAACCACTATGCAACTTTGATAAATAATTTCTTTTTAAATTTTATTTATTTAGTTATTCACTTTATATCCCAATCACACGTCCCGCCTCCTCTCCTCCCAGCTCCTCCCCTCCATCCCTTTTCTCCCTTTCCCCCTCTTCCCTGCCCTTCAGAAAGGGGGACCCTCCCCTCTCCCTGATTAACCCACCCCTGTACATCCAGGCACATCAGCACTGAGCACTTCCTCTTTCACAATGTCCTGGCAAGACAGCCCCCGCTCCCACTTGGGGGAAGTGCTACAAAAGCATGCGACAGAGACCATGTCAGTGATAGCCCCCACTCCCTTTTCTAGGGGACGCACATGAAGACCAAGCTGCCCATTGGATACATCTGTGTAGAAGGCCTAAGTCCAGGCCATGCGTGGTTCTTGGTTGGTGTTTCAGCCTCAGAGTGTCCCCCTGGGCACAGGTTAGCAGGCAGCGTTTATCTTGTGGAGCTCCTGACCCCTACTGCTGCTTCTCTCCTCTCCCCCAACCCCAACTCTTCCAATATAGCTCCCTGTGCTCTGCTCAATGTTTGGCTGTGAGTGTCAGTTCCATCAGTTTCTGGGTGGAGCCTCTAAGAGGACAGCCATTGCAAGGAAAGCCCACACTCACTGATAAATAATTTCACCTCTTAGAACTTTCATTTCCTGTCCCTGTAAGCATTGGGCACCCATGGGAACAATCATGATATAAATGCCTTTCTTCAGGTCATGTGGACTGATGTACCTCCTTTTCACAGTGGTGGCTGTATACTCCCTGAGATGGATGATAATGTGCTCAACCAAATCCTAGATGTCTGGTAATAGAATGTATTTGGGTAGAATCTTGGGATGGCTATTTTCTTCTACGTGGTATATTATAGAACTGGTACCATTCCTTGATAAATAGTCTACCACGTGAGCACAGGGCACCCATAAAATTACTGAAGTACTAGAGAACACTAGCCCCTAAGAGCAGCATGCCTAAGATAAGAATGTGAGGAAGTTGTGGTGACGTCATGGCCACTGCTATATGTTATTGTAATAATATACACAACTGAGACAAAGATGGCTGCACAGAGGAAACTTGCTTCTTTAAGGCAGGAGTTATAACAGGAAAGGGATACATTGTTAACATCCTCCAGATTTGGCTCTGTTTTAGTTGGTAAACTGGGTAAAAGAAGGGTGACATAGAGGGATTTCTTGACGTTTCCTATGGCTGAGGTCTAAAATGGAAAAGTACAAGTTATTATGTGTGCTGCCAAAAAGCACATCCTGGGATCCACAGATGTGGAAAGAATCAGATAATAAAAAAGGAAGAGAGCAAAGTATAATCAATAGAAGATGGCTTCCAAGTCCAACCTTTAGTAGAGAGGAGAGGAAATTCCATAGTTTAGCATTGCAGATGCCGATGGTAATAATGGCCTCATATAAGAAACCATGGTAATCAGGGAATGCTCAGCCCTCGCTTTCTGGAATCAGCAAATGCTTTTAAACCAGCAATAAAAGAGCCTCACAAAGTCCAGCTTGGGAAACCATGGGACACAAAAGCAGAGAGAATCAGTGAGTATTGTGGTTATGGAGGTGCTGAGCAATATCACTACACATCCGAGCTTGGATATAGCTGCATAAGCTGAGGCAAAGTATGAGGGAAATCAGTCCCTGCTAGACTGGCTCCTACAAATCAGTGGGGACACTGGCTTTTCCCAAAAGAGTATCGTGGACTAGAAAGAAGACCATAGAAAGACAGGCCTTACTGAGAACACTGGGCATGAGAGACAGGGTGAATGATACCCAACTCACCAGACCAAATGGGCTTGCAGTCACAGGAGACCTAAGAAAATATCAATGCAGCAGGGGCCTCAGGACGGAAATGTGGCTTTGTGACTTTTGTAAATCCCATGGTTGGATAGGAATGTTCTGATGTAGGAGATGCTATGACAGAGATGAATTGATTTGAACAACCATGTTCATCAGATCTATAAAGTGATAGAACAATCAAAGGAGAATGAGAAAGAGGAAATTAGGACAGGAAGGTCTGTCTAGGCCACTGGAATATATATTTGACGAAACTTCAGCCAGAATCGTCAGGTGGAAAAATTAAACAGAAAGCTCTATACTGCACTGGTGGGATTTTGGTAGATGTTAGAGCCTGCAAAGCAGTTCCTGTAAGATATGAAAGATATTAAAATTGACATGTTGTTGATAAAATTTTTAGCATACAACATAAAAATGGAAGATACATACTTAATTGGAATGGTCAAGAGTGGACATATAATGATTCTGCTTGCCCCTGACAGAAAAGCGAGGATGCATAAAGCTGATTCCTGAGCATCTTACAGATTAAAGTGTGTGGAAGAACATAGCTGCTAGACCATGTGGCCTGCATAGATTCTTGTCACTTAAATTAACTGACATTTTAATTATTGCTTGACATGTGGGGAATTTATAATTATTCTGGTTTTATAGAAAATGTATTTATTAAAATATTGGTGTTAACAATCCTTCACCAATCTGGAAAGACAAATTTTCAGCTTCATGAGGAAACACACACAAAAAAAACCTTAGACAGCTAAAGCAATCCTTAATAATAAAGTAACTGTGGGAGGGATCATCATATCTGATTTTTAAGTTGTACTGTGGAGATACAGTAATAAAAACAGCACGGTGTTGATGTAAAAACAGACATGTTGATTAATGGGCTCTAATTGAAGATCCAGACATAAATCCTTACACCTATGGACTCCTGATTACTTATACAGAGGCCAGAAATATACACTGGAGGAGAAAAGAATCTCCAACAAACAGTGCTGGTCATACTGGGTGACTGATGTAGAAAATTCCAAATAGATCCATATTTCTAACCTTGTACATAATTCAATTCCAAACGGATCAATGTCCTTAACATAAAGCAAGATACACTGAACCTGACAGCAGATAAAGTGGGAAATAGCCTTGAACACACTATTACAGGAAAAGACTTCTGAGGGGAACATTGATAGCACGGGCATTAAGATCAACAATTAATAAATGGGATCTCATGAAACTGAGAAGATTCTGTATAGAAAAAGGGCACCGTCTGGTAGACAAAGTAGCAGTATACAGAGGGGAAAAAGATTTCTTTTACCAACTGCACATCTAATAAAGTGCTAATATTCAAAATATATAAAGAATTTTTAAAAGTAGATATCAAAAATAACTCAATTTTAAAAGAGGGTACAGATGTAGGCCAAGAACTCCCCAAAAAGGAAATGTGAATAGCTGAGAAACACTTTAAAAACTGTTTAACATCCTTAGCCATCAAGGAAATGTAAATAGAAACTACTTTGATATTTTACCTCATACCAAACAGAGTGGCTAAGATCAATAAAACAAATGACATATCTGGCCATGGTGATGAAAATGTGAAGAAGGGGAACATTTAGCCATCATGAGTGGGACTTTAAACTTGTACAGATAGTATGGAAATCAGTATGACCATTCCTCAAGAAAATGGCACTTAATCTGCCTCAAGAAAAAGCTATGTCACTCTTGGATATATACCCAAAGAAACCTTCATTCTATCATAAAGACACTTGTTTAACCATGCCAGAAATTGCAAACAAACTAGGTGTCCATCAGTGGATGAATGGATAAAGAAAATTTGGTACATTTACACCATATAATATTACTTAGCCATTAAAAGAAATGGAATTGTGGAACTCACAGGCAATGGATGAGACCATAAAAGAAAATCATCCTAAATGAGGTAACCTAGACCCAGAAAGACAAATATGGTATGTATTCCCTTATATGTGGATATTAACTATTAAATCAATGGTAAACAATCTATGGAACTACAGAGGTTAGGTATAGAGTAAGGGACAATGAGAGACAGTTAGATCTTATTAGAGAAGGGAAATAAAACAGATAGGTATGGATACATGGGAGGAGGATGTTAAAGGAAGAGGAGCAAATGGGGAGGAGCAAGGAAGAGACAGCTGAAATTAAGGTCCATTTGAGGAGTAGTATAGAAAGCTAATACAGTAGAAGCTTCCTAAAATATATACATATATGAAAGCAGTTTCCAAATAAGGTGAGAAGCAAAGCCCAAGAAGGTCATCTCTTGTCACCAAACCAAGCTTCCTATACCAGAAATGGGTTACGTCTAATTGAGGTGTTAGCCAAGAGACTCCTGTGAGACTCTCAGACAACCTAGGTTGTTGCCATGACTGTAGATTGCTCGCTACATACTGATGATAAGGCTCCATTGCTGAAGATAACACCTTTGCAACTCATTGAACATGGAGATCTCAAGAACCTTCAACCCTATATGTCAGCATTTTTGGTACAAGAAGGTACTCTGTAGACTACAAAAGGAGAAACATAAACTTCAATACAGCCACACATCCTTTGATTTACAATGGTGTTCTGCCTGCAAGACACGCTAAGGCAATGGTGGCACAAAGCCTACGGGAGTAACCAACCAATATCTGATTTTCTGATTGGACTTAAGGGCCATTCAACACTGCTTGGGTGACCAAGAACCTAGGACTAGACAGCCCAGACACCTAAGGTAAAGTCAAATAACACTGTTTGTTATTTGACTCCTAATGACACTCTGCTATACTCTAGAACAGTGCCTTGATTAGTCATCATCAGAGAAGCTTCCACCTGAATCAGGTGGGAACAAATACAGAGACCCACAACTAGACATTAGGCAGAGACTGAGAAACCTTGGAACACTCAGCCCTAAATGGTATGTCTCCATCAAATCTTTCCCATAAGGCAATGTGGCAGAAAAAGTATAAGATCCAGAGGGGATTTAAGAAATTAATAAGACTGATGCACATATGAACTCACAGATACAAAGGCAGCATGCACAGGGCCTGTACCAGGTTAGGCCCTAGAGCTGAGAGGAAAAATGGACATATTGCCCTCATCCCTAATCTAGAAGCAATCTCCAATAGAAAACTACTGGTGCTTTCTCAGAATACTGGGAATAGTGCTACCTCAAGATCCAGCTATTCCACTGCTTGGAATAATCCCAGAAGGTGCTCTACCACACAACAAGGACATATGCTCCACCATGTTCATAGCAGCCTTATTAATCATAGCCAGAATCTGGAAACAGCCTAAATGCCCCTCAGTCGAAGAATGGATAAAGAAACTGTGGTACATTTACATGATGGAATACTACTGAGGTATTAAAAACAAGGAAATCATAAAATTTGCAGGCAAATGGATGGAACTAGAAATGATCGTACTGAGTTAGTTAATCCAGACTCAGAAAGACTCACATGGTATATACTCACACATAATTAGACACTAGCCCAACAGGGATGGCCCCTGAAAGTCTTCACTTACCAGGAGATTGGGATAGATGCGAGGACCTCCTATTGAAACTCTAAGTGAGAGAAGTATGGGACAATGGGGAAATAGAAGGATCTAGAGGATCCTAGAACCCTACAAGAACAGCATGACGGGCAGATCTGGACCCATGGGTATCTGCTCAAACTACTGCACCAACCAAGGACAGTACATGCAGTAAATATTGAAGCCCTACTCAGATCTAGTTAAGGGACAGGACATTATCCACAGTTGTGTGTAGAGCAAGGACTGACTCTGACATGAACTCTGGTGCCCATATTTGACCACTTCCCCATGGTGGGGAGGCATGGTAGCACTCAGAGAAAGAATAGGAAGGCTACCAAGATGAGACTTGATATGCTGTGACCATAAGGTATGGGAGGAGGTCCCCTTCAGTCACAGACCTAGGGGAGGGGAATAGGGTAAAAGAGGGAGGGAGGGAAGACTGGGAGGAGACAAGCAAGGGGATAACAATTGAGATGTAATCTGAATAAATTAATAAAAAAAGTTATAGGAAAATTTAAAAACCAAATAAAAATCTGATATATTTACAGTAAAAATAAAAAAAAAAGAAGGGAAGGAAGAAAGAACGAAAGAAAAGAAAATTATTGCCTAAAGAAAATTTAATTTCCCCTAAAGGAGTCTCAGTAGGGGAAACAAATTATTCTTGAGGGTAAGCTACATGGCCAGCAATAGATGACAAACAGTTAATGAATTCAACAGCATCTTTGGAGGTTCATTGACTCATAATGTCTTGTCAGGACTTTTTTTAAAATTTTATCTTATTACTTTTTATTTTACTTAGATATTTTCGTCTCTCTTTTCCTCCTACAGGTCCTTTGTATATATATTTTGGCTTCCAATTTAGTGTTTTGGTTTCGGTTTTGTTTGTTTTTTAGGGGATTCTTGAGTGTGCCAACAAGTGTGTCTCTGTTGTTTCTCCTCGTGGGCTCTTTTTCTTCAGTATATTTCGTTTGTCCAATTCTGATATGTTAGTTTTTGCTTTATCTTATTATATTATATTTTATTATTATCCCTTAGAAGCCTGTATGTTTTCTAATGAGAGACAAAGACAGAGGTGAACCCAAGTGGGAGGGGAAGTTGGGAGAAACTGAGAAGGAGAGAAAACTGTTCTCAAGATACAAAAGAAATAAAATAGATTTCAAGAAAAAAGAAAAAAGGCATAGGTGTTAAGTATTATTCTTTTTTTAGTTGATTTTTTTTATTTAATTAATTTATTCAGATTACAACTCAATTGCTATCCCATCACCTGTATCCTCCCATTCCTGCCTCCCTCCTGCTTTCACCCTATTCCCCTCTCCTAGGTCTAAGACCGAGGGAACTTAAATATTGTATGTTGTTAGTTAGAACTGTGTATATGGAGTTATATTTTATTTCATGTCAGTTTTGTTTGGACTTTGTTTTGGGCTTATTTAGGTTTGTAAAGTGTTTTTATTTGTTCTTTGAAATTTTCATTATATATATTCATCATTACTTCCCTCAATCTTCTACTAGAGCCCCCTTCATCCTATAAACCTTATATAGAATTTTCTGTGATTTTTTTAGTCAATATAAATATCACTATTTTACTTAAAGATATGTGGAACATATTTTGTAGTTTAAGGAAGATGAATTTCAGCCCATTGTTAATATTAACTAAATGTTTCTAACGTCTCATGATGAATTTAAAATAATTTTATCTCCGTAATAGTCTTAAACTGGAAATAACCTATAAGGCCGTCAACCAAAGGATGGATAAAGAAGATGTGATACATATATTACTAAGCTCTTAAAAATGACGTCATGAAATTCAAGTCAAATGGAAGAAACTAGAAAAAATCATCCTGAGCATTGCAACCCAGACTCAGAAAGACAAACATGGTATGTATTCGTTACATATATGTATAATATATGTAATATTCACTTAAAAGGGGATATCAGCTGTTAAGCAAGGGATAGTCATGCTACAGTCCATAGACCCAGAGAGGCTAAGTAACACGGAGGGATCTAACAGGGATGCATGGATCTCTCTGGAAAGGGGAAATAGAACAGATTTTTGTGGGTAAATTGGGGGAAGATGGGCATAGAAACAGGATGGATAAGTTTGGGGGGAGGAAGAGAAGGAAAAAGTGTAGGGAGAGACTCCTGGACTATGAAGGCATTTAAGAGGCAATGTGAAAACCTAGTGCAGTGGAAACTCGCTTGAATCTACAAGGGTGACCTAGCGAAGACTCCTGGTAATGGGGATACAACGCCTGAACTGGTCATCTTCTGTAAGGATGCAGGGCTTACATGGTGGGACTGGAACACAAACCCAGGCACAAAAACATCCATCCATGACCTGTAGTGCCTGCAAGATGTGCTAGGGAAACAGTGGTTCAGAGCTTGTGGGACTGGTCAACCAATGGCTTCTCTATCTTCACCTAGCCACAAGTGAAAGCCTATGCCTGCCATAGCCTTCCAGACCAGGACATGACTGATCCTGAGAGGGAGAGAGAGAGAGAGAGAGAGAGAGAGAGAGAGAGAGAGAGAGAGAGAGAGAGAGAGAGAGAGAGAGGATTCATAATGTCATTCTGCTATACTCATCGCATATACTGGTAGATCTGGGTTTAGCCCCGTCATCATCAGAGGGGCTTCTGTTGACAGCTGATGATGGAAGAAGATGCAGAGACTCACCATGAAACTTTAGGCAGAGCTCAGAGAACCCCTCAGAAGAGGAGGAGAAAGGATTGTAGGAGCCAGAGGTATTAAGGACACCAGGGGAACTCGGACTACAGAATCAACTGAGCAGGATCAAAGGGCCTCCCAGAGACTGAAGCAGCCACCACAATGTCAACACTTACATTTTATCCTTTATAGTCACGTGTGTATTGGTGCAGTCACTCTTGAATGCCACCGTGTTCTATAGAGGTCAGAGGACAACCTGACTGGACTGAGATAATTCTAAGAACACTTGTTAGAACATATATTATTTCATGATTGCTGTGTGAAACATGTAGTTAATCGTATTTATATTTGTTTCTTATTTTAATTTCATGTGTAGAAATGTTTAACTTTCATGTGTGTATACTACTGTGGTCATACTTGGTGCCTGTGAAGGCTAAAAAAGGGAACGGGAGCCCCTGAAACTGGAGTCACAAGCAGTTATAGGCTGCCACCCGGATGTTGGGCGCTGAACCCAGATTTGGCACAGGAGCACCAAGTGCTTTTAACTGAGCTTTAGTGACCCTTCTCCCCAGCCTCTATCTTTGCTCTTGAAAGACTGTGAAAATTAAAAACATCAACATGGGGAGAATATTTGACTTTCAGGGATGCTCGTGATGCCCATTAACTACTACGCCACTTCCCCCAGAGGCAATGGAAAAAGTTTGTGAGGAACAGAAAGTTACCATTTACGAAACCAATTAGCATTTATCAAAGAGAGGTTTGCTTATCATCTGAGCCGTTCTATTGTAACTGGACAGAGAACCTATATGAAATGTGCATCCTCTTCCTCACTGTCTAATAGACTAACGCAGACACAATTAAAAGGGCAAATTCATACAGCCCCTAACTATTCTTAAATCGCCCCCAGAGACATTTCTTTACAAGATAACTTTTTTGTGGGCTTTCCACCACTTTGATGCTTGACATGGACTTGCAGACATGTTGAGATGTGTGAACTTAGAAAACAGGAAATGACTCAGGTCTCTGGTCGCAGTTCATAAGTCTGATTTCTAGGGTATGTAGCCTATTCTCACCCAAGGGGCTCAACTGACTGTATCACCTACCAGTTAACATTTGGGACTTTTAAGTAAAAGCACTTCACTCCTCCTGGTCTTGCTTGTTTACTTACTGCCTTACTTCTTTCCTTCCTTTGTTTGTTTACCAGACAGTTGTATGGCAGTGAGAGAAGATTACTAGAGTGTGTCAACTGCATGGACACACAAGGAGCCAATACAAGAATTCAGCATCAGTATCTTGCTTGACCTCCTTTCCGTCATTGAGAGTGACATGAAAGCTGATAGCTCCACCCCACATACACGAGATGAGACATGTCACCATCTAACTGGACACCCGGTTTCATTCAGGCAGTTCCCACCATCCTGTCCTTTGTCTTCCCTCATGCCTGGAGATCTGGAGACTCTTGCATTCTGGTGGATTGACAGCAAAGAGACCAAGGCACGTAGTGCTCAAGCCTGGTATTACAGGCAAAGGCAGCTAAATCTCAGAGTGGCAGCAACTCAGGCCAGACACAATGTGAGGGTTGAGTCAATGAAGAAACATAGCCAAGTTCTCTGTTAAGCATCAGGGCATATGATACAACATCATGATGTCACAGAGATGGATTATATTCTTTGATAGATTGTTATTGTTTATATTTTTACTGCAGAAACAAGTGATCTATGAGTCAAAAAGCAGAAAACATGCCATAATGCCTCCTTTGGAATTTGACTCATGACTAAGTTTTAAATGGGCAAGTGATTGAATTAGGGGCTCATATTGACTTGGAGAATAAGTGTACTGGCCTTACCCTTTTCCTAGGCTTGAGCTTGAATTAACTGCTAATTGAAACAGCTGACTCAGTTTATACTCATGTTATTTTTATGCTATCTATATTTCTTGAAATGAGATAGTAAAACGCATCCCATTTTTCAGGAGGGGTATACAGATTTGCAGGTGCGAAAACATGGCTATATATTCATTCTCTGCTACTAAGATATCTGAGTTTACTGATAAATTATTTCCTTCCCTAAGATCTCTATCTTCATCTGGGTCTGGTTTGGATAATAAAACAGTAGAAGTATTTATGAGAAAAATGAGTCTGTGGCTTGGTTGGTAAGCTTTAATGAGCATTTTAGCAAAATCTGGAGTCACCTGCAAATAGAGTATTTGTGAGTAAGAAAAAAGTCACGCACAGCATTCTATTTAAACTCCATTCTAGGATGTGCTCTAATTAGCAGAAGGTTTTGATGAGGTTTTTTAAATTATTTTTAAATAGGTGAAATTAGTTGCTAAAACTAACCCATCTTGTGCTGATCTTTCTCCTTTTACATTTCTAAATTTTGTAAGTTCTAGTATTATTTTTGTTGTATCAAGTTTTATAATATTCACATTGAATTAGCTATAAGCTAAATTAAATATTTACTTCAGACACTATAACATAGCTTATTTATTTTTATAAAAATGCACATTTCCCTTATTTTGCCTTGTATAAGTCATATGACCATTATTGTATTTCTGGAGTCAACGCACTATGATTCACACTGAAACGTTACTCGGTATAGAGCTGTTTTAAGTGTTTTTAGTGATACCTCATCAAATCAGATAACTCTATAAGAAAGGTTCTAGTACTACTAATAAACTCACTCTATAGACAAGTCTTAGCAGTGATACTGATGAGTGCAGATGCACAGTTGAGAAAGGAATATGGAGGGTTTCTGTGGCAACTCCTACCTCCCCCCAAGCACACAAAAAAGTAACAGTCTAAACAGGAAGCCTTGGAAGGGGACACTTAAGGAATGTGACAAGGATGCTGAGGTGGAGCTCTCCACAATGGATGCCTTCTGGCAGGTGTGCGGGGTGGTGGTGGGGGGGGGGGGGGAAGGACTCAGTTCTATTTAAGGAGCAGGCCACTGAGAGCTTGACCTTGTTCCAGTGAGTATAGATATAACACAAACTGGACTTGTTTTTGTCTGTTTGGGTTTTTTTTTGTTGTTGTGGTTGTTTTGTTTTGTTTTGGTGTCTTTGATGTCAGGGACTCTCACAAGGACAGAGAGTGGACATGGAAGGAGGAGGAAGTGAGTGTGATGAGATGTGTGATGTGAAATTCTCAAGGAATCAACAAAATACTATGTTGGAAAAATAATGTCATTCCAGTACTCTCATAATTTCTCTCCTTACTTCCACAGCAATGCAAAGATTTATCCTCTTGTCACTGAACTTTACTACTAAGAAATGCATGTCCAGGTTGCTATTCCACATATACACGACCTGGTTTTGCTGCCAGGACATCTAAAGCGCTTAACATTTATTTCTGGAAAACATTTGGTAATTTCACTAGAATGTGCACCACTGTTGGAAACTTGCTTGTATTTTATGTCCAAATTGGTTATTCTCCACTGAACTGAATTTGTTAGGTGAAGGCATCATCTATTCCGATGTTCCCTGCTTTCTGCATCTGTCTCCTTTCTTTTTATTTAGTCTATTCACCATTTATGTGTCCACTTATCCAAGGCTCTAGTTTTGCTCCAGAAATTATCTTTGCCATGCTATTTCTTGATGCCTCTAATTTAGAGGTCAGGTCAATGACTAGGAATCTCAGATGACACATGTGTTACCTTCATCTTTCCTGACTTCCTGGTTCTCTTTAGACAGGTCTTCACAGACCCAGTTTCACACTGATGGTGGGTGAGCTCTCACACGTCCTTCTCGTGGTCAGTGCTACCACGCATCTTTATAACCACTAGCTCCCAATTCTTCTGAGATTATAGAAAATATGTGCTATCTGAGTCTCAGTATCCTCCTATTTGTATCTTAGGAACCAAAGGAGACACTTGTATGGTAATGATTCCTGTTGAGCCTTTAGTGGGTACTAAGAGCTGTTTAACATGATTTTAGTCATACTACATTAAACCTGGGTAACAACTCTATGAGGAATGTTCTAGTATCATTAAGAATCTCATTCTAGGACTATTTAAATCCTCATTCTATAGATGAAAAAATGAAGGCGTGGAGTAATAAGAAAATTACTCAGACATCAATTTGTGGTGTAGAGGCCTTGATGATGTCAGCATAGATTAGTAACTGTTGAGTCTGACTTACATATTCCCCCAACCTGGTTTTTAGGCTTTTTTAAAAATCTTTTTTACAGTTTATCCCTTAAAATTTTTCACTGCAAGAAAAAAATTAATTCCATTCTATTATTCAAATATTCTAAGTCCTTGCACACTTTCATTTTCCACCATCCTCTCCCAATTCCTCTACTTTACGTTAGGCTCATATGATTTCTAATCTTAAATATTGCTCATTCCACAAAATTTCCATGAGCTATACAGGTGTTATTTCAAGTAGTCCCAGAACTATAAATATTCAGCACTCATATTTTGTGGAAAGTGTTTAATATATAGGTCTGCTGTTTTTGAGTTTTCCAGCATTTAAATCCCTATCTTGGAACTAGGAGTCTTGGAGAAAATGTTTGCTTCTTTGTGAATTATTAATAAGTATCACTTGAAATTAAACATCCTCATTTTGTCATAAAGTGCTCACTTTGGACATTCAAGTTCTACTCAAACCTTAAACCCCTACCCAGATCTAGACAATGGACAGAACAATCTCCACAGTAGAGTGGAGAGTGGGATATTACTTTCTCACATACTCTGGTGCCTCACCTTTGACCATGTCCCCTGGAGGGGGAGACCTGGTGGCACTCAGAGGAAGGACAGCAGGTTATCAAGAAGAGACTTGATACCCTATGAACATATACAGGGGGAGGTAATCCCCCTCAGGAACAGTCATAGGGGAGGGGAATAAGGGGAAAATGGGAGGGAGAGAAGAATGGGAGGATAGAAGGGATGGGATAACCATTGAGATGTAACAAGAATAAATTAATAAAGGAGAAAAATAAAATAAAATAAAATAGCTGTTAATCCAGTTCCACTTTATTTCTAATAATATGTAGATTACTTTTTAAAAACCCAACAATGTTTCATAACAGTATAATGTCATATCTCTGGGAGAAAATCCTGTATCCATCTTAGTAGCAGAGGTACTGAAAGCAACTAGACCATGGTCCTTCCATATATAGCTCTCTCCGAGAGAGGCTGAAGTCTCAAACCCAGCTACCCAGACAATGCATGGAGGTGATGAATGAGCTGTCAAGGAGATGAATAAACAGTAACTCTGCCGTCACATTCAATACTCTATTTTCATCAAATAAATGTCATGATGGAGCTAAATCATTTGAGAATCACTGAGTTGGAGAGGAGCTAAAAGATGTTATTAATAAGAATAGCTAATATCCATTCAACATTATCTGGGAGCTTCATAATTTATTTAGATTATCATAATAGTCCTCATTCAACAACAATGGTGAGATAGTTAAATAGCTGCCATTGTTACAGATGATGCTGATGCTACCAATATATAAAGAGACCTTCCCCAAATCCCACTATTATTTGAAAAAAATTATAGATACATTTAAATCTAGAGTGTGTAACTTGAAAACCTATTGTCTATGACAAAGCTAATCCCTTTATCATAGAGATGGCCAAGAGTACAGGCAATATTGTAGGTTGTTAAACTCTCAGTATTAACATGTCTTTAGCTGTTTACCTCTGAAAATAACATAAATCAGAAGTTTTTGCTCTTATGTTACTACTGTAGAAAGGGAGTTTCAACAAAGTAATAACTTACCTAGCATCTTAAAAGTTGGTTGTGCAAGAAACATAATTAAAATTAATGTATTACAGTAACAAGGCTTAATATTTGTGACACATTGATAAGGAAGACAGTTCAAGGATACAGTGCAGAAGTCATTAGAACCTCAGTTGAAATAAGCTAGTGGAAGGTGACTGGACTGAAAAAAAAATAGTATCCCATTCCATTTCAGTCTTAACTCAGAGACGAAGATGGTGTCATATGAAATTATCATAGTGAGTAGCAAGGATTTTCAGATGTGCTTCTTTGAGCATTGTTTCTTTCTATCTAAAGACTTAAGGAGGAGACAGAATAATATGGCCCTTGCATAGCCAATTCATAGTGTCTGAGTAGAGATAGAGAACCTACCATAGGTACCTTTACCATAGCTACTCCTGAATGAAAGGGGGAAAACTAAGAGAAATGCTATCATTGTCCTGTATATGACTTCCTTTTCTTATTTCTTTGATGAAATACCTGATAGTAATGTAAGGAACTCAGAGCTTTCGTGGCTTTGCAGCTTGCACTTGATGGATCATGGGGAAAAGGCATGCTGACAAAAGTGGCTCAGGCTTTGGAGTCAGGATCATGAGACAGATGCTCATGTTGGACCCACAAGCAGAAAGTAGAGCTGGAAGAATGTTAGGTGCTCCACTTGCTTTTTCTTTTTTATTCAACCCAAGACTCTAGCCCATGGGATAGTGCCACCTGCATACCCAAATTAAACCTTCCTGGGAAAACCCTAAGAGTTATGCCAAGGGTCATGCTTCTGTAGTGATTCTAAGACACAGAAGGTTGACAAATAAGATTAGCCATCATCATAGTCAAGAGAAAATTTGAATTCTAGGAGAGAGAGAGAGAGAGAGAGAGAGAGAGAGAGAGAGAGAGAGAGAGAGAGGTATTCCAGTAATCCATTCCAGCCCTCCATTTTGGAAAATTTCTCCATTGTGCTCCTATAATGATTCTTCTTCCATTTTCTTTAAGAACTAAATCAGGTATATTGTCTTGCAGCTAGATTTTTTTATGAATGTTTAGAACATTGAAGAACTCCTTAGTCTGTTTTCCTTCTGTCTTTCTAAGACCTGGTGTGATGAACCCCATGATCTCATTTTAAAATCATGAACTTCTTTTCTATTGGGTGTTCACTAAAGAGATACTATTTACCTATGTCTTTCTAACATTGCGTTTTTATCTGCTTTTGGCGATGAGGTTGCTGTGAGGCAATACTTAAGAAATTGTTCAAAGACCTCTTGCCTACAAAAGCAATTTGAATGCCCCTAATTCTTCTTGAGCAAATAATGAGTAACATTAATAATACAGCAACATTCTATGTGCACCCATGTGCTCATGCATGTGTGTGTGTGTGTGTTTGTGTGTGGGTGTGGGTGTGGGTGTGGGTGTTTGCCTAACAAATACTTATAATTGCCACAAATTTAATTCTTGTTTTTGTAGCATTTCTTATTTGGATTTTTTTTTGTTAGATAAGCCTATATGAAATATTTATTTGTAAAATTAGGTACCAGTATATCCCAGAGACTATTTCGAGTATCTAATACCATACAGCACATTTCTTCAAAATGTAGTATACTATGACAGCTCATTATTTAGTGGGTTGGAAGTAAGGCGATCTTAGGCTGACTCATACTTCTGACAAGATTTTTGCATGGTAGCATTTAGTAAAGGGGTAAGAGGATCTAGAGAATCAAATAGACCTGCTGTCTTATTAGTACCTTAGTGAGGATAGCTGGGAAATCAAAACTGCTTACTCATAAATAATCTCAGTGTGCCTTCCTGTGGTCCATCAGCAGGAGAGCTAAACTCTTTGTGTGGGGGCAGAAGGTAAATATATATTACGGGGGAAGGAAAAATGCAGCTGTACACTAGTAGAGGTCAGAGGGCAGAGGGCAATGTCCTTCTCTGTCAGTCCCAATTTTATTGAGACAGGTCCTTTCATTGACCTTGGAGTTAGGTTGGCAGTCGGTAAGCCAGAAGCACTCCTGTCTCCACCCCCTACAATAGGCTATATACCTATGGCTATGCCTAGCTTTTTAATGTGACTGTTTTTTTGTTGTTGTTGTTTGTTTGATCTCAGGTCCTCACACAAGCACAAAAAGCTCTCTCACTCACTGACCTATCTCCTCACCCTCTAGTTTCAGTGACAGTTCTGTAGTACAGGAGGACCAAAGTAGAAGCTAGCAGTTGTCGTACAGATAGGAGCACCTGGTGACATCACTGTGCCATGCCACAGTGACCACAGCAGTCACAGCAAAGCCCATATTCAAACTGATGGAAAACAACCTTGCTTCTCAGGGGCATATGTCATACAACTTGAGACCATTTCTAATCCACCACAGCTATTTTAAATAATACGAGGAAAGAATAAATGTTAGGAACAAAAAATATTAAAGGTTAAACAACCACATAAAGAGTTATAAAATATTTGCAATTAGGAAGCAAAGAATGAGAATGATAAATACATTATTCTGCTTTTCAGAGATGAATAACATTAATAAGTGTCTGAAGGGTTAAGCACAGGAGCCACTTTGAGGAAGACTGTGGCTAGAAAGAGATGAACAAAGTTGCTGCATGTCCCTTAGTCTTTTTACCGTTTACTGTTTACTATTTTACTAGCCAGATGAACTTCTTGATGTCCCCAGTCTCCTCAGGCATGGTGATAACGATAACTGTACAGCCTAGGCAGGCAGCTTCTTGAATCATTCTAAAATACATAGGAGGTGAAGGCAACAGCAGCCCTGTCTGTGACTCAAAATCAACTCTGCAAATGCTGCTCTCAACAGGGAGGGAGAGAAAGAGAGAGAAACAGAGATAGAGACTGAGAGAGACAGAATCAGAGGCAGAGACAGAGAGACAGAGACAGAGAAATACAGAGCGTCAAGATCATATTTGTATGACAAAAAAATGAATGCAATACTGAGTTCCTCTATCTTTTGGTTTTAATCTAGTACTTATTATATCTCAAAAGGTGTGTTAGAATGCACAGGTGTACCATTGTTCCCTTGACATGTTTTCCCATATTTATTTTTATTTTTATTACATCCTCACACATCTCTTATTTATGCATTTCTTACATTCACAAGGCATTCTTACTTTTAAATTTTCATAAGAAAGTGATGATCAGGAGATCCAAGTACACTGTTCAAGTTCATGTAGTTGGGAAGCTGCAAGAGGTTTTCTGTAGTGGATTTAAACATATTTTTGTTTTGATCCCAAGTGAAGGAGGTGAAACAGACTTGTGTGAGGGTGTATGGTGTTTGTTCATTGGAAACAGACTCTGGAGAGGACACCTGATGTTTGTCCACTAGAAGGGGAACTGCCTCTTGCAGGTGCATGGTCTTTGCCAACTGATAAAAAATGCTAGTACCAACTATGAGAGGAGATATATATCTTCTTTATGGGTTTTTGGTCTTGGCATCATTTCTCATCATTTGGCTCTTCATAACCCCACTCTGAGATGCTCCTTGAGAGAAACGCTTAGAAGTTCCAGGTTCCAGCTGCTGCTCTGGATGTCAGTTGCTTCAGTTGCAGTCACCTTTGATGAGCTGCTGGTTGGCTGTTTAACAGGTGTGCTCCAAGGAACTGTGTCTTAAAAGGTCTACTTCTCCTGTTCTCATTAACCTCTTTTCTCTCCTATCTAAGGTAGGTGGGTTGGAAGGGAGGTAAAACCATTAAAGAACCCCAAATAAAGTTTAAAACCTACAGTTTTCCTGTTCCACTCCTGACTCATTTGCTAGACTTTTAAAAGTCTGCACCTGGACTACAGAAGAATAGAATTATTAATGTTCCTCTGAGTTAATATTGCAGTTGCATATTTCCATAGAAGTCTAAAAAGACAGCATATTTAGAAGTAGAACTAATTGCTGTTGTAAGATATCGATCTTTCTACAAATAATATAGAAAATATTCCTGTTTAATAACATGTAAATCTTCTGTTTGGATAGGGGCATTGTAGCTTATAGAAAGCACTTTTTCCAGGCTAATGCAATACATGTAATATTAAAATTTGCAGTGCCAATTCTTCAAATATTGGTATATGGAAACACTGGCATAATATGTTGTGTGTGTGTCTGTATCAGCAGTGGGGATTAGGGTGTGTGTGTGTGCATGTGCGTGTGTGTGCGCGCGTGTGTAAAGGTACGCATGTAGAGGTTGGAAGACTTTTGGGGGGAATAAGTTCTCTCCTTTACTTATATGGGTATCAGGAGGTGAACTCAGACCCTCAGTCTTGGCAGCAAGTGTTTTCACTCACTAAGCCATTTTGCCAGCATCATGCTGTGATTTTAAATAGGAAGGAAGTAGGGATCTCCAGAAAGAATCATTACAGCTGTATACCCAATACAGGACTCAGCTCCTCCTCTAGAGTGGACTGGGACAGAAGAGGTCTTCCTGCTTAGAAAGATGAACACTTTCCAATGCTGCCAAGATACACGCGCACACACACACACACACACACACACACACACACACACACACACGTGTGTGTGTGCATGCACACAAGTAACAAAACATCTAGTCTAGTACACCAGTTACCATTGACATCTCTGTGTCAAAAAACTATTTTCTCAATTTAGAAATCAGCTCACAACCTTGCATGTAATATGTAGCCAGCTTCCTATTAACAGTGAAGTCCATACAAATACTCATTTGGTTCAACTCCACATGGTGTGGATTATGGTGTCTAGGGGTCTCATGGTGGTCACTGAAGTCTGAAGAGAGCAAACTGAGAGAGGGAACTTGGGCACTAACAAGAGCTTAATTACTATGCTTCAAATTTTGAACTAAATATTTACCAGTAATATCTTTTTGGTTTTATTTTAATTTATTATAATTTGTTCATATTACATCTCAATTGTTATCCCTTCGCTTGTATCTTCCTGTTCACACCCTCTTTCCCTCTTCCACTTTAGTCCCCTCCCTTAGATCTCTGACAGAAGGGAACCTTGTCCCCCATCATATGACCACAGCCTATCAGATCTCATCAGGATAGTCTGCTTCCACTTCCTCTGTGTGCCACCTGGCCTCCCCTTCAAAGGGAAGTGATCAAATCTGGGGCATAGAGTTCATGTGAGAGGCAGTCCTGAATCTCCCCACAACGGTGGAGAATGAGCTGTCCATTTATTAGATCTGAACAAGTGGTCTAGGTTTACTGCATGCACTGTCCTTGGTTGGTGCCACAGTTTGTGCAGGTCCCCTGCCCCAGTACAGATCCTCCGTCCTTCATGGTATCCTTGTGGACCTTCTAAACCTTCTGTGTCATTGCAGCCTCTCATTCTTCCATACCACTCCCAGTAACGCTCCACCAGGAGTCCAGCAGTGAGTCCCAGCATCTGTCCCAAGCGTGCTCTGGGTGGAGTCTCTCAGAGGACATCTATATTGGACTAAGTCTACTTAGAAGTGAATATATGCCATGCATGTATTTCTGGGTCTGGGTTACCTCGCTCAGGATGATCATTTCTAGTTCCACCCATTTGCCTTCAAATTTCAAGCTTTCTTTTTTTTTTTTTAATAGCTATCAGAAAGACTAAGATCAGAAATTCAAGTTATAGCACATGCTGGCAAGGATGTAGAGAAAGGAAAGCACTCCTCCATTGCTGGTGGGAATGGAAACATGTACAACCACTGTGGAAATAAATCTGGTGCTTTCTTACCACTCCTGGGCATATACCCAAGAAATGCCAATAGTATCTTATGTTATGTTTAGATGAACCTTGTTGAAACAATGTGGACTCTCATGTACTTGCACATGCTACATAATACACAGCCTCAGTTAGCATCACCCTCCTACAGTTCACTGTGATGTGCAATTTTGGTGCTCTTGGGCATCCCAGAGGGCCACCTGGAAGCTGTCAAGCATACCAGCAGATGATTCCCATACTATTTGTTCTATTATTTCAAACTTGGAATGGCAGTCTTTAGACATAATTCTGGCAGAGAATTTCCTGAGGCTCTCTTCTGAGTAGAAGAAAATATTCCAATCCTCTGCTTAAGAGTGATGTACTTATTCTAGGTGAACCCGCATTCCCTTTCATTTAATTTAATCTATCTTCTAATTTAGATTTAATGTGAGGTATTGTTTGGAACGTACTGGGTCTGAAGGATGTATTGGTATCAGAAACCTCAAGAGGGATTCCCAAACCCTCTGAGAGCTAACCCATGATATTTATCACAACCAAAGTTCAAGGCTGGAGGAGTCATTTCACTGATCCAAAGTTCCCGCATCCCATGTTAAGAGTCTCAAAGATAAGACGGAGAGTGTGATGAACCAGCATCAAGCCCTTTAACAAGGTATCTGATCTGGGATGGTTTTATTTCTTCATATGAATCTTATGGTTCAACTAGTGAAGGAAATGTCAAGGAATATGTAGCTCTTAAAATGAGCATCTTAGGCTGTAGAGATGGCTCAGAGGATAAGAGCCATGACTGCTCTTCCAGAGGTCCTGAGTTCAGTTACCAGCAACCACATGGTGGCTCACAATCATCTATAATGAGATCTGGTTCCCTCTTCTGGCATGCAGGTGTACATGCAGGGAGAACACTGTATACATAATAAATCTTTAAAAAAATAAAATAACCTGGTGGCACTCAGAGGAAGGATAGCAGGTTACCAAGAAGAGACTTGAGACCGTATGAGCGTATACAGGGGGAGGAGGTCCCCCTCAGTCACAGTCATAGGGGAGGGGAGTAAGGGGAAAATGGGAGGGAGGGAGGAATGGGCGGATTTAAGGGATGGGATAACCATTGAGATGTAACAAGAAGAAATTAATAAAAAATTAAAAAAATAAAATAAAATGAGCATCTTGGCAATGGGGGATGCTGGAGAGATAGTTCAGTGGTTAAGAACACTGGCTACTCTTCCAAAGGGTCTGGGTTCAATTCCCAGCACCCATATGGTGGCTCATACCTGTCTGTAGCTCCAGTTCAAGGGCTTCTGTCACCCTCACACAGACGTACAAGCAGACAAAACAGCAATTCACATAAAATAAAAATAAATTAAAAATAAATTGTGCATCTGCTTTATTGTAGTCTTGCCCGTGACTCACTTTCAAGCTTGCCAGTGATGCTGTTGATCATTTTAACACAAATCTCTCCTCCTATATAGTAGAGGCCTTAACATATCAGTTTTCATTACAGATTAACACAAGGGATCATAATATCCTTTCTTTTTCTCTTTATATATTTTAATGAAAATTTACTTCAGGTGTGTCCTTTACAGGTAATCAGTCTATGAATTCCAATGGAAGAAGCAGATAGTAAAACTAACATAGAAACATGGGGAAAAGGAATCATGAATTTCACTCAGCTAAGCAGTACAGCTACCACTGGTATTACCAATCACCTTTTGGTTGTACTTAAGGTCCACTCTATGAGAGGGAACCCATACCTGACACTTTTAATGAGGCAAAAAACTAGAGACTAGATAGTTCATAGGCATAGGGGAAAACATAATACTAAATTATTCTACTAAATTAACAGCAATTTTAAAAAAAGAAATAATCTTCTAAAATTTCTGTACCCATAGATTTTTGTTTTTGTTTCTCATCATAGAGCTTCTTATTTTAGCAGATAGTAACTAACACAGAGACCCACAACTGGACAATATGCATAGAGTAGAAGAGTTGGGAGTACTGAGCACTAATTGGTTCTCTTTACCCTCTTCTAAAGGCTCAGGAATGTATGCAGGAAAGGAGGCCTCTGTAAGTTGGAAGAGCTAAAGGTGGTGGACCACTACAGAGAAATGGTATTTTCTAGACACAGCAGAGCTAGTGCACATATGAACTCATGGAGACTGTGACAGAATGCACATGACATTCAAGTTCCAATCAGGCAAATCTGCAGTACAGAGAAAGGGAAATGGACACAGCCCCTCTCCATAACTAAGAAGCTATTCACAACAGATACCTGCTAAAAAGGGAAAATCCATTTTCCTCAGTGGAGTAACACTGGGTATATCAGTATTAATATGCATTCATATACATATTAAGAAATAGATGGCTAACACAAAATAAGTTCTTTTTTTAATTTTTTCTCCTTTATTAATTTATTCTTGTTACATCTCAATGGTTATCCCATCCCTTGTATCCTCCCATTCTTCCCTCCCTCCCATTTTTCCCTTATTCCCCTCCCCTATGACTGTTCCTGAGGGGGATTACCTCCCCCTGTATATGTTCATAAAATAAGTTCTTTATGTGTTCTTGTTTTGTTTTGTTGTTGTGTTTGTTTGTGTGTTTTGTTTTGTGCTGTTTTGGGGTTTGATTTGGTTTTAGTTTTGATTTTCTTTCAAGAGAGTAAGGAAACTGAGAGGAGGTAGGGGTGAAGAATATGGTCAAAATATTATAAAGTATTTTTTAAGTTTAGAAAAAAAACATACAAATGAAAGAAAATATGATTTGAAGTGGTATGGTTACACATAGGGCTTTCATAAAAGAGCTCTAGGATGGCATTTTGAGTACAGGGGGTACTCAGAAAGGATGCCCATGAAGGAGGAGGGACTTCAAGAACGTACTAGACATGAGCAGGAAAACCAGTTCCGACCAGACATCCTTTGTAGACTTGGAGGAAATCTAAAGCTTAACAGGGCTTATCAATGTTGTCACACATGCAGCCTTCTGTGCTTGCTGGGTTCTTAGCTGTGCTAGCTCCCGCCATCCCTGAGAGCTGGAGCATCAGGCTCTGAGCCTGAGCCTATTTCTAGGAGGTCACAGCTGGAGACTTGGCACTGGTTACCCTCTTGTAGCCTAGCCCAGCGGACAGTTTCTTATTCTGTGGCAGAATGATGTCATTTTGCTCCTGGCTTTGTTTCAGATATCAGCCTTCAATAGCCATATTTTATCGATGAGAAAAAAATCGCGAACATTATCTTCTAAAGTTTGACAAAGAGTGTCACCTCTGGAGATGCTGTATTCAAAGCTGGCAGACAAGCAAATATAGTGTGCTGTTCTGTGGGAGAATGCCCTCTGTTTCACATCCCCTGAAAACAGAGGGGTGGGGGGGGAGGTGGGGGAAGGGGGATTCGTGTTTCTCTCAATGCTGTACTCTGTTTGAAATTCATCTTGAATTTTTGAAAACAGAGAACATATGTTTATTAGTTAATTTCTAATATTGCCTTATATTATTTCACAGCTTTTAATTGAGACAGATTTTTAGAAGATGTTTTAAAATTTTTTTATTATGTTTCTTTTTTAACATATACATTTATATTATTATACATAATATAAAAATAATGTGTAATCATCTTGATTTTCTTTTTAAAAAGTGAGAGTTTTCTGATATCTGGAAATTAGAATATTGATCCTGGGCATTGGTATATAACTATGTATCCCTTCTGTTCCTACCACTTGAGATTCAACTGTCATTCTGAGTAGTTCAGTTACCAAGACACTTCCAGTCCCAAATAAGGCTAGTGTGTGCTGCCCCACAGCTGCACTGATGGTGAACCGAAACCTTGAGATGCTCTGAAATAGATTCAACCATCCATATAATTAAGCTAGTTAGATCTAAGCACATGTAATTAGTTGTTCCTAAAGTGAAATTAGACAACTGAGTCAAAATAAAGTGTGATGATTTTCTCTCCTTTTCTGTTGTAGCTGGTGTGTGTGTGTGTGTGTGTGTGTGTGTGTGTGTGTGTGTGTGTGTATGTTTTCATGGTAGTGACTGTGAACAAATGTTTGGCTAATTAATTTCTGTCATTATTTCCTCTCTATTGTTTCTTGGTTTGTTGGTAAAAGAAGCAGAAATATAGTAGATAACTAAGATAGACCTGTACAAATTTGGCCCTGTATTTTATAAATCAGTAAAATGAGGCTCTAAAAGATATATTATCCAAGGTCACACACTTGACATTAACAACTTGTGAATTGTAAAAATATCCTATCTTAATTTTAAATAAGGTCTTTTTCAATATGAAATATTGATTTTTCCCTATTACATCATTAATACACCTAACACTGTGTCTTTGATGGGAAGTACCTCAGTTCATACTTAATTTCACAGTATCTTTAGACATTTTACAATAAGCCAGATCTCTATACCCAAAATAGAGATTGTAAGTTGCAGATTCTGTCATTCACTCCACTGAACTAGAGCTGTCCCTTGCTGCACCTGGAAGTTTTCATTATAGCAAATTTGTTTCGGGATTCTGCCTACTTCTCTGCATGAGCAGTGAGTGTTGAAAGAGGACATTAGTTATCAGGGTATCAGAGAACCAGCATGCAGCCATATTTGCATGCCTAACAACTTCATGTTTAACATCCTCAGAGATAAGAATCTTCATGAAATTTAACAGGGAAAAGATCTGTAAATTCTCTTGCATAGGTAAATATATGAATGAATAACTGTTAGTTAGAAAACAAAGCCAAGAACAAAATAGTGTCAAATGTTATTACTGTTTGGGGCTTGATTTTAAATATACCCAGGTCAATAAAGCACAATACTAAGTAGAGTTTACAAGTGATCACAGAGTTTTGGGTCACCAATGAAAGTCAGAGTAAACTCTGTCTATAACATCTCAAATCACCATCACCCTCAGGATATTGTTATGCAGTTCTCCTCACCTATGCCTTTCAGTTGGAATCCTGTAAGTTTCCAAAAAAGAAAGAAAACTAATTTCTGCCTGCCAAGAGCCCTATAAAATAAGAAAGAATCGGGTCAACATGATAAATGAAGCAGAATGCAAATTTCACATACCTGTGTGTATACTCTTCAAGACTTTTCTCTTAGAAATATGACCTTAATAAATTTTGGCCAGTGTATTTAGAATAGAATAAAGCTTTCAGAAATAGACCCAAACCAACCATTGCTGTAGCTCTTGCCCATGGCCAATGTCATTGATGCAGACATGGCTCCGCAACCAAGTTTGACCCTCGGGCATGCAACAGATTCATTAAGCCTCTTTTCCTAGTCCTAGTGCTGAGAGGATGAAAAGCCACCTTTAGGTAGTTTTAGGAGGCCAATAGGAAAAAAAGCCCAGCGATGTGAAAGATGTGCTTATGTTGTAGTTCAAGGCATCTAGATCAAGTCATAGTTCTGCCTTGTAAGATGGCTTCCAATCCAAAGGTATATTTAGTTCTACATTTTTGGAGCACTTGTCCTTCGTAGCATAAGAAATAAAGAGCATTAAATTATCAATCATGTTCAGGGCCTTGAGATGATCTGACCTGCTCTCCAGAGTATACTACAAAACATTCTGGCTGCAGAAGTTGGCTATCTCTACCAAGATAGCCAAGTAGAATCTTGGCTATTCTCAGCCAAGATTCTACTTCTGAAAAAATTAAACAAGTTTATTCTCTTTCCAAAAGAAGATGAGCAGACGCTTGGGAGACGGCTTGGACTGTAGAATACTTGCTGTGCAAGCACAAGGACCTGAGTTTGTAGCCCCAGCGTCTGCGTCAATGTCATGCAGGGTCGTCACTGATTGTGTAACTCCATTGCTACAGAGCAGACACAGGCAGATCCTTGCCCCTCAAGGAGCTAGTTCGCTGAGCCAAATTGATGACCTCCAAGTTTAGCGAAAGTCTCTGTCTCAAAAATAAAGTGGAGAGGAAGTGAGGAAGTCGCCTAAGGTCTGGTCTGCATAGACAAGCACACATATGTACACAAACCTGCATGTTCTAGTGCATATAGCGCATGGACATGCACATATGTATACAAGGAGGCTAGTGTTAGCTCTCTATTTAAATAGCTTTAGTATTTAAGTATTACAAACTAAATGAAGTATAAGTTCTTGCCTCTGATGCTCCAAGATCTCTACCATCCTACTTCAGCTTAGATTTTTCAGCTTGTTGGCCATCGGTTTGTTTGTTTGTTTTTTTTTTTTTTTTTTTTTTTTGAATGTATGGTTTTATTTCTCCAAACAAAACAAGTAGGCACTACTGGAAGCTGAATTTTATGGATTTTGCCAGACTTTTCTCCAATCTATCAAAACTTTACCCTTGAAATCCACAATTGAATGTCACCTAGTTTGTCAATTTTTTTCCCACCACCCTTTCAACAGGAACTCTTACCTATTCTGTATTTCAGTACGACAGTCCGTTCACTATTCATATTCTAGAACATTCTTCGCTTTGTACAATTATTATACTTTTCCTCATACAGTACACTTTAATTAAGCAAGTAAACAGGAATGAATTGATCATCCCGTTATCCCTTAATTTTAAACTAAGTGCTCTATGAAGGTTGACTTTTATCTGCATGGTAGTTCAAAAGTCCTATGGAGAGATAGCTGTAAAATAAAGGAATCTATACATTATCTCATGAATATTAAAATAGAACTTTAAATGTTGGATGTACATAGGTCTAGGTCAAATCACTTGTTTGAAATGTTAAGAATGAAGGGTCCAGTTCAAATGGCAGAACCTAAAGAAAGAAAAGACCTTCAGTGACCTGGAGGGAGAATTGGAAGGTGATGATCTTAAGTCCTTGGGAATCCCTTTCCACTCAACTACTTTGTCTCTGTAACTCTGAGCAGCATGCAGCTCTATGTTCAAGTTGTAGTAGATATTTTCCTACCATATGAGCAAGCTAAGAGGACTTGACAAACATCTGCTGGTTGATTTCTTATGATCTAGTGAATTTCATGAGTACATGGAGCTTTGTGTTATTCATCTCTGCATCCCTGGTGCCAAAAGTAAAAGCTCTGACTAATAGAAAGCCAATAAATAAATATTAGTGAATATAAGATTTTTTAAAAAGCGGTGGATTTTATATTCCAAAAATTGTTCTTGAACTACATTAAAAATGCAAAAGTTTGTAATCGCTCCATAGGATAAATTATTCCTTTCCCATTTGTGGAATCAAAAGATAGGAAAAGATGAATGTCAATAAAATAAATTTTTCAATATAATTTAAACATTTATCTACAGACAATAGGAAAAATGCATCTATACTTTCAAAATCAAAAGATACATTGCTCATCCAGAAATTTAAAATTACATCATGAATTACTAACTTTGCTTATAAAGTTAGCATAATGGTTGACATATTTAGATTTTTATGGCTAAGCAAAATAATGGGAAATTTCTGAAAGGAAAGGTTATTTTTAAGGGATACTTTACTTCTCTTTCTTTCATAAATAACTAAAAAGTCCTTAAGACATATTTCTAAACTAATCCAAAATTTATTTTTTCCTTGTGGGCTTTCTTGTCTCTAAGACTGCATTATCACCAAGATCTAATCAAGTAATAAAAATTTTATGATTGTAATAAAGTGCAGAATGGAACATCAAGAGTCAAAAATATATGCTCCAGAGACCAAGCACAAAGAAGAGTCAGGGAGAAGAAGAGGTGGTTATTGCCTAAAATCACAAAGGCAGGCATCATGGAGGACAGGAGATAAGGTCACTGTGCTAAGGTGTATGATTCTTGACTGCATGTTTAAAGCTAAGGACATGGATCCATGATTGTCTTCAATCAAATTGCTAAATGAAATAAAGAATATATAAATGAATGAATGAACTTTCTAATACATGGGTGATAAAAGAAAATGCAACTTAAATATTTGGGCTTATTTTGTAGGATCACTGTAAAAGTTAAATAAAATATTGTTTGTCAAAACCATACAGAGAGACATGCTACATGTCAGTTTGAGCTTCATCTAGTTGCCTCAGTTTACCAGAATGATAACATAGAGGGCTTTATATTGCACAGTTTCCTTAAACTCCCATGTTCCATAAAAGTTGTGTATTAAAGAAAAATGCAATGATTATTCAAAGACCTAGGAAAACAATTGACAATGGCCTAGGACATAGGTAGAGACTGAACCAACAGGCTTACAATCTGGGTGGAGATACTTCACGGAACTTGAGTTACAGCCTTCTGATGCATTGTGACACTGTAAGGCAGAAAGCTCTGAATGGGATCTGACCATAACCAGAGGCCAAAGCAGGTAGTATATGATCACAAGTTTCAGCCACATCTCACTACTCCTCACTGAATTTAATTTGAATTTAATTCTATTGATTTTTTCTTTCTAATGTATTTACTTATTTATTCACTTTACATCCTAATTGTAGCTCCCTCCCTCCTCTGCTCTCAATTTCACCTCCCTCCCTCTTTTCCCATCCCCCCTCCCCTACTCCTCAGAAAAGGGGAGGACCCATCACCACCAACCCTCCCCAGTGCCACAAGTTGCCTGAGGACTGAGAGCAACCTCTTCCCCTGTGCCCTAGCAAGGTGACCCCTCTAGGGGGAAATGATCAAAAAGCAGGCCACGTCTTCCATGTCAGAGACAGCCTGCTCTCCTAGTAAGGTGACCCATAAACACCAGCATGTGGGATGTAACAGGGATAATCGGTAGTCAAAACCCAACACATAAAATCAATCAATAAATTATATTGTGTCTGTATATCTGCATTGCCTTGTGACTGGCATTTTAACCTTGTCAACCTGCCCAATCACTTTAAGTCTCTTAACACAGTAGCTAACACAAAGTAAGAACTGAAAGAACCAAATTATTTCTATTATTGTTATTATTAATACCAGGAACAGAACAGAGGACAAAGTGTCCTGACTTCTACCCAAGTGCCCTTTCCACAATCCCTGAAGGATCTTATGTTAGCAAAACATTTATCCTAAGAATACAATGTCACATGTGACTACGCATTATTAAAACTTGCACACTGGATTCCTGGTGCTGTAAGATCTGAGGCGCTTCAAATCACCTGCTTGCAAAACAAAGTATTAAAAAAAAAAACAATTTCCTTTTCCTAGACTGACCTTTAAATCCAGCATGCTGCCTTTCCTATGCAGACCTGGCTGCTAAGCACCCTGATGTTCTTATTAAAGATGCAAGATCTGACTTCCTGACAGGAAGCACTGGAGACTGTCACAGATGAAAGTCAGCATTAGGAGACTGCGGTTTTGTGTGGCAGCGCTCAGATCATTGAGAAGACGTAAAGTCACACTCCAGCTGCAGTTCCACTAATAAGTCAACTTAGAAAGCAAAGGCTAGAAATATGTCTTACTGTCTGTTAGTCTCACCTTCAGAAGAGAGAATTGGAAAAAAAATGTATTTCCTTAAAAAGCAACATTTTAGAGCTCTAGAAACTAAATCATTAGTCAATCATTACCTAGACAGAAGAGAAAGAGAAAAGACTCAAGTACCTAACTAGGTCTCTTTCCTACTCACTAAGTAATTTTTAAAGTTGTCTCTGTGTCTCGGGAAACCTGTCCCCTTATGGATAACTCCCAAGAAGTCTCAGATGGGTAAAATATGTCTGAACGTAGATGTGATGTGTTAAATGTATCTCTCATAGAACTCTAATGTGAACCCTCTGCGTTAGACATACGTACAATTACTTGTTCTCGTTCTGAGCAGCAAACACAAGGCAGTGGATGTGCAGTGGATCAAGAAGCATTTGTACCAGCACAGTACAGTGATTTCATATATTTCTTTATCATTATGAAGTTAGTCTGCCATCCATCAGGATCTGAGGTAGAAAAAAAAAGACAAGAGGCAAGTATAATCTTATCCTCAGAATATGCAGCCTGCTATAGGAGAAGAAAAACATTAATCAAATTGCATAAATTGCATAAATAAAAAAAACTGCATACATTGAACACTTTGTGTTAGCCTTATAATCAATACTGAACATACCGTATGGAAAGTAGTTTGCCACTAGGAGAGAATCATGAGGTTGTGTGAAGCTTAGGGAATTGGGCGACATTCTGTTCCCTGTTCAACGTTCTCCATGGAAGAATAATGCACGGTTGGATTAGCCAGATTGCATTCATTGCAATGAAATATCCGACCTACTTAGCTGATAAAGAGATGATGTGGTGTTTATTTATTATCTATAGAGCTTCTAATTCAAGATCAGGTTGTCTCACTGCTTTGGACCTCAGGTAAAGAAAGCAGTACCAGTGCCAGAGAGCATATGTCAAAGAGTAGCCAAGCACTTGGGAGGCAGAGGCAGGCGGATCGCTGTGAGTTCCAGGCCAGCCTGGTCTACAAAGTGAGTCCAGGATGGCCAAGATAACATAGAGAAACTCTTGTCTTGAAAAAAACAAAAAAACAAAAGAATAACACATTGCACGGCAAGAAGTAGAGGAAAACTGGGAAACGACTCCAATAATCCCTTTTAAGAGCATCCTCCAAATGACCTGAGGGCCTCTCATTAGACTCTACCACTTTAAAAAGGTGTCACCCAGATGAGCAGAGTGACACACACCTTTCATCCCAGCATTTGGGAAACAGAGTCAAGTGGATGTCTGTGAGTTCAAGCCAGCCTGGTCCACATCCTGAGTTCCAGGATAGCCAGAGCCATGTTCTGAACCCTGTCTTGATAAATAAATAAACAAACAAAAAAATAAAATGTGCCCTCACCTCCCAATAATACCACTGTGGCTACCAAGACTTCGTCATATGTACCTCTGAAGGGCATTCAAGCAAACTATTGCAGTAGTCAGTTCTGATTTTAAGCTAAGTACATGTCACTGAGACATATACAATCATATTTCTGTATACAAAATGTGATGTGGTTCCATATATCACAGCATGAAACTAATATCCATGCTCAGAAAGTATATATCATAAGTTGAATCTGTTTGCTGAGGCTGCTACAGCAAAATGCCAGCAACTGGGAGACTTAAGCAATTAGCATTTAGTTTCTCAGAGTTCCAGAGGCTACAAGCTCAAGGTTAAAGTCCAGCACAGCTGGCTTCTGGCAAGGACTCTCTTCCTGACTTATACACAAGCACCTTCTCCCTGTGACTTCACATGACCTTTCCAAGGCACAGGAAGAACGATTTCTGGTGTCTTCTCCTCTTGTTATGAGGACATCAATTAATAGGTGATTAGAGTCTCATCTCTGTGACCTTATTTAAGCTTAATTACTTCTCTAAATGGCATATCTCCAAATGCCATTCCATTACAGGCTAGGTATTCAACTTATGAATTTCACAAAGACGCAATTAATCCCTAGCCGGTCCTATGCTCTCCCTTTGCTGAGTGAGCATATGAGGCATTCCTCTAACTCACAGATGTCCAAATTGAAGTCTGCAGGAGGGAGAGGATGCGATTATGAGAAATCTAGCCAAGCATAACTGCATAATTCAACTTGACCCATGAAAAATGCACTGTCTGTATGAGTAAATTAAAAGTGTATATTTTATAATTGATAATATTATACAAAAGGTATTTATGAATTCTGTGTAGCTTTCATTCATAAAGTAGCTGTTGTTGTTGTTGTTGTTGTTGTTGTTGTTGTTGTTGTTTGGAGGGGAGATTGAGACAGAGTTTCTCTGTGTAGCCCTGTCTGCCTTGGAATTAGCTCTTTAGAAGAGGCTGGCCTTGAGCTCAAAGATATACATGTCTCTGCCTCCTAAGTTGCTGGGATTAAAGGCATGCACCACCACTGTAACAACACATTGATTCTTAGTGTGGTAAAGGAGTGAACTTCTCCTGGTTCTGGAGGGGAGACATTCCAGAGGAATCTGCATCAGATAACAGATTCAAATGACCCAAGAGGAGAGAGTTTGGCTGCAGTCTTCTTGGGGAAGCCTTCAGCGAGATGCTATTGAAAAGTGTTAGGTTTTAGAGTCCAGCACATGGTGCTGGCTATATGAGTGCTTCTGTGACAGACTGGACGGGTCAGGTCACATAGAGCTTTAGACTGGAAGGTGATTGACAAGAGCTTCTCCATACAAGAATCTTCTGTCACATAAAAGGCATGTGACCTAGGACTCAGATTAGCTCTAAAGCAGTGGCCACAGGACTAAATAAATCTATGTGGGCAAAAGCAAAATGCAGGTCACAATGGAGCAACTTTCTCCACTTGATCCCTTCACATTCATAGGACTTGCCGTCAAATGATAAAACTGTTTTTTTCTCCAACAATAGCATATTAAATAAATAACTAATCAAGGCTTCCTCTTGCCCTTGGGTCAATAGCTATGAACACACATTAGAAATTTTCATTTATAATTTTTCAAAATTACCACTGAGAAAATCTATATTTTGTTTTGACTTACTTACGCCAGAGGATTTTAGTTCAGGTTTTTGATTTAGAGAACTGCTGAGGAGAAAAATGCTATATGATAAAGACAATTTGAAACCAATGAACTGTTGTGTGGCTCAACAGAAACAATGATGCATCTGTTGATTTTAGAAGCTTGGAATTTGTTTGTCTTAAGCTTCGGGACTTAAGTACATTTGCAGGAAGAAATGTATAATTCTATTAAAAGAAAATTATGACAAACAAGATCCCAATTTTGTATTCAACTTTCACGTAATTTTAGTATGCCTACACATAGCTAGCCTTTTTGTATCAAAAACTTAAAATAATGTGGTTTTATAAATTATTTTTCATCCTCCTTCTAAGCTAGTGCCTTTGCATTAAAATAAAATGGTGGAAGGTTTGTCTGAACATCGTTGCATCCACAAACTTAAAAAAGGAACCTTTATTCACACTATTGGACAGTAGTGAAGATGCCTTTTGAGACCTGAGGACGTATCCCTGCTGGTAGAGTGTTTGTCTACTGTGCACAAAGCTCTGGCTTCAATCTCTAGAACTAAGTAATCAGGGTTTGGTAGCACAAGCCTGTGAAGCCAGTATTCAGAAGGCAAGAGAAGAGAAAACTGAAATAGTTCAAGGTTATTCTCAGATACATAGCCAGTTCAAGGTCAAGAAACAGGAGATCCTGCCTCAAAAAAATAATAATAATAATAAAAATAAAAATAAAAGAGTACCTTTGTACAATTAGGTATGTTCATGTATCTTACTCTTAAATCAGCTCTATAAAGTGATACTGTTACCAAATGGTTTTTCAGGGGAAATGTCTGAGATTTGACTCTCCTGAGACACAAAGCTTGGCAGGGTGCCAGGTGGATGCACAGCTGTCTGGTTACTCAGCTTGGGCTTTAGTTATGTCTCCGGGTGCATTCTCTTCCTATTTCTCTGTGCCGATTCAAACCCTAGGTTCCCAAAGAACAGCCCAAGACTTCTCTTGAATATTTATGCATGTTCCCACTCAACACTATCACAAGCTCCAATGAATAAATAATGAAAATGTGATACATATGTACAGCAGAATTTTATCCAACTATAACGACAAATGAAATTGTAACTTTTTTCAGTTTGATGGATGGAGCTGTAAAATATTACATTAAGCAGAGTATCCTTTTCAAAGAAAAATAAATTCTATGGATACTCCTCGATATGTGTGTCTTAGCTTCTAATATATATGTTTTGTGCTGAAGAATCCAAGAAACTAGAATGAGGTCACCGAAAGGGGGTGCCTTAAAAGAGAGAAGATAGTGCAAATTTGTGGTGAGAAAGAAGGGGCACAATGATGCTAAAGCTGTAAAGGATTAAAACAGAAAGGAGTTTTAGGAATGAGGAAGATAAGGGGTACGGAAAGCGTTGACCAAAAGAAAGGGGAGGTGAAAAAGCCATGTGAAAACTGACTATCTTTTAACTCGTTATTTTTTTAAATTTTATTAATTTATTCATATTACATCTCAATGGTTATCCCCTCCCTTGTATCCTCCCATTCTTTCCTCCCTCCCATTTCCCCCTTATTCCCCTCCCCTATGACTGTGACTGAGGGGGACTTCCTCCCCCAAATTTGCTCAACCATGTTCATAGCAGCCTTATTCATAATAGCCAGAACATGGGAGCATAACCCAAGTTTTAAAATGCACTTTATTTAGAAATATAAAGAAGTTGAATGGAGATGCCTCACGTGGCGAGCACAAGCTGATGCTAGAAACCACTGGCTGTTCAGCCAAAACCCCCGATGCCAACAAGGGCATATCACATTACAAGTTGTAGGTTAAGGAGGCCCAGAGGGCACCCCAAAATACAGTCATCAGCAGTCCTCCCCATTTATGAACCATATTAACTATGAGACTAACCTGACAGGGAAAATGTGCAATAGACAGCCTATTTGAATTCCTCACTTTAAGATTACAAATTATGGTTCGGTTCATAAAAGGAATAAAATCATGTCATGCAGCTAATAGTAAGATGTGGACCAAAACAGCCTAAAGGAGAACTTCTTCCCTCTCATCTCTTTGAAGACTAGCCTGAAGTGAGAATTCACCAATTTAGGATAAGAAGGTTAGAACATGAATCCAGAATGAATATTTTTTGGTTTAGTTTTCTTGTCCTCAACATGTGGTTTAGAAAATTGAATCAGCCTATGAACTTTGCTTACCATCTGTAAGCTTATACAATGGTGTACATGTGCTGACAATTATAGTATGCATGCCTTTTCATTAGCACTCCCTAAAGCAAATTAATTGAAAGATGGAGTAATAATAGTGAAACTAATGGGGGGGGGAAGATGAGTAGTTGACCAAAATGTTAGAATAAAGGTTAAAAAATGACAGATAAAATGGCACAGCATAGCAGTCTGGCACAACGTAACATGAGGTCCCAGTAGATTCTTGGCCTTACTGCTTCCTTCTGGGACGTCATTTTGAGAGACCCTGAAGGCAATGGATGAGCTTGGACTTTCAGAATCACGACAGACTGAAGCGTGCAAATGTCTGTCTCCTAAACTCTGTACTGTCCGCTAGAAAGTAGAAGTGTAGGGAGTCTTGTGGGAAAGTGGGGGGAAGAGATAGAAGGACCTGGAGGGGACAGAAGCTCCACAAGAAGACCAACAGAGACAACTACCCAGGACCCAGAGGGGCTTGTGGAGACTGAAGCACCAACCAAGGACCATGCATGGACTGGACCTAGGCACCCTATACAGATGTAGCCGAGGGGCGGCTCAGGCTTCATGTGGCTCCCTAGGAAGGGGAGCAGAGGCTGACTCTGACACAGACTCTGTTGTCTGCTCTTTGACCACTTCCCCTTGGCGGAACTGCCTCCCCACGCCACAGTGGAAAAGAACAGGGTCAGTCCTGATGCAACTTGATGTGCTGTAGTGGGTTGATGGAGGGGGATCCCCTTTTCTGAGGACTAGGGGAGGAAGAAGGAGGAAGGGTGGGACCAGCAGGAGAAAAGGCAGAGGACTACGATCAGGATGTAAGGTGAATAAATAAATAAAATTTAAACACAAAAGACAGACAGTGGGGATGGTCTCTATGCAACCTGATGCAGAGAAATGTTCATAGAGCTAACTTTTAAAGTGCAGCACAGGCCTAAGAGTATAGTTGGTACTCAGGGATGAGGGTCATTTCCTTCCTAAAATACTGACAGTAAATCTCACCTCACGGGCTATGCATGGGGATATAGAAGAGCAAAGTTGAGCTGCATATCTTGTAAGTGGCTACAACAAATTAAAAATGTCTACAACACACTAAAAAGACTCTCTCTCTCTCTCTCTCTCTCTCTCTCTCTCTCTCTCTCTCTCTCTCTCTCTCTCTCTCCCTTTCTCTTCTCTCCTCATACATGAAACTTTCTGTCAAAACATCTAACGGAAGTGTAGACATACATAAGGCCATACATAAGACAATTTCTCTAGGTTGGTGACTGTAAAATTTTTAGTATACACCACAATCCTTTGGAGATATGTGTTTTTTTGTTGGTGGTGATTTTTTCTTTTTGTTCTTGTTCTTGTTTTTTATTGTTGCTGCTTTTATTGTTTTTGATGCAACAGTATCCTGCATCCCTTCTCCTATGGAAAGGAAGCCCAGAAACCTGGTTTTATTGTTGTTTGTTTCTTTGTTTCACACACACAAAAAATCTCAATGTAAGGAACATAAGCAATGAGTCAACCTTGAACTGTGGTCCAGCAGCAGCAGCAGCAGCCCCACCTAAAGAAGTCCAGCCTACCCTGACCTATGGACAGAGGCATCTTCTTAACAAGGTCTCCTGGTGTGTGTGTGCCTGCCTGTGTGCATGTGTGGGGGGGGGAGGGCAGGTATACAGTGGAGAGTGTTAGACCAGAATTTTCCTCTGAAAGTTGAGAATTAGATTCAGTTTGTAGTTCTAGTGAGGTGTGTCTACTTTACCAAAGCAGCACCATTACATTTTACCACAAATGACAGCTTTGTGAAAGATTAGTGGGAAAAAAAATTAAACTATACCAACATATTTATTGAATTGCTACAAGGGGTTTTTTCCATTATATAATTTAAGGCCTTTTGCTAAAATAAAAAGAGATAATTTTAGTGGAAAATATTTTTAAAATTATCTATCTTGATGTTTTTGAATTTTAGCTTTAAAACATGAACAAGAAATCCCTATGGATTTTTCTATTGCCTATGGCTCAAAATTAAGTTTGATTATCAAATATACAATGATAATGGCCTGAGTATTTTGTATATTCTTCATTCTGTCTATTGGTACAGTTTGGTCAATTCTATTTTTTATACAGATTTCTAGGCATAGATGTAATTACCACGTGGTATGTAAAGTACATGGCCCAGTGAATGACAGCATATGAGTTCACTGGTTTCCCACCCTCGTTATTCTCACTTAAATCCTGGTAGATTATTATGAGCCACCCTTGAATATATGTAATCCCCTAGTTGGCCAGCCTTCTTCTCTAATGCAATGTCTTAGAGATCCATCCTTTCTAGATGCATCCTTTATTGTTGTGTTCTCTGTAGTGTTCGTGTCCAAAGAGTGGGAAATTATTTCTTCCTGAGAGTATACACTGTATGTGCACTTATTTCCTTTAAGAAACCACATTGGGGTCTATATGCTCACAGGACAAATCTCGCATACCATAGCAATAGAAGGTACAAATATAAAGTCTGTGATGCCCCTGGGTAGAATAGCAGCCTGTAAAGTTGAGACATTATTTGTGCATCCCAAGTCCCTTTTAATAGCCATATCTTAGTTTACAGTTATCTGACAGATTAACTCCTCCTAATTGTTGGACCCCGCCAAGCTGAGGGCCGGGGTTACATATGTGAAGAGACATAATCTGCCACCCTTCAAGAACACATGAGAAAGACAGCATCAGATGATGAAAATATAAAGGAGGAAGAAAGAGGGAATCTGGTGCTGACTTGGGGTCCTCACAGAGGATCTAGCAAGCCTCTGGAATGGAAACCAAATGAATCACTGGAGAACAGGATGAAAGCTCTGGAATTGAAACCCAAGCTTATAGTGATGGGAGTATGACTCAGAAGCAGGGAAGAGTCCCTACATCTGAACAAGACTAGTCTCGTGGCCTTTACCCGTTTGTAACACCATAGATTTAACTGTTTAGATATAGCGTAATGCTATATCTAAAACACTAGGTACTTTGATATCTAGCAAATACATTTAATGACAATCTAATAATAATGGCATACTTATTGATACCTAAAAAAGACATATTCTGGAGAGGAGTCTCAGTGAGGTCCCAGTATTGATAGTGTAGCAGAAGACAGAGGCCTAGTACCAAACCAAGGACTCATTGCAACGAACATTTGCAAGCAAAAAATGTGGATAAAAATATATACTGTAGGACACTGTCCATCTGTGTTTTCACGTGGGAGCCTGGGCCTTGTTGGGTATGCTCCCGGGAAGCTCAGGTCCCATTGAGCACCAAACTGGAGGTACCCACTCCTCTCCCAGAAGGTCAGGGCTGCTTAAGTTTCCGGGTGGGAAAGGGTGAAGCACCGGGTTAAAGGAGCTCAGGGCTGGGAATCCTGACCAGGCGGCAAAGAGGGCTGTCCTGACTTGGGCGATTTGGTTGCTGCTTCAAGAACAGCCACAGCCCATAAAGGAAGCAGCACATGCCAGCAGCCTGTGGCTACCTGATAGGCAGCGGTGGCGGGGCGAGGTCGGGAGGACAGGGTAGCAGTCCAGTGGCGAATCCTTCAGGGAGTCCTTCCTTCTCCAGAATCAATGACTAGTCAAGTCTCAGAGGATCTTTGGTGAAATAGATGGTGGCAGCCCCCTCCCCCGCCCCGCTTTATTTTATGTAAAACAGGGACAGTGGGAGGGGTTTTGGGGGTGAATGTATTTCTTTCGCTGGGGCTAGGGGTTCCAGGGATACTTCATTTACATGCAGTAGCCCAGTCCTTTCATAAGAAGGGTAAAATGGTATTTAATTATCCTATGGGTGAAGAGAAGTACCTTTACCTCTAGAGGGATGGAAAGGGGGCATTGGCTGAAGATCAAGACAGCTCATTAGTGTGGGAGGGAGAATATTTCCAGGAATGCCAGGTGCACACTGAATGGGTTTCTTTTAGGGAACGGTTGGGCCTGTAATCCCCTTGAGGACAATGTGACACTCCTTAGAGGATCTGGAGTTTCCTCAGGTCAGGTAGAGAGGAGGGAACCCAGCTGAGGAAGGGAGTCCATTATTTTAGCACCCGAGCTCGCGTTCTATCAGGTGATGCCAGACTTTGACTTAACAGCAGGATCCAACAGGATGCCCTGTGAGACTACAGCTTCCACGATGAGTTTTTTTCTTTCCCCTGTTGTGGGGAGGTTGCAAAGGTGGTGGGAGAGATGAATGGTCTTGGGGTCCATGGTGTGAAATTCACAAGGAACCAATTTAAAATTTTTTAATTTATTCCATTCAAGTGCTTTGTGTATCAGAGCTCCCTTGAGTTGTTTCACTAGCCTCGAATACACTTTTTACAATTAATGAAAAAACAAACAAACAAACAAAAAAGAAAGAAAACAGTGCAGTGCTGTTATACTGAGGAGCTAACCAGAAAGCTCGATGCCAGTAGCACAGCTTCTTCCCAACCCTGTAGGGTCCAGAATAGCATAGAAAGTGCCAGGGTCCAGCACCCAAGCTACACCTAGCACCAGAGACAGAGGCAG
This sequence comes from Acomys minous, assembly GCF_964271855.1. Classification (NCBI taxonomy): domain Eukaryota; kingdom Metazoa; phylum Chordata; class Mammalia; order Rodentia; family Muridae; genus Acomys; species Acomys minous. The sequence goes on along the minus strand of NC_140491.1, from coordinate 26,050,679 downwards.
GATCAGTCTAGGAATAAGCAAAGTACTTTACAAATCATCGGGGACACATGAGAACCTGAGAGAGGCAAATGAAGAGGTTTGGAGCTTGGTAGTATTCTAAGTGTGAGCTCAGTGTCAATGGTCATGTTTCCTTCCCGGTGTTACATCATCCTGAACCACAGCAGATGTTGCACCGGTTATTGTCTCTCTGAGTTGGTGGGTATGATCCATCATGGTAGAGCGCCATGGCAGGAGCATGAGATGAGGGTCCTAATTCAGCCACAGTCAGCAAGTGGAGAGAGATGGATTCTGCTGCTTAGTTTGCCTTCTCCTCTTCCCTTTCCATTTGTCCTGAGACCCCAGGCCCTGGAATGATGCCAGCTATATCCAGGGCATGACTTCTCTCCTCAGGTACCCATCTGGGGAAACTTCTTTAGGAACAAGACATATAACCTCTAGGTAATTCCAAAGCCAAGGAGATGGTGGGGACTGAGCATCGCATAGGGCTTAGAGAAGCCTCTAGCCACTGAGGGGTACTTCAAGCTTCTCCAGGCTCCCCTCTTGCTTAGTGAATTGTTTGCTTTTGAAACATTTTCCTTTTATTAAAACTAGATTCGTTCCTCATACTGTATTTCTTGATTACAGTTTCTCTTCCCTCTATCCCTCCCTTCTAGGTCCATCCCTTTTCTGTCTCTCATTAGAAAAGAAGAGGCTTCTAAGGGATAATAACACGACATAACAAAATAAACTATAAGACAAAACAAAACCAATCGCATCCAAGTTGGAAAAGGGAAGCCACAGAAGGAAAATTGTCCAAGAGAAAGCATGAGAATAAAAGACCTACTCAGTCACATATTCAAGAGTCAAATGAAAACACTAAACTCAAAGCGATACTGCATGTGCAGATGACCTGGTGCAAACCCCTGCAGGCCCTGTGCATGCTGCACCAGTAGCTGTGGTTCATGAGAGCATTGTTCAGCTGACGTAGAGTGTCTTGTTCTCCTCCTCTGTCTCCTTTGTCTATCACATCACACTCTTTCTGTCTCCTCTCCTGTGGGTTTCTCTGAGCTCTAAGGGGAAGATGTTGTTGGGGACATCTCATTTGGAGCTGTGTGTTCCAAGGTCTCACTCTCTAGTAATGTCTGGCTGTGGGTCTCTACATTTGTTCCCAGCTGCTGCAGAAAAAAACTTCTCTGTTGCTGGCTGAGTGCATTGTGAAATCTGTATTTGGATAGTAGGATCTCTCAGCCTCTCTCTGTCTCTCTCTGCCTCTGTCTCTGTCTCTGTCTCTCTCTCTGTCTCTGTCTCTCTGTCTCTGTCTCTCTGTCTCTGTCTCTCTGTCTCTGTCTCTGTCTCTCTCTGTCTCTCTCTCTCTCTGTCTGTCTCTCTGTCTGTCTCTCTCTCTCTCTCTGTCTCTCTCTCTCTCTCTCTCTCTCTCTCTCTCTCTCTCTCTCTCTGTGTGTGTGTGTGTGTGTGTGTATGTGTGTGTGTGTGTGTGTATACATGTGTATATATACATTTCCCCCTATAAATGACATGTGGACTAATCCATATCAGGTAGTCTGGAAAGCAAAAAATGCTCCCAGCTACAAGATGTAGGACCAAAAGGGAGTAAGTGAGGACAGAGTTCCCAAGAAAAGATAGTTTGGGTCTGAAAACACCAACAGAACTGAGACAGTAAGAGATTACCCACTGTTATATTTTTAGCACCTAGTGCAGTAATTGGCATGTTGCAGGTACAGTGACCATAATTAACTAAGAGGATGAATCAATGAGAAAGAGCAGATGGTCATTCCAGACCCAGATAAACAGGACCGAGAGCATTACCTTCCTGTTCTCTGAAGTCTCCCTAATGGACATGAGAATCAGTTCTCTAAAATAGCATGAAACTGCCTGCTTTTTAAATAGCAAGCAAATAGACCCTGGGCATTCCCAAATGCAAAGCTCTTGACTGGATGGTGTAATGGGTTCTCTTATCTCTCTTCCTGAAATCTATCACAGAGTAATCAGTGTATCACCTCCTAGGCAAAATACCAGCCTCCATGTATGCACCACAGGTGTTGCAAAAAAACACTGTGTAAACACATCTGTTCATTGTCAGAAACTTGTCACCAGTCTAGACTGTACAGCTTATAGTCGACACACCAGGTGACCACAAGTGCACGGACAAACCCAGTCAAAATCAGCAAATGGATCTCAACCAGAAAGACTATCTTACCAGTGCACACGGTAGGCAAGCAAAGGTCTTCCTTTAAAGCATTCAACACTCACTAATAACTGAAAGAGGCTGCAAACAAGAGGCAGTGAATAGACGGTAAAAGAGGGAATGAGCAAACCTCAAAATCACAACCAGCATTTATTTTAAAAAAAAAATACCACACAGGTGGTATTTCAAAAAATGGAAAATGGATAGAATACTGTAGGTGTAATTTTTAAATCTATTTTTGTTTTGGTTTCTTATATATCTCTCCCCCTTCTCCACCCCAATCCCTTCTGATACCCCAGCACCAGGTAGGAAAGAAAGTTAGTCAAGAGAAGGGGCATAGTTCTCTTTGGCGACATCCAGCTGTTTAGGATCATCGAGTTCTTTGGAGCAACACCAGTCTCCATAGTTGGGATACTCAGCCTGCATCAGCAAATGCAGCCTCAGCCTTCTCTTCCCCCTCTGACTGTCTCCTCCAAGCATTCTTCTTGTACCCTTCCCTCCTTCCTCTTTCTCCGGACTCATATATTTATACCCTCTCAGAGTTCACATCGGGATGTTTTCCAACTGGCAAAGACCATGACTCCACACAAGGCAGTTTTGTGTTGACAACAATCATGCACCCTTTCATGAGGCTGTTATCAGCTGTGGACAAATTATAGCAGTCCTCCTATCCCACACCTGAGATTAAAGCAAAAATATGTTTATATAACATAACTGAGTTTTTAAAGAAACCAAAACTTCCACAAGTGAAGTGAATATATGAACTAAACAAGGAAAAATCAGAGAAAATGAAAAGTCAAGATAGTCAACGGGCTACATATATGTATAGCTCTGGATCAGAAAGACCATAATAAACACATACACAAAAGAGTAGCAATGAAAAAAATAAATATTGCTATAAACTATCCATAAACAATAAAAAATAATGTTGATATAATTTTATGTGTCAACCTAACTGAGCCACAGTGGTTGATATATATATATATATAGTCAAATATCTTCCTAGGAGTATATGTAAAAGTATTTTCTGATGAGAATGACATTTGGATAAGCAAAATGAGTAAAACAAAATCCCCTTCTGATATGAACAGGTCTTATCCAACCATTTGAAGCGTGAATGGAAAAGTAGAGTCCTAGTATTTCCTAGCATAAGAATGAGGGGCACTGCTGCCTGAATTCTTAGGCAGACATTAGTCCTGCTTGCTGCCTCAAGCTGAGACACCAGATTTTCTTGGTCTTGAATTTGGTGGGTTTAAGGTGCAACTCCACCATCCTGGGTACCAGGTCACTATCCTAGTTTGCTTCCAGTTGTTGTGATAAAACACCAAGACCAAAAGTGGCACAGGTAGCAAAGGATTTATTTCATCTTACTTTTCCAGGACACAGTCCATCACAAGCCTCTCTATAAAATGTGATAAAACTTATAACACATTTTGTGTATATATTTGTTTATAGTTATATCCAGTCAATTGCCACAATTTGTATTTAAGTAGTGTGATTGTCAATTTGACAAATCTAGACTTCCCTTGTTTAGCATCTCTATTGCTGTGATGAAACACCATAACCAAAGGAAACTCAGAAAGGTAGGGGCTTGTTTTACTTGCTCTTCCACATCACAGCTCAGCAGGCAGAGCAGAACTCAAACAAGCAGGAACCTGGAAACAGGAGCTATTGGACGACTGATGCTTCCTGACTTGCTCTCATGGCTTGCTCAGCTTGTTTCTTACAGATCCCAATATTATGAGCCCAAAGGTGATACCACTCACAAGGGTATGTCCCCTCTCATGTCAATCTCTAATTAATAAAATGTCCTACAGGCTTGCCTATGGCCTGATCTTATGAAGTTGTTAAAGTTCCCTCCTCTCAGATGACTCCAGCTTATGTCAAATTGATATAAAACTAGCAAGCACAAGAATCAAATGGGAGTTGGGCCTCTGGGCATAACTGTGGGGGATTTTCTGTGTTACATTATTTGATATGAGAAGACCCATCTCAATTGTGGGAGGGACCAGTCCCCGTGTAGGCAACCCTGGGCAGTATAGTGTAGGAGAAGCAAGCTGAAGACTAGCATCTGTCCATCAACTCGTCATTGCGCTCTTTTGACAGTAGGTGTAAAGTGAGCAGCTGTTCAAGTTCCTGCTGCACTGACTTTCCCACAATGATGGACCATAACTCGGAATAACAGACCAAACAAGCATCTTTCTCATTTAAATTGCTATTCTCAGCTTTCTTTTAAAATGATAAAAATAGGTAATAAAACTAAGGCAAGTACGTACTCGATTCTAAGTATGTTTGTCTGAATATATACCAGTAAAAATAATATGACAAAAAATGTATACTACAATGAAGTAGACAGAATAAAAAAATATCATGAGTAATTATTTAAAACATTTATTCTGTGTAATTATACTAATAATTATTATTATGTTAATAGAAAAATATAGAGAAATACAAGTATTAGAAGTGCAAAATGTTGTGATTTCAGACAGGGCACCTGGAAAGGTGTTTGCTGTAAAGGTGACCTTCAAATAAAACCCCGTGTGACATCTAGAAAGATAGAAACAGCGAAGCCAGTGAGCCAGCTGTGTGACAGGTGAGAGATGTGAGTCAATTAAAGTACAATGAAGATACTGAGCGAGGCCAGAGAAGCTGAATTCTGAGTGTGTGCTAAAGAGAACAGAAAGGGTTTGTGGAAGGATGCCACTGGATGCAGTAGGGGAAGGGGCTTTTAAGGACCTATGAGATTTTAAGAAGCTAAGCTGAAAAAATGATGGTATTTTCACAAAGTGAAATTAATGTGCATGCATGTAGAGCTAGTGGTGTGGTGTGGATGGAAAACATGTAGCTTGCCATGTTAGACAGGCTAAATTCCAACTGTCCATGGAACAGAAAGACAACAAGGACCATGCTGTATATGCAAATGTAGAGAAAAGCAAAAGTACGCATTTGAGACACTGCCAGGTGGAGAACTGGTAGTCTTTTAACTGGTATAACAAAAGAGTAAGTGTCCTAGAGGGGAAAAAAAAACCAACAAAGATTATCACTATAAACATCTCTGTTGATTATATATGCATAATATATTAACAAATGGAAAATGGAAAATTTCAACTTCTACACATACATGAACCTCTTTGGTCGCTAAGAAGCATCTATATTGTTTGGTGCTCACGTAAGTGTGTAAGAAGAGAGAGAAAGCAGAAGCGTGTACTGAAGTTACTAGCAATGCAGACCCCAGCATTGTGCATATGAAACCAGCCCTGTGGAGAGAACCATTAACTATGCCTTTGGCTGTCTTTGTATTTTCTGTTTATTTTCACTTGCTTTAGCAGGTAATTGTTATAATTTGTAAACCATCAGATAAAGAACAACAACAATAACGACAAAATGCAGTTTGCTTCCCCTACCCAGCAGTCATTACTGATTTATGGCCAGGTAAGGAGAATAAGAACACAGACTCACTGCACAATACTGTGCAAAACATTAAGGCCAAATTGGCAGGGCAAGGAGGTCTCTTGCTGTTCTGCAAGTACACAGCATATGAGCCACAGGTTCTGAAGGAAGAAGCTGCCATTGAAACTACAGCTACAGAAGCTGTTGATAGACTTTGCTAGGATAATCTCATTAACATAGGAACCATCTGAGAATTGGTCAGTTTTGTCAATTGAGAAACAAATATATATATAAAGAGAATTTTCCTTAATAACATCTATTCATTGGACTCTGAGTTTAGTGACTTTCATAACAGATCCAATTAAGCAAAAATAGCCATAAGTCTTCATAAGAAATAAACTTCTCAGATATAGTAAGCATTAAATAAATAGCTAAGGCACAAAATAGGTGAAATTGAAAATCAACATAGAAAGGGTTTTTACAGGGAGTCACTCACTGACCATAAAATCAGTACACTGTTGATAAAGGCCTATTTCTTAAGGGATGTAGCAAAAATGACAAATATTAATTATCATATTTACTATGTACCGTTTAGTATTCTAGGACTTGGTATTTTCTAGCATACTTAATCTATATTACAAGCCTTTGTAGTATAAACAAAACAAAACACATTTGATCCATGATATTTTAATTGCTGTAAAAATGGCATGTAATGAGCCTTGGAAAATGTCCCGCCCAAATTCCAGCTACCAAAGATACACGTTCTTATACTATGATACAGTTTTAGCAGAGAGGTGGTTGTCAAAATTGTGTCTTTTTAATAGTTTTGTTCATTGAAGCTTGAGAATTGATGTGTTAAGTAAGATGAAAGGGGTTTTTTTTTTTGCTACTTTATTGGGTTCTTATATCTACTGCCCTTTCCATTTCAGTCCCTTCCAACCCCCCAACACTAGGTAGGTAAGAAAGGAGGTTAGAGGAGAAGGAGGCATGGGCTCTTTTTCTACTACTTCCTGCTGATTAGGGGCATCGAGTTACTTGAGGCAAGCCCAGTCTTCATTGTCAGGTTATCTCCAACCAGCATCCAGCAATCTAGCAAACATCAACAGCAAAAGCAGCAGCAGGAAACAACAGCAGCCAGGGCAGCAGCAGGGGGAGCCGCAGCTACCACAGGCCCTCTTGAGGCTCTTAAATTTATACCCAAGAGTCAGCAAAATTCTAAATGTAAACTATCAGCAATGGCAAGAAGCATGCCCCTCCTAGACCATGAGGCAAATCATAGTTAGCAGTTGTGGACAATCTAAAGCAGCCCTATATTTCACACCTGGATTTAAGACTAAAACATATTCATATCACATAACTGGGTTTTAAAAGAAATCAAAATTATCACTACACAGCCCCATCCATAGGAAATAACTACTAAGCTTACACTAACAATAGCAAGTTAAAAATTCAAACATTGAGATGTATTGGACATGAGACAAAAAAAAAGGGAAGAAGATAAAAAGACAGAAAATAATAATACAGGAAGAAAAGGCCCAGCAGTTTCCAGAGATGTCAATGTCTACTCTTTGTTTACAAATAAGTAACAGTTGGCTTCCACTTGATGAGTTAAGCTGGCATAAAAGACAGGTTGTATCTTAACACAATGCGATAGAAGAACAATCCATTTTGAAGGAGCTGGGTTTGTAACTGACAAGAGTCCAAGGCTTGCAGATTTAAAACAAAAACAAAAACAAAACACTCTTCATTTTAGTCAGAAAGATTTAGTCAGTAAATAATATTTGCTTTAATTTTTCAAGCCTTTAAGCATTCTTGGTGTTCTTATATTGTGTGTGCACTACAATGGGAAAGACAAAGGCTTTAAACTTGAATAGATTTTTGGAGCAAATCCCATGCATAGATATTTAACTTGGAAAATCTACATAACATCTTGAAGCTTTGAAGCTTTCTTGGTTCCTTTGCCAGATTTAAAGAAAAAAAAAATGAAAAGTTAGTTCTGAATAGTAAATTCAGTAATTTATTGGAAAAGTGTATTTAAATGCCAGGCATATAGTGTAAATGCAATAAATAACCCACTTTCTGCTACCAGATTGTCTTGGAATGAGCAGAGATGTAATCCAAAGCGACCAGACCTTTTTCTGTGTCTGTTAATTATCAGCAGCAAGTTAAATAGACTAGACAAATCTCATACTTGTATTTTCCACTTCTTCTTTCTTTCTTCTCTAGCATTCTCCCATGAAACAAGTTCAAAAGCAGAGTCCGTGTCCTTGGTATAGGTGGAGACACTTAGTATTTGACGGTTACACTGTGTACAGTGGAATAGGCAAGGGAGCTGTCCAGCACATATTTAGAAATTTAGGGATGAATTATATGAGAAGGTAAGCCTTGTCCTAACATCCAGGAAAGGATCTACTTCACAGCAATACTAGAAAGTAAACACGCTAAAAGGAGAAGAAAGGTAACTTAAGCTTAGATAAAGCTTCCATGTAACAGGAGAAACCTATGAAGTTCAAGAACAGAAGAAGTACTGCCCAATTCTAAAGAATGGCGGTCATCTGCAGAACTAAACATGTGTAAGAAAGATGAAGAATTAAAGCTACCAGATTCCATACCTGCAAGGGGACTCGTAACCCTCTAGGCATTCTGTTTGGTGGAGGGTCACGAAGAGAACGAACATCCCAAAGGACCCACAAGACATAGTGCTACACAGGCAATGTACATTCAAGATGTTTCAAGATTCTCATAGCAAGGCAGGGAAAATGATGTGCTGCATCCGTCAGAGATGGAGGCATTTCAGCAGAAGTAAAGACACTAGTTTAAGAAAGCAGTGAAAAGGAAGAAACAGAGGAAGCCACATGGAAACTTTAAAACCTATGTAGCAAAAGCAAGAGAATCCTTACACCTCACCAGTTTTGGTGTTTAGTGGAGATGGTTATGATTAAGTAAAGACACAAGATGACAAAACAAATATTGGTGTTGGAGTATGCCAAATCCCTTTGGATGTAAAGAACTGCTGAACGGTTAGCTCAGCCCAGCTGAGATGAAAGAGAACCAACTGGACAAGGACTAGAAACTGCGTGTGTGACTTTCTTCAGCAATGGCAGTGGGCACAGGGCAAAGCAGAAGCCAGGACACTGGACAGTGCACAACATGAGTCAGTATTTAAAAGGGATGAGAATGCAGAAGGCTGACATTGAAAACAAAAATGTCAGCCTCAGCAGGCTTAGATTTGGTCTGTAATTTGATGTTTAGGATCACTGAAAAGACTTGGGGGAAGTAGGAAGAGGAAGAAGAGGAGCAGAAGAAGGAGCAGGAAGAGAAGCAAGATGAGGAGGAGGAGGAGGAACAGGAGGAGGAGCAGGCAGAAGAAAAGCAGAAGAGTTAGTCTGGTTTTGTTGTTTGTTTGTTTGTTTTATAATTTATTATTATTTTTATTTATTCACTTTACATTCCCAATTTTAGCCCCCACCCTTGTCTCCTCCCAGTCCCGTCCCCTCTCCCTCTCCCTCCCCTCCCCTAGTCCTCAGAAAGAGAGATCCCTCATCCCCTACCATGTGACCACAGCCTATCAAGTCATCAGGACTGCCTACATCCTCTTCCTCTGTGGCCTGGCAAGGTTGCTTAGCCAGGGCAAGTGATCAATAAGTGGGCCACAGAGTCCATGTCAGAAATAGCCCTTATCCTCATATTAGTGGGCCTACATGGAAACTGGATTGCCCATAGACTGCATCTGAGCAGGGAGTCTAGGTCTTCTCCATGCATAGTCTTTGGTTGGTCCATCAGACCCGACCCCTCCATCCCCAGCTTAGATTTGTTGGCTCTGTTGGTCTCCTTGTTTGAGTTCCTGTCCTCTCTGGGTCCTTCTATCCCCTCAACTCTTCCATAAGACTCCCTGTGCTTAGCCCAAAGTTTGGCTGTGAGTCTCAGCATTAGCTTTGATCCCTTTCTGGGTAGAGTCTTTGGAGGACCTTTATGGTAGGTTCTAGTCCTGTTCTCTCTCTTCAACTACTCTTAGTGTCTACTTGACTTGCCCTTCTGAATGAGAATTAAGTATCCTTGTTATTGTGGAGAGGGGGATAGAAAGAGAGGGAGACAGAGAATGGTGTTTGTGGAGGTCAGAGGGCAATTTCAGGCAGTCAGCTGCTTGCTTCTGCCTTTACCTAGGTTCTAGAGATCAAACTCAGGCCATTAGGCTTGGGCAGCATGTGTCATTTCCTGCTGAGCCTGGTGGTATTTTCCTAACCAGATTTTCATCAAATGTATGTTTACACCCACCATACGTGGGATATGAGCAAGACATGGAAGAAACAACACTGAGAAGAACCCAGTCTGCCTTCACAGATGCCCTCATACAATGGAAAGGAAACCAACCTTCACCAAGAGTGTCTTGTCTTAGAAGACATCAGATTCTATGGGAAAGAGTGCTTCTGAGATCACCTCAAACCCCAAGAACATTATACGGGCAAGAATATATCTCACAGAACCAGAAGAGAGTACATGCCTCTCTGGCAGTATATTAGAATCATGAACAAGAGGGCTCTGTGACATCATATTTACCTTCTCAACCGCTGCTTTGCTGAGTCTTGTCATATGTCCTGTCCTTCTCTGCTCTCTTGTTTTGTCTTGGAGATGCTTTAAGAATCAACATTTTAACTGGGTGCAGTGGCACACACCTGTAATCTTAGCACTCTGGGAGGCAGAATTAGGCAGATTTCTGTGAGTTCAAGGTCAGCCTGGTCTACAAAAAGAATTCAGGACAGCCAAGGCTATACTAGGAAACCCTGTCTCCAAACACCTAAACAGATAAACGAACAAACAAACAAACATTTCACCCAGCTAATAAGGCAAGCAAAAGAGATTAAAGTCAATTTATAGATTTATACTGATGCCAAGTTTTAGAAAGCAAACAGGAATGCCTAAGCCATGCTAAGGAACTGGATTGGCTGTGTCTGGCGCAGATGTCCACCATTCAGTCAATCAACAGGAAGGTTACGGGTATACCTTGTTTAAAAAAAAGGCAGAATGTAAATGGAGCAGATGAAAAGAAGAAAAAGAATATTCAAGAACTAGGTCTCTGTGGGAAAACTGTTGCATCTTTTACTTCTTTTTCATTGCAAAGCAGTGGTTATGTTAAGTAAACTGTATTTGCCATTCGATGTGCAAATTTGATATATCAGACATCTTGAGGTAGATCTTGAATTGGTATTTATGGAAATGGAGACAATAGCTTGCATTTGGGTAGATTTTTTAAGAATATAATCCTAGGAATGAACTTTATGATATAAAAAGGGGGAGAAAAACAAGGGAGCCATCAGCTCTTAGAGTTTCTAAGGATCTTCAGGAAATATTTTCTAAGGCTGCGTAGAGGATTCATTGATCCATTCCTCCCACATACTGATCCAGAACAACTCCAGAGTTGCCTACAGAGAGAGAATTCTGATCTTCAGAATCATAGAAAATACAAAGCAAGGAGTGACAGACTAGGGCTTCTGTCAAGATTGGTTTACATCTGGAACTAATGCAGCCTGCATGAGGTTGGCCACTAAAGAAACGAGTGCACAAAACATGGAGCCAAGTGAACACATGAAGGCATGCGCACTGGGATTCTTCCACAAGCAAAGACAAAAGATGAAGGCCTGCTGGAGAAGGCAGAGTTTCCGGGAGGCAAATGTAAGAGAGGAAGACAGAAAGGAAGAGGGGGAAGGGAGACAGAGGGAATAAGAATCTCATTAATTTCCCTCAAGAATCCTGTTGTTTAAACATTTAAATCTCCAATTAAATATGAACAAAGTCATATTCAGGCTAGATAAGTAATGTGCCAAAAATCGTGCCACTGGAATTGAAATCTAAGCTCACTCTGCCATAATATTTATGCAGAAGTTAATTAGACATAGCCTCTGCCTTCAAGAAGATTGCATTTCTGCACATCGCGGCATTATGAGGGATCATCTAAATGAACAGGAAGAAGCCAGTGATGAATCAGAATACCAAGGATTGGAGAAATACTCCAAAAATGTTGGTTATGTTGTCTCTAAATAACTTTAGGCTATTGAGGCGCTGAAAACACAGGCAAGTATGAGATGTGATCCTTTCACTGTGTCTTTACAGATTCAGTTATTGAAACAGAGCAGGAGGAGTGGGAAGGCCAGTATATGAGTGCCTGAGGGTTCCAGTTGTATTGCTGGCAGGCTGAAAGCCTTGGCAGTGCCAGTACTAGGACCTAAAGGTAATGGATGTAGCACAGGACAGAAGAGGCAGCTCTGCATTTGAATTGAGCGCTTAGCCTTCTACAATATTAAAGTTTGCCCCCCAGGATTCTTTTTTCATGCCAAATTTCAATGTTTGTAATATGCTTACCATATTAATGAAATGGGTGCCTACATGTTGGCCTCAGAGCATACACAAATGAGGACTTTGGGGGCTACTTGGGCCTGTAACCATTGCCTGTTCTTCAGGTGGAATATTACCAAAGTGACAGCATTCACAAGAAAGCACTAGCACACTGAGCTGTGGGCAGAACCTGCAGCTGAGGTTGAAGCGTTGACTGATCTTGACCGAACCGTCATACATGTAAAGATTTCCCCAATAGTGGCTGGCAAGGAATAATGCAGACTTGTTTAGTTTTAAGACTTAATGATGGGGAGTGTTGGCAAAACATTAAGAAAAATGAAGAAGTCAATGTGAGTCTTCATGACCATGCATAATTCTGTAAGTGTGAGACATTTGTCCACCAGTCTTGTGCTTCCACTGCCTTATGTTTTTATTTGTCTATTCCACAAACATTTACTGTAGTAAACATCACTATGCCAGATACCACAAGGGAGCTGAAAAGCAAAGGAGAAACACACAAAAAGCAACTAAAGACTATCAAATTGACAGTTCACTTGCTGTTGAGAGAATGCAAAAATATTTGACAGAACCAAGCGGGATGTCCCAGTGGCTTGGCCAGGAAAGAACTCCAGAGTTAGCAAGTGGGAGGAAGACATTGCTAGGAAGGAAACAGAAGGGTGAGAGAACAGAACTGACTGTGGCTGAGTGGAATGAGAAAATAAACCACATGGCTGGTGTGCGTTGTTACTAGACGTCCCAGTAGGGATGTGAGATGAATAGTTGAATGATGATATGAGATTTGAGAGTGATGCTTAGGTTTCAGCAAATTAATAGGGTTTAAAGCCTGACGTTAGATCCAGTCATTAAGAGAAAGGATTTATAAGGAAAGGATACATGAAAAACACTACACCTGAGGCTGCACTCCATGACGATGTTAGGAAGTCAGATAACTCAGGAAAACCACCAGTACAGGAGGAACAAATACAAGATGATTTATTTTGCTTTTATTGTGGCCAAATGTGCATAACAAGATCTGTACAACACATTGATATTACATTGTTCACAATACCATGTGACTAGCATCACCATGGCTATCTATAACCCAAATTTGTAAAGTTCTTTTTAAGAAATACACTGTGTCCAATAAAATAAGTAAACAATGACCTGTTTCTACCGTTCTCCATTCCCAATAGCCTCTTCCCTAAATTCTGTCACTATGAATTTAGCTGTTTAAGTATTTCATGTATGTGATCATTATAATTTTTGCTTCACCATGCACAACTTCTTTAGCCAAGCAGAATGCTTTTCAAAGACCTCCTATGGATAATGTGGGTCAAAGTGCATTCATTTCTATGTGCTATGTGCTATAGTTGTTGACTAAATGGCTGAATGAAAGTTTGCACAGATGACTGGGTGGCTTTAGCCTGCTTGTGGCCGACAGCACTTTACTTCTTAGCAAACAGTCTAATGGCAAAATGATAAGCCACACTCCCCTTTTGGTCCTTCCATGAGCCTTGCCTTGAGCAAGTGTTCAATATGGTATTATTGAGTGATTCCCATCAGAAATTAATTCTGATTGAAGAAATCCCTAATGTTTCTATTGGTACTAATCTGAAGGCTTCCAGTTCTAATAACCTATACTCATTATTCACTTTCAAAACCTTAGCCTTCACACATCTCTCAGTAAACCTGTTAACATAGCAGCCTGCCTGCTATATCCCAGCATGCCCAGCATGCCTACACTTCAAGATCTCTACTTTCACCTGTGAGGTTGTATCTACTTAGCATGCTATTCCACTCTATCCAGCTGGAAATTTGATCATGAGGGCTTTAAAACATTAAGGTTTCAGCTTAAAAGCCCCAATCTCCACCCCACTTTTCTATGGCATTTTTGCACCCACATCTATTATGACATTGTTTATATTTCCGAGGACGTATACTCATTTCAATTTGTATGCAACCAAAAACACAATATTAAAATACATGAGATAGCACCAGATAGATTTCCAAAGTGGCTGTACAGTTGAGTGGAGAGTGGGGTATGACTTTCTCACATACTCTGATGCCTCATAATTGACCATGTCCCCTGGAGGGGGAGACCTGGTAGCACTCAGAGGAAGGATAGCAGGCTACCAAGAAGAGACTTGATACCCTATGAGCATATACAGGGGGAGGAAATCCCCCTCAGGAACAGTCATAGGGGAGGGGAATAAGGGGAAAATGGGAGGGAGGGAAGAATGGGAGGATACAAGGGATGGGATAACCATTGAGATGTAACAAGAATAAATTAATAAAAAATAAAAATTATATATATATGAGATGATTGTAGGATTACAAGGTGAAGTAGACGAAACTACTATATAAGTGGTCATGCTAATGCTCTTTTTATTATTGATAGATCATGAAGACAAGAGATCAGTAAGAATAGAAATGACCTGAACTATTGAACTTAGTATAACTATAGAATACTCCATCCAATAGCAACATAATACAGATTCTTCTCAAGATTACAGAGAATATTAATGAATGTAGACATGATTATTTTAACATTGTGTATGTGCCATGCATGTGTACTTGTGTGCACATATATCTGAAGGTATGCATATATATGTGTATGTACATCTAGAGGTCAAAGGTCAAAACAGAGCTCCTTCTCCAGATTTTCTCCTCCATATTTTTTGAGGCAAGGCCTCTCTCCAGTCCAGCCAGCCTCCTGTTCAGGGAGTGCCACTGATCCACAGCCTCTGCCTACCAAGCCCTGGGAGTACAGACAAGAGTCTTGCTGCCATGCCTTGATCATCTCCCCAGGGCCCATGTGAACAAATTTAAAACAATACAAGTTCTAAGAAATATCCTCCCTAGTCATAATGGAATTAAAATGAGCATCAATAGCAGCTGGTTATAGATTAAACACACTGTTAATCAAAGTTGGATCAAAGAAGTCTCAAGACACCTTTTTATAAAAACAGAATGCAAATTTCCAAAATGGATAGGCTAAGTCAGGAACAGTGTTCAGAGGAAAACTTATAGCAAAAGCATATACAAAAATAAATAAAAATAAAAATTGGCAACTGGACTTTTTACATTAGAACTAGAGAAAAAATACAACAATCAAAGCCTAAAGCCAGGTAAAGAAATCATGGAAATTAGTGAAACTGAAAATAAGAAAATCACATATAAACCTCAATGAGAGAAAATTGTTCTATAGAAAGATAAATAAAATTGATAAACAAAGTAAAACAAAGAAAGAAAACCAGAAAGTATTCAAATTATCAATATGAAAAATAAAGAGAACACATTTTGAACTTATAAACATCAAAATGGCAGTGAAAAGATGTGATTTCTATTATTTTTTCCATTAATTAATTCATTTATTTACTTTACATCCTGATCATAGCTCTCCACTTCTCCTCACTGTTCCCCTCAACATTCCTTTTCCTCATGCTTCCTTCTTTTTCTCCTCAGAGAAAGGAGGTTTCCCCATAAGTACCAACCCACCCTGACACGTTAAGTTGCTGCATGACTAGGCACATTCCCTCCCACTGAGGCCAGACAAGCCAGTCCAGTTAGGTGAATGAGATGTAAGAGGAGGCATCAGAGTCAGAGACGGCCCTGCTCCAGTTGGTGGAGGACTCACATGAAGACCAAGGTACACATCTGCTACTTAGGTGCAGGAGGCCTAGGACCAGTCCATGCATGCTCCTTGGTTGGTGGTTCAGTATCTGTGAGCTCCATGGGCCCAGCTTAGTTGACTCTGTAGGTTTTCTTCTGCAGTCTTTAACCCTTCTGCCTCCTTTAATCTTTCCCCTAACTCTTCCACAAGATAAAAGGAATGGCCAGCCAATTAAGACCCATCCCAGGGAAGAGAACCAATCCCTGACACTATTATTGTTACTCTGCTATGCCTGTAGTCAGGAGCTAATGGATCCAGATGCAGAGACCCATAGCCAAACATTAGGTAGAGCTTGGGGAGTCCTATGGAAGTGTTGGGGGAATCAATTGTTATCGGTTAAATGTAGAATGTCTCCCACAGACTCAGTGTTCCCTAGGTAATGGTGCTGTTTGGGGAAATGGGGGTTGGACCTGGCTGGAGAAAATGCTTATATAGCACAGCAATGGCTATGCCTAAATCAATGTGCTATAGTTGTATAACTGTTGGTCCCACTACGCTCTGTAGTTCTCATATTTGGACAGTGTCTCATGTAGTCCAGACTGCTCTTCATCTTGCAATGGCAGCCACAATGACCTTGAACTTGATCTGTCCCCTTCTACTTCCCAAGTGCTGAAGTTAAGAAAGATGCAAGTTTTCTTTTGCTGTTTTAAAGCAAGCTCTGATATGTTATCCTCCACATGAGCCTGGAACTGCCCAAGGTCAAGGGCAAACAGGAAGTTCGGATCCTCCAGCTTCAGCTGCTGCAGTGTCCTTGTTAACAGGGTGACCTGCCTCTACCATCTCACTTCTGGCAGTGTTGAGAGTTGACCCTAGGAACTCTGGTATGCTAGAGCAGCCCTCTACCCATCAAACAAACTCAGTAGCACTGTTAATTAGTCTTTAAGAACAATGGTTTCTTACTAAAAGAACTCCTATGCCTAGGTTATCCTAGAATGTGGAATATCAGGATGTTTTTCACATGTCTAATGACTAACTGATACCCAGTTTAGAAAAACCAGAGCCCACATAACCTCTCAATAAATGACAACTTATTTCTTACCATTTGAGCTGCACCAGAAAAAATAATCTGTAAAACACAAAAGGTAAGTAACCAAGTTTAAGGGTGAAGTAAATTAGTGGGGTCACCAAAGCCAGAACTTAAGCATCCAAGGCTGAGCCTGATGTGGTTCTGACTCATCAGCCCTGGCAGGCTCCATTTAGGGCTCACACCTGACTCTTTTATGAGTACCCAAGCAAGCAGCACTGGAAGCCTTGAAGGAGCTTCTTTAAAGTCCTGCTTGCCAGAGTCCCTGTGCTCCTCAGACCGCAGGGAGCCAAGAACTCACTGTTCCAGGCAGGTGTGTCATCCCTGGGGATGCTACAGATTAACTGGATTCTATTTGCATCCTCTCAATTGTCTAGGAGATGCAAATGTGCCCTGCTCACACACCGGTGCCATCCATTGTCTGCGCCTGTGCAGGGGCTGATAATGCCAATTAAATGCCAAGGCTCACTTAACAGGTGTGCTGATTGCCTCCGCAGCATGATTTACTGGAGCAACACCCTGGTGTGAAGCAGACAGAAAAGAACATTCTGTCTCCTTGTCATCCCTATCCTGGTTATTAGCTTTCACATTTGGGCTTCACTGGCAAAAAAAAAAAATTAACTTTTTCTCCCTAAAAACAAAATGAGACTCATGTTACATAGGTGCAAGCTAAACCATTCGCACTGTTTGGTCATTAATATCAGTATCAAGAGACTCCATTAACCCTTCCCAGGCCCTTCCTCCACTCTGTGCACTTTACTCACAGCTTCCTGAGGAGGCAAAGAAAACCAGGGTGTGTCGTTTTCCTACTCAAAGCCCCCAGTGGCTTCCTATTGTTCGTTTAAACGAGTACACACTCTTCAGCAAGGTGATTTAAATCCCGTATCGGCCTCATTCTATTTTTTCAAGAGCCTAGAGCACCATCAGCCCATTGAAAAATTTGAAATCTGTCACATCTGCTCCCTCAAGATAGCTTCTGGGGTGCCTTTTCCTGCATCCTGCATTGGTCCAGGATGCAGGGGAAGGGAGAGCTAGAGAGGAGTGAAGGACTGATGGACAGAGGAAGGAAGGAAGGAAGGAAGGATGGAAAAGATGGGAAGAATGGAAAGCGAAAAGGATTTTTATAGATAACCCATTATTGCATTCTCTCTACTATGACTCCCAAGGTTTCCATGTAGAGTTACTGGATTTTGAGCATTCACTACACACCTGAACAAACCAATTGCTCAGTTTGTAGGACACCATCTTATGTCTGTCAGGTTACGCTACGCTGTTCTCATTTTGTGGATAGGAAATCCAAGTTCGTGCGTGATGAATAGCTTGCCGCATGTCACAAAGTTAATGAGAGGCATGGATCAGAACTAAAACCATGAAAGTCTTCACTTACCAGGAAAGTGGGTCAGAGGGAAGGACATCCTATTGGGACTTTAGGTGAGAGAAGCATGGGAAAATGGGGAAATAGAAGGATCCAGAGGGCCCTAGAAACCTACAAGAAGAACATTATGATGTGCGGATCTGGGTCCAGGGGTCCTGCTCAAACTATGGCACCAGCCAAGGACAATATAGGCAATAAACTTCGAACCCCTACCCAGATCTAGCCGATGGACAGGACATTCTTCACCGCTGAATGGAGAGTGGGGTCTGACTTTCATGTGAACTCTGGTGCCCCATTTTTTACCACGTCCCCTGGATGGGGAGACCTGGTGACACTCAGAGGAAGGATAGCAGGCTACCAAGAAGAGACTTGATACCCTATGAGCATATAGAGGGGGAGGAGGTCCCCGTCAGTCACAGTCATAGGGGAGGGGAGTAGGAGGAAAGCGGGAGGGAGGGAGGAATGGGAGGAAACAAGGGATAGGCTAACACTTGAGATGTAATGTGAATAAATTAATAAAAATGCATGATTAATATTTATTGAGAATAAATTTGAAAAAAAAAAAGAACTAAAACCAGATACGCAGATGTCTCAGCAGACTAGCACCTACTCTGCACAGTCTGTATTGGTGTCCTGGGTGAACCATGTGTGACTGAGCACCGTGTACCTGACAATTACTCATTTAGATGGTATCAACAATTTGAATACAAGAGAAGAGGGCACACAGCATTTGGAACCGTGCTTTCACCCCACCAAAGGAAAACTTTTGTTAAAATATTTCTCAGTACTTCTTTTTGTCCTTGGGGAGACCTATCCCTGTCTATCCTTTTTGCTTTGAGGAAATTTATATGTTTATTGTACCAAAAGTAGCTTTACATCTTCCCAGCATAGGCACTGGGACTTGTGAGCATAATTCTATTTAATCTATTTTTGGGAGCTACAGGGGGCAGCTTTGTTTCATGTCTATAGGCTACAAAACAAATACTGTGGGCCCAGACATGTCAGAACACAAGGTCCAACTTAGCACTGGTCTCCTCACTTTACCTGTCAACATCATGCTTTGAGGGAGGCTGTGCCTGTATCTACCAGGCTAGCCTGGTTTCCTTCCTTCCATCTGTGGCAGGGATGACAGACCCTGCTGATTTCAGATGGGGCTGAAAGAAGCTCGCCCAAAGACAATTTTCATTTCAAAGCTTAAACATGAAAGGCGCTCCCTTGCTGAGTAACTGAACCTGCTGTTTTTTCCGTGCTGGATCAAGCTCTATGGAGGAGAAGCGGAAGAGTGTTGGCAGGATTGAAAGGAGGGGAGGAAGTGAAAACAGAAGTTTGCCGCTTCCGTTGTCTCCTTTTTAAATTTTTAATTTAATTAATTAATTTTTTTAAATCTATGCTTCGCTTGGCTGGAAAATGAGCTGTGACTTCCTAAGATGTGTTGGAAAGGCAGGAGAGCTTATTTAAAAAAATAAGGGAGTCCGTGGCTCTTGATCTAATTAATCTAAGTGGCACGCAAGGCGGCTTGCCTCAGAGCGACGATCCTGCAGTAGTTTGCACATCTGTTGTGGAGAACCTAAACCTCTATTTCCCTTTTCAAAAACTTGCAGGCTCAACTTCTTAGAGCCAAATACCCATAAAAGAAGAACCCTCCTTTTTTTTTTCTTTTCTTTTAAAAAGGCACCAGTTTTTCTACAATAGGGACAGGGCATCCTGGAGTTCTACAGGGAAGCTAAGGGTCTGAGCCTTTTTTTTCCCCCCAGGTAGTATAAGAGTAGCCTAAGGGCTTGCAGAGCTCAGTTACTCAGTTCCCCGATAAAAAGAAAGGAAAAGTAATGGGCAGAGAGATAAAAACACATAAGTAAAAAAGCACAACATATTGGCTAGACAAAAGTATGAAATTAGAAAACTGTATCATTTAACATAATAGTCATAGTTAACACAATACCTACTGTGCTTTTAAATTTTTCTAGGAGAATAGATTTCAAATTTTCATATCATACATGCAGAGGCTAAGCATGTGGGGCAATGAAATGCTAATTGGCTTGAAATAATCATTTCACAGTTTGCATATGCATCAAAATATCAAGTTGTGTGTCATTTTATATATGCAAATTTATTTTATCAATTAAAAAGAAATAAAAATATGAAGTCTTTTTCCCTCTCTGGAAGGATCTGTATCTTCAGGTGGCTGTGAGTAAACTTTATATCAAGCCTGGAGAGAACAGCAGGAAATAAGGAGTTTCTTGAGTATGTAGAAGGGTCCTGAGACCCACAAGAGGGTCAGGGATATCTGTATTTTCACAGGTGGCCTCTGGGTTCTGAGCAGTTTAGTGCTGCTCTCAGACCCAAAGGTGTAACGAACAGTGGTTACCACAGAAAGTCACAATTGATCAAAGTGCCAAGAATTAAGGTGCTCAGCTACAAATGCAACATTGGCATCACCACAAACGAGACATCTAGATTATATACCTTTCTTCAGCTCTGAGACCATCTCAGAAGGGAGAGAAAAAAAAAACATTGTAAGAGGCAGACATTTGAGAGAATTGGAGCTAAATAGTGTCTTCTAGTCAGAATAGAACAGGAATATTGATGAACCCATAGCACCTATAGTTGCCAGTACAAGATCTGTTCAATATCAAGCCAGTTAACATGCTACCATGGACGAGAGAGGAAGTCTGGGGAATTATTGACAGATGATGGCCTCTGGGAGAAAAAAAAATCCCCCATAGGTTGACTACACTCTACTGGATGGCCCCATACTCATAAGTATTAGGCAGCACACGATTGATTTAGTTGTAATATGTAAAACTGACAGAGAGTATGGAGGTAAGGGTGAATCTGGGAGGATGTAGGGGGAGAGGTGGGATGAACATCATAAAAATATACAATATATAATTCTTGAAGAAATCATAGTTAAAATATTACATCACCATGTTGAATCTAATAAACATATTAAGATAAAGAGCAAGAAGAAAATTTAACTCCTCCTCTTATTTAGATGTTTTCTCTGGGGTTAATAACAAGTTGGCTTAATTAGTAGAGGCCACGGGATGATGTGGAATGTTCAGAATATAGTCTCTTGAAGCCACTGGAGGTTGTCTATCTCTGCCTTATTATTTAAAATCATTCTTCCAAGAGTTTTGAGTGAGATACAATTGAAAGACCCCCGAAGGGAGACCCTCACTCAAGCATTGGGATGGCGCGCACCCAAAGACACACAAACGACCGTCTTGCTGTAAACACATGAGGCAGTTTATTGGCAGAGCTCCGGGTCGACACGTATCTCACGCAGGAGACAGAGGGGTCAACCCAGAAGCCCAGGGGTTAGGGGTTTATATGGGCAAGGGTCGGGGGGAGTGGGAAGTTTTGGCGCGGCCACACACGATTGGTTGTTTCAAACATTTGAACATCAGCAAATTGCATAGGCAGATCTGGGGTAAGCTCAGACTTAATCACATGGGTACAGTCCTTGGTTCCTGTCTTTCTTGGAACCTGAGGGTAGATGTTTTATCTGAGCTAACGACACATCTGGTTAAACTCAAACCTGGAACATTGTGTGCGGGCCTCAAGGGGGGGATTAAGCAGACACCATAAGATCGGATGAGGGGTCTTGGCTCCTTACTCACTCGACCATGTCCGGTACCTGTTTCTCTCAGGAATTTGTCCTTGTGTATTCTCCCTATCTTTTATGGCCAGCTGGTCCCTGGAACACTCAGTAGGCCTTTGTCTCCTATCTCCGCATTCTTTGTGACTTATCATCTGGGACCTTGGGCTAGCATACCTGTCGACCTGCACTTATGAGTTAGAGAGCTCTGCTGTTCTGGTTGCTTTAATGCTAATTAAAAATTTTCCCTTTCACAATCACACACTGCTCTTGTGGCCTCCAAAACTCCTTTGAAATGTAGTTGCTATCATGTATATATGTCCTTTTACTTTGTTTTATATTCCTCCTCCCCTGCTGATTTATCCTCTTAATATACCTCCAACTCATTGGTCCACTTCCTCCTTCAAATAGTCCCTCCCGTTCTGATTTCATGTCAGATAGATTGTATTTCTCTCTTCTTTAGTCCCTCTGTGTTACCTTAGGACATTTTCTTTTTCCTATTATAGTTCCCCTTAAACTTTCATTATTTACATCTTGCACACATGCATGCATATTTGCATGCAGGTGTACATGCAGGTGTACACACACACACACACACACACACACACACACACATACACACTCACAATTAAATCCTAAATTTGAACAAGTATGACTCTCTGAGTCTAGCTCATTAAGGTAATGATGTCCAGTTGGATCTGTTTTCCTACAAATGCAGTGGTTTCATATTCACGCATTAATAAAATTTTATTGTACATCTACACTACATCTTTATCTAGGATGGGTCCATTTCTTAGATATAACCTAGCAATAAGCATTACAAATGCACATATCCTTAGGGTCTGTTAACTTAGAACCTGTGGGATTTATACCCAGGAGTCATATAGATGGATCATATGATAATTCTACTTTCCAGCTTTTCTGAGGATGCTCCACAATCAGTACTTTCTCACCACAATTTGTTGTTGGTGGTGGTGGTGGTTGTTTTGGTTTAGTTTTGGGGTTTAGTTTTTTTTTCTGGAAGGATAGCTATCCTGACTTTGGTGAGATAGACTCTTGGCACTTTTACTTTGAATTTTAGTAAAAGGTAAAATCTATTAGCCATTTTAAAATTTTCTTTAAGGACTATCATTACCCCCATTTATTGATTTGCTGACTTTAATTTTTTATTTCATTTTAGCAGTTCTTTATATATTCTAAATATTAGTCCTCTGTCCACTATGTAGCAGGAAAAGCATTTTTCTCACTGAGTAGCTGTCTCTTCACTCTGCTGAAAGCTTCTTTTGCTATGGGGAAGTGTCTTAGTTTGGGTTTCACTGCTGTGAAGAGACAGGATGATTGTGGCAATTCTTATAAAGAAAGACACTTAATTGAAGCTGGCTTATAGTTCAGAGGTTTAGTCTATTGTCATCACGGCAGGAGCATGGCAATGTGCAGGCAGACATGGTCTGCAAGAAGGAGCTGAGAGTTCTACATTGGGACCCACAGAGACAGGAAAAGATTGTGAGCTACACTGGGCACAGCTTGAGCATATGAGACATTAAAGCCCACAGTGACACACTTAGGCCACACCTCCTAGTAGTACCACCCCCTATGGGCCAAGCATTGGAGCACATGAGCCTATGAGGACTATTCTTTCTCAAACCACAACACAAAGCTTTAAGTGTTATTTCCTATACTCTAATTTGTCAGTTCTTGAAGTTATTTTTATATATTGAGTCTGTGTCATGAAAGACAATGTTATGTTTATTTGGCTCTAGCCTTTGGTTGTTCTTTTTTTTTTCTGTATCTGAGAAATTTATGCAATAATTTTATAAATTTTATAAACTTTCATAAATGTATAAATTTATGAATATATTATCAATGCCTTTAGTTTTTGCCTCGTCTCTTTCTTTCTTCCCATGGTTTCTTAACCATTGTTTCCTGGTAATATCTCAGGGTTCTTGAGACTTTTGGTCATGCTTGGGTATTTTATTTTTCTCACTAGTATTTAAACTTTGTTCTCTAATCTTGATAGTCCTTCTTCTCCTTAGTTGAGGCTATTAGTGATGTTTTTTCACTATGATTTTTAATATAATTTATTGAGTTATCTATTTGATATTTTTCTAAACTCTCAAATCCTTTCTGCATTTTTTGTCTATGTTGGTAACTTTTTCATACATCTTTCTTTCATATCACCAAACTTCCTCTCCTGTTTATAGATTGAATTCTTTTGCATGTTTGTATGCTTTGGGGGGTCATTTATCATTTTTTTTGCAAAGGAACTTGGAGTTTTTTATTTATATTATATCATTTTTAATATCTTTGAATTTATTTTGAGAAATTATTTTTTTGAAAAGGATATGTTGCCTTGCCTTTCGTATTTTTTGTGTTTCATGTGATTTGTGCAACTGTTGATGTGGGTATCACTTCTAGTTTTATTTTTGTATCTCTTTATTGAGTAGCATCCTCTTGAGGTGTCAGTCTTACAGTAATACTTTTGGAAGGATTTTATGTTTTCTGTCTTCCAACAGGAAAGCCATGTTGTTAGAGTTGTGTTCAGGTTGGATTCTTTTCTAAACATAGTCCATTTTTAAGCTGTACTTTCCAAATATCCAGTCACTACCTTCGTGAATACTTGAAGTTCTGCTTCAGCTTATTGTCTCTGGAATAAAGTCTAATGATTTTTTTTTAATTCTCAGGGTGGGGGCTTCTAGCCTACCATCTCATCTAAAAGTCCCTATGAGGTGGTATCTTTAAGATGTGTTTCTGTCATGAATGTATATATTGCTCTTCTTTTTATGTAAATATGATTTTTGTATCTCCTTCTCTTTCATTTTGTACTTCTGCCATGAGATAATGTGATAATGAGTCCCTCATTATGGTCTTTTACCTTTTGCCTTTTCACGTACAGCACTGTGAGCCAAAAAGTTTTCATTCATTATAAATTACCTGGTTTTAATTATTCTATTATAACATTACAAAATATACTGGAATACACCACCACCACCCACACACACACACACAGAGAGAGAGAGAGGGAGAGAGAGAGAGAGAGAGAGAGAGAGAGAGAGAGAGAGAGAGAGAGAGAGAGAGAGAGATTAGGTGGAGTTTGTCTGCAGTCTGGCTGGAGTGGATTTAGAAGTAAAGCCCGACATGTCAGTGCAGTTAACCATATTCTAAGTTGAATCAAATGAGCACTCATTTTAACAAGTGAACTTAGTGTCACAAGTTTCCTAATTCTGTCTTCGCTCACTGTCTAAACCTTATTCTGATGCATTTACTCTAGATGCCCATAAAAAGACCAAAGACCAAATTTAAGGCCTTCTATTGGGCAACAAATTCATTTTTCCTCATATTATTTACATTAAAGAACTATTTTAAAAAGAGAGACAAAGAGAGAAAAACACAAGAGAGATGGTTCCTTCTCCCTCAACCCTAAGCCATGCATTAGTTTATCACTGATAACAAGTATAGTGACAAGGAAGAAGAAAGACGGGTATCAAGAGAGGGGCCTGCTTCTTTATGCCTCAGTAGTTCAAAAGAGAAAATACCATCCACCCATCCTTAAAACCCTTGAGCAAGCTATTCTTGGATTACATGTGGCTATTAGGATCAGTGATGTTCTGATTTTTAGGAAAATGAAAGATCCATATAGAGTATGTGGCACAGTATTAGGTAGATGGCTTAGTTGGAGTTATTATTGCTGTGATGAAACCTCATAACCAAAAGCAACTTATAGAGGAAGGGGTTTATTTGGCTTACGTTTTCACATGATAGTTCTTCACTAAAGGAAAACAGAACATGAACTCAAATAGGGAATGACCCAAGCAGCAGGAGCTGATACAGAGACCATGGGTAGGTGCTGCTTACTGGCTTGCTCTCCCTGGTTCGCTCAGCCTTCTTTGTTATAGAACCCAGGACCGCCAGCCCAGGGACAGCACCACCCACATGGGCTGGGCCCTCCCATATCAATCACTAATTCGGAAAATACTTTACAGGCTTGCCTACAGGCTGATCACATGGAGGCATTTTCTTAACTGAAATTCCCTTCTCTCAGGTGACTTTAGCTAGTGTCAAGTTGACATAAAGCCAGTCAGCAAAATAGAAGAACACGGAAAGTATAAGAATAGTAGGAAAGTGTATTCAAATGTTCTGGATACAATTTCAAACCTGGCAGGCCACATACTGTTTGCAAATATCAAAACCCAGAAGCAATGTAAAAACCTAGTAAAAGCATAGAGTAAAAAAGGACTGTGGTTCCTGAATATGTAGTAAATACATCCCATTTCTTCCCTCTGCTCATCACAAGTCCCCTTAAGCCTGGATAAAATTAATATTCTATACAAGAAGGCTCTAAAAGCTATAAAAAAAAATAGATGCCTGATCAAGAGTCACCAGACTTGAGCAAGAACAAGTGTCACTTGAAATCTATTGAGTCTCCTCTGACCTGAATTCTTCACTAGAGGAGCTGAGAGCTATTGTCTTCCTGTACAGGAGCTACTATTGACCCTGTGTGGTAGAATAGTGTCACTCAGTGACACTACATCATCATGACATGGACTTTAAACAATGAATTGACATTTTAACCACAAAAGTGAAGCAAAAAATATATTTTGTACCAAAGTTAGTGTATTAACTGCTAAACATAATTAGACAGAGTCTTTTGATTGAGTAGCTAAAATGTTCAGAATATAATTCAGATTATTTATTACATGAAGAAATAGGAAAAAGCACAACCTTAATGAGTTAATGTAATCAATAGACACTGATACAATATGACACAGATGTTGGAATGTCAGAGAATGATATACAAGTGTTATAATGATGAAACTCTAATGAGTAAATGTATTCTGTAAAAAAAAAAAACAAACAGAAAACAACTCTAGCAAGTGAATAGAGGATAAAGAGAACACTCAGATTATATTTTTCTCCTGAAAAAAAAAAAAAAGAGAGAGTTAAATAATTAAGCAAACCTGAAAACAACTGCTTGATAATCTCATCATTTTAGCTTCAGTTTCAGGAACTCTTCTCTGTGAGATAGGTTTTAAGTTCTATGCAAAATATGGAAAATATGTAATGTCTCTTGGAGTGCATGAAGGAACTATGTGCTACTAAAACTACTTAGAAACATTGTGCATTAGTTAGCTATCACTTTCGCTTAAAAAAAAAAACTACCCTAAATATAGTGGCTTTTAAAATGCACTCATTTTGTTCATGTGGGTAAAGTTAGAACCTCAGCTGGTGCCTGCACAGGTGATTTTCAGCCTAGTCAGATTTTGGAAGGCTGGGAGCTACAGTTGTGTCCCACTACTGATGCTCACACATCATTCTGATGCTGAGTAGACTCAAGACCTGAGTACCAGGTGTCCTTGTGATCCTGCAGCATAATGGATTCAGAGCATCGAGACCTTTTGCATGAAAACTTGTGACTCCCTTGATAGATGATGAAGTACAAATGGTCAATAAATACATAAAAGTGTTCAACGTCTGTCAGCATCAGGAAAACGCACCTGGTCATAATAGCTATCATGAAGCAGCCACAAGCAATGCTGGGGGATGTGGAGAAGGCACAGTTAAGCTGCTAGTTGGAATATGAATTATTAAAACCACGTTTGAAATAAATGTGGAGGCTCCTCAAAAAAAAATACAACTACAGTTTTCATAGGATCGGGCTATACTACTTCTAGGAACATAATTAAAAGTATTATTGATGGGTTCAAAGTCACCTTACTATAGAAGCGTATGCACATTCAAGTTTATTACAGCATTATTTCATATTATGGAATCAACCTGGACTTTAATCAATATATCAATGGATAAAGAAATTGCAAGTATATCAGCGATTTACTTAATCATAAACCCAAACAGGATAGCTAAAACAATCCTGTACAATAAAGGATCCTCCAGAGGAGTCTCCTTACCTGATCTCAAGTTGTACTATAGAGCAACAGTAATTAAAACAGCATGGTACTGGCACAGTATTAGGCTGGTTGATTAATGGAATCGATTCAAAGGTCCAGAAATGAATCCACACACATATGGCCACTTGATTTTTGACAAAAAAAAAAGCCAAATCTATTCAATGGAAAAAAGGATATCATCTTCAAAAAATGGTGCTGGTCTAACTGGATATCTACATGTAGAAAAATGCAATTAGATCCATATTTATCATCATGCACAAAACTCAAGTCTAAATGGTTTAACGACCTCAACATAAAACCAGAGACACTAAATTGGTTAGAAGAAAAAGTGGGGAAGAGCCTGGAACATATTGGCACAGGAGACAACTTCCTAAACAGAACACCAACAGCCCAGGCCTTAATGTCAACAGTAAATAAGTGGGACCTCATGAGGCTGAGAAGCTTCTGTAAGGCAGAAGACATTGTCAACAGAACAAAGTGACAGCCCACAGACTGGGAAAAGATCTTCACCAACCCTACATCTGACAAAGGTCTAATATCCTAACTATATAAAGAACTCAAGAAATTAAACACACCAAACCCAATAACACAATTAAACAGTGGGGCTCAGAACTAAACAGAGAATTCTCAACAGAGGAATATCGAATGGCAGAGAAACACTTAAAGAAATGCTCAACGTCTTTAGTCATCAGAGAAATGCAAATCAAAACAACTCTGAGATTCCATTTTACACCCATCAGGATGGCTAAAATAAAAAACTCAAGTGGCACAACATGCTGGCGAGGATGTGGACAAATGGGGAACACTGCTTCACTGCTGGTGGGAATGCAAACTTGTACAACCACTTTGGAAATCTATCTGGCACTTTGGAAAACTGGCAATAGGGCTATCTCAAGACCCAGCTATTCCACTCCTTACAATATACCCAGAAGATGCTCCAGCACACAACAAGAAAATATGCTTAACCATGTTCATAGCGGTCTTATTCATAATAGCCAGAACATGGAAACAGCCTAAATTCCCCTCAATAGAAGAATGGATAAAGAAACTGTGGTACATGTACACTATGGAATACTACTCAGCTATTAAAAATAAGGAAATCCTGAAATCTGTAGACAATACTATGTACCAGAGATGTTCCTGTGTGTGTGTGTGTGTGTGTGTGTGTGTGTGTGTGTGTGTGTGTGTGTGTGATTTCACTTTACATGATAAGACCAAGTCAGAGATTCGTGCACTCCATGTACCATAAGGAACTTCAAGTGCCACAGCTGGAACTATTCTGAGATACACATATTTAAAGAAAGTATAAACAATTATGAGCTGAAGCAAAGGAACTAGGAAGAAAATCTTATAGTTTTCTTGTGGTTATAATGCTTAACGAAAATGCCATGGCCATGTCTGTCTTGGACAAACCTAGCTGTGTAGGAGGGCTTCTTCCTATGGGATCAGCACATTCATACGTCAGCAGCAGCATGGCAGACAGTGTGCTCTTGAAGCACCCTCATTGAATTTTAGGTTCTATTCACCCACTATTCAGGAAATTTGCTTAGAACTTCTGATGTGAGTGTAAAGATCTATAAAGTGAACTAAAGGGAACGTCCTGCTGTGTGAGGGCTCCAAGAGAAGCAAATGACTTGACGCCAAATCACGTTGTCCTTGATTGACCATCAGCAAAAATGAAGAACCTTAAATGACACCCTCCACATCTAACTAGGTGAACTGAAACAAGACTTGTCATGCTGCATTCCACCCGGTCTAAACCACATATCCAGTGGGAATATACCCAGGATTTTTATATCCAGAGTGCAGGCAAGTAAACAGCTTATTTGACAAGGAAATAGGAAGCAATCTGGAAGATAACACCCCTTGAGAAAGATTAAAATGATAGATCATGATTATAAAACAACTAAGGGGAGCTTTTCATTTTCTGTTTTTAGTGAAAATTAAAAACCAAGACCCCAAGCTTCCAGAATCAGGCTTTTCCCATGTCTGCGTTGGAGGCACTGGCAGGGTTGGAGCTCAGACTGTATAAGTAGATGGTGACTGATAGTTAATCGTGGCCCTTGAATCAGTTCCCTGCTAGGATGCCTCCTTTATCTGCCCCAGTTCGCCATAGCCAAGACTCCCCCAGGATCCCAAAGACCAAACCATTCATTTTAGTTTGGCTTAATTAATTTCCCTGCTGTAATCTCACCTATTGCCTTTGCTCTTTGTGAAGCTTGCTAGTGCATTTCCCCCAACGGATTTTATTTGTTTCTTCAGAGCCTGGAGGAAGGGCAATGATTGTACAATTCCCTTAGCAACATCCTTCAAGGTCTTGATGCAGAGCCTTTCTTTCTTTGCAGTTTTTGCTTAAAAATCTGCATGCATTTGGCATTACTGTGCATGGACAACATTTGGAAAGGACTGCCTAAGGGCTTATGAATCCCAAAGGAATGGCTCTGTGTTCATTTGAGGTTCTATTTGAGTAAACAAGATTGAACATGCCTCAGCAGTTCGCACAGTCACCAAGGCTACAGAATTACTTCCTGGAGGAGTCCTTGCTAGCCTGCCCATGTTCACTGTGAAGGAGGCGGAGGAAGCCACAACTGGAGAGGAGGGCAAGGTAACCCTGGACTCTGCCTTTGCCCAGATTAGCATCCTAAGATTTCTCTCTGAAGGGCAGCATCAGAAGAGCAGCTAATTTGAGCAGAAAATGTTAATGAGCCCGGTTTGGGAAATGTTGAATTTGATTTGCCTGTGGGACTTTAATAATCTTGACCTCGATTTCCATTCTTTAGAGAAAAACTCCCTTAAAGAGATGTTTACATTCTCTGTCTTAGATTGAGGATCACAGAAGGAGACCCCAATAGGAGCCTACATGCTGAGGCCACTTAGTCAGAACTGGTTGGGGGGCGGGGGAAGAGCAGATTGTCACAAAGGCTAACCTTGGCTGCGAAGGTGAAAGAGCAGCTGTAAAATCACAACTTGGAGCTTCCCAGATGTGAGCAAAGGTCAACGGAGCCTGTTGCCTTGGAATGAGCATTTCCCTCACTTCATGGGGTATCTTAGAAATTGGCAAGGCAAGCTCCATGCTTTAGTTTTCTACTTAAATATGTTGTCAGTGAGGCCTTCACTGACAACGGGCAAAACAGCTTTCTACCTCTACTACTGTCTTGAGCACAGGAGGGCCCTGAGTGTGTATTGGAGACATGGGCACAACCATGTCAAGGATGTCAATGGCTCAGACCCATAGAAGAGGCAAAGGCTTCCTCAGAAGAGGCTCAGAGGAATGGCAGAGCTCTCCTCCGGCCCAAGTATGAATAGTTAGGAACTCTTATCCAGTGTGTGCAAAAACTATCAGGCACAGCTTCCTAGTCCAAGATGACTGCCACTCAAGACTGGTTGTTCAAAGCGCCCCTACTATGACTAGCAAAACCTGACACCTCTCTCAGCTGGTCTGCAAATGCACTGAGGCTCAGATCTGCAGTGAGCTAGATCAGCCCAGCTGCT
This sequence comes from Acomys minous, assembly GCF_964271855.1. Classification (NCBI taxonomy): domain Eukaryota; kingdom Metazoa; phylum Chordata; class Mammalia; order Rodentia; family Muridae; genus Acomys; species Acomys minous. The sequence goes on along the minus strand of NC_140491.1, from coordinate 26,019,709 downwards.
CCCTCCTTCTCGGTACATGCATCTGTGCATTAGTTCTCTCTCGGTCCCCTCGTCATACCTGTCAGCCCCATCCCTGAAGCTATGCAGAGCATGGCAGACTTCTTGAACCCCCAGAGCTCTCCTGGGGTTTAGAACCCTAGCACTCCCAAGGTCACTCACTATGAACATGCTTGCATGCTCAGCCCAGCATTTTGCAATGATGTAACACAGATATAGTTGGAGTTGTCAATCTCTCTCCCTCTCTATTCTTGAATGTAGTCTCCCTGAATACCAGGACCAGTTTGCAGTTTTTATTTAACTCAGTATCTCTCAAGACGCAGTCCTGTCTTCCAATGACTGTGAATAAAAAGCTGAAAATGAATATTTCATAGCTCCCAGGTCCTGGGGCAGGCTGGAAGCCACACATAGAGGTTACAGAGGACACGGAAGGAAAATGGAACCCATAGGTGAAAGTTTCATATCTCTATGGCTTTCTCTGTGTGGACTCACACCTCTCCACACAGTCAAGGTTGTAATGGCATGTGCTTTTTACAACGGTGAAAACTGAGGCTCAGAGATGAGTTATAACTTTCCCAAAGTGCCACAAATCCTCAGTGGCATAAGCAATTGAAGTCACAGCTCAGTCCAATTCCAAACCAAGCCATTTTTCATCAGGGCATGCAGTCTTCCATGCATGCTCTCAGAGCACAGGTAGCCACTACCACTGACAGTCTGAGCATGAGAGTCTCCAGTTCCAAGACACATTGGTACCAGATATAAGAACTAGTCTATTTCCCAGGGACCATAGACTCATAATAACTCATCTTTGTGGATTGTACTTTCCACCAAGGGCACAAAATCCCCTACCACATACACTGCTGCCTGTGCTTGTATGAGAAATATATAGGCTAAGGATGAGAAAAGGCAGCGGAGGAGCAAGGGAGGGAAGGGGATGATTACACTATCACAGAACCCGTTACTATTGCCATCTTTCTAACTTAGTGTGGGAGTAATATGGAGGCTGAGAACGCCTGGCCTTGGTCCTCAGTTGCGTAGCTTCCCTCTGTTCTAAAGTTTCATGTGTGAGTAGGCAAGGCAAGTCTCCAAGTGCAGACAAATAGGGAAGGCAACATCAAGTCCATAGAACTGTAGCATCTGGATCCAGCCCGGTAATAACATTGCCATGGCAATGGAGTTCTGTGAGACTCAGATGTGGGCAGCCATCTCACACAGAACTCAGGCCAACAGTTAGTTTTGTGGGATGGAAGTTAGCACTAGTGATGAAGAAGACATATGACAGCCTTAAGACTGTCCCTAGCATGCTGTAGGTCTGGAAGCCAATAACCTGAGTTCAACCGACTTCCATTTATTTGTCTGTAAAATGGACATGCCAGTGTCTTATTCAAGGAGTTGTGATGATTAAGTGAGGTCATGAAATAAAATGCCCCAGGACAGTGTCAGACAGACACAATGTGCTTACATAATAAATTATTTTCTTTTTTAAGATTTATTTTTGTTATTTGTATGCATGAATATGTGTAAGTGGCCACAGAGGCCAGAAAAGTGTCAGATCTGAACCTGATGTTTCAGGCAGTTGTGAGCCTTTTTCTTTTTAAGTTTTATGTACATTGATGTTTTGCCTGTATGTATGTCTGTGTGAATGTGCCAGATCTTCTGTCAGTAGAATTATAGACAGTTGTAAGCCGCCATGTGGGTGCTGGGAATTGAACCAGGATCCTCTGGAAAAGCAACCAGTGCTCTTAACCTCTAAGCCATTTCCCCAGTGGCCCAGCTGTGAGTGCTTTTAACCACTGAACCAAGTCTCCAAGCAAGCAAAATCTTTAATTGCATCTTCAAAGTGTGTTTCATCGTAGAAGATAACATAGCCCCACAGGCTAAAAGTTGATAGTATCACCATTCCATTGTAAAGGTTAAAATAATAATAAAAATAAGTCATGAAAAACTAAGAAACTCCCCAAAGGTCACATATGTAAACGTGAAAGATCAAAGACAAAAGCCAAGGCTGACTCTGTGTCATACTTATTTTCTGAGAATACAAGCTAAGATTCTCAGTACATGTTGCATATAAATCCAAAAATTTGGCCTAAAGGAACTTTGAAATGCGTGTCCTTTCTGATGTTCTGTGCTTCTCTGCTCACGGATAAAAGTAAAGGCATAATTCTGGCTATGGCTGCTTCCTCTTGTCTGGCTCTTAAGTAAAGAAGTCCCAGGGCCCAGACAAGATGCAAGACAGTGGCAGGAATGGGTATTTTGTAAACAAGATTTCTTTAAAGCGAACAAAACAAGCTCGGCTGGCTTCTTTATCTACCACCTCAGAATAATAAAGCCAAGCTCTGTTTCAGATCCTCCAACAGTCCCCATTGGGCTCTTCCCAGGCAGCCCAACCATCAAAATCAATGACAATCATGTTGGCGTTTTTGCTAATTGAACCAAACAGGAGGTAACTGGTCTTGAAAATGTCTATAATGAAGTAATTAGTTACTCCATCAGTAAACGGAAATAATAATCACAGATTGTTAAAGCTGAAAATAAACTTCCTGATTATAGATGAGGGACCTGGAGCCCGGCAGTGTCTGAACCAATTGGCACAGCTGTTGCAGCCAGGGTGGGGTGTTCAGCAGGTCTTCCAGATGCTGCTCTGGGATTACTTCCAGGACCACCAACCCCTGGAAAGCTGGATATCAAATGCTAATCCTTTCCCCTAAGAACTAGAGCATAGGGGGCATAGAGGACAATATGAGGAGCAGGAGGGCATGGCTGGCTGCCTTGGCTGCAGGTGAGGACTATGAAGACTGAAGCCTCTGAGCATCTGGTGCCTCTCTCACCCCGGGTTCCCATCTGTGAGCCATTTGTTGGGATTGCCATGTTACTCAGCTTTTGGGAGCCAGTCCTCATAGATAATGGCTGAGTATCATTTGCAAACTTTGTGAAATGACAAAAACATCTCATAGGCAATGAAATGTACTCAGTAATAATAATATGAGAACGGGTCCTTTTTATTTACTCAGCTATTGGAAGGAAATAGTCTTCCCCATTATATAACAAAAGATTAATATAGTCTGAAATTGGGTCTCAGTGGCTTCCCTCACCTGCTGCAGGTGTTCAACTGCTCTGCTCCTTTTCTGAGCCATGGGAACTTGTTTAAGACTAGGCAAGTGAGACAACCCCAGGCAACAGTAGACGTCTCTGGTGCTTTTGGAAGAATCACTGAAAAGGGCACCATTCTAAAGCACAAATCCTCTACAGTACATTGGCTCTGACACTTGGTTTCATGGGAAGAAAAGTGAATTTCAAAGGAAGTCCAAGCCAAGGCAACCAAAGTTTGGATACGGAGAGACAAAGAAAGAGACAAGATGGGGGCAAAAGGAGAACAAAAAAGGAGCATGGAGAAAAATCAGAGGGAGGGAGGGAGAGAGGGAGCGAAGGACAGAGGGAAGGACAGAGGGAGGGAGGGAGGGAGGAAAGGAGAGAGGGAGATTGAAAAGGTAAAGAGACAGGGAAGGATGGAGCAGGGCAGTAGAAAACCCTGACAGCACCCATCAATAGATAGCTCTCCCTGAATGGGCACAGACTCAGCTCTTCCCGGTAGATTCCCAAGGTTTTGAGACAATTTGGCGACAGTCACTCACAGTTTTAACTGATACCAGAACTGGTATTCATCGAGGCGGCTCCAGGTGGCAGCTGCTAAAACATGAATTTTTGCCATGCTGAGGTGAGATGTGACACAGCGAGGTGGTGGACACAGCCCAGCCCCTGTGAAGGTTTTGGAAATCCTTGTGCTAACGTGAGTCCTGCCTCGTTCCGTCACTGCATGCTAGACATTCCCTGAGCTGCTCACAGTTTCCCACTTGGCCGGTTATAGTGATAGCGAAGACACTTTGTACTAGTGTCACAGCTTTGAGCTGTGAATGTTGTGCTATTCATACATTTTCTCACGTTTTCACCCCACCCCTTTCTTAAGTAAAGGCTCTCATCACAACCAACAGTTATAAGCCTAAAACAGTGAGTAAGCACGCTTAGTTCAAACAGCTAAAAATGACTGAACCCTTACCATGTTGTGCTCAAGAAAAGCAGAACTTCAATACCACATTTAAAACTATATTTCTATAGGTTCTATATTTTTCACACATATTTAATAGCAGCTTACCAGCCTACTGAAAGCATGTAAATCATTTGTGGCTTTGGTGAGGAAATGATGAAGATATTACTAGATATGAACCATATGCTAAGATAATGCTTGGGTTTGGGTGAGAAACACGTTTATTCCCCAGGGAAGAGACACGAGTTAAAAACATCTTCATAGCGCATTGCTCCCATCCTTTACCCACTGAGCCCTTGAAATTTGTACATGGCCCTCCATCAATACCCTGTTGGCTCAGCAAAGAGAGTAAGACCCATTGTAACAGCAAAAAGGCTCTGCTTTAGATGGAAATAAGGGAGGTAGCTACTCTTGAATAAATTAACTGATGCATCCTGTGTGTGAGGGATCTATACATGCACCACATGTATGTGGGAACTGACCTATCACCCCATCCTAAAAGAGGTTAGTAGATGTCAAGAAGAAACAGGAAGCGTGCAACCGCATGAGGCAGATAGTAAAGGTAACTAGAGTGTTCAGGAACATCCCTCAGCCCGGAGGTGACATCAAGGCAGAACCACAGGCTGTGTAGGACACACCATGATATTGCACATGTTAGTGCCCTTCTCATATGTGTTCAGTCAAATGTGGAGGATTTGAGGCGTCTGGAAGACCTGCTGAAAACCCCACCCTGGCTGTTAACAGCTGTGCCAATTGGTTCAGACACTGCTGGCCTGCAGGTCCCTCACTCTCTGAGTGAGAATCAGACCAGAACCAAAGGGACAGAAGATGGTAAAGGCAAGTAAAGAACACGGTCAAGAGTAGGCTCTGGTGGGTTCTGTGCCAGAGAACACTTTGCAATCTGTTCTGAGGGAAGGATGTTTTAATAGAGTGGATTGTATGACTTAGAATTTAGCAGGATCACACTTGTCTAGCATGGGAAACTATAACAGGCAAAGATGGAAGGCAGGAGACCAACTTAGAGTGACGGCAGTGACAAGAACTGGAATAAACAAGGCTGTGCTTAGAAGCAGCAGCTGCTAGGTATGATGAACACAAAGCTGGCAAGATTTGCCGACCCACCAAAGAGGCAAAGGCAGCCTCCAATTACAGATGAAAGCACCTTTGTTAACAATAGCTGCACGGATGGATGGACCATGCACCCATCCCCCGTCTTTACTCAAAGGAGGTTGGTGTTCTGCTAATGTCACTTTAGAGCTGAGGAGATGGCTCAGTGATTAAAGCCTTACTACACAAACCTGAAGACTGGAATCCAGAGCCCTAGAACCATGTAATCCAAGAGTCCATGATCCCAGAACTAAAGAGGCAGAGACAAGGAAACTCCAGAATAGCTGTGATTTTTGCAGCATGGGTCCAGTGTCAGGCTGTGCTCCAGGAAAATGCAAATGGTGGAAGAAGAATCCAATATTAAGTCTGGACCTACATATACACTCACACACTTGTGTACCCGCAAACTTGCGCTCTCTCTCTCTCTCTCTCTCTCTCTCTCTCTCTCTCTCTCTCACACACACACACACACACACACACACACACACACACACACACACACACACACACACACACAGAGTTGATTTTATCCATAGTGGGGCTAGAAAGATGTCTCAGAGTTTGATAACACTTGTGGCTATTGCAATGGACTCTGATCCATTCCCAGGACACACATGACAGTTCACTTCCATATCAGATCCATGAAATCTGATGCCATCTTCTGGCCTCTGACAGCAGCAGGTATGTGATGGTACTTATGAATACATGCAATCAAATACTTATATGCAACAAATTAATAAAATAGCAAATAAACAAGCAAATAAATCTGAAAAACACCCATAGTGTCTGGCTTTTATGAAACAAAATTGGTGACTAAGACATCTTATAATCATTGGTCTTTTAAAAAATGTCCTTTTGTGGGAGTGGCCAGCCAATGACTGGTCCAGCTTGAGACCCATGCCATGAGAGAGATACCACCACTGACACTGCCTGGAGGGTCAGAACACAGACGCTGGATAGCCCAGAGACCTTGGAGAAAACTAAGCATGACTGGAAAATGTTAATGAAATGATTCTTAATGATATTCTGCTATACTCATAGATGGAAGTCTAGCCCAGTTGTCATCAGAGAGGCTTCACCCTGCAACTGTCGGAAACAGATGCCGAGACCCATTAGGTGGAGCCTGGGGAATCTTTGGGAAGATGAAGAAGAAAGATTGTAGGAGCCAAAGTGGTCAAGGACATCAAAAGAAAACCCACAGAATCAACTAACCTGAGCTCATAGGTGCTCACAGAGACTGAATCACCAACCAGGGAGCCTACATGGCACTGACCTAGGCCTACTGCACACATGTTACAGTTATGTAGCTCGGTCTTCTTGTGGGTCTCCTAACTGAAGCATCAGGGGCTGTCTCTGATTCTGTTGCCTGCTTTTGGGACCCTGTACTCCTACTGGGTTGCCCCAACCAGCCTTAATAGGGGAGGGGTGCCTGGTCTCACTGTAACTTGATATGCCATGGCTGGTTGATATCCAAGGGAGGCCTCCCCTTTTCTGAAGGGAAACTGAGGAAAAATAAGGAGGAGCTGGGGGGAGGGGCTGGGAGGAAAGAGGAGAGAAATTGTAGTTAGATGTAAAGTTAATTAATTAAAAATAAAATGTGCTTTCCTCTGAATGTTTCAGGTGAGTTCTGCCGTTTTTGGTTATCTGTTTTCACACCCTGATTGGTCAGTCCCTCCTACATTGATTTTATAATAAGGAATGTTGGGATAACTTAAATTATGCAACAATCTGTTAGGTAGACAATATAAATTACGGAATCTGAGAAGACCTATTAATATCAAGCCTTATTGTTACAGTGAAATAAGCAGCTGTAAGGCTTTCTGAGCAGGCCTTAGCTGCAAACAATAGTTTCAACCGATTCCATTTTCTCAGTTTTTCTGTAGTGAGGTTTTGTTACCTTTTAATATGAAAAATAAAAGAAATGTAGTAAAATACAGTGCAGCAGGGGGATATTAAAATAATTCTATTGTGGATTATCTAGAGCACTCCAGCTAGTATCTTGGTATGGGATGTTGTTTCTGCCACTATTACTCTTAACGAATAGATATTTAGCCATTGCCTGCAATTCATTTTAAAAATGCTGCTATTTCTGGAGGAAAGTTTACTAAGAATGCTTTAATAATTCTTCCATAGTCTGTAAAAGCTGAAAGTCATCAATATTTCTCATAGAAAACTGAAAATAAACAATTACTATTAATAAGTCTCCATTTTGACCAAATGCATTGATGCTTATTTTTGATTGAGTTTTAATCCATACCCCAGACCAGAAGCAAATGGCTTTGAGGATACGAACACAGATAGTCAGTGCCCTGAGTTTTATATAGCCCTATTTTTCACCATCCTTTTGACCTAGGGAAATCCATGTGAAACACATAAGTCACTTTCTCCCTAAAATGGTATAGTCATGATGGTTCTTCCTACATGGTTTCACTGCTCTGCAGAAATAAAGAACCTTGTACCACCTAATCACAGTGTTGTCAGGGATCAATGGAAGTAAATGCCGGTAGCTGACACTCCTTCAAATTACCCTTGAACAACCCGAAACTTCCATGGCCATCTTCCAGCTTCTGGTCGGGATGCCAGCAGCTTGTGGCTGAGCTCCTGACCCCTGTGGAGGTATCTCATGTGAGATGCAACGGCCTCATGTGCTCAGTGTGTGCTCAGAAGTGAATCAGACAGAAAATGCCTGTTCACCACAAGTCCAGGCCCACGGAGGTATTCAGGAATCTGTTCAGTGACGTGATTGCAGACTTTTGACCCAAAGACCACTCACAGCACTGATCTTTTAACTGAGTCTTCCTCAGAATATTTGAGGTAAGTTCCGGGTCACCTGTGAGATCGCCACATATGCAGCACACATGGTTCACACTTCCTTCATTTAGTATTTTCCAATGAAACCAAAAGCTCTTTAAAATGCTTAAGAATTGTGTATTCTTCCTTTATGTGCCTGGGATGAATCCTCCTTCAGAGAGCTTCTTAGGAAATAATGAGTAGATGTGTAAACTGCTACATCAACCAGCAGCATATATACAATAATCCTGACTCAGGAACATACATATATTCTGATTTTTAATGTAGAAAGAAACAGAAAAATTTCAACAATATAATAGTAATATTCATGTTATCATTTCAGTCCTGTAAATGGAGCAGACTGGGTTTCCTCTGGGTGGTGGTGAAAGGCTATGGCGATCAGGCCTGAGTCCCAGTCCATGAAGTTCACATTATGCTATGATACAGTAAAGGGGAAAAGAAACTCTACAAATCCAAAGGTTTCCTTAACTTTTCTTATTCAACTGATGAGAGCCCTAATATTAGTCATTATTTAATGGGAGGCAAAACAAGGGGACAAAGAAAACGACAGACAGGAGGAGGAAAGCTTGACAAGCCCCTTGCAAAGAAAAGGTCTTAGTCCAAAGGTGTTTCTTTGTTGAGGTTTACTTTAAAACCTCATCTTTTATCTTATGCATATACTTGCAAATCTTATAAGATTCAACATAACGTATTTTCAGCTAAGTGGACCTTTAATTTCTTTCCTTTTCAAAGTGTGTTTCTCATTAGTCCATGAAACTAATAAAAGCAGCAGAAATTAACCAGCAAAGGTGTACTGGCTGGTTTTGTGTGTCAATTTGACACAAGCTAGAGTCGTCAGAGGGGAAGGAGCCTCAGTTGAGAAAATACCTCCATAGGATCCAGCTCTAAGGCATTTTCTTAATAAGTGATCACCAGGTGAAGGTCCAGCCTATTGTGGATGCTGCCATTCCTAGGCTTACGGTCCTAGGTTCTATAAGAAAGCAGTCTGAGCAAGGCAGTAAGCAGCACTCCTCCATGGCCTCTGTATCAGTTCCTGCCTCCAGGTTACCCACTGCCTGAGTTCCTGTCCTGACTTGCTTAGGTGATTAACAGCAATGAGAAAGCATTAAACTGAATAAACACTTTCATCCCAAAGTTGCTTTTTGGTCATAGTGTTTCATTGCTTCAATAAAAACCTAAACTAAGACCAAAAGTATGGTTGCTTGAATAAGAAGTGTTCCAACTGAGCAAAATGGTGCTTGCCTGTAATCCCAGCACTGGGGTGGGGGGGTAGGTGGTGGGGGATGGGGGTGGGAGGTGGTAGGCAGGTAGATCTCTATGCAAATGGAGTCCAAGAAAGCAAGGGCTACACAGAAACCATGTCCCCAAAACAATGTCCCCCCATAAGTTTATGTTTTGAACCTTTGGTCTCCTGTTGGTGGTGCTGGTTGGGGGTGGGGGTAGGGGGAGGGGGGCAGGGGGAGGGGGAGGGGGGCGGGGCTATGGAACCTTGAGCAGGTGCAACCCTGATGGAGGAAGAGCGTCACTGGGAACTGTTGGCGTAGTTTTAAAAAACTTTTTATTTTGGATTCCTTAAATCTCTCCCTACTCCACCCCAATTCTTTCCAACACCCCAACACCAGGTCGGGGAGAAAGAAGGTTAGTGGGGAGAAGGGCATAGTTTTCCTTAGCTGTTTCCTATTGTTTAGGGTCATTGAGTACCTTGAGGCAAGTCCAGTTTTTGTTTCAGGATATCTCTGACTTCTCATCACACTGCATCAACAGCAAACAGGGGCAGCAGGAGGAAGCATCATCAGTCTCCTTCTTTCTCTGATCCCTCAGTCTCCCTTTGGGTCTGGCTTTTATCCCCACTGACAAAGACCATGTTCCTGCATGAGGCAGTTCACAGCTGACAAACATCACCTGCCCTCTCAGGAGGCAGTTAGCAGCTGTGGACAAACTGGAACAGTCCTCATATCCCACACCTGGGATTAAAACAAAAACATGTTTACATATAAATCAAACCTTCCACAACAGGGGATAGGCTTTGGCAGTGTATAGACTTGTCCTACTTCTTATTCACACGTTTGGTTTATATGTAACCATGTTCCTGCAAGTGCAAATGCAATCCGCCAGCTTCCTATTCCTGCAGCCTCCTGCCATGTCTTTTCCACCATGGACTTAAACCCTCTAGAACCATAAGCCAAAATAAACTTTTTTATTTTAGTTACTTTTATTTGTGGTGTTATTACAGCAATAGAAAGGTAACTGATATCAAAAGACAGGGGAAATGTCTCACAAGTAGGCAAAAGAATCAGCAACAGCTCCCACTCCCACTGTGACAATTTCTACAAGAACACCAAGCTACTCAGCCATAACATATATGCAGAGGACCTAGGTCAGACTCCTACAGGCTTGTCCAGCCTTGATGGAATGGGATGTGCCTGGTCTTATTTTTGTTTGTTATGCCATATTTAGTTGATGTCCCTAGAAGTCCTGCTATTTTTTTTATTGGAGGCAGAGGAGGGTAGATTTAGGGGAGAGCAGAGGTTGGAGAAAAGACTAGGGAGGGAAAGGAGGGGAAACTGCAGTCAGGGTGTAATGTATGACAGCAGAATTTTAAAAATATGGAGAAGGGGCTGGAGAGATGTCTCAGAGGTTAAGAGCACTGACTGTTCTTCCAAAGGTCATGAGTTCAATTCCCAGCAACCACATGGTGGCTCACAATCATCTATAATGACATCTGTATCCATAATAAATAAATAAATCTTAAAAAATAAAAATATGGAGGAAAAAAGATAAGAAAAGGGGCTGAGGAATACTGTCTTCTGGGCATGGCACAGCCTTTCGAGTCATGACCTCACAGCACCTGTGGCTGCTTAAAATGGTCCACACAAGACCGAGCCTATCAAAAGTCAATCAGGGGTTCGAGAGGAGCTTATATGAACCTGCCCTCTTTTGAACCAATGGCTACTGAGGGATTCTCAGGAAGATGTAGCCACTGTTGCTGTATGTGTACCAAGCGAGGTGGCTAGGCTCCAGTAGACAGTTTTAAACCTATGGCCACACAGATGATCCCAGTCAAACTTCAGTAGCTATCAAATAAAACAACAACAAAGCCACAGCAAAAGGCAATGGGAACACAGTCCTTGTAGAAAGCAGGGGGGAGGATATGGGGGAGATTATAATAGTCAGATTACACATTATACCTGTTTAACTGTCAAGAAAGAAACACAATAAAAGTTAAAAAAAAATTAACCAACAATCTAAAACCTTGACATGGACCCAATGTGTACACACAGACTTAGTTTCTCTAACAGTGAAAGTTATTTGTACTTTCCCATCTCAAGTGTGATTCTAGTCTTAGAGAGCTACAGAGTCGACTGTAGCTCGTATCCTCTGATGTGCTTCTCAATCTGTTTTCCCCTCATTTCTCAAAATCCAGGGATAAGAAGCTTCCGCCTTATCCAAATCAAACACAAAGCTTCTCTTGCTCTTTGGGTGCCTTCAGTTCCTGCCCTGCCTGCCTACCCACCGCCTTATTGCTCATAACCAAAACCTATAAGGAATCTTGCGCCTATTCTGTCTTCTCTCCATACTTTTGTCCCTCCACTTCCCAAGGGCTGACACATGCAAACACACTTTGAGATCAACAGCGATTTCAATCATATCTTGCCTCCCATCAGCAACCATAGATCTATGTGCTTCTTCATCTTCAGTCCAAGAATTAAACATCATTGGAAGAGTTGCAAATCTTTCCATATCCAAGGAAGTAGCTCCAAGCTAGTGACCATGAGGCTTCACACAAATATACCTGCTTCCATGGTTCCCTGCCAGATGAGCTGTACACAGTGACAACAGACAGCAACTCTGACCTGTCTCTTTCTGCTTGTGCTTTTCAAGGACTTCACAGGACACAAGCAACCCTGTGAAATTTGCCTCTTGTATACCTCTGCAGCCCTTTAGCCATTCCCATAATGCAGTCATGAGAAACTTCTGCATTTTTTTTTCAAAAATCCTAAGCTGTCAGCAGATTCCCAAAATGGCAAGTGTTGGGTTTTCTCAGGGAGCACTCTGTTATCACTCCCCCTTCCTTGCCTGAATGCTTCCTACTTAGTCTCTGCTGTATGTCAGCTGTGTTTTCTAGAATGATGTCTTCAAACTTTAGTAATACTGCTTATACCTTCCCAAAGCAACCAATGCACACTCAGAAATAATGCTAATAGCAAGTCAATGGGAATTCATAATTATGCATTTGTTTTTGCAGTGATGCTGTGGGATGAGACTGAGGTCAGTCTTATTTATTGTTATAATTATTGAGTTGATTGGAGATTCCACTAATTGTGGTTAGGGAAAATCTGTATGGAATGAATGGCTGGATGGTGATTTTACCAGTTGGGTTATTAGTGCATTATTCTCAGTGACCTCGAGAGGGCATGAAGATCTTGGCCATGTTAGTAGCTATTGGTGAGTTTTCATCATGCTGTCTAAAACACATTTCAAAAGCAATGCATACCAACCTGGAATCATAGGTGAGCACATTTCTCTGCCTTTCAAGATGTCTCATTGCATTTTTCTATGCTATTCTGCAATTATTATTTTCTGGCACACCTTAGCTTTCAGCCAGGCAGTGTCCTAACCATTTTATGTCCTTTTATATACGTGCCTCTTTGCATGTTTTCAGGAGGGCTTTCTCCCACTACAAGTTCTTCTTTTGGCTGAATTTACCAGATTTATTTCTCCTAAAGTCCATACTTAATTCAAATAGAACTTCCCCTCACTTTTCTGCAGAGCCCCTGAACTTGGTGTCCTGTAATTTTTTCATTATATCTCCTAACTTTGGTATTGTATCCAAGACAAAAACAAAGGAAAGTGAGAAAAATAAATTACATAAAAGAATAAGTGGATGGATGAATATTTGTGTGGCTAGGTGAAATAATTAATGAATAAAATGAATAAAGAAAAAAAAGCAAATGGATCTGCCTCCGGGAGATAAGAGTATTGCAATCAGCATCATCTCAACTAAATCTCAGGTACTTTTTGTACCAATAGAATTCACCCAAAAGTAAGAATTACAATGGGCTATGGCTCATTCTTCTTGGTCCAGACAGGAGAGTGTGGCCCATCCTGAGATGTGGAGCACCTACATGGCAAGATCAACAGCGCATTTAGTGAGTAGACACAACCTTCTCTTCGGTAAGAAATCCCATATAGTGCAAACATCTCCAAAATTCAGACTTGGCCAATTGTAAAAATAATTTCAGCTTTCCCTATTCTGTTATTGCATTGGAGAGAAAAATGGGAGAAGCAAGCCTCAAAGGCATTTGAGTTAGGACTGGATCTTCTTTAAGTTTCTCATGTTTCCTAAATGTTGTTTCCACGGGGTATTTAAACAGAAGGAATTATATTAGAAATTAATAAAATAGGTGCTAAAGAACTGGGAAAACAACCAAATTAATAACACAAGTGAGTAACATGAAGGTGAGCTGTGGAATGCAAGGATTGAAATGCATTGCTGGGGTTACAGAAAAACTGCAAGCAAGCAGAAGAGCCAACCCTTCTGTCCTACAGTCCTTCAAGTTTCTCTTTAGCACTTTGCACTGGTGGACTCCAACAGCTGGCAAAGTAGAAACATGTGCACCTTCAATGCCAGCTCCAGTGGGGAGCTACAGATGGTAGAGTTGGGGCTGAAAGACTGAGTCAGTAACTTAGAGAGAGAGAGAGAGATAAATATAGGAATATTGTTTCCTAAAACTTCAGACGCTTGCAGTAGAATAACAAAATATTCTTTAATAACACAGAGATCTGGCAGAAGAGCAGCCGAATAAGCAAAATGCAAATGGGAAACCAGGAAGGAAAGTTAATTTTCTCTCTTCACAATGGCTTTCAGAGCTAGTAGAAAGAGACCCAATTGGGAGATATCAGATTTTAGAAAATTAAAATGTTCCTATGACAAAGACTAAGTGTGTACATTAAAAACAAAAAAACCAATCTGCAAGAAGAGACTGGAGTAGGGGGTTGTTCTTTTCCTGGTGAGATTGAGTCAATTTATACTTAGGAGGAGGAGGAATAGAGTACTGGCTGAAAGTGGGGCATCTGACTGAGGGAGGCCTACTGCTGAGTCCTGTTGTCACCTTGTCACCTGTACAGTGTGCTTTGCCTTCTTGGTCTATATTTTCTAATTATTACAAAAAAAGACACAAAACTTTGGTGTTCCTTTGGTGAGGAACACACATGATGAAGATATTACTAACTATGGACCGTAGCTCCTAAGATGATGTTTGGGTTTGGGTGAGAAGCACGTTTATTCCCCAGGGAAGAGACACTAGTTAAAAATCTACATAGGGCACTTGCTCCCATCCTTTGCCCATTGAGCCCTTGAAATTTGTACAGGCCCTGTTGGCCCCAGCAAAGAGAATAAGACATATTGTAACAGCAGAAGGGTTTTTCTATAGATGGAAATAAGGGAGGTAGCTACTCTTGAATAATTTAATGCATTCTGTGTGTGAGGGAGCTACACATGCACCAAACTACCACAGTTCTTGTCCCCACAAAGCTGACACAAAACTATACCCCTCCCACTGCTTGTCAAATAGGATCATTTTAAGAAAGAAGTAGGTGCAAAAAGTTATTATGATATTACTAATCACACAGCTGGTATCTATGGTGACGTCTACTAGGGAGCAGTCTTACCCCATCCCACCATTCACCAGCCCTTGTATATTTTCTCTAACAGTTAAGATGTTGGTTTGCAGACACATGTGTTTTGAATAATTGCTCCTCAGCTGGTAGCACTGCTTGGGAAGGTTCTTGAACCTTTAATAAATTGAGCCTCACTGGAGAAGGGTGAGCCTTAAGGCTTTGTATCCCAGACATATTTCCTGCAAGTGTGGATGAAAGGTAGACACTCTCTGCCCACTGTTCCTACATGCATATCTTTCTCACTGGCTGCCATGTCTCCATTGCCATGATGGCCTATGTCCCATGGAACTGGAAGAGTGAGGAAACCTTCTCCTCTCCATGCTTCTGTGAGAGGGTTTTTATCATATAACCAGAAAGTAACTAAGACATGTAGCCCAAGAAACATTCAAGAGAGGCCATGTGCCACTGAATTTCTCAAGTGAAAGAAGTTCATTTCTCTTTTCTATAGATGGATTTGGCAGTCCTATCTGTCACTCAAATGTTCTCCTGAGAACAGAATACTTTAGTGTCCCCTAACTAACCTGAATTGATTTTTTTTTCTACTTAATGTGTGAGCCAAACTCTCTTGATGACTCCTCCAAAACCATCCTGGCACAAGTGAAGCCCAGGTCAGAGAAATAAATGACTTAGATAAAATTACTTTTTTATGCAAAAGCTAGAAGAAAATTATATTCTGTGAATAAAGTAGTATACTGAAAATCATATGAAAGGAAACTAGCTAAAGATTCAGACTTGTTGGGGAGAGGTTTACATTGGGGGAGAGAATGGGATGGTAGGAAAGAAGAAAGGTAGGAGAAATAATTGCTAACATTAGTGACATGGAAATTACTATTTTACAAGTCCTACAAATTATATGTTTTTATTAAAAAAAGTAAAGTTTTAAAACAATATTGATAGAAAACATAAGATAAATTTTGGGTGCCTGTCATGGAAACATAGAAACTAGTGAGTAATCTGAATAAATCCATTTGTTGACTCGATAACATTTAAAATGAAGTTATACTTGAGCAGACTGAATTTTCCCCATAAGTTACATTACTATTTTATTTTATTCTTTTTGTCCACAGGCTCCTCCTTTGGAAGTGTGATTTTCTTTCTTTCTTTCTTTCTTTCTTTCTTTCTTTCTTTCTTTCTTTCTTTCTTTTTCTTTTCTTTTCTTTTCTTCTTCTTCTTCTTCTTCTTCTTCTTCTTCTTCTTCTTCTTCTTCTTCTTCTTCTTTACTATAGAGGTTGCAAATGGTTATAAATGGCCTGGCTGGTGTTGAAAATGTTTTATGTTTTCTTAGAATCCCAGTGATGCTCTCAGTGCACACTCAGATGACCACGGTGATACAGTTCCGGAGGTGGGCAGAGCTTTGCATCACAGCTTATACTCCATCCTAACCTGAACCACTATTATAACAGCAACAGAGAGTTCGTGTGACGAAGCAAATTTTCCCTTCTTACAAATCTTACGCAGCTGGTATAATCATAATTTCTACAGGATATGATTTGGAATAGAAAAGATGATGAAATAGTAATAGCCTTGAGATAAACTGTAAATTCCACGTTTATTCAAGATTAGGATTTACTCAATTCTTTGGCTTCCTCCCCCCCCCCTTTCTTTCCTTTTCCTTTCTTTTAGAAATTCACTTCAATTCTTTATTGTAATCCCCATCTGCAGTGTCATCTTCACCTCATGACTCATTTTTGCAATGATTTCATCAGTTGGGTATCACACTAATATCTGAGGAAAAAAATGATGATTTCCCCATCTTGATGATGAGGAAAGTGACAGTGGTACTGAGCGATTTGTTGCACAAGGTCATCCAGCTAGCAGGAGGGAGACCTGGGAATGGAGCCCAGGCTGATCCATTGCCAAGCTCAGACCTTTTTTATTTTTATTTTTCTTCAGAAATCCCTATTATCACTAGGTCTTCATTTTCATCTCCTTGTCAGGCTCAGGAAATCTCCTGGAAAATGTGCCATGCTTAACAGAGATTTTTTAGTTTTATCCTTCACAGACATGGAGTCTTCTCTGCCTCTGGAGCTCTCAGGGCTGAGATGCAGTACTGTATCTCTCTATGGAGATGCTGTTGGCTGAGGGCCTGTGCCCTCTTGTGAGTAGTGTGTGTGTGTTGTGTGTATTGGGGAAGGTGAAGGAGAGATAAACCTGTTTTTGTCATGATCTCAAGTGGGATCTTGTGAGAAAACAGGTGAGGTTAATCCACCAGAAGACAAACCACCTTGTGCGGGAGCTTGATTGTTGCCAGCTGAAAAGATCCTGTGAACAGACTCTGGGAGGAGATATATAAGTGAGCCCAAAACTAGAGGTGGGGCCTTTGGAGACTTGGGATACTTTTGGCTGTTCATCGCTGCACTTTGAGATGCTCCTAGAGCGGGGCTCCAGGCTCCTGCTGACGTTGTGGGTTCTGGTTACTCCAGGTTCCAGCAGAAGAAATCCTGCTGATTATGCCAGGAGAATCATTCCTTGGAACTGATATCCTTACAGTTTTGTTATTCTTTAATCTTCTTTTCCTATTGTTTCAGTTAGTCGGGTTATAAGGGACGGACACTCAATTAATAAGTTCGTAATAAAATATATTGGTTAAGAAAACTGAACCTACAGGGAGGCTCTCTCTAACTCATACTGTTGAGTCCTATGGAAAGGGACAGTGGGATCTAAAAATAGTATTTATAGTTGAGGTTCTGGTCCCTAGTGGGGAACACTACAGGAAAAAAGGGAAAGGGACGGAGTGGAGGCAGTGGATAGGTAGAAAGAAGCAAGTGGCACGCAATGTCTGTGAAACCCACTCAGATTTTAGATGACCTCCAAAAGACCCTATGGTAATCAGTGAAAAGGATGATGCGAAGCGGGAAGCCATAAGCTACAGAACGGCATGTATAAAATATTCCTAATTACCTGCCAGATTCAGAGGTAACAGAGGTGACCCATTCCATTTATTCGGCTGCATCGTACAACTCTAAACAGATATTCAAGCAAATTCTTCTGTTCTTTGAATCAATACCACTGCACACCTATTGAACTATTAATTTGGGTTAGACATTTTGCTAATCTGCATTCCTCCATCCTCAATCTAATTCTGCACAGCACCCTCTTAAAGGTAAGTAGTAACTAAGCTCAGAGAGGTAACACAGCATGTCCAAGGCTGCAAAGCGATAACCTTTCTCCATATGAGTTCTCACATCCATAAAGCCAGCACTGCTGTCAGGGGGAATTGAGAGGGGAAAAAAGTCTATTGGCGGAGAGTACAATTAAAAGCAAATAGCAGATCTTCACTGTGTCTTAAAGTGAAAGCACCAATGTGATTTTAAAGCCTTGATGTAGGTTCCAGGTTCTATAGTCAAATATACTCATTATGTCATCTTCTTCTGCATGGGTGACTTCACTGTCTCTTTTTAGAGCTAATAAGCATAGATTAGTCTGCCTGATAAGGCTATTGAAAGATGTAAATGCAGTTATGTATTTTGATATGTAGAATACTGCTATGGCTTTTATAATCTCGGCCTTCTGGTATTATAACGTATGTAACTCCTTCCTCCCCAGTGTGCTAGATTCCTAACTTGTTTATAATCTATATGTCAGAAGTTCCAGTAACTTTCATTAAAGAAACCTTTGTTTTGCTAAAGCAGAGATGGAGAGAGGTAGAGTCTCCTGCTGACCCTGAAGTAGCAAATAGCCATGCTGTCAACTGCACATGAAGAGGGCTGGAAACTACAGGAAGGTCTAGGACTGAAGAAAGATGACCTCCATTTGGTACTCAGTAGCAAGCCAGGACCCTCAGTTATACAGGCACAGGAAGTAACACGAAGAGTCCTGGAAGAAAGCACCCCTGGTTAATGTTCAAGAGAGAATACAGTCCACCTGACAAGCTGATCTTATTGAGTCCTTGCACAAAGGACCCAGCATAGACTTTCACCCACAGAAACTGACAGGCAAAAAAATGTTCTCTGTTTTAAGTTGACAAGCTGTGGTAATTGGATATATAGCAGAAGATGACAAAAACATGTGTTCAAGGCATTTGACACAAATTTTTTTTTTCTTGTAAGGGCCTTCAGAAATATTTGCTATGTCATAAACACACAGAAATAAATATTTAATGACATTTGCATAACACTCTTAAGCAAAGGACTGTTATATTGCTAGATATCTGTCTTCTCTACAGTTAGGAAGATCTTTTAAAAGTATTAGTAGTTACCATTTCCTGGTGAGGTAGAAGGGCGTGTCCACATGGTTGTATTATACGGGCCTCAGATAGGCTCTGGATACCCAACATTCAACCAGGCACCTAGACTATTTAAAGCCAAATAAGAATGGATTATGTGCAGTACACAGACAGAAAACAATGTTGTAAAATACACCATGTCACTTTTCAACTTTCCTCATATTACTAAATTAAATGTCAATCATAGCAGATTGAATAATAGAAGCAAACATTGCATTTAACAGCCATGATACACATATACACATGCTTTTAAAACAAACCTTTATAACAGCTGGTTGGATTTCAGCCTGAGGTGAATTCATAAAAATGAATTTTATAACCTTCTTTGTGGGTTATTAAGCCAGGAATGTGGCTGGCTTTAATCTATTAGTCATTTCAGGAATGGAAAGAAAATACCTTCCGAATGGAGATGGCTTCTGCACGTAGGCCACTGATGCAGGTGTATGGGTGGTCCCTTTCAGTTACAGACATAGAGACTTGGACATCAGGACCATAAGCACAGCAGGAGAAGAACTGACTGGCAAAAAGAAAGGAGACTTGTGTCTTGCCATAGAGTTATCCTTGGCTACAGCACAAAGCACAAGTCCCATCTGCTTAATTTTGCCTTTCAAAACTCAGCCTGTGGTCTGCTTTGTTTATTTGATTGTTGTTTGTTTGTTTGTTTGTTTGAACCAATTGTAAAGGAATAAAGTCTTCTTAAATTACCCCACCTATTCTTTGAGTAATAAAGTCATTGAGTCACAGTTTACTCAATACCAGGAAGAATTAATACAAAGAAACTGTAGTGACTTAGACAATGTGTCTGCTAGCGAAGCAGATCAGAGACTCATGGTATGTGCTGTGCAGTTTTGACTTTGTTCTGCCATAATGATGTAGGATTCAACATCATGGGGCTATGTTCAACGTGAATTAGCTCCAAAAGATTAATGATGCCTATGGCTCTGAAGAGCTTTGGAAATGGTAGCAAAGTCCAGAAATGTGCTTCAACCTCAGCAGTCAGCACTTAAAAGTCCCAGACAATGTAACAGAGACATACCTGACTAATTACCTAATTACTACCCCACAATTTTCAGACTGACCTTCCACGCATGCTGATATATACTGTTTTTTGTTTAAGTTACTAACAACAAAGGATACTCTTGAAATTTGCCTTCTCAGAAAGCTACCGAGACGGAACAATATGTAACCCCACAGCTTATTTCAAGGTCTTTTCAAATGCTAGTCTTCAGTACTTATATCCGGATATATATTCAGAGCTAGATAGACAGATAGATATAGATATAAATATATAGATAAAGATTGCCATTCATTAATTTATGAAAAAATGTTAACAGAATTCTTCAAATATGGAGGCATAGTCAGGATGAAATTGGCAAGAATGTCTATTTATTACTTCCCTTTATGCTGTATACATCTTCCCGCTCTCATTCTCTGATTTTCTGCCTGATACACACACACACACACACACACACACACACACACACACACACACACTTCTATTGTAGTCCTCAGGCAAAAAAAAAAAAAAGACAAATAAACAAATACAATAAAACTATTTTGCTAAGTCCAAAGCGTATATGGCTAAGCGGCCAAAAGAACAGATATAGAGAAAGAACAACCAAGAACTAGGAACCCTTGGTGCTATGTGAAGGCCAAGTAGCTTGCCTAATGATGACTGCGAGGATGGGATCTGGAGACATGCTTCATGCCACCCGTTCTCTACTCATCACATTACTCTCTAGCATCCACCATAGTAGAATAATAATAGGCATTAAGAAACAGGACTATTGAGAGAGTGACACAGGTGTAGAGCTTCTAATAGTAGCTGACACGTGGTGAGCATCCAATAAATATTGGCCTTTTTTATTATAAAGAGCGCCTAGCAGCTCCATCCAGTTCTATATCTTTTTAAATAGCATATACATTAACATCCTTACATATTTTAAAGAACTGTCTAATAGAATCTCTTACATTCAATGACTTTGAGGAGACTCAGTTAAAAGTTCTCATAACTATCCTAATTACTTTTCTCATTGTTATGACCACGGGCCTGCCAAGAAGCAAGTAAGGAAGGTTTTATTCCAAAGTCAGGAAGCAGAGAGAGGCGAATGCTGGTATTTAGCCAGCTTTCTTCTTCTTTAGTCCAGGACTTTAGACTAAGAAATGATGAGACCTACATCCAGGGTGGGGTTTCCCATGTCACTAGCCCAATGTAGACGTTACCTTACATACATGCCAAGGGCTTGTCTCCTAGGTGAATCTATATCTTGCCATGTTCATAATCAACATAGATTATTGTCTCATATGTAGAAGACTAATTAAAAATGTTTTAAAGACTAAGTTGTATAGTACATATTGATTTTCCTATAGTTTCCTTCATATCATTATAATTGGTTAAATTTGTTTGTTTCTTTACCTATTATAGGCCCTGTGACATTTTCTTTCCACCCTAGTTACTCTTGTCAGAATCTGGATCCAGACTGCCTGGATCTCATTCTACTTCTTCTGTCTGCTTGTTTCACATTATCTCTGTGCTGACTTGCAGATGCATTTTACCCATTGTCTCAGAATTCCTAGCTCACAAGTGTAGAGAAGCCTTGTATCGACCCCAGAACATTGCAGGGCTAGTCTAACCTTGGGCATGGGGTTGCTCCCCCATGAATTCTCACTACTATTATTAGCCTGGGATCACAGAACAGTATCTTTGTCCATAGCTTTTTAGTTAAAGTTGGTTGAATTTATGATCTACCAACAACCGAAGCTAGCAGCTGGAAACAGACAGATGTAATGTGGAGTGCAAGGCACACAGTGTTCAAGGAAGCTGAAATGTGTGTGACTCTAGCCTTGAAAGCCAAACCCTCTTCCAGATGTCAAAGCACACCTGTCTCTACAGTTTGCTTGGCAACAAAAGCCAATAAGCCACCTTCATTTGGAAAATTCCACTCATGTCCCTGCTCTCTGACTTGTTCTCCATATGTCCCCATGTCCACATGTCCCTAGGGGCACTTATGCCAGTCATGAGTCCCAGATGATGAGGAAGGGAATGGAAAAGGAAGGTAGAGAAAAGATCGGAAATTTAATTCAAATTGCTTAGTGATGAAAAGTCACTACCAAGTCCTTATGATTATCTCTTTGGGACCCATGGAGTGTGTGCCAGAAGGGAAAACAGTAAAGGTTAGTTCCTCCTATCTTATCAGGCAAACAAGCTAAGCCAAGAAGCTTATGAGAGGGATTAGCTTGGATGCCAGTGGGACACAGGGACCCTCCTCAGATGCCCTGCCACCCACTTCCCTGGGAGGGGGTCTAAAAGAAGAAACTATCCCTCGAGCAAAAGTTTGATCTCCAATGAAGTACAAGACATCTCTTCTGCATGGGACAGAAGGAGGCCTTGGGTATTGTCAACTTCACTCGTGAGGTCATCCTTTAAAAACAGAAAGTCTTGAAACCTACTCAGGGCAAAGAGTCAACTAGATACATGATTTTTCTATAGATTCTACAGTGCTCATTTGCCTTTGGCACCTTGCCCACAGCCTTGAGCCCTGTCCTTATAACATGTGAAGTCACTTATTTGAGAAACTATTTTTTTAAACTGAGCCCACTCTAAGATGCAACTCACTACATAGCTCAGGCAAGGGCTGCATTTGCAGTCCTTTTGCCTCTGCCCCTAAGAGAGGGAGATGACAGGCCTTTGGCTTGACACATGACATTTTGCATCATATGGTTCTCCAGAATTAAAAAAGTAAAGTAGTAAAGAGATTTTAAAATGTGTTTGTTATGACTGACTGGATTTGTTTATTAGAGTGAGGTGCATCATGCTTGGTTAGGATGCTATTGCTAAATAGCACTTGCTGAGGATAATGAGACACATCCGCAACCAAGTACAGTTGCCTTCTGTTGTTTGAACAGAAGATGTCTCCTCTGAAAACATGTTCCTTTGATGTCACTGTTACTTGGTTGTTTGTTTGTTTTTTAATATGTTGTAAAATAGAGCAGAGTAACTGAGTTTGAAGCAAAGGACTAAATTGTTTGAGAAACAGCCAGGGGCTTGGGTAACTTGAACAGCATGAGTCCTGTAGGTCAAAAGGAGAGATTATTACATTTAAATGACATTAGGGAGTGAGCTGGGGACTGTGGTTTTTTCTTCATCTGGGAAATCACGTGCTTTTGTTTTGTTCCTCTGTCTGTACGGGTTCATTTGTGTGTGCAAGTACACTGTGTGTGAGCGTGCATGTGTGTGTGTGTGTGTGTGTGTGTGAGAGAGAGAGAGAGAGAGAGAGAGAGAGAGAGAGAGAGAGAGAGAGTCAGAAGATAACCTAACCTTGGCTGTCATTCCTCAGGGCTGCTTTCTACCTTATTTTTATTTTATTCTCATTGGCCTGGGATAATAGGCTAGACAGCTGGGTTAATGAGTCCCAGAACTCTCTTTGCCTCCTTAGAATGGGGATTACAAGTGTGCACCACCATACTTGAATAAGCTCTTGCTAAAAGTCTCACTACTTTTTACATCTTACCATCAACCTTTGCTGTAGTCAAAATGTTTCTCAAGATAACTTCAGTTCTAAAATCACAATGTATCTGCCTGTGGCCTGAGCATCTGTGTTTATTAAACTCATATAAAAAGGCATATTTAGCGATGACAAAAAAAAAAATCCCAGTCCATAGTACAAATATTGGATTGTACTCTCCAGCACTGCAATCTGAGCTGAATAATAGTGGAAGACTTTTAATATTTCCTAACCACCTGCCAACCTCTGCTAGGCTTTGTCATATTGTGTGTGTTTGTACATCACAGTAATTGTCCAACATGGGCAGAACTATATAAATACGGGTGACCAGTGACTGCTATGACATGGCAGATTTAGAGATGCTCAGGTCCTTCACACACCCTCAAGACATTTGCGTGCAGTGAAGGCACGGCCAAAGTAGCTAATGGCCACAGCCCTTAGGACCAAGGGTGCTAACAGAGGCTTGGTGAAGCCTCCAGGGAAAGTATCTATCCCTTATGACACCATCAGGAAAAGCATCCTAGGGAAAGATTCCTCTGAGAGCAATCTCCTAGGTTTGCAGGAGGAGGCACCTGGCAAAATGAAGTTTGCAAAAGAAAGGCATCATGATAGCCACTGGACACTGCAGGCAGTGGGTCTTAACCGTGTTGCTGCTGTGAGCCTTATGTAAATAAAGCACAACACTTAAGGCCATTTTAGCATTAAAGCAGCTTTCCTCATGGCTCCATAGCATCCTGAAGAAAAGCAGAGACTGGAGATGGATGTATTGTGTGCTGAACTCCCCACAGCCCTGTCCATGACTCTATTTTTAAGAACACACTGAAAGGACTGCCCTTCCCTTTAGGTTTCAGATTCTCCCACCATCCTTTGTACTCCCCAAGATCCTGTTTAAAGAAAGTGACTGCTTCTTCTGGATCTTTGAATGCTTGTCCATAAGATAGCGGATGTGTGCGAGAGGAAGGGCTGCTCGTTTTCTATGGGAAATGGCTTGTGGATGTGTATGTATGAAAATACTAGGGATCTGGAAAGCCAAAGGCAGCCCTCTGCCAAGTACTCTGACCACTAGGTTTTTAACATGTATGTCTTTTAAAGGGAAATACAAGCCATATGTTTCCAATACATTTGCACTTAATATATCCAAAATGTGATGCAATAATTTCTGCCACTCAAGGAGTTCTCTGGAGCCTGGATTTTTTTTTTTTTACTTATTCCTCTTTAAATAAGAAATTGTAAGTTTGTTCTGGGGCAGAAAGAAAATGTAACAGATAAAAAATATATATATTTGTGTTGAACAGTATGGGAAAAGATCTCCTCCCCAAACAAATTCTCCTTAGTGGCCCTCACCTGACCACTGTGGCATTCACAACCACCATGTAAGGGTGAACTCATATCTTCACTGGCCAAGGCCAGTCCCAGTGTATACCCATAATTCCAGCATCATTATCTACAAGTTTCCACAGAGACTTTGCAAATGCTTGCCTTAAAGTGAAAATTCCATACTTTAGATGGGTAGAGCTCTCACGTATCTATTCTGTCCCCGGTCCTTCATCATAGTTCAGGCCACCCTCCACCTCCAGATTGCAGACTGCAAATTCAAGCTCCTAAAGGACTCAACAGTTACTATGACCATATTTTAAAAGATAAAATTTAAAATCCAAATTTAGTGCAAATAAAAATATTATTCAGACTAATATACCTGGAATATTGTTAAAATTTAAATTATATAAAATAATAATATTTTACCTTCAATTATTTGTATGAAATCTTTGAAACTTAGGGCTCTTTTTAAATTGGGACACCTTAGCAATATCTTAAGCTTTGAAATATATATATATATAGTTATTATGTACTGTTCTAGGAGGTTCCCATGCTTGGAGCAGATGGCTCCACAATGACCCTGGCTAGTGTAGGTGTGTCCATAAAGAGTGTGAGTGTCTGAGGCTTGCTCCTCTGTATGGTGATTTTGAGAAGATTTGAGGCCTAGTGGATTAGGTTATTAGGAAAGATGCCTCCGGAAATAATTCAAATAGAGAATAGATGCCATTGTAATGAAAAAGCAAGAGCATCTTCTCTATAATACCTGGCTCTCTGTCTCACTACAGAATCCCTGCCTCATGCACACACTGTTACTATAAAGACATTTTCCATGATGTGATGTCACCTGGAGGTCTTATCTACCACTAGCTGATGCCCGTGCTATCCAGGGTCTTGGATATGCAAAACTATGGGTTCAATACACTCTTCTTTACAAATCATCCAGCATCGAGAGTTTTGCTATAGCAATAGAAAATAGATTTTACATAAAGTGACCTTGGGAATTTTACCTGGATTTGTCAGGTGACTAAACTGTCTACAAGTCTATGAAGAGCCAAAGATAGGTGCCAAATGATTCCATATGGAATAGCTAGTCTTTTTCAAAAAGCCTTTTTCATATTTGTACAACATTCTCTTTGCCAGTATGCTGCCTAATTACTATATGCGATTAGACATTGTACTGCCTAGTTTTATGTCAACTTGACACAAACTAGAGTCATCAAGGAAAAGGGAATATCAATGAATAAAATGCCTCCAAAAGATCAGGCTGTAGGCAAGCCTGTAAGGCATTTTCTTAATGAGTGATTGACCGGTGGGGACCAAGCCCATTGTGGGTGGGGCTATCCCTAGGCTGGTGGTCCTGGGTTCTATAAGAAATCAGGCTGACCAAGCCATGAAAACCAAGCCAGTGAACAGAACTCCTCAAGCCTATAAGGCAGTTTCTTAATGAGTGATTGATGGGTGAAGGCCCAGCCCATTTTGGGTGGTGTCATCCCTGGGCTGGTGATCCTGGGTTCTATGAGAAAACAGGCTGAACAAGCCATGAAAGACAAGCCAGTGAACAGAACCCCTCATGCCCTTTGGATCAGCTCCTGCCTCCATGTTTCTGCCCTGTTTGAGTTTCTGTCCTGATTTGTTTCAGTGATAATCTAAAATGTGGAAGTATAAGCCAAATAAACCATTTCCGCCAAGCTTGCTTTTGGTCATGGTGTTTCATCACAGCAATAGTAATCCTAACTAAAACAGACATGTAACTTTTTGTTTTCTGTAACATGAGCCTTCGGGTGAGTTCTTTGCGTCTTTTTCACCCCTATTCATTTTATATCCTGATCACTACTTCTCTCTCCTCTCCATGAGGTCCCACCCTCCTACCCTTTTCCCCCCTCCCCTTCCCTTCTCAGAAAAGTGGAGCCTCCACCCCTTTATCAACCCACCCTGCTACACCCAGTCGCATCAGGACTAAGAGCATCCTCCTCCACTAAGGCCAGACAAGTCAGCCTAGCGAGGGGCAAGCAATCTAAAAGCAAATAATGGAGTCCATGTGAGAGACAGCCCCATTCCGCTTGCTAAGGGACCCCAATGACTTTCATTCTGCGTCTCCCACTGCTGCTGCCTGCCACCACTGAGCACCACGGGAAAGTACTCGCTTCTTTTACAGGACTGGCCTAGCATTGCGGACTTTCAAACAGGAACGGATGAAACCTTGGCATCTCAGGATCTGCTTCTCTCGGAAATGGCTAGAACTCGCAGAGCAAGGTCAATGGGCAATACTTCCTGGGGGTACTGTGTTACAATTAGCTCTTTTTAATGAGATTGCCGGTACCAAACAGCAGCGGAAACTCAGGCGTTCCAAAGCCAGCGGTGATACCGCAGTATTAGAGCCCTTCTGTTATGCTGTACTAAAGGCATAAGATTTGGACAAATGCCCATGCCTGGTCAATTCACAGGTCGGACGGGAGAAGAGGAGTCCTTCTTTCCCCAGAATAAATGACTATAGTCTCAGACAGTCATGGTGGAAGAATGGAGTGAGAGAGAGTTTATTTTGTGAATCAGGGACGTTATAAACCTTGGGCAGTGAGAGGGGGTTGAGGGGTGAATGTGTTTGATTTGAGTGCCAGGGATACTTCATTTACATGCAGCAGCACAGTCCTATCACAAGAAGGGAAATACAGCATTTAATTATCCTATAGCCTGGGGTGGAGCGCGCAGAATTCCAGGTACAGAAAAAGGTCATTGGTTGAAAGCTACGGTACCAAGATGTTTCATTAGCACGGAGGGTATTTGCAGGAACCCCCAGGTGCACACTGAATGGGTTCCTTATTAGGAAAGGGTTGGGCCTGTAATCTCCCTGAGTGCTATGTGACACGCAGGTGGAGAGGATGGAACCCAGCTGAGGTAGAGCGTCTGCCATTTTAGCAGGGTGATGCCAGACTTTGACCTTAACAGCAGGGTCCAACACATGAAGACCAAGCTGCCCATTATTTGCATATGTGGGGGGGGGGGGGCGCTAGGTTCAGTCCATGCCTGCTCTTTGTTTTCTGCTTCAGTCCCTGTAAGCACCCATAGGCCTAAGTCAGTTGACTCTGTTGGTCTTCTTA
The DNA here is from genome assembly GCF_964271855.1 of Acomys minous. NCBI lineage: Eukaryota > Metazoa > Chordata > Mammalia > Rodentia > Muridae > Acomys > Acomys minous. Next base: position 25,991,929 of record NC_140491.1, on the reverse strand, counting down.
TAGAGTTCTGTCCCATCCAGGTCCTTCTCTTCTTTCCCCAACTGCTCCACAAGACTCCCAGAGCTCCACCTAATGTTTGGCTTTGGGTCCGACGATCTTTTTCAATCCTCTGTTGGGTGAAGCCTCACAGAAGACAGTTATGCTAGGCTCCTGCCTGCAGGCATAGCAGATATCATTAGTAGTGTCAGAGGTTGACTCTCTTCCACGGGGTGGGTCTCAGGTTTGGACAGTCATTGGTTGGACATTCCTCAATCTCTGCTCCATCTTAATCTTTGCATTTCTTGTAGGTAGGTTAAATTTGGGGTCAAAAGTGTGAGTGGGTTAGTGTCCCCTACACTCCACTGGAAATCCTGCCTTGCTATGAGGTGGCCACTTCAGCCTGCATGTCCTCCCAGGGGCCCATCCTGTCATAGGTCTCCAGCTTGTCCCAGAGATAGCCCCACACACACACACACCTTGGTTTCTATTCTGTCCCCTAGCCCTCTCACCCATCTCCCTCACATCTGATCCTCACCTTCATCTCTCTCCCACCCAGTTCCCACACTTGATCCACTTCTGGCATCTATTCCATTTCCCCTTCTGAGCGGTATTCAAGCATCCTCCCTTGGACCTTGTTATTTATCTTCTTTGGGTCTATGGCTTGTAGTATGATTATTCTGTACTATATGGCTAATAGCCACTTATAAGTGCGTACATACCAATTATGTCTTTCTGAGTCTGTGTTACCTCACTCAGGATGATATTTTCTAGTTCCATCCACTCACCTGAAAATTTCACGATTTTCTTGTTTTTAATAGCTGAGTAGCATTCAACTGTGTAAATGTGCCACATTTTTATCTATTCTTTGGTTGAGGGACATTTAGGTTGTTTCCAGTTTCTGGCTATTATGAATAAAGCTGCTATAGACATAGCAGGGGTCTTTGTGGTATGTTGGAGCATCTTTGGGTTATATGCTCAGGAATGGTATAGATGAGTCTTAAGGTAGAAATATTCCTGGTTTTCCCAAGAAATCTCCAGATTGATTTCCACAGTGGTTATATAAGTTTGCACTCATACCAGCAATGGAGTAATGTTCCCGTTTCTCCACAGCCTTGTGAGCATGTGTTGTCACCTGAGTTTTTTTTTTTTACCTTATTCATTCTGATGAGTGTACGATGGAATCTCATCATTTCCCAGATTACTAAGCACACTGAGTATTTCTTTAAGTGTTTCTCAGACATTAGAGATTCCTTTGTTGAGAATTCTCTGTTTAGTTCTGTACACCATATTTAATTGAATTATTTGGTTAGTTGGCATTTAATTTCTTGAGTTCTTTATATGTTTTAGATATTAGCCCTGTAAAGTTGTTGACAATCTTGACATAAAACCAGATACACTAAATCGAATAGAAGAGAAAGTAGGGAAGAGCCTTGAACTCGTTGGCACAGGAGAAAACTTCCTGAACAGACCACCAACAGCTCAGGCTGTAAGATCAGCAATTAATAAATGGGACCTCATGAACCTGAAAAGCTTCTGTAAGGTGAAGGACACTGTCAATACAACAAAACAGCAGCCCAGCCTGCAGAGTGGGAAACCCATCCTTTCGTGAGGTGCTGCTGTTATAGATGAAGTTATATGCCTGCTTTCTCTCAGCAGACTTGCTTAAAAGATACAAAATACCTCTGGCTGGGTCTTTGGCACCTAATCTTCACTTCCTTCCCTTCTCTTTTCACCCTGTGGTAGCTACTGTAACCACAGCATGTTGTTTCTACCTCCATGAATCCAGTGATGTCACTGGCAACCTATTTTCTCTCCTTATAGGGAAGGATTAACCCTCAGTTCATACTGACCATTGTGGTCCCTTTAAGAACTCCATTATCCCTTTCAGTTACCAGAGACAATTCTGGAGTAATATTCTACCCTTGCTTTGGGCTACCCTCCCAGTGCTAGGTATGATACCCCATTCTCTGAAACTGCACATGACCCTTGACTAGCAAGCTCAATTTCAAAAGAACTCTCCAAACTGAAAATTGGGAATATTAGGATTTGTTTCTGGAAACCAGGAAAGGTAAAACCTTGTTGTTTGGAAGCTTATCTATGGAAGTGAAAATAAATGCATCACTTTAGTCAGGGATTCCTCCTGTCTTCCTACAATGTCTGGCTCTGTCAGAGATCCTGCCCTGTGCTAAATATGGGAGCCAAAGGAATCATGGGTCACAGATTTCTATTTCTTCAGCCATGCTTGCTGCACTAGAAGAAACTGAGTTTTCTACTTTTCCCTTGTGCACCGCTAAGAACACCTATTGCCTGTCTTTTTAACCCAACTTACAGCTGACAGTTAAATTCATTTACCCAGCATTCCTTTGTTTATATTTTAATACCTAAATATCTTTCAAATGCTTGGCTTTCTAAAATATTTTCTTTCTGTGGCCTATATAATAACAATAAAACACAGCTTGACACTCCTAGGAATAATATTATATTTTAAGCAGTAGCTTTCCTCTCCGCTTGAAATATTGAAACCCATCATTTCCATGTGTAACTAAACATCTATAACTGCAGCATTAACAGCAAGAAAGTATAGCGTGTTATTATTTCAAACCTATTTTCCCTAGCATACTGTCACTAAATGTTAGTTCCTGTAATGTCTTGTTCCTGTTATCTGTCTGCTTGTTTCCAGTGTCCTTTTCGGCTAATACATCTCTTTTCCTCTGGTGGGGCTGGGGAACCGTGTGACCAGGGGAGCCAGCCTGGAGCAAGAGTGAGATCAATCTGCGTCCAAACCCTGGAAATCTTGTCTTGAGACCAGCAGGAGTAAGACATTTTCCTCCCTGGCCCGAGCCTGACTGTCCAAGAACACAGGCTGATGGCCCCACATCTGCCACCCTTGAGGTGGTCATGTAGCATGACATCCGGGTTTACAGATTCAGCTTCCTCTCTCCTTTACAAGGTCATGCCCAGCAAGCACCTGGAGTTGCTCTTCATGCAAATAAGATGTTTCCAGTACCTTGCCCACCTGCCAATGATGTTAGTCGCTCCCCAAAGTTTTAAATAGTCTTTGTACTCACCACTTAAGTGAGTTGTCTCACAGAAGCTATCTCCCAAGAAGGTTGTTTCTTGGAGATGGAGAATCTGCCTTGTGCCTACTCACCTTGGCTAAGCTTCACGCTTCATTCCCTTCAGTCCAGCTCAGTGCACAAGAAGCCTGCATACTCCAGGGAGGAACTGGACACGGGGCAGCATCTCTAGTTTACCTGCACATATTATCCTTTTCCCTCCTTCGGGTACCTCAAACTTTTCTAGGAAACCTGGAAGCATGACAAGATGAGGCTCTTACCCTTTTCTCCAAGCCCACTTTCACACACATACACACACACACACACACACACACACACACACACACACACACACATACACACACACACACACACACACACACACACACACACGCACACAGACATATATTCCATTTATTAAAGAGGAAATCAATCTTGCATGTTAATAGAATTGATTTGCTTATTTAATTTTACATAAAGAACTAAATCTTGCGTGAACATTTGACAGTGCAGGATATACAGAATCTTCAATGTTTTCCAGAGTTGATCTATGTTTCATTTTTTTAACATAAAATTTTTCTTGATTCCTTAGGAATTTCACATCATGTACCCCGATTCCACTCATTTCGTTTGCCTCCACCCTTTCAATCTCCCCACCAAAAATTTTAAAGATTTAATTTTAATTTTATAAAACCCCAATGTATGAGCTAGGCATAGTGCTGAATGTCTTTAATCCCAGCATGTAGGAAGCAGAAACAGGTGGATCTCTGAATTTGGGGCCAGTTGGTTTACAGAGTGAGTTTCAGGACACATAGGGCTATATAGAGAAACTTGTCTCAAGAGAGAGAGAGAGAGAGAGAGAGAGAGAGAGAGAGAGAGAGAGAGAGAAAGAGAGAGAGAGAGAAAGAAAAGAAGAAGAAGAAGGAGGAGGAGGAAGAGGAGGAGGAGGAGGAGGAGGAGGAGGAGAGAACTGACTTCCAACCCCACTTTCTCAAAGTCCTATCACTCCTCATAAAGGACTCACAAAGCTTACTTCAACTAGTAGATTCCTTACCCTCTCCTCTCTCTGAAATTCTAACTCCATTATCTTAGAACTTTGGGCTCTTGTCTTTGTAGGACTTGGCCTTTGGTTTCACAGTTTGTGTTATTGTCTTTCTTGTCCTCAGCAGTTCCAACACCTCTCCTGAGGCCTTAAATCAACTGAATGTTCCCCCTGTAGATGGAGTTCTCACCCACACTTCTCTGGCATTTAAGCCAGCCACCTCAGGATCCTCTCGTTTCCCAGGTAGAACACTCATCTGCCTTGCCCATTAGCATTCCATTCCTATTATGTGAGGACCTGCAGCAAGAACCTGACCACTCAACAGGAAGAGAGCATCCTCACTTCCATGTACCTCTGATACTCCACGCTTGTCCTTTGAAAGCCTGTGAGGAGTATCTGCTCACAATCCAGGTAGCTGATTTACCTATTACCTTCCTACATCCGTTGATAAGCATACCATGTACTGCTTACCTGCTCATCTTCTAGGTCAGAGGCCACTCATCACTCTGCCCACTGTGGGCAAACATCCGTGAGTTGGGTCCTTATGGACCCTGCACAAGTCCATACTTGATGGCATATTTCTGTAACCCTGGTCACCCTACCCCTGATCACCTTACCCCTACCTAACTGGAGTTCCACAGGTTAGAGACCACTGCCATCTGGGTGAACATTCAAAGCCCTAACATTTCAAGCCTGCAACACAGTGCCCATATACTCCTTAGTTCAGAGGCCACAGGCTACCAACTCCATGGCACACACTAACTGCTGCTCATTCACAAAGAACACCCATGCTGAGTTTTGACTCCACAGATTTACCTCAATACTGTAATCATGAGTGACTTCAAACAGGGCTTTATCCAATGGGCAAGGCACCCAGGCAAAATACAAACAAAAATAGCAGAGTTAAATGGCATTGTAGACCAAAGAGACCACAGAATTTTCCACCCAAACACTACAGAGTACACATTATTCTCAGAAAACCAAGGAAGTTTCTATAAAACTGGATCACATACTGGGAAATGAGACGACAATGAAGGGAAATTGAAATAATCCCATCGTATTCTATCTAACCACAATTGAATAAAACTTGAAGTCAAAAGGAAGAGAACACAACACAAAACAAAACCCTCCAGAAAACACAGAAATCCACACAGAATAAGCAATATATTCTTAGAAAGTGAATGAATCATTGAAGAACTCAAGGAGGAAATTTTTTAAATTCATAGAACTAAATTAAAGTGAAAACATCATACCAAAATCTCTGGGATAAAATGAAAGTAGTCCTAAGAGAGAAGCTTTAAGGTCTAACAGCATAAATTAAAAACCCAGAGAAATCTCATGTAAACGACTTAATACTGCATCTTAGGAGTACAGAAAAATAAAACAAAAGTATATAAAGCCCAAAGGCATGGGAAAAATAATTAAAACAAGAACAGAAATTATTGAAATGGAAACAAACTAAATATCTACAGAATCAATGAAATAAAGAGTTGATGCTTTTGAAAAAGATAAGTTTGACAAACCCTCACCTAAAAAAAAAAAAAAGAGAGAAGAGTCAAAGCAATAACATTAGAGACCAAAGGAAAATAGCAAAGGCACTCAAAAAATCGTAAGGGCATACTTACAAGCCTATATTCCACTAGTTTAAAAAGTCCTAAAAAGAATTGTATGGATTTCTATCTGCATCTGAGCCACAGAAGTTACATTAAGATGAGATCAGTAATTTAAACAGACCTACAGTAAGGAGATTGGAGCTGTAATAAATATCTCCTTACTAAAAACAATTCCATGTCCAAGTGGATGGACTGCAGAGCTTTTCCAAACATCTACAAAAAACCTACAACCAATGCATCTCAAATCACTCCATGATATATAGAAGGAACACCCCCAAACTCCTGTTTATGAAGATGGTGTACCTCTAATCCAAAAACCAGATAAATGCCAGGAAGCAGAAAATGAAAACCATAGACGAAGGTTCCTAATGAACCCCTCATTAGAGTTTCTATTGCTGTGATGGAACACCATGACCAAAGACAACTTGGAAAGGAAAGTGTTTATCTCACTTTACCATGTCACAGTTCATTATCAAAGGAGACAAGACTCCACTCAGCTTCCCTGAATGTAAGGAAGCTCTGCTGCAGCACAAAAGGGTGGCCAGAGGTCCACAAAGTAGCTACATGAAATACATATGGCACCATCTGTCCTTGTCTGGTATTATTCAGAAATCCTTGAGTTCTCTGCCGAGTAAATCCATTGCAGAAACCCCTCAAACACTAAAAACAACATCAGAGGGAATATACTGTGCACTGAGATTCATCCATAAGCCATTCTAAATGCCCTGGGTAGCTGAACTTTGGCTTAACTAAAGGTCTTTTAGTATACTCATTAACTTGTGTGCGTGTATATACACACACATACATATAATCTAATTGAGAGACTTCAATTTTCTTCTGTATGGTTAATGCTCAGCTCCTACTCACTAGAGAACAAAAAGAAAGAAGGGAAGGAAAAGAGGAGGGGCAAAGAAAAAAAGAATAGAAAAAGAAAGGAAAGGAGGAAGATGGCATTCTATCTGTCTGCCAACTGTGAGGCCACCCATAAGCCACCACCCGACTGCCCTGTGGGTCAAATTGTTCTCTTTGCCACTTTGGCTGAGTAGGCACGTATGGTAATTATATAATCTGCCTCTGTTGCTATCCCAGATACCAGTCATTTTATTTGATGCTGGAGAACCCAGGCCATGGGAAGATCTCGCATTACTGATATAAAAAAAAAAATGGGCATTATTTAGCTTTTCAGGGTTTTTATTTCCAACAAACATTTCTTAGAGTCTCAGTAAAGGAAGTACTCCTAATAGTACAGGTAAAGAAGCAGCCACAAGTTCACGTTCTTTTAAACATTGCGTGCACAAAATATGAGGAAAGTGCATAGACAGACACAGAATTATTTTGGTGGAGAATGGTTTCCTTCCTATGGCTCCTTCTACAGTTTGAAACACTCTGTCTTAGGCAACACATAGGGCAGAGGCGAGATGCCTTGAGAAAGGGCGTGTCTCACACCATGGTCCCCAGCACAGTGCACTTTGTTCTGCTCATCTGTGTTCCCAGGAGACTCTCGGGGTTGCATTTTGTACTTAAGGACTCATTAAAAAAAAGTCACTTTTCTAACTCGGAAGACCTTTGAACTTGAGAAGGTCCTGCATTCTTTCCATGTACAGAGTATGTCTGTTAAATGATAGCCAGTTGAAGTTTGGATCTACCTTGTGACTCCACTTAATGTACTTAAATACTGAAGATGATTTGCTACATCTAACACTAGAAATGACAGATCTGTTCCACCCCTGTCACATTTGAAATTTCTCATTTATTATCATTTCCTTATCAGAGCAGGTTTCTAAGAGGACACATGACTTATGAGTGTGCATATACAGGTCTACTCAGGCAAATGCGTGTACGCGCGCGCACGCGCGCATACACACACACACACACACACACACACACACACACACACACACACACACATTCTTTAACTAATCAATGTGTTCTTACACTTTTCTGTTGTCTGTTCTCCTGCCCTTTGTTTCTTTCACCAGAGCATTTAACCTTGAGACCAGCACAGCATAAGTACCCAATCTTGGCTGACTGTCATGCTAGACATAGCCCAATAAGAAACACAGATTTTTTTTATTTAAATGTTCTTTTAAAAGCTCAACACTGATTATTTCAGTACCTAAGGCCCCTTAGTAACTCTAGTTGTCACTACAGCCTGAACTCAGTGGTCACTTTGAAACTGAAACATTTGTCACATGAAACTGGCTCTGTTAGGCAACTCCTGGGGTGAAATTTACAGCCACTATGAAAACTTTGACTCAGAATCACCAGATGTGAGGATAAATAAAATCAAGGTTTGAATGTTACAAGAGTAAATATTTAGGTTTAATTTATGATCATATGTAGTATAAGGGCTGATCACTTCCTCCCCAACATTTTGGAATTTGGTATAATTTCTTTTTGTTGTGAGTTAAATTTATTTGAGTATCAATATTTTGCAAATGAAAGTTCCTATTAAGTTATGTGATTTTTTTTTACTACTATAAAGAACATTCAACAAAGTTACAATGGTTCTTTCTTTTGCTTCTGACAAATCTCTTGGAGCACAGGGAGCTCAGGTTGTGTTTTAAAATACATATTTGCATTTCAGGACTGGGGAAACTGAGATGTTCTTCTGCCAAAAGATGACATTAACAAGGTGTTCAGTTTGCTTTCTGTTAATGTGATAAACACCATGACCAAAAGCAGCCTGGGGAGAGAGAAAGGGTCTCCAGGTGTTTGGAGAGGTTGCTGGACAGAGCACGTTAGTGGGGTGAGGATTTGAGGTTTTAGGGGTTGGCCCCACTTTCTGCTGTCTGCTCACTGGGTAGAGATGGAATGTGGTAGGCTGACTTCATGCACTGCTGCCATGCCTTCCTTGTGATGATGGCGAGTAGCTCTCTGGAACTGTAAACTTGTTCCTTCCAGCTGCTTTCTGTTAGAGAATTCTATCACAGCAAGAGAAAAGTAACTAATACAACCAATAATGGTTACCAGCTTGCCACAATGTCCCACTGGAAGTCCAGGATCATACAATCATGAGTCTTCCAGCTCTTCCGAGAATTTAGTCTGATCTTCAAAGGGTCCAGAAATAGAGAAGCACCCCAAGGGTTGTCCAAACCAGACAGCATGACAGACATGGAGTGCTCAGCCGACACAGAAGCGGAGACGCCGAGAGTTCCACAGCGGTTTTCCTGGCTTTGAGAGCAGCAGTGCTGACCATCACATGATGAGGCTGATGAGACAGAAGCAACAAACGCCCGTGGACAAATGACCTCAGCAACATTCTCGTCTCCAGGGCCAGACCTTCTCCTGCTCCTCTGCTTTTCATGAGATCTAGCATTCATTGCCTCAAGAAAATTCCAGGCTAATCTCTATCAATGTCTTGATACCAAAGAATCTGTAGAATGTAACAGTGAGCAAATTCCACTCTGCTGTTCTGTCCTAGGACTGGATTTCATAAAAAGATTCAGGGGACTTCCGGCACTCAGGTTAAAGGTACTGAAGAAAGGCTTCTATTTGCATTTGTTAATTGTATGGTGGTTGGAATGCTGTTCCCCCTTTCTTCCCCAGGACATGTGCCCTGTTTAATTTTGTTTTTGCTAGACATGAATATGTGTGTGCATGTGTCCATGAATATGTAAATTGGCATATACACCACAGCATGTGTATGGGGGTCCGAAGACAATTAGCAGAAGTCAGTTCTCTTCTGCTCCCATGTAGTTCCTGGGGATCAAACTCAGGTAGTTGGGGTAGGCAGCAAACACCTTCATATGCTAAGCCATTTCCCTGGGCCCTACCTTCAACCTGTTTCAAATGGCAAATCTTCACTCAATTCAGCCCTCTCAGTCATCCTTGCCACTGCATTTTCCCCTCAGCACTTTTCATCTCTAATATACTAAATAATTTATTTGCTCACTTTATCAATGGTCTTGCTTAGTAGGATGCAGGCTCCATATAAAAGCTACTCTATGACCCATTTCTACATACAACAGAACTCAGTACAAAAGAACCTGGCAGTTTCTGTGGTAGTTGTAGGATGTGTTTGTTGATGTGATTATCACTTCTCGGTGGTTGCCTTTCTGAGAGTCCATGGACCCTGTGAACGCATGAAGACTGATTTAGAAAAGATTTAGGCTCATTTGAATATCACTAGGAGCATAACACTAGGGCACATATTAACCATCATGATACTATGACAACTATTACATCTACCATCTCATTAAGAAAGGAAATCGGCCCTGCTCAAAATTGTTGCTTACTACTGCTTTTCACCATGTTCCTGAGTTATCTATGTCTTTCTTAGTCAAGACTCTTAAAAGTTCGGTTTGTTGAATAAGCAATCCAAAAGAAATAATGAGAGAAGAAATTGTAAAAATCTTTGGTGTAGGACTATTTTCACATTGGTTGATGGTATCAAACCATACATTACTAACATAAAATTAGTCAGGGCCCAAGATATTAGCATATGGCAGACATAAATAGCTTACTGTGTGTTTAACCCATGCCGGCTCCTTCCATTCATCTGTCTAAAGGAGAATAATCTATTTCCCATCCCTAGATGTAAGCATTCTAAGCTGTGCTGATCCTGCTTGAGAAACAGGAATATGTGAGTGCATTTTAAGCCCAAAAATTTCAAAATATTTTATTGTTGGCGTGAATGTTCTTTTCAAAAAGTCCAATGGCTCTATAGGATACAGAAAACCCCAGAAAATCCTCACGTGTTTAACTCTTACAGCAAGACTCAAAAACTGTGCAGGGCATGGTGGGTCACGGAGAGCCATGCGAAGTACAATATGAAACAGCTACTTTAAGGACAGAGATAACAGCTATGATCTCAGAGGGAGAAACAGTCAAAGTTCATGGGATGGGCTGTAGGGCAGGGATGAGGACCAGTAAGAAAAGGGCCTGCTTTGCATATACTAGGATATGGGTTTGACCCTGAAATATGGGCTTAAAAGAAAAGCCAACCCAAGGTTCAGAAAATAAAGAGATTGCACTATGCAGAGCAATAAAGGGAATATATATACCCACCCCAGCCCCCCAAGACTCGGGGATCACTGAGGAAGAAGGACCAAAGGAGTGTAAGAGCCAGAGGTGGATGACTACGTGGAAACAGTATTCCTGCCACAGCTGGGTAGCAGAACCTGTGAACTTACAGTGGCTGTGACAGTATATGCAAGAGCTGTGTGATCCAAAGCAAGACAAATTCCTAGCATTGAAAGGGAGTTATACTGGCATGGACACACACACACACACACACACACACACACAGAGAGAGAGAGAGAGACAGAGAGAGAGAGAGAGATCACACACACGCAAACACAGGAAAGAGAGACAGAGACAGAGAAGCAAAGAGAGACAGAGACAGAGAGAGACACAGAGACAGAGAGATACAGAGACAGAGAGAGACACAGAGACAGAGAGAGATACAGAGACACACAGAGAGACAGAGAGAGACACACAGAGGGGACAGAGATAAAGCCCTTAAACATTAAACTATTGGAAATTGTTAGTGTCTGGGAAAGGGGAGTCAGTTTCCTTTAAGAGTGTAGCCCCTAGTAAGCCAAGCACACATACATCCAAGAATACTTGGACAACAGGTTTGCCTGAAAAATGTTCTTTAGAGCCTTGGGCATTTGAATAACTGGTCCTTCAAGAGTGGGCTTTGAGAACTTAAGGACTTACCCTATTGATAGTTCACTATCTCTGTTTTAAATGTGCAGTGCAAGGTTTGTTTCATTTGTTTTATGTGTGTTGGTGGTTATCCCGGAGGTATATGTGAAGTGTCCAGAAAGGCCAGGAGAAGGCTCCAACTCCCCTGGGACTGGAGTTATGAGTCACTAAGTAAGAACCAGAAACCAAACCTGGGTTCTCAGGAACTGCAGAGAGTGGTCATAAACCTTGAGCCATCTCGCCAGCCCCCATGCTCTGCATTTTAATCCCAGCAACAAAAACTTTTATTGATGAGCAACTGCTCTCTACCCAGTTGCTAGCTTGGATAATTTGTATGCATTCTCTTGTTTAATTTGTTCTTCCTAAGACCTCACAGTCTTATGAAGGTTAGTCTATTTTTAGGGCAGAAAGACTGTAGCACAAAAAGGTTAATTAATAGACATCATCAACCAAAGGTGAGATGTTATTTCAAATTAGCAGACAAACCCTTACATCTTAGTAGATAAAGGCAGAAAAGGTTTGGGTTTGGAAAGCTTTGTTGTAGTTGTTATTTTTAGATAGATAGATAGATAGATAGATAGATAGATAGATAGATAGATGATAAATGATAGGATAATAGATAGATAATAGGATGATAGATAGATGATAGGATGATAAATAGATAGATGATAGATAGATAGATAGATAGATAGATAGATAGATAGATAGAGAGTAGACCTTTTCAATCTGATTCCACAGAACTCTCCAGAATGTTCTTCCTCCAAGTAGTGACTTGACACTGATCTGCTATTGCTGTGATTAGGTTATGCTCTACTCTCCTTACTCAATGTTCTATAAAACTGTGGTTTTCCAGGTTGTGCCTTGTCCTAGGAGACTTCATTTTGAAAGCAACATTTTCCTCCATTTTGAGGAAGAAGGATGACTACATATCCTGTGGGGGACCCAGCGACTGCACAGTTTGACAGGCCCCACCCTAACAAATTTGTTGTTTCTGGGAATAGAAAAGGAACCGCCTCATAACTTATTGTCATGGGTTAAGACTTTGGGGGCACATGGCCATACTATGAACACATCAGGTAAAACAGGCCCAAGAACTTATCATATGTGCAAGACCAAGGAAAGGGTTTAACTCTTTCACATAAGTAACATAAAGTAATGAACCCTAACACTGAAGTGGTATGACCTCACAATGACCGATCAGCTGTAGACCTGGTGTGTGCATCAAGGACTGAGAAACAGAAGACTCTCATTTATGTTTAATAATAAGGTATAAAGTATAAGACAATAAGATAATAACATAACGTACCAGATGTCAGATATTATATTATAGAAGAGTTTATTAAATGAGCATGGGGGGAAAGAGTGGTGAGGAGGGGTACCCCCAGAGAGAGACAGTGACAGAGTCAGAAAGAGGAAGAAGAAGAAGAAGAAGAGGAAGAAGAAGAAGAAGAAGAAGAAGAAGAAGAAGAAGAAGAAGAAGAAGAAGAAGAAGGAGAAGAAGAAGAAGAAGAAGAAGAAGAAGAAGAAGAAGAAGAAGAAGAAGAAGAAGAAGAAGAAGAAGAAGAAGAAGAAGAAGAAGAAGAAGGGAGAGAGAGGAGAAAGAGAGGGAGGGGCGAGGTAGGACTGTCCTTTTATATAGCTCTGGGCAGGGCCATGCCTGTGTGGCAGGTAAGCAATGACATTGCAGGTAGGCCGACTGAAGCAGAATGCTATCCCTGGAGCCTCAGCTCAGCACTGACTCAGCTCACTTGACTACCAACATGTCTACCTGTTCACCCACGTTGTCCTAGCCCAAGCGTTTTCTGTTTCCAACCCATGTCCTTCTATCAGATCCTGGGTGAGCTTTTCATCTTGCACCTGAACTCTGAAGCTCCGTTCTCAAACCTGACTCTAGCAGCTCCAGGAGCTGGCCCCTGGCCCTGCTCTAGTTTGCTTTCTCATGGATAAAGACTCTTTCTTAGGCCAGTTATGAAACCTTGTGAAAATGCTGTGGCCTCATTACTGCACATTTATCTTGTAGCTCACATAGATGTGTGTGTGTGTGTGTGTGTGTGTGTGTGTGTGTGTGTGTGTGTGTGTGGAGAGAGAGAGAGAGAGAGAGAGAGAGAGAGAGAGAGAGAGTATGTGTATTGTGTGCTCTGTGACAGGAGAGTTAGTACTAGTCATTTTGATTGGAATAAGAAAACCTGCATTCGCCATGGCAAGGCTCCCTACAAAGGCAGATTATATGACAAGCTGCAGTCATTAAAATGAATAATCCACTGAACTTCTTGCTATTCAATAAATTCTGACTTTATGGAAAGACACAATAAGTTGTTGATATTTCTGGCATAGTATGCTCATGACAAGTACCTTTCAGAATCTGCCATCTTTTTATTTTAATTTACTATAATTTATTCACATTACATCCCAATTGTAATCCCCTTGCTCTTATCTTCCTGTTCCCATCCTCCCTCCTTCTTCTGTCCTATTCCCCTGCTCTAGACCTCTGACAGAAGGGGACCTCCTCCCCCACCATATGACCACAGCCTATTAGGTCTCATCTGGATAGCCTGCTTCCCCTTCCTCTGTGTGCCAATGGACCTCCCCACCAAGAGGAAATGATCAAATCAGGGGCAACATAATTCATGTCAGAGGCAGTCCCTGCCCCCAGCCCCCCTAAAACTATGGAGAATGAGCTTCTTCCTAGTCTTAAATTATACTCTAGTGTCAATCAAATATGTAGCTCAGTTCTAGAAATATGTACAAAAAGTTCTAGAAAAGCCAGGAAAACATCTGCAATGTCCTTGGTTGGTTGGTATATCAGTTTGTGTGGGCCTGCCTGGGTCGAGAAAACATCTGCTTCCCCCATCCAGGAATGCTATAAAGGGGGCAGCTAATGATGCCAAGCAAGAAATCTAATAATCAAAAATCATTAGTGTTAACATCTATTTATAAGTTATTGTATATCACACATACTTAAAAATTCTGTGCATAATTTGTTCCATTTAATCCTTACAGGAGTCCAGTAAATTAATCAGTACTGTGCTGTTATTTATGTGAGAAACATGGTACAAACAGAGCCAAGTAATCTAAGTTCACACTGTGAGCTGCATCTGCAAATAGAGTCAAAGAAATATTCCTCACCCTCACTTTTCTGTCAAATTATTTTTCCTGAGTTCCTTTGTATATACATCACAGACTCTACTTACATATGTACAGTAGGAATTAAACATGGACAAGTCATCACACCAAGCATCAAGAAATCAGAGAAAACACTCATCAGATCCAGAGAAGCAGACACTGAGCTTTGGGTAAATATAAGGAGTTATTGCTCAGACTAACTCTAACTCTTGAAGACAGAACAAGAGTCAAAAAACAAATGTTAATGGAGCCTTGTCAGAACAATGGAAGAGCTGAACACCCTGAAAAGGTAAGAAGTTGGTGACAGAATTCTAGCAGTTTCCTCCTAACATATTATTAGCAGCCTTGCTAAGGCTCTATCTTAGCTACAATAGTATATAAAAAAATGACAGCATCTCCCCTTCTTTGACTAGTTTTCCTACAAGGGAAAACAAGAACTTTTTTTGGGGGGGGGAGAATTTACTAGTGGTTTTTCACAATATAACATCTCTGTGGTGGCAAATAAGCATTAATCATGTACCTTCTATTAGCAGCTTGCTGGACTAGGATCTCTGGGAATATATCATAAGAGATTCCATATCACATATTTCAATACCCAATACCATTAGACATAGTTTTTTAAAAAAAAAGTCAGGGGGCCTACAAGGAGAAGACTATACTGTTTGTTACTCATGGCTGACACCAGGAGTAAGTCAACTAATGCGGCTGAAACTCACTCCCTCATATATCAACATTGGTGAAGAACAACGGTGCTGTCTCTGGGAAACAAAGCTTGCCTAAGACGCCCCGGAGTCTTCTCGTTCACCTCAAGATCTTTGTCATGAGTGTGCTGTCTCACCCAGGGCCCTTTCACAAGGCTAACTGCATAAGAAGTCACATGCCCCTCTCCTAGTTCTACCGTGGACCACAGAAGGACAAGAATAATGTCTTACCACGCAATATTTCGTACCTGGAGCATCCTAAAACTGAACTTTGGGAACTTTTGAGTCCAGAAAATAAAATAATGAAGAAGATATTCTAATGATGAAAATTTTTTTAAATGTTTCCTTAAATGCATCAAAAGGTTGACAAGGAAGTAATAATATATAAAACCTAAGTGCAAAAGGAACCTCCATAAGAGGAAGCAGAGTGTGGGCTGCTCTTACCCAGGACTGCTCACTGGATTCCTGCCATATTGAGCTCCATTGAACAAGGAAATGAGGTCTAGTCTGGAAGGAGATTCCTACACATCTGACTTTAGAACTCCAAAGTATTATGTTCTTAGCTCAGTGGTAAACATAAAGCGAACCATCCCTCAAATGACTGACTGCAAGGTGTGATCATGGCTCAAAATTCTTCATTGGATAGAAGGGAGGACATTTTCCAAAATTCCTTATCCATAAATGAGCTTTAGAGAGTTTTCTTCCAAATCTTGGTAGCTGACAGGTCTGAAACCCCTAGCTGAACTTTTGGATTAGAGTATAGACCTATTACAAAAAAAAAAATCTTGTTCAAAGGAACACAGTCTTAGATCAGGCTTCTAGTGAGTATTCATATCTGATAAAAAGAGAATTGAGCACACCACTCCTTCCATCTGATGTTGCTCAAGTTCCCAGGAGAACACTGTCACAAGAAAGAGCACAAAACCACAAGTTTATAAAACAATAAAATAATCAAACTCTCACTAGTCACAGAGGAGATGATTCTGAACACAGGAAAAAACAAATCTACAAAGTGATCATTAGATTTACCATGGTGTCTAAAATTCCTCATAAAAATTAATATTAGTGTAAACAAAAGACCAAAGTTGAATTAAAGAGAAAAACATTTTATAACAGCATGAGATACCAAGGCTTAAACCAGCAGATATCAGAATGGCTTTATGGGTAATATTCTAAAACTCTGTTAAAAAACATTTTAAAAAACAAAACTTAGTAAATTCTATGCCATGATCATGGATAAGACAATACTGATTCCTTGTGATTAAAAGGGAGGTAAGAAAAATAGACCCACATGTATAAAGAAACTTGACTTATGACATTGAAGATGAGTAGCAAAAGATAAACTATTTCATAAATAATCTTAGAGCTATTGGTTACTCGTGAAAAAAATGAAATTTGACCCTATTCATATCATATACAAAGTAATTCCAGGAAGATAAAGTGAAAGGCAAAACTATAAAGGGTTCAGAATACAATCAAGGAAATCCCAGAATCCATTTTCAGTATTTTAATAGGCAAGGGGTTTAAAAAAGAATAGAATGTGCAAACAGTAAACATTAAAAGTTATTCTTGATCATAGTAGTAAACAAAAAAAGAGAATGTACAAATAGTAAATGCTGAAAATCATTCTTCATCATAGTAGAAAAAAATAGAAACACCAACTAGTACTATACTGAGTTGCTACTTTTTCATTAATAGATTGGCCAATACTGAAGATGATAATATCAAGTGTTGGCAAGAATGTCAGGCATCCACTGCTGTTCCTCACTGCAGGAAGAAGCAATACTGGCATGTCTAAGAGGAAAGTAAGAGAAGGTTCAACACAAAACTCAGGCTGTAGGTACTTCTGAAAAGGAAACATGAAAGTGTGAATGTGGGAAGCATCAAACTACTGGGTGTATGTGGGTGTCCCTTTTAATCTTCTTTTATGCAATATGTTCATGTATTGTACCTGATAACCTATAATATAGAGTGCAGGTATAATTAATATAATAATTAGTATAAAATGAGTATAAATTGTAAATGAGTTGATTACATACTCTCTTGTATTGAAATCAATAACTTATGAGTTTTTCTTATTGATCACTGAGTGATTGGTATCAGTCCCAGATGCTTATCAAGCCATTCCTCTATGCTAGACATTCAGCAAGGGCTTTATGCATATTATCTCATGCATTCTTCTCAAGCTTTTCCATGTCTTATTCCCACCTAATAGAGGTGAAAAGTTGGCATAGAGAACACTCTGTAATATTTCACAAGTGTTGGCATAGTTACTTCTGCTCTCACAAGCTTGCCAAGGCCTGTCTCTCAGCAGTCCATGCAATAGCTAGACACTCGAAATGCACACACACAAAAAAATTTCAAACAAAGTAATGCTGAGAGAGAGAGAGAGAAAGAGAGAGAGAGAGAGAGAGAGAGAGAGAGAGAGAGAGAGAGAGAGAAAGAGAGAGAGAAATAGTTTTCCTCAGGGAAGAACACACCAACTTCTTGTCTAATACCAAATGGTCAGTGCTGAAAACATACATATAAGTAACTGTAAACAGACTGATCAGGTTGCACTTATATATTTTGATATAGATGTGTGTATATACATATACATGTAACAACAAATAATGATGGACAGAGGTCACGAATTTGAAAGAGAGTGTACGGACATGTCAGAGGGAGGGAAAAGAGAAATGATATGTTCATATTGAAATCTCAAAAAATAAAACAAATACTTTAAAAATACACCCATTGGTCCATGTGCTGATCAAATGATTCCTGTGGCAAAGACATTACAACCACAACCCCAATACTTTTCAATACTTTTCAATGACCTTCACTGATGATGTTCGAGAATGAGAAACATGTTCGTTGACTCTGACAATTAATGAAAATCAATAGCTGAGATGTTAATCACTGAGAATACTATAAATATGCCAACTTGGGACAAGGAAGCCAAGAGTCTACAGAAATTTTCAGCCTGTTCTCTCATGGGGTTTTTAAAAATAAGGTCAGTTGTCAGGAGAGGAGCAAAGGCAGCCAACAAGAATAGAGCAGTCCCTCTGTTCTCTTCCACTGTGCCTTCACATTCACATACCCTGGTCTGGTGTATTTCCTTCTCTAATGAATTAGAGAACTAAGATCCAGGCATGCTCTCTAACACCCACCTAGCAAGGATAATTAATATCTGCATTTGAATCCAAGTTTGTCTGTGTTCAAAGCCGTTTTTAATCTGATGGGTTTTTATCAAGAAGGAAGCAATCTAGCCGATGCTGGACCTGCCAGGCAAGATGTGCCCACTGGTATTATGATACAAAGCACATTTATTCTTGACTAACTTCTTTCCTATTCTCATTATTCTGCATTCTGGATTGGACTTGAGACCTGCCCAAAAGGAGGGAAGTTACAGTTGGCCCTTGAAACACTGTCAAAACTCATGGCTAGGAAAGTCACAGGCCCAATGGAAGAACTTAGTGATGTTGTTTCACTTAGTGGTCTTGTGAAACTGTCTTCTAAATAATATGTTTGTGTGTATAGGTCTATTCTGTTTTCACCCTTGGCCACAGAAGTTCCTTGTTGTAATTGGTAGGGTTAGTAAGATCATAAATGTTAAATAGGAGATAAAAAAGCAACAGTGTGTATTCTGCCATAATGACAACTCTAACACACACACATACACACACATACACACACACACACACACACACACACACACACACACACACACACACCCTATATACCTACTTTATTTACTAATACTCAGGGATTATTGAGGAACTACAAGCAGAAAGACTCAGAGAGCCAAGGAACAAGAAGTCCCACGAAATGTTGTTCCCTAGACAAGACATGGCTTGCACATATGACCTCACAGCACTTGTGCTTATCAGCACACATGCTTATCAGCACACAATCTCCATGAGCCAGTTAAAAAATCCAGCATAGAAGGATCAGGCCTCTCAAGCCCGTACCCTAAGCTGACAAACTATAGGCAATTGCTGCCTAGTGGTGGAAGAAAGGCTGCTTTTTTGGGTCCTTAGCCACTTGTAGGTTGCCATACCCATGTGGGTGATTCCATACACATTTGCACACAGGCAGCAATAACTGGTCCCCGTGTGTTACAATACAAAGAACAGGAAGGAGGATGTTTTAGAGAGATCGGAGGAGAGAAATCCCTGAGAGAGTTAGGGGGAAGGAATGGGGAATGGATACAATCAAGATACATCGTATACATTATAACATTTTCAAAAAATATAATTCAGAAAGAAGAAAGCAACCACAGTGCAGTGCACCCATCTTCCCCAGTGGGCACATTGCAGAAGGCACAGAATTTGCCTCATCAGCTTTGGCATTAAACAAACTCATATTTAAGATCTGGGGCCCTTATGTTACAGCTTTGTAAATTTCACTGGGACAAATGTACTGATGATGATAATACCAGCCTCAAAAGGTTGTTGCAGCGTCCACTAACAATACAATGCTTGCTCTCTAGGCACAAAGACACAGGCATGCAATAATACTGTTTTCCCCCCACCCCTCTGCTTTCTCTAGGTGGGAGAGTAGTGAGTCAGGCTTGGGGTTTCCACTAAATAGCTCAGAGGCCTTGGCAAACTGGCTCTCCCCATTTAGGGCTTCATTTCCTGAGGATCTCAAGGGCAGTAGGTCAGATAACATTAGGAAAGGCAGAGACAAAAGACTCGAAAGGGAGATGGCAAACAGCCTCTGTTATCCTAAGACACAGAGGATGGGGAAGGCAAATGTCACTCCACTCTCCTTTGAAATGACAGGAATGTGCACCCTCACCACCCACCTCGTTTAGCTCCGGGAAGGATTAATAGATGTTATGCGCCATGCTCTGCTGAGAGCTATTACTGCCTTACAGGGGGAACTCCCACTGTTGCCAGCAAACAAGACTGATGATTTGATGAGGTGTGAATATTTTCCATGTAACAGCATGTAAACACTGCTCTTTTTATCCAAGTCCTCACTCTGTGCACACTCTTATGCATTTATATGAGCCCATTTTCTTCACGGCTGTAGATATTCTGCGTTTGCCCTTTCCAAGAGTTCTAAGAATGTGCTGACCAGGGCCCCAGCTGAACCTCTAAGCTGATTTCTGAAGCGCACCACATTCTTTTTGAGAATGTTAATAGGCATATTCACATTTTGTGCCAAATGCATTCGCCTTCCCTCTAGCCAATATGAATTGCCTTCTTCAAAGCCAGAGTGTCAAGAGGCCACGGAGGGAGAAACTTCAGTGATGCATATAGACAAGAGGCATATTTACTAAGACATAAAATAGGGGGGAAAAAATCCTGACTCAAATCATGTCTCTTCCACGCTTGCTTAATTGAGTAAAAAAAAAAAAAAAGAAAGAAAGAAAATCTAAGTGCTCATGAGAATGCTTTTCAATAAACAGCTTCCATCACCCATTCCTTGGTTCAGTGAGGGTTTACCAGGCACTAAGTTTGGGATGCCATGTCATGTATGAGGATGCACATGTAAATATGGCTTGGCTCTAGCCTGGACAATCATCCCTGAATGACTGGACAAAAAGAACTATGGTAAATTGGTGGGGCATGTGTGACATAAAGCTTTTCTTCTCCTCTGTTCATCTGAGCATTCCTCTCCAGAGTCTTGTGAAGATGTAGTTGGTCTCCACTCCTCCTTATATGAATGTCACTTTGATTCTGCTCCCAAATTTCCACACTGCTGCCCAGGGCTATAATTCTCATAGGCCCTGTTGCTGTCTTACTGGGTTGGCCTGGATGAATGGGGGCCAGGGCCTGTTCTGATGACTCCATCAACACTGCAAGGGACTGCAGCACCGCCACAGGAAGATGAGCAGAGGCATCGGATGACGTGACCTATGTGGGGTGCAAAAATAAAAACCTATATGCTGACAGTAATGAATCTTTCCCAATCTACCTGTTAAACAGCCTCAATCCAGCCACTTCATACTAGTAACATGGCCCTAACACCAATGACTCGTCAAGGTTTGTAATTTGACTAATACAGAGGGTTTTTTCTTCCCCCATCCCCAAGGAAAAATTATTTTAGGTAGTATACTGTACTGCATAAAGTTTCTGATACTTCTATTAACTCTTAAAGTACACTCTTCATAGAAGTATTAAGATGTTGGTCTCTTTTGATATCTCTCCTATTCTCCCCTCTTACTCTCCTAATGGAAACTATGTGGCCCTCTTTCTACATAAACCTGCTGCCTTTAATGTGTGTAATGCACTAACAACAGATCATCACATGACTGGCTCTCAATGTTGTACTTTAGCTCAAATATCCCCATTGTGGGAACCACACAGAGCTTCTCACACCACTCCAGCAAACTACCCTCCCACCTCAACTTCTTGAATAGTTGTTATTATGACCAAAAATAATTATATATTTCTTTTTACATTGGTATTTGTGCACCATATACCATCAAGTTTCTGAGCCCCAGTAGGAAAAGCATCATCTTTCCTTATTTTTGCTACCCCAGCACCTACAATACTGCCTTCCAAAGGACAGATTCAATAAATAGATAGATAAATAGCTGTCCTGGTTTTAAAAAGGAAAGGTTTAAAAAATTTAACTGCTGATATTTCATTAACTAGCCATTAATCCACAGACTCCCATTCCATTAAGGGTTCTATGTTCTTCAGACATGCAGTGCTGGCCCATAGCCTTTACCCACAAGGAAGACCTGAACCCACAGTCTAAGTGCCTACTCTTTTCCCAGGCACCCAGCACACTCAGAAACGTGCAGTAGTATGCTTCTAAATTCTGTTGTTCAGTCCAACAATCCAACCAGGTACCCCAGGGTAGGCTGTGGCTCTTGACATCCATTACACTAGCTCAATCCTTTCAAGTTATTTTATCCTAAGCAAAATGCAACAATGTTCTCTACTGATCTATGACTGTTTGTGTCTTATTAATATTTATATGTTGAAAGCATAGTCCCAAGGTGTAGATCTAGAAAGTATAGCCTTTGGGATGATGACATCAAGAAAGTGGAGTCCCCATAAATTGAATTAGTATTTTTATTTTTTATAAAAGATGCCTGAGAGACCCTGGGCAACTTCCCCATATGAAGGCTCAGAAAAAAAAAAGTGAGTGCTTTCCCATAAAGAAGTAGAATGGACAAAAGCCTGAAGGCAACCATGAGTATGCAATGCCCTGAGAACCCAGGAAACGTCATGGAACTGAAATGGAAGGAGGCCTCGTAGAGGGAGGTCAGTATGAGATAAGCAAGCCAGGAAGAGCTACAGCCACTGAGAGATGAACCTAGATTTCCCAATGCACACAAGTATGAGAAACCCGCTATTTATAAGCCTCTGTTGTGTACTGTGTGTGGTATGGTGCTTTGAATGAGATATTCCCCCATACTCTTGGCAGTTGAAGACTTGGCCCCCAGTTGGTAACTGTCTATGGAGGTTCAGGAGGTGTGATCTTTCTGGAGAAAGCGCATCACTGGGCTTGGAGAGCTTAAGGCATCATTCTCTTCACAGTCTGCTCTCTCTGCTTCATGCATGAGGTAAAGGATGTGAGCTCTCAGCTTCTTGCTCCACTCACCAAGCCTCTGCTCTTTCATTATGGACTCTAACCACCAGGAACACTAAGGCAAAAATAAACTCTCTCTTCTGTAAAGTACTTTGGGCATGCTTTTTCATTACAGCAAGGGAAAAGTAACTAATACAGACATCTTTGAGCAATCCAAACAGATGAAGATGCTCCCTCAATCCTGAGACTCATAGAGCAGATACCAAAGGAAGAAAACAACCCTCCACCCTTCTGGCGATATATAACCTTTCTCAAGAATGAGGCCATCTGAAAGCTATTCTAAGCAAGGGAAGATGCTCTTTTGACAGCAATGGCACATGCACAGTTGCTATTGCCCACATTGGCCACAGGCTGTTCTAAAATTAGAAGGGCAATGTCCCCTTCCTTCCAGACTGACTGTCCTGTGTCTTTAATGATTTATGAGTTGGAAAGGTCACTATAAAAGTGTCTGTTCACAAAGCAGCCCTTAAGTACTGGTAAAGTATGCTTGAAATGTAGTTTCCCTTTGTTCGCTTGTTTTACACTTTGGCTTGCTCTATTATTTTCCTTATCCTCCTGAGATCTCTTGACGCAGACGTTGTCTGCCCAAGTTAGGATAAGGGCTTGTTTTTCCAGGAAGGAGTTGTTCTTCCAGATGTAGGTAACCAGTCAAGCAAGTGTCTCAGCTCTCTGGAACAGAAGCCACTGACAACCCCTGAGTGATACCCGGGTGTAACAGAAATAGGAGCTGGAGGTGTGAGGATGACCGTCCAGGTAGGCATTACTGAAGTCATCCCTACATACTGAGTTGAGTTTCCAGAAAAGAGAAGTTGAATACAATTTCAGACCGAAGCAGCACGGCCATAAAGTCTGAAAGCAAACAACAGAGTGCAACATCCTGAGAAATCAGGGAACTTCAAATCGCTGCAGTGAGAGCAGGTCTCTAGGAACGGCAGTGGATGCATATGAGGGTTAAGAGGAGCTTCTGTGGACAGAAATTTGAGGAGCAATAGCAATCCATCTGAGCACTACTCAGAACGCAAAAATAAACAAGTAGGTAGTTTTATAGGGTGAAGAGTGGAGCCTGGGCCTTAGCACTCAAGCTTACTTAGACAATGCTTGCCCATCTCCTGTGATGGGAGTGCCTGGCCAGGTTTGTTTTCTTCCCTGGCCTCCCATTAAGCATTGAGTCACCACCAGGTACCAGGATTTCTAAGAACAGCAACTACAAACCATTACCTGAGAAACAGGCTTGGGTGTCTTGTGTTGATTTTGTTTCACAGTAGAAGAGACTTAATTGAGGTTTCCAGTAATTGAAACAAGCAAATGCTCCCAGTGTAATGGGTTATTAATTAGCCTGCCTGTGCTTGGGATGTCTTATTTAAGGAGATCTTGATATTTAGAGGGGATCTGTGGTGTCAGAGGTGTTCTTTCGCTGCCTCACGCATGACTGTCGATCCTTAGCCAAAATAAATTGAAGTCCACTGGCTAATATTTAGATGATAAGCCTGACATTTTCATTTTTAGGCCATTAATCATTTGCTGTATGCCAGTTCGTGTTTGCAAAAGGAGTCTTTATAATATAGGTTGCCTTCACCCTTTCTTCAAGGCTTCTAAACATCTGTATTGGATTAGTACCCTTTCCCAATAATATTCTTAGCAAATGAGTACAACTGTTTACTTTACCTGTCTATACTTGCACGGATTTAAGATAGCATTTTTTAAAACTGAGTGGGTGGAGGCAAAAATGTCAGTCATCGTCAGAGAAGCTTCCTCCTGCAGCAAATGGGAATAAATACAGAGACCCACACCCACACTTTATACAGAGGGTGAGAGACTTTAGAACACTCAGGCCTAAGCAAGAGGTTTTCATCAAGTCCCTCCCCTCAGGCAACTCTACAATGTCTTGCACATGCTCATAAACATTGCTGACAAGAAATAGGCCAAAAATGAACTGGATGTGTTTATGCCTCTATGTAGACAATAGCAGATGATCGAAGATGTGCGATCTATCATAATAGAATATGAATTGATCTTTAAATACTCCATAAGGAAGGAGAAAGGTGCAAATCATAACACTTATTTCCAAAGGAGTTGATGTTTAGAAACTGAACATTATAGAAAATAGCCAGCCATGAACATAGACAACAGAGGGAGGTCTTTACTGAGCCAAGGGAAGAATACTAGACAAAGCAAGTAAGAAACGTGCATTATGGCTACAAGGCGAAGACTTTGAACATTAATCTAACAAGTTGCATTGTAATCCATGCAATGGATTACAGTTCTTTGATGTGCAAGCTGATCTGGCAGGAATGCCTCAGCTGGATTTTCTGAATAGGGTAACCCAAATTTCTTCCTACCTGCTAGTTACACCTGAACCTCACAGCATTCAGGCTTGGGATACCAATATAAAATAAACATTGTAAGCAAACAAAATGTATTACTCCCTCCCCAAAAGGATGCTTTCCCAGCCTGAAAGGAACATTTAATTTACATTCCTTCTTTTCATCCTCTTCTTTCAGAAAAAAAGATGGATCACTTTTCAGTGCTAGAAATATAGTAGCCCCTGCTATAAGCAGCTTTCAAGGAACTTTTCCTTCCTAAATAACCTTGCAAATCTATCAGTTCAAGCTTTAGTGCATAAAAGAAAAGTAGTGAGTTCTAAGAAAATGCAAAGTAAAGCAATCTGTTCTCTTCTAGTAAATCAGAACCTTTAAGAAGTACAAAGTGTGTGTGTGTGTGTGTGTGTGTGTGTGTGAAAGAGAAAGAGAGAGAGAGAGAGAGAGAGAGAGAGAGAGAGAGAGAGAGAGAGAGAGAGAGAGATCTATCCAGGGTGTCAATAACATTTCCAAGAAAGGTATGAGGAAAGATGGTTCCTGAATGCGTAAAAATCAAACACAATCCAACAAGTATTTAAGGAATATGTACCATATCCTAGTTATGCTTATAGATGCAATAGTGGTACAGCTGTTGGGAGGGTAATCAACTGCTCTGCTACTTGACTGAATTTAAAACCTAATCCACAGGAGGAAATTCATTCCTAGAACTGTAAAAGTAATGCAAAAGCCATGACTGAAGAGGTCTTCAGCCCTATAGGAGACTTAATACTGTTGGTCAGCTTAATTGTCAGAGCATCAGGCCACCTTACACATGTGTTATACCTAATAGGAAAAAGCTCCTCTCAGCTTTAATTAGAGAAGCTTCTCCTTGTTGTGAATAAAGGTTAATAGAAAAGTCCTTTGCTCCACAAGATTCATAGAACAAAGGATGGCTGAGGGCTTAACCCTCAACAAGACCATTATGGCTCCCCTCTTAAGTCTTGGGGAGCAAGTCAAAAAGAACTCAAGAGATGGAAGATATGGAGAAGGGCTTAGGAATGTCATCTTCTACTTCCTTAGCAATCATGAATTCGCTGCAGCTATGCATAGTAGGGCCAGGTCCATACCAATCAAGTCTTCCTACTGCTCAGATATGACTGCAAATGAGGATAATGGGAGCTTACCACTTCCTGTAACTAACAAAGACAAAGAGGCTTAGAATACAGTTGTGTAAGCCCAATGGGCTTCAATGGATATTTCCAAAACCAGGCTCATTCGGATGGCCCTGATTAAACTCTGAACACAAAATAAGACAAAAAGTAATGAATACGAGAGACATTTGAAAGAAAGGAGGACTGGCAGGGGTTGGAGAGAAAAGAAAAGGATGAAGGAATGAGCAACCAGAATTCATTATATACAAGTATGAAATGTCAGAGTACAAAATTTATTAATAAAAGAATATATGTACAATATTAATGATTCATTTAGTAACAGTCATAGAAATTAATATAGAAAATAGTCATATAAAATAATGATGATTATGATGATAAAATAATCATTTGGTGTAATTTATTATGTTCTCACAAAAGACTGTGTAGCATGTAGTGCATATTGTACCAGTAGATTATTCCATTTTCATAATAACTGGATAAGAATATTTCCATCTTTATTCTCAATGTGATAGGTTAGAATACCAAGGTTGAGGGACACAAAGTATATTGTCTAAGCTGTGAGAAATGTTAAAAGATGAAAGCTAAATTTAATCACAGGAATATTTTAGTTCAATG
Organism: Acomys minous; assembly: GCF_964271855.1. Taxonomy (NCBI): domain Eukaryota; kingdom Metazoa; phylum Chordata; class Mammalia; order Rodentia; family Muridae; genus Acomys; species Acomys minous. The sequence continues at coordinate 25,965,140 of NC_140491.1, read as the reverse complement.
CTATTGGGAAAAGAATAGAACTTGCAGTCATTTCATAAATATCTACAATCTGTTTATACCAAAAAGTGAGGATACTTATCCTACATGTTGCCTTTAAGATACTCATGTTTTCTATCCCAGTGAAGATCATAGAAAAATAAGACATAAATGCAGAATTAGTTTGATCAATCTTAGGTATAGCTTTTTTAAAAATCACATGTGAAATGAGATGTTTTGACAGACAAATATAGTTATGTACATATGAATACCCTCAGTAGATCATAACCATTACCCCAAAAAGAAATCTTACAACCCCCTGAATTCATTCACTCTACTCCACACCCATGCCTACCAACCAGAGATCTGCTTCTTGTCACTACTCCTCATAGCCCCGCCCACTGAAGAGTATTTTTATATAAATAATAGTCATACAATGTGCCATCATTTGTCTTAGCATGGCGGTTTTGAGAGCTTTTGGTGGTATTGCATAGACCACAACATCATCATTTATGAGTGCTTTCTATCAAAAATATGCCACAAATTTTTCCTCAATAATCAGCTGATACCCATTTGGGTTGTGTACAGCTTCCGATTAGTTTTTAAAAAGCCACCAGGAATTGACAAACTATAGTGTGGGCATGTTTTCATTTACCTTAAGTAAATTCCCGCAACTGACCTTGCTGTTGCTTGAAAAAGTATATATTTTACTGAAAACCTTACATTTTTTCCAAAGTGACTATTCAGTTCAGAGTTTCCCACAACATTTTTAAAGATTTATTATGTATATTTATTATTTATTTATCTATTATGTATACAGTATTCTGCCTGCATGTCTACCTGCATGCCAGAAGAGGGCACCAGATCTCATTATAAATGGTTGGAAGCCACTATGTGGTTGTCAGGAATTGAGCTCAGGACCCCTGGAAGAGCAGATCACAACATTTTAACCTCTGTTCTTCTCCAAGGTGCATCCATAAGTCTCTCCCCAAATCCTCAACCCTTTCTATGTTCCAGTCACTTGCTTCCTTTAACAAGCACTGCAGGAAGGACCAAAGCTAAGAAATGCCAGTTTTTCTCCAGTGTGTTTTTCAAAATAATTCACCTCATGTCTCACCCTGACTCTGCAGCTCCTTTTAAGTCTCAGGCTACCATGTAGCCCTTTGTCTAATGCATGTGTGTTTCTCTTCCCCAGGACTCACCTAACTGTAGCCCTTTCATTAATGGTCATGCTAGCATCTTCATCCTTTCCTTTCTCTCTGTCATTATTCCTCATGGACTATATCTTTTTCCTTTCTACAAATGTACAAAAGTTCATTTGTTTGTTTGTTTTGTTTTGTTTTGTTTTGGTCAGGAACAGTTGTAGACACTGGTTTACAACAATAGACAAAAGGAAAAGTAATGCACCAAGATGGTGACAATTGATCAAAGAGACAGCAGTCAATGCAGGTTATACATGTGTGTTCAGAAAGAGGATTCCAGGCAGAATCATAACATAGTTAAATATCTCAACTATCCAGGAAAGCAAGAAGGCCAGCATGGCTGGAGCAGAGTGAGAAGAAAGAGAGAGATGATGGAGTTAGAGAGATAAGGGAAGAGAACAGTTGAGAAAATGTGGAAATTAGTTTACTTGAGCATGAAGCCATGGCCACATTTGGGGCAGGGGATCTGTATAATCAACATGTTATCATGATAATTTGGGAGACAGATATTTTCAGTAACTGTGGTTAGGTTCTGTGTATATCTTAAAGATATACCTACCAGGACTTACTGGTGAATTAAATGTGAGTCTCATGATTCATATATGTTCCCAAGATTGAGTCACAAGTCAGTATTTACCAAATTAGAGAAGACAATAAGAGGAACATATTTAAGGGATAAAAATCCAGAAATCAGTTTTAGGTGCTTTTACTTGGTGACTTTAAGATATACATGTTACACTCTGGCTTCCTGGATCTATGGCATTCTTAGGATGTCTAATTATATGGTCCACATGGTCTTTCCCTTGGCAAACAATTGCCCTACCTCCAACTCAAAGTTGCAGCCCCTCACCTTTTTATCCATACCTCACCCTTTAATGCACAAAATCCCTTCTTCGGTTCCATTGGGAGATCAATCTATTGGCCCCATATTCGAATTGTGTTCCTCTTAAGCCTTCATTTCTTCCCTTTCACACCATGTTAGTCACTTTGTGTAGCTGCAACAAAGTGACTGAAAAAAATAAAAAGAAGAAAGCTTTGGTTTGGCTCACAGTTCTAGTGCTTTTAGTTTCTGGCCACTTAGGTCCAGCCTTATGGGTCTATAGCAAATCAGAAGATCATGATGGAGAGGATGTGGTAAGATACACATTACACATATACGGGAGCTCTCACTATTCATATGTACATAAATGAGAGGAAGTAGCCCATCAGATTATGAATCTATAAACAGATTATTTCCGTGTTATGGTCAGAACTCTAATGAAACAACTACTTCTTGGCTCATTTCTGAACATTGCTACATTGGGGACTCAACGTACAAGCACACCAGCCTTTCCAACATTCCACACCCAAAACATGCCACTCTCTGAAGCCATACTTACAGCTGTAGGATGCCCTTGCTCACTCCCTCAGCTTAGTTTCTCTTTCTGCCCTATTCCTTAGCACTGAATAACTCAGTCCTGGTAAGTTTTTTGTTGCTGCATGTCAGTAACAAGATATGGCTAGTGAAAAAAAAAAAGGCACTGGTTTCATTTTAAACTTATACTCACAATTTTTCACCTGCCACTCAACAACCTTGGCTTGCCTCTTTCTCATTTTGGAGGATACTAGTTTTATATCATCCTGGATCTTTTCACAAATGACAACACTCATTTTCTTCAGATTTTTTAAATGCAAGTGTGTTTTCAAGGCCCCCATCTTCTTAAAAGCTAGTGTACTACCCTGTATTCACCTGTCTAAAAATGTTGGCTTGCCTCTGGGGTTTTTTGAGTTGGTTTGGTTTTTGTGGGGTTTGTTGGTTGGTTGGTTGGTTTTTTGTTTGGTTGGTTGGTTTGGGTTTTGTTTTGTTTGGTTGTTTGTTTGGGGGATATTTTTGGTGTTTTTTTTTTGTTTGTTTGTTTGTTCAGCTTTTTACGACAGGATCTCTCAATGTAGTCCAGACTGTCTTAAAACTTACTATATAGACCAGGCCAGATTTGAACTGACAGAGATCCACCTGCTTTTGCCTCCCAATTGCTGGCATTAAAGTTGTGCACCCCCAATCTGCCAGCTTGCCTCTTCTTAAGTAGAAGAGCATCCTTATTCCCACCTGCCTTAATCTATTTTTTTTTCTTCTGTAGGGTGTGGGTGAACTTAACACTTCCATCAGAGACTGTTTCACTGGAACGCATGCACTTCTGTGATAATGAAGTATTCCATTCATAAGAGCACAGCCTTGTGACCTGAATGCCTTTTGAAGGTCTCACTTCTCAGTTCTATTACAATGCAAAATCAACTTCACAGTGAGTCTTGGCAGAGGACAATGGTGCCAGAGCACTGGGGCCACTTCTTTGACCTGAATTCTATCTGCTCTTACCTACTGAAGAATATTTCATCTGCAATATTACTTTCTCTCACTACTTAAATCTTTACACTTCCCCATCTCTTAGACTTAACCCAACAGCACTCAAAGGTGCCGTAAACCCACCATAAAATGTATCCACTCATCCTGCGTTACCAGTTAGCTACTTCCTCTATTTCCCTTAAAAACACATTTCCTCAAAAAAGAACAATTCGAGATTCAGACTTTTCTTCTCCATTTACCCATTTTAGAGAAACAAATAAAAGCAAAACAATACAAAGAACTTTCTTCATCTTGCCACTGAAAACACTCCTTCAAGCTCATTAGCAAACTCCATCTTGTCAACTTTAGTGGCCAATTATCTTTCTCACCTTATTAATTAGACAAAATCTCCATGGTATTTAAAGGCAGTTTTTCTTCTTTTTTAAATACTTTTCTTTCACACAGGGACTTACTATATAGCACTGTCTGGCCTAGAGCTCACTATGTAGCTCAGGTCACCTCTGCTCCCCAAGCATGGTGGCTAAAGGCATATGCAGCCACAGTCCACGAATCACTTCTTTCTTGAAGGTTTTTGGGCATTGCCTTTTCCAAACTCCCCCAGGACCACTCAGACGCTTCCTCAGTCTTTTCTGCAGCATCAACAACTTAGAAGCACCTGAAGGCAGGATTGCCTGGCACCTCCTCCCTACTCTGCTGGGAAATTGTACTCTTCCCCTATTATAACAAATATCATCTATATGCAGACTCCCAGAGCATCAGAAGGCATCAGCTGCCTATCTAAGAGACATCTCCTTCTGAACATGGTGCTAACGAAACTCCTGATAGTGAGCCACTACTATTTCCTCCCCTCAATACACTCAAACCCACCCAGTTACTTTATTAGTTTGCCAGGGAAAGTAAAACAAAATACTTCCAACTGGGAAGATTAAATAAAATATAGTTATTTTCTCATAATTCTTGAGCCTAGACATCTAAGATCAGAATGTTGGCAAGTTAGTTCCTTTTAGGTCATATCTGAAAGCCTGCAAGTAGCTGCTGCCTTTCTTTGTCCTTACATGGTCGTACTTTATTGCACATCTTCAAGTGGTATCTTTCTAGGCCTTTGAAAAAACTTCACTTTACCTCAAACACCTATTATTGGAAGTGCTTTTCTCTCCAGATTCTGAGTTACTCTTCTTAGAATTTTGGCATGTGAATTCGGAAAGAGAACACATCATTGTAATAGGACCCCAAAACAAAACCTTAGCTCTCAGCCTACTCCTGATCTCTGTGTGATTAATAAGTCATGATGTTGTCCCAGTTATACATGAAATAAAGCCACCCAAAGTATCCACCGTGGAATCTGATCATCAGCTAGGCCCTTATATAATGCGGACATTTGATAGCAGAGTGCTCCTCTGACCTGCATCTATACTTAAACACATAGCAACAACAAGTTAATAAGAGGATGAATTTCTTCAATAGTTTTTCAGTGCTCTGAGAATTTGTTTCCCATTCTCTCACCATAGCTTAAATGATCCAATGTCTGTCCCTCTCATTCTGGCATTACTACATTGCTTTTGATTATTATATTCTATGATGCTGGCTTCCTTAATAGTCTTTATATACAAGTTACAGTCATATACCACATAATGAGGGTTCAGTCAGTAACTGACTCCATATGTGATATTTTTCCCATAAGATTCAAAGAACAAAAGAGTGCCGGATAATCTATATTGCCAGTTTGACAAGATTTAAACTCTCCTAAGAGATACATCTCTAGGTATCTTTGAGTGCCTTTCCAGAGATACTTAACAGGGAAGAACTACCCTAATTGTGGGTGGTACCCTCTCTGAGGCTATGGTCCCTCACTAAATAAAAATAAGCCAAAGAGCCACTTGACTGTTGGTGTAATGTTACCAGGCACCTCACACTTGTGTAGCCACAGCTAGAACTGTTGTCACCATCAACCCTTTCTGCATAATGGACTGTCCACTCAAACTGTGAGCCACAGGAAACCCTTCCTTACATTCCTTCCCTTAGATATGTTGTCACAGCAATGGGGAAAGTAACTAACATTAGCAGTGAAATTATAGTTGCTATGTTACATTGTGGGTTTGGTAGTGCTGGTGCTGGTCACCCATCCATGACTTGTGTAGACTTCATATTAATCTTCAACATCATCACATAGAATTCACATCATTCCTTTCTCCTCTGATTCTATCAGTCCTATCAAATTAAAAAAAAGTATCAAAACCCAATTTGACCTCATCACAATTACATTTGCAGTACCAATATTTTTAATTCAGGTTAAATCCTGAGATAGTGAAGGTTGAAAAATTCTTTGCGGGGGGGGGGGGGGGTCATGCTTTAACCCATTGTCCAGGGTAGTGGGGTAATAGCAAGAGAAAGGAATATCTTGGTATTTTTTTATCTCTTCAAAACATCCAGAACAGATGCATCCAGAATGCTCCAGCATGCAAGATGGGAAGTAAATTTAATATGGACTCATTGACAATGAAGCACTACAAAGGATTTTACAACCTTCACCAATCAAAGGCCAGCAACAGCTGGCTTCCTCCCAGTGCCAAGTCAGCTTTCCTAAACTTTTTTTATGGCTGGCTTTTCAGTGGCTGTTGATGCTTTCAGAATATTAAGCAGTGTTTAGTCACTTTCTCAGGGAGGGCTTCTCATTGTGGTTTGTAAAAATGTGCTGAATGAGTTTTTAAGGAGGAAAGGCGCCAGAGGGCCTTTGGTGGAGCAAGCCGAGCCTTGTAATCACAAACAGATTGTAGGGATTCCTGGTGCTGACTCTAACAGCCAGCAAAGAGCCCAAACACCAGTTGACAATTAGCTTCGACAAAATCACCATCTGATGAAATGCGTACTGGACTCTTCCAGTTCTGCCACGTCCTTGACTATCCTTGGGACTAGATTGGTTGGTATGGGAAGGGGAGCCAGACTGCCCAAATTTGGAGTCTAGATACCATGACAGTCCTGCCAAAGAGTCAGGTGGCCAAAAGAAAGCCCCTTAGAAAGAACTATGCTGTAACGAGGCAAAACATTGGGCCATCCTCTCCCTGTGTCCCTGGTGAGCTCTCACATCTGCTGTGTGTGAGTCTACAGCTCATAGCAGAATCTAACCTAGGCTCAAATGATGAGATATGCATACTGGAAAGTTAGGAGAACAGAATAAGATGAGGCTCTTGGGAGGAAGGAAGGAGGACATAAAATGTTCAAGAGAAAGCTAGTACCTCTTGGTGGACATGTCAGGATAATTGCAACCTCGTTGGTGGACATATCAGGATCTATGGGTCTACCGTCAAGATTCTAATCTTTATGTTGGGAGAAGCCATCTTCCCTCTTTCATAAAAGAAATTATGAATAGGAGACAGCTTTTCAGATACAAGAAGGCTGTTCCCAAAAGTAGAAGGAGGAGGTAACATGGTGAAGAACCAGAAGCAGCTATTTTCACAGCTGGGCTGGGGCCTAGGGAGGCAAGAACTTGAGAATCAATCACCATTGTCCACAGGCTCTTACCACAGCCATTTGCCAAGAATAGGACCTATAGAGCTCTATATGGTCAAACATGCTCTAGGTCTGACTCTTACGTCAAGCCATGAACAATGGAAGCCAGATGGAGAAGCAACCTAAGGAAAAAAATTGCTTGCCCATGAACTCCTGAAGGAAAGCCTAGGGACCAAGGGAGAGGAGCTTGCCACATGGCACTTGGACAGGTATGTCTGCCCAGGAGCAGTCAAGAAAGGCCAAGATTTCTGGAGCAGGTAAATATCTACGTTGTTCTCACAAGTGTTGATTGTGATATGACCTGAGAGGATGGGATGAGAGCCTGTTGAGGTGATCTTTGTTGTCCCGGGACTAAGGTATTGAGGAAAGGTATCAGGCCACGTGACAGGACATAGTCCAGGCCAGTGTTGTCAGGTTAGGATAGCTGAGACTCTGCCCAGCTATAGTGCCCAAACTTATAGTAAATAAAGTAAGTCTCTCTGTCATTATTCAGGAGCTTATGCACAAAAAAATGTCTCATTTTAGGAACCTGGTAAGCAAAAGGGATCTATGACAATTTAAGCATCACACAAAGAATGTTCCAGAGGCCAAAGGAAGCCTATTAAGAACTTTGTGTTTATTCAGCGAAACGAAGGAAAACTTTACAAAACATGGAAGGTACAAATTATTTTCAAATCAATCATAAATATGACTATTTAAATGATGAAGACCAAATTTCTAAATGGTTACTTCCACAAAATTCACACATAAAATTAAAAGATAAGTAACATAAAAATAAGTGCAACAATTGTATCAAGAATATTAATTTTATTTTATAATGAATTAATTCAGATTAATAAGAGGAACAACAGCACAGATTGGGTATATAATTGTCCAAAAGTATTTATTATGTACCTATTAAGTGTTCAGAAAAAAAATATATGTATAACTTGCTGAGGACTATATGAAATGAGGTCTAACCTCATTCATTGATTTAATAAGTGCAAATTAAAACAGCAGGATATTTTTATTTTGCCTATCAGATTGGCAATGACTAAAAGGAATTACAAAATATGGCTTTGGCAAGACTTATGGGAAACAGATATTCACACACTAGTGATGAGACTATAAACTGGCATTCCTTCTTTGAAGGTCAATTGGCAAAAAGTCAGTATCATGAAAATATTTTTAACTCAGAAATTCCACTCCAAAGATGTTTTCTCAGTTGATTTACCCACACATGCACTCAGTGATGCAGCGTCAAGGAGACTCATTGTGCTGTACACTGGGAAAGGAAAATTAAAATGCTCCAAACAAGGTGGCTAGAGAGTTAGCAATTAAGTATGCATACTTGCCTTGCAGAGAACCCACATTTGGTACCCAGCACATACATGGTGGCTCAAAACCATTTATAACTCCAGTTCCTGGGGACCTAAAGACTTCTTCTGACCTGTCAGGCATGAGGAATGCCCCAATAATAGGTGATAGAAACATTATGGTACATCTGAATAAATACAATAAAACCCTATAAAGGATATCCTAGAATAATATAATGGGAATCATATGTACTGATAGAAAATATGCACAAACTATATTAAATTAAAGGAAAAAACAAAAAAGACACATAATATTGCTTTTAGAATGCTTTCACTATGTTAGGTGCATTTGCTTGTATTGATAATATTTGTAACAATTTGTAACAATTCATTTTATCTATTGTCTTATATTCATAATAATGCATGAATTATATTATTTTTCAACATTCTTCCCGTGTGATGTCCTTGTGTATATGTGTGTGTATTCCTGTGTGCATTCCTATGACTGTCAGCATGTACCTTAGGTGTCAGCCATTAGGTTCTCTTTGTTATTTGCCTCTGTGTGTGCCTGGCTAGCTATTCCAGGAGCTTGTAGGAATTCTCCTGTTTCCACTTCCCAACTCCCCATAGGTTAACTGGTATTACAGACACAACATGTTCTATCAGACACACTATGAGTTCTAGGCATTCAAATTGAGGACCTCATGATTGCATGACAAAGGCTTTACTCACGGAGCCAACTCCCCAATCTAAAATCCAGAGACATTTAAGACTAATTTCTTTGTGGAGCACTGCATTCACGTGGATTGCTTTTTCTAGAACTGCTAAGATTTTTTTGTGATAGTTAACTTTTGACTGCAGACCTGATTGATCTATAGATATCAAAATTAAATGCAATTTGTATCTCTGGCATTTGGTTGGTGGGCTATCTCAAAGTAGCTTACTCCTCCTCTGTGGATGAGTGTCATTCATTCTTTTTAGGTCCTGAAGAGCACAAAACACAGGAAAAGGAGGCAGTGGCCATTATCGATCATGCTTTCCTGCTTTGACACTGAGATTTGAATCATCAGTACCCTGCTTCCCAGGAATGTGAGATTAATCCTAGCTCCCTAGGTTCTTGGATCTTAGTTTGCAGATGACAAAACCTGAGACTTTCAACTGGCATATCTCATGAGCTGATTGTTACTAATGCTTTAAATATTTTCTGGTTTTATTTATGAATATGTGTATATGGTTCTCTCTCTCTCTCTCTCTCTCTCTCTCTCTCTCTCTCTCTCTCTCTCTCTTTCTCTCTCTCTCTGTCTCTGTCTCTCTCTCTCTCTCTGTCTCTCTCTCCCCCCATAGTGTGTGTGTGTGTGTGTGTGTGTGTGTGTGTGTGTGTGTGTGCAAGCACACGTGCATGTGTGTGTGTAGATGCTCACAGTGGCCAGAAGGCATCAGATACCCTGGAGATGGGATTACAAGAAATTTTGAGCAGTCTGGTGTGGGTGCTGAGAACACATTTCTATTCCTCTGTAAAAGTAGCTGGCACCCTTAACTCTTGACCTGTCTCTCCAACATTATGAGCCTATTTTCAATATTAAGTATATTCAGCCTATTAGCTATTTCTCTGGGTAACATTAACTAGAACACTAATAAACTTCTTTCTAAATTTTTTATTCTATCCCAATAGGTTCTCAAACATAGTGTATATCCATTGTCTGGCATGGGGATACAGTCCTGTAATCTCAGAACTTGGGATGTGAAGACCAGAGGACCAAGAATTCATGGTCATGCTCAACTATAGAATGTTCAAAGCCAGTCTGGGCTTTGTGAGATACTCTCATAAGAAGGAGGAGGAGGAGAGGGAGGAGGGGAAGAGGAAGAGAAGGAAGAAGGGGAGGAGGAGCAGGAGGAGGGGGAGGAAGAGGAGGAACAGACATAGTGACTGTTTAAGGGAGAATCTTCTTTCCACTTCCCAAATCAGAAAGTTTACAATTTTTCTTTATGAGCATTTAAATAAAAAACAACAACAATCCTGTCTTTAGAATTAGTAAATCCAAGACCTGGCAGCCCTAATAAAGAGAAACATGGGCCTTTCTACCATAAAAGAAACTACTTCTTTGAGAAAAGAGAATTCTAACTCTTGCTTCCTATAAGCATTACTTGATGAGTAAAACCCCTTGCGTATGACTTGTTCCACCTACTGGGGCTGTTCTATCTAACAAGTATATTTCAGGAGGTTAAGGAAATATGATTAACATGATGGTTAATCTTCATGGTCAACTTGATTAGATTTAGACTTGCCTAGGAGACTGACAGGGTACACTTCTAGGTACATGTCTGGGAATGTAACATGTCTGTGAGGGCATTTCCAGATATAATTAAGTGAATGGAGGCAACCCATCCTGAGTGTGAGTGTTACCCTCCCAGCAGGCTCTGGGTAGGCCCAGTTGGAATAAAAATGGCGAGAAAGCCAGCAGAGCAGTGGCACACCCTGTCTTTCCCCTTCCTGGCCTTTCATGAGCTAAACTACTCTCCTTTGCCACACCCTTCTTCACATGATGAAATAAATCCAATAAATCCCACGAAATCATGACCTATGTTAGTCTCTCCTCACTTGATGTTTCTCTGGGGCCTTTTAGTACGAGAGTGGTCGTGTGATGGCAGGCCATTTTGGTCCTCAAAACATAGTCACTAGAATCTAAAAATGTTTAAAGCATCCAGAAATACCCCAAAACAATCCCATTCAATTTATTCTTGCTCTTCTTCAGGAACATGCTCAAGGACCACTCAAACACCCAGATCTAATTTCCCAGTTTATAACATTTGTTTGAGGCACTCGTGTCTGTTTCTGAAGTGTGTGTTGTTTCTTGGAGATGAACTGTCTTGCTGGGAAGAAGATGGGCAGATGGTTTGTGCATGAATTTTCCCTTGATCGAGGACCTGTTTCACATCAGTTTGTTGAATACTCTCAATGTCTCTATGTTATAAATGGAGGAAGTAAAGTAGCACTGATGATTAAACAACTTTCTGTTGGTAAGGCTTAGGGATGGAGTATGAACCCAGATCTTTCTGGAGCCTAAGAATGGGAACAGACTGGAGCCCTAAAGGAGAAATCCATCTCAGAGCTCAGTGTTACCCAAAAAAAAGGAAGCAAAGTCACGACGTGATTCTATCAGGGTAGATCTTTTATCACTTACTAAGTGGAAATGACGACTTACCAGATGAGAAATCTTGGAGCAGTGGGAGCCTTGAACCCAGAGCAAGAAATGATGCAGAAGCCTCTCGGACAGTAAACCACTCCAAAAGACAATTTTAATTATATAGATAGCCTTTTCCTGCATTGAAAACAGGAAACCCTGTTTCAGATCCCTTGAGAATTGTGACCACTGGAGTAAACCCCTCTCTACCATCAATTGCAATCTTTATATCTTTCTCCTCAAAAAAGCTTAAAAAATAGCTGTGGAACAAGAAAAATTAGCTATGATAATACACAAGCTTGAGAAACAAGGGATAGAGGAACTAAGAGAACAGAAAAGGCTTAACAGTGAATCTATGGTAACTAACGGAGTTGAAGATCAAGAGAGACCGCCCATTGATAGTGTGTAAGAAATCTGACTCACTGGAATGGAGCCCAGCTCACTGGCATGGGACTCGGCATATGAGAGTGCCTCAATGTCCATTTGTGTGTGTGTTCATGAAGATCTAATTGTACTTTGAGAAACAGAAAAAGGGAATACGATTAGGTAAAAGATACTGGATTGTAACCCCGGTGTGGTGATGGATGCCTTTACTCCTAGCACGCAGACAGAGGCAGGCAGATCTCTGTGAGTTAGGAGGTCAGCCTGGTCTACAAAAAGTCACGACTCAAGAACGAGAGGCAGAAAGACAGCAATGCAAATGATGCCTTAAACAGATTCCCCTGCATGAAGACAGCTTACCAAAACCAGCTGAAGATGGACAGATAGTTCCTCAGACTGGCAGACTAGAAAACCTTGATGCTGAAGTCGAGTGTTGCTGAAGGACAGATGATCAGGACTGCAGTTATGGAGGACCATCACACCAATGGCTGAGTGGATCTACATAAGGACATTTGGACTATTAAGATGGTGGGATTGCTAATTGTTTCTATTGAAAATTTAAACTGTGAATACTTTTTAGCTTAAAAGGAAAGGGTGAAGTTACAGAAGAATATTAATTCAGAACATGACTGTTCTGGCAAGAGATGACATCCAAAGACCTTCTATGAATGTGCGATACATCTGGAATATAAACATACCTTTAATCCATGAGACAGGACCAAACAGATCTGAGATCAAGGCAGCCTGTTATAGAACAAGTGTCAGATGAAGAAAAGCTTAAATCCAGGCAGGGTGATACGCATCTTTAGTCCCAAACAAAGGGAAAGTTAGTTTGTAGAAAGAAGCACCAATGCTTGAAAGTGATGCCTAATTGAGTGGCAAAAATGGGGACAAATCAGAGGTTTGACAGAATAGGATATGCCCAACTCTCGGGAGAAGAGAGAGGAAAGGGAAGCTACTTAATGGAGCAATGCAGAGGAGGCAGTTTTACCAGGACAGTAATAAAGAGAACGGTTGCAGAGAGAAAACTCTGGTGAAGAACAAGCCAGAAAGTGAGAAGAAGCCAGAAGATTAAAGCAGCTTGCTGAGTTAGTTTGAGGCCAAGCAGCACAACTCCAGGCCGAGAGAGAAGCCAGATTAAATAAGTCAGCTGGGAAAAGAGTTTGAGCCAGAACAGCTGAGTTGAACCAGCCAGCCCAGAGCTCAGAAAAAACAAGTAAGGGTGAGCTTATTAAGCAGTAAGTCTCAGAGGCTGAAAACATTCTAGGCCTAGGTTAGATTGTACAGAGGCTAGAAGCTTCCTAGGTTAGCCGAAGGAGACAGTGAGCCTCTGAGACAACAGTTGAGCCAGGAGAATAACAGTGACTTTTACAAGAGAAAAGCACAAAGGGAATCCATAGCCATTGCGCAGTAAGATTATCATGACTGCACTCAACCTCCCTCCCTGTCCTCAGTTCCTGTTTTATGTTAGAATATAGTTGGGAAAGCCATAGAAAATCTGTGCAGCCATGACCACTGGGACTCCCACAAACTGGCCACAGGGTGGTGTGCTAAGCATGGCGTGGTGTCTGAGTCTTACCACATATAACCTGTCATACTGCTGGCCTTCGCTAGCTTTGACCTCAGGCAAGTCACCTACCATCACTGAGCATCTGTTTCACCATTTGTAAAAGGAAGACAATTGTGCATAGTGGATAGATCATGGGGGCGGTTAAAGTATATGTGGCAACACGTGGAGAACATCAGCGCAGCGCTTGATGACTACACACTTTCAGCTGCCATAAAGACTCCCAGAGGTCTCCAAGGAAATGGGCTCTTTTCTCCCAGAGTTATTGCTTGTGTGTTTTTAAGACTGACTTCCACTGCATAGACCAAACTAATCTTGAATGTACAGCAGTCCTCCTGCCTCTGCCTGCCAAGTACTGGAATTACAAGAATATGCCCCCATACTCAGTTTGGCTGATTGCAGTAGGTTCCTGTCAGCTGATCTCAGTAGGGAACATGCAAAGTGAGAGTACACTGGGACCAGAAAACACAAGCATGTAGGGATTTTGTCCAAGGGCAGTCATAGTCCAAACTACAGTTCAGATAAGAAAGCACACAGACCAGTAGTTTCCTAAATTGGTCCCTAGGTCACTGAGCCTGTGAGATGCCTCAGTGGGTGGAGATGCCTACCTCAAGCCTGAGGACTTAAGTTTGATCCCCAATCCGCACATGAGAGAAGGACCAACTCCTACAAGTTGTCATCTGACTTCACACAAGTACAATGGCATACATATTCACATATGTAGATAAAGCTGATAAAGTTGTAATGGAACTATTTATTTGAAAAAGAAACTGAGTCTGGGGTAGAAGAGGCAGTTCAGTCATTGAAGAAGCTTCCTGATCTTACACAAAACCCTGGCTTGCTTGCCACAACCCACGTAGTGGTTCACAGTCACTTTGGACTCCGGTTCCAGAGATCTGACACCCTCTTCTGGCCTACATGAGGTCACACGCATGGGGCACATATAAACTCATATAGGTACACACACACAAACACATACACACACAAACACATATATATTATATTCATTTACTATATATCTATTTGTGTATATATAATATATTAAATAAAATGTATCCTCTAAAAGAAACCTACTGACCATCACTTTTGAAGGTTAGAAAGTCAGGTCAAAAGGCTGGTAGGGTCACACTGCTTTTGAAGCCTCAGTGGTGACATCCTTGCCTCAGCTAGCTACCAGTGTCCCTCAGTCTGCAAATGAATCACTCTTCCATCATATGGCCTTCCCTATGTCCCTCTGTATCTACATTAGTATCTCCTTATAACAGTACCTGTCATATTGGAGACGGTTTCCCTGTGCCTTCTTATGATTTCATTTTAAGCAACTGCCTCTATGACTCTATCTTCAAATAAATCAGCGTTCTAAGGCAGTGGATGTTGGGGCTTCGACATGGCCTTTGTGAATGGGCACATGCATACTAAATTCTAATAGGACAGATGTTCTTTCCCTCCAAAGTTCCAAGCTATGTTCTGCCTGGTGAGTTGATTAGACTCAGTTCAGAAGCCTAAATGTATGTATTTCTTTCCAACTCTGCAGTCAGTGCTGTCAAACTAACAGTCTGACATTAGTAATGCTGGAAGCATCTGTACCTCAGAAATGCTGAGGAGCCTGCTCTTCAGCCTATACCAGGTACTACTCACTATGGGTGAGAACAGATCTAAAAACGGGTGGGTCTCCAGAGCTTAGGATGAGCAGAACTTGAAAAGACTCTCCCCGTTCTTACACAGACACTTAGCTCACTTCTAGAGAATATGCAAATTTCTCCCATAGCCTCAAGAGAAAGTCACAGCTGACACCAGTTCATGGGATTTTTCCCTCTATCCACCCACATTCTCACAACTCCTGTGTGCAACTCCAGTGCTAAACCCAACTTGGACCTTGGCATTGGTATTTCTATGAGTCATGTACTCTCTCTACTCAGCCACATTTCTGCCCAGCACCTAGTTTGCCTTCCCAAAACACACATCTGACCTTCCGTCTCCCAGTTTAGAACCTGAGAATGACTTCTGATTCTTCTGCACAATAATCGAGGCTCTGGACATGCTGTCTGGTGTGGGTCTCAGATGCAGGTGGGTAAGTGGCTCAAGTGGAGTCAGCCAGATTTTCTCACCCACCAGACACTATGGCTGATGACAAAGGAAAAAAAGTCTCAACCCAAAAGAAGCCAATCAGTTTGGTCAATGTATTGGATGTAATAGAAAGCACCATCTTTTAATTTCAAGTTGTCAGATTGAAAAGAAATAATTCCAGACTTCTCTAGGATGGCTTTCCCCCATTAAATAGGCCTTCATTCTTCCTCTTGAATTCATCTTTCCATCTTTGCCACTATAAAGAAAGATGGTATCTCTCTGAAGGTGCTGAGAGTGAGATAAAACACCAGACATAGAAACCCAAGCAGCTTGTTGAACTTTGGACCAGATGCTCTGTGGCCATCTCCATTCCTTACTCCACACATCAGCCCACATTTCAGCTAAAGCATCTCCACCTGGATTCCTGTGATGTGAAAGAATCCTCTATCAGTAGGACAACCCTTGACACCATGTCCCAGTTTATCTGTCCAGTCATGCCCACTGCCCTCCCCACACTGTGTAGCCTCAGTCACACTGCCAGTGGATTTCAGGGCACCATAGTGTCATATTTTTTTACATTTCCACGGTTTGCATAAGGTCATGTCTCCTCCTGGGAGTCTGTCTGTCCCATATATTGACTGCTTACTCCTTCCTTCACTAGGAGAGACACCATGGCTATTCCAGTGCTCACAGGAATGGCAGCCCCTCCCAAGACGAAGGCAAACAGAGGATAATGTTGCCATGTAAAGGAGGCACAGCAGTGTGCTGTACAGAAGACACAGACTTAGTACCAGCTGACGGGAGTAGGAGAAGAGGAATCCCATAACACCAAAGGGACTAGATTCTGAAAGAATCATACTTGGCCAGATGAGAAGGTAGAGAGCAGAAGAATCATGCAGAAAAAACAAAAACAAAAACATCCTTAGAGAAAGAAGAGCCTAATCATCTCATTAACAGAATAGAGGTTGAAGATTAGGATTTGAGACAGACAAGTGGGAAAGGGAAGAGATGGGTCACCAGGATGCCAAAGGCAAGTGCACACACTTGCACACACACACACTCGCTGTATACACAGGTGAAATATATATATTTATGTGTGTGATACATGTGTGTCAAATTAACAACTGAATGTATTGACAGATTATATTATGATAACTTGATAAATGAATCAAATATTCGATGATAATATTAAAGTAACCAATATATCCACCTCTTTCAATCATTTCTTTTTAACTGAAAGTATATGGACTTCTTCTGTCACTCTTTAGAACACACTGAATTTGTAAAATGTAGTCATTGCACAATGGTGTAGAACATTTCTCCTACTTAATTGGGTTAGGTTACCTATTTCTTTCTTTCTTTCTTTTGATTTTTCTTTTTTTTTTTAAGGTACCTGTTTCTTAAAGCCCTTCTACCTCTCTCCTCTCATCTTTTCTAGCTTCTAGCAAGCAACTATCTTGTCTTCTACGTCTATGAAATCAGCATTGTTTTGCTCTCACACGTGATTGAGAGCATGGGATATTTGATGACCTATGCTTGGCTCATTTAACTTTAACCTAAAATAGCTTGAATCAATATAGCACAATGACCTGGACATGAGCTTTGGAATCAAATAAGCCCAAGCTATCATAGCCTGGGTTCCTTGGGAAAGATCCAGAGGCAAATACTTATGAGAACATGTTTCATTACGAATCCTGGAGAGTAGACGGGAGAAGAAAAGAGAAGAATGAGCAGTAAAGGAGGATGGTCAATAGGAGATGTAGTGTCTGTTTTACAAAGAGACTGAATTAATTTACCCATAAGTCACAAGTATATAAAAAGCATCCCTTCATCTCTGCATTTTGGTCAACATTTTCTGTCTTAGTTAGGGTTTCCATAACTGTGACAAAACACCATGACCAAAGCAATATGGATGAAACAAGGGTTATTTCAATTTACAGTTCCACATCCCAATCCATCAATGAGTGAAGTTGGGAACTCAAGGCAAGGATCCACAGGCAAGGACTGAAGCAGAGGGCATGGGAGGGTGCTTACTAGCTTGCTCCTCACAAATTGCTTAATTTGTTTTTTTATACACTCCAAGACCGCCTACCCAAGGGTGCCATTACATACAATGAGCTGGGTCCTCCACATTAATCAGTAGTCAAGAAAATGTATCCACAAGCTTGCCCATGGGCCAATCTTCTGGGGATATCTTCTCAATTGAAGTTCCCTCTTCCCAAAGGACTCTAGCTTAGATCAAGTTTAAATAAAACAAGCCAGCATATTTGCATTTCCTTGACAATGACATTTTCATACATCTATTAACTCCTTTTGAGAAATGCCATTCAGAGTATTTTCTCATTTTGACTGGATTGTTACTGGTATATGTTATTAATAGCTAATTATAGAACTACTACTTGATCCAATAATCCCACTATTAGGTATGTACTGAAAGGAAATAAAATTAGCATATCAAAGAGATATCATCACTCCACATTTATTTTAGCACTATCAGAAGGGTCAAGACATGAAACCTTTCTAAATGATCATCAATGAATGGATAAAGAAAATGGGATACATATACAAAATGATGAAATCCTGTCATAGCAAAATGTATGAGAGTAGATGACATCATGTTAGGGGAATTATCCTAGACATGTAAAGATTAATACCTCATATTCCTACTTTAAATTAGCTAAATCGCTGATCTCATTGAGGTTGAGGATATCCATTGGTGCCAAAGTTTGGAAGAAACAAAGGCAGGGGTGGAGTTTGGCCAAAAGATAGAAAGTACAATTGGAGAGGGAAGTATTCTTGTGTTTTGTAGCATAGTAGTTTGATCATAGCAATAATAATGTACTATATATTTCCAAAGAGCTAGATAATGTCCTTAACATATAAGGCATGATAACTGTATTAGCTGGGGTGGATACCAATTGCCCCATTTTATCATTGCACATTGTGTGTGAGTATATCACTCCTCTCCGTAACCATGGACAACTATTGTTATATCAAATTATAGGATGAATAGTGCTGAAATTGTGACTCAGAGTGATCGCTTAGCATGCACAATGCCCTGAGTTCAGACTGTAGCACAGAAACCATAAGCTTCAGGAAACTGTATGAAATATCTCTCTTCACAGTCTGTCCAGGGAACAGATAGAAAGAAATCACTTCACTGGGCTCCAACTCCCTCTGGCCAGTTTTTTTCATAGTCCTTTGGGCTGGGTGTACGTAGGTAACTAGGAGTACTGAGGAGTTGAAGCCACAAGGAAGCCTGGGGAAGGAGGTGCTGTAGGGCATACTATGGGAGCACCCAGAATGAGGTGCTGTCAGATGAAACCTGCCTTGAATTAGTGGGTCTGATCCTGATCTGGTTGCTATAGCAACACCTGAAACATGAGCTAGGTGTGACTAACAGGATCTTAATAAGAATATACAGTCTGATGTGGACTTCACCAACAGTCACAGGCTGCCATTTCTCTGGGCACCTCAGTTTCCCACGAAAAGTAGAAATAGTCACTGTATGTCACTCCCTGAGAAAATATCAGTGTTAGGAGCAAATCTACTGCACAAAAAGTACTCAGTCATTGGCAGTTATTATTATTTTTGTCTCCATCCATGACAGAGGTGCTGAATTACTTTCTGTCAGTTTCCACATTGAGTCATTGTTGTTCAATTATTATTATTAGAGAGTAGCTTATTATGAAAAAATTACAAGTACTTGTTTCAAAATAACATACAGCTTTTTTATTTATTGATTTATTGCAGTACTGTTCACAGTATCCAGGAAACAAACCATCTAAGTGTCCACTGGCTTATGAAAAGATAAGGACAGTGAATGTTGTATCTTGATGCAATTATGTGTACCCTTGATCTATAAAAGAGACTGAAATTTCATCACTTTTGATGACTTTGATGGATGTAGAGACCATCATGTTAAGTAAAACGAGCTAGGCACAGAAAAGTACAGATTGTGTGATCTTAAGCAAAGGTAAGATCTAAAATGCTTGTTTTGTTTTTTAAATAATTCATTTCATTTTCTATTTCTACAACTTTCACCCCAAGCATGGCTTTCTAGTAGAAGGTAACATCTTATTTTAGATATAGTTAAAATTTTAAAGTAATGAGTTAAGACACAATATGCAACAGTAATACAGATGCTATATGAGTATAAGGAAATAAGCTCATTGTATGGCTCATTATAAAGTAAGCACTAGAGCGGATGTCATCACACATTTAAAGGTTGCATGAGAATAAGTTTGATATCATTTGTCTCTCTTAGAAATGTTCCACAAGAAATAATAAGGTCAAATAATATCTATCCACATATAAAAAATCATAGGAAGTATAATTTTGTTTTGCACCCCCATCACTTAGACTTCCCACATGTCCATAACTGAATGTCTTGACAAATTATAACCTAGGCTAAATCCATCACCACGAGATGCAATGTTAGCATCAGATAAAGAGTTCTGCATCTTGAGCAACTCCTCCAGTTTCAGATAGCAATAAAACTGGAGAAGAGGGATAGACAGCTCACAGGAATCTACAATTAAAGCCAAGAAGCCTGATGTTTTAAATTTCTATGGGTTAATAGATGTCTGCTCCATTAAGCTATAGCTTTGGAGTGATTTGGGTTAATCTCTTCAGAAAGAGATGAGTCACACAGAAAGGCAGAAGTGAGACTACTAGAAAACCAGAGCATCAGTGTGAGAGTAAAGCTAATGACATGAGTG
Organism: Acomys minous; assembly: GCF_964271855.1. Lineage (NCBI taxonomy): Eukaryota > Metazoa > Chordata > Mammalia > Rodentia > Muridae > Acomys > Acomys minous. The sequence goes on along the minus strand of NC_140491.1, from coordinate 25,944,901 downwards.
ACCTGAACAATCATCTTCCAAAGGAAATTAAAGAGATTACAAAGGCCACATGTTGCCTAATTAGGGAGAACTCTTATTGTTTGCTAAAAGTCAAGATAGAGATATGTAAATCAAAAGTTTCAGAATTAACTTGGTACCTGGACATGAAGTAATCCCTAAGATCAGTGTGTTCCTTCTACTGTAGACAGAAACCCTCAAAACATAAGAACAGAGAAGGAAGTAGAGTAGAAAAAGTTCCCACAGATAAGTGAAATACAAAGTAAAGACAGATAAAGGTGATGGCTGTTGATAGCGATTCATTAGGATTTGACATTGTTCTAAGTAAGCTCCTTGTATATACTACTAAACACGTGGCCTTCCCACCGTGGAGACATTATTCATACCTAGTTCATATAGTAGGACAATGAAGCAAAAGTAATGAACCCAAAATAACAGCCTGGATTCCAAGCCAGGCTTCCTGTCCCTAGGGACTATGTCCTTAGGAAGAGGTTCTTTCTCATAAAAGCATTTTGAGTCAGCTAGAGAGGGGAAGGAAGAGCAGAATGGCTAGGCTCATGAGTAATTAAACCGAGTAAATATACATTACAAACATAGAAGCAAATGAACAGATATCACCACTTTCCTGAGAACTATATAGGATTTTTTTTTTTGGATCCTCAGGCTTATTCAAGACTATATAAAGACTCCAAGAAGTCTTTAAATCTGATCAAAATTACTACGAAAGGGAAGTCAGGATGTCATTTTTATCTGTGTAGACATGGTAGGTGAGGAGGGTGCAGGGTGAAAAGATAAAGGACAGAGCCATCAACAGATTCTCCTTTTCTTCATGGCTCTGTTTTGGTGCTTCTCACTCTGCATTGACCCGATCCTGTTATAGTTATGTCCCAAACAGATAGCATTTTTCTCTTTCAATATGATATTATTTGATGATACTCCATGGTTTAACTTCAAAAATAAAAAAATAGGAGGAAAGACTATAAATCATTCTCCCCTCTTCATTCTGTTATTTATTTACTAATTTGTCTTTTCAACATTTATAAAATCTAATACACTCTCAGGACCCTCATTAGGAAGAATAGCTGGCTTTGGTTTGAAAACCTTATGACAAGGGTTGGACCCAGATGGGAAAGCGTGCAGGATCTTTATTTGAGGTAATTTCTTAGAGGTATTTGGAGACATCTGGTAGAAAAAGTGGCAGATGAGATGGGCAAGAATAGAGGCATGCTATTGTGATGGCTACTGCAAGGCTCAATACTCCCCAGGCAACCCTGGGCTGTGCTAAGAACATGTTTCTGAAGGATTCTGCCCATGGGTTCATGAGCAGCCTTCTTTCTACCCATATTGGTTGAAGAAAAAAAATGCTCCTGAAGACACTACCTTCCTGGCACTTCTGATGGATTCTGACTATGAAACAGAATAAAATCTCAGACAGAAAATTGTGCTTACAGTAGGATATGCACATCCTGGCATGCTGACAGGACATGAGTCAATAGAGGACCCACCGCATCTGTGGTAGATATACAAGCTGGGAACCAAAGCAGAAGCTAGAGAATCAGAGCATGCCCTAGGCATTAGGAGAACAGACAGGAAAGAAGGGCTAATTTGTTTTCCACTCTACTCCCTGACAGCATACATATATAAATACACACTTTCTTATGTTATAGCTTACACACATCCTTTAAGATATGTATAGGTGTGTATAGGTCTGTTGCCTGCATGTATGTCTGTGTTTGTGTGTGAATATGGTGTCTTCAAAGGCCAGAAGACAAAGTCTGATCCTTTGGCCCCTGAGTTACAGTTGTGAGCATCCACCTGGGTGCTGGAATCAAACACCAGCCCGTGCTCTTCACCACTGAGTGATCTTTCTAGCCACCATGCAAGCATTCCATATCAGAGAACTTACCTAACTGCTTAGAGTCTGACTCCTCTTTAAAAGGACAAAGTCATCTTCTAAAACACAAGCCCTTTGATGACTGTGGCTCCTCTTCAGATAGGTAATTTAACAAGAACATTCTCCAACGGCAAAAAAACAAAAACAAAAACAAAAAAAAACATACAAAGAAATGCAGACAGGTTGTGGTTTTTCTCATGTTAATTAAAGCGTGCACACGTAGCGTGTGTGTGTGTGTGTGTGTGTGTGTGTGTGTGTGTGTGTGTGTGTGTGTAAATATCAGATTAACTTAAAATTGGCAGCTGGGCTTTGCTGGTGCCTGGGGCACATTCCTTGAATTCCAAGTGGGTGTCTGTATACTGTTCAGAACACTTGAGCATCACAGAAGAACACAGACCTTGTTTACTTGAGGAAGAGTGGTAGCACTAATGCCTGCTGAAATCAGCCACAAAGCAGGAAGCCATAGGATGTTGGCCAGCTGGGTGGATGACAGATGGATGGATGATGGACAGATATGTTCTATTTGAAGAGAGAGAAATTCCAGGACATGTCAACAGCTTCCAAAAGAACGTTATACTCCCAACTGAGTCATAGATGTTGACCAGAGGTGGTCATTAAAGTTCCAGAGACTGAGATGCTTGTCTTGGCTATTTCAGGTTGAGAAGCACAGGACAATTTAACTAAGGTCTGTTCTGACGTAGGAATCTCTGAGGCCTCTTGCATCAAAGTCTCACAAGGTAGTCTTGTCATTCCGGTGAGAAAAGGCCGCAAGGGTGGTCTCTGAAGCTGACGGTGGCTTTTGGGCATCGTCACAAATAATTCATTCCTTCTGTTTGGGCTTTTGCTAGTCAGAGGGGAAAGCTAATTGAGTCTTCCTGGCAACCCACCTCAGCTAGAAACTTTCAGCTATGATACTTGTACTTCCTTTCCATCCCTGCCCAGTGCCAAGGCCAAAGCGAGAACATTTGGAAGCTCATGCCTGCTGTTACTGCCCTGTAGTGATTGCTTTCCCAATCTCAGCATCATCCCACGCCAGCTACTTCAAAAGGTTTAGAAGTCACTGCTAATTTAAAAGCTAGAATAAGATTGACACCGAAATGCTTCCCAGCTGGTTTTTCTGGGCAAGCAGCCTCAGCCATGGCTTCACAACCTGCTTTCTCTTACAACTCGGAGTTTGCAAAACATGGGCTTTTAAAACACTCAAACAGAACAGAACATGTTTCTCAAACAAAGAGGCCACATAGATATAAACATGTTCTCCTTTCAGACTTATTTATTGCTTATCAACATTGGCAAATTGGGGCTTGGGAGTCAATGAGTCCCAGATTCAAAGTTCAAGTCTTCAATGCATTAATTGAGTGATCCTAGAAAAATTCTTTGTCTTTCTATAAAAATAAAATTAAAGTACCCCTGCTTAAAGCTGCAGGGAAGTCCATAGGACGAAGCCTCCAGTTTGATCTCTTGGCCACACCTGAGGCCAAGGCTTGGCTCTCCCACTTTTCAGTTACTGATTGTAGATGTAATCAGCTTACCAAGCTGCCCAGAGGTTTTATTTTCCTTTAAATGCTAAGACATATCTCTTAGTACGGGAGGTATAGATTATGTCGTATAGTATACATAAAGTCCAGTATTGGCACCAAGCGAATGTGGTAGCTCAGGGAAAGGAAAATGAAATGCAAAAACATGATTCAATGGCTGCTTTTAAGAGTGTGTGTAGCAAGTATCAGCTATGGTAGACTGGTTTTCATGAAGATGTTTGTGTCAGCTGCTGGCTCATAGTCAGTCACCCTGCAGTTCAATGATTGCTTTTATTGTATTGCAGTGCTTTTGTCACTGTAAACATTTTACAAATGTTCACTCCTATGCTTAAATCAGAAACGGTAAAGCACAGGCCATAAAACTGGGGCCTGGGAGGTATGCGCAAGGATGGCTTCAATACAAAGATGTCACTGCATCCCATCCTTAGGAAGCAAGCTCCAGCGTGTTGAAGATGAAATGGGCAAAGTCGCAAAAGAGAGTGAGAAAAGTCCTGGAGCTTGCACTTCATGACCTCTGCTACCTTCTTTTTTTTTTTTTTTTTTTTTTTTTTACCATTTTTTCTTACTAATTTGTTCATATTACATCTTGATTGTTAGCCCTTCCCCTGTTTCCTCCCATTCTTCCCTCCCTCCCACTTTCCCCCTTCTCCCCTCCCCTATGTCTGTGATTGAAGGAGACCTCCTCCCCCTATATATGCTCTAAGATTATCGAGTCTCTTCTTGGTAACTTGCTATCCTTCCTCTCAAGACCCAGCTATCCCACTCCTTGGAATATACCCAGAAAACGCCCTAACACACAACAGGGACATATGCTCAACCATGTTCATAGCTGCTTTATACATAATAGCCAGAACATGGAAACAGCCTAAGTGTCCCTCAGTAGAAGAACGGACTAAGAAACTGTGGTACATTTACACTATGGAATACTACTCAGCTATTAAAAACAAGGAATTTCCGAAATTTGTGGACAAATGGATTGACCCAGAAATTATCATAATGAGTGAGTTCACCCAGAAGCAAAAAGAGACAAATGGTATATACTCACTTATATCAAAACTCTGCTACCTTCTTTGTTCAAGTAACATCATCAGGCCAGCTCAGGTTGACAGAGTAAAGAGAAAGCCTGCACCCATGAATGAAAGGTAAAGATGATTATGTGCCCAATGCCATAATCACAGTGTGGGCAGGAAAAAAATATGATCATTAATACAATCACTGTAGTTGATTAATATATTCTTTCACAATTTCATATATATATGTGCATATATATATATATATATATGCACATAACATATGTATAGTGGACTTTGACCGTATCCACTTCTATTACCCTCTCTAATTCTCTTCCCCATCCCAACAAACCCTTTCTTCTTTCAACAAATACCCCTCTTATTTTAACAACATTTTTGTTTATTTTTACAGGTGACTGCACTTCATTAGGGTTACCAGCATAAGCCTGGGTAATGGGTTATTTACTTGAACAAAAAGATAACTCACCAGTGGCTACATGGCTGAGGAATATGGCTGCCTTTCCCCCAGCAATCATTAACTACTTCTCTCTCCATAGAGAACAACAGGGCCTATGGGCCCCTCTCCCATCTATAAAGAAATGCTGATAGGTACAGTCACCTGCAGCTCTCATGCGGGCAGCCAGTGCTGCTATGAGTTCATGCAGTGTAGGGGGGGAGGGGAGCGGGTGGGAACTGTCATGTCATATCCGGAGAAAAGCATTTCAAAGCATTCCTTCCTCCTACTCTTACATTCTATCTGCCTACTCTTCCATGACATTCCTTGAGCCTTAGGATGGTGGACGGTGTGAGATATACTATCCCATGGCTTTCCCTAAGCCTTGAGATGGGGAGAGGTATATAATATAGATGTCCGCTTTAGGACTGGACCATCACAGTTGCGTATTCTCATCATTTGGTTATAAGTGTCTGCATTAATTCACTCAATGAAAGTTCTCTGACCCAGACTAAGAACAGTTCTACTTATAAGAATAAACATGACTAAACGGAAGGCAATTTGACCATCACATCCACATACCAGAGTAATAGTACTGAGTTCCCCCCTTAGGGTCTATGACTTCCCAAGCAATAAGATTTCGATAGGTTTACGGTAACAGAAATGATCTGTTCCCATGGAGTGGACCTAAAATCTAACCAGAAAGTATTGGTCGCCCACGTAACAGTGACGTTACTGTTTCAGCAGTGGCCACATCTTGCCTGGCAGGTTGGTTTCACAACCTGAAGGGTTCACAGTAGTCTGAGACGACTGACGGCTTTTCTTCCCACAGCAGCCTGTGTAGCATCTTCTGGAACTGTGAAAGCTTTCCAGCAGAGAGTAAGTTTCCAACGCGGTTCTAATTTGGTTTCTCTGTGTCACACAACCAAGGCATGTGGCATCTTCAGCAATATGGTCTACTCATCTCTTTCTGGATGACAACCAAGAGCAGCGGCAGTAGCCTGCATTGTTTCAGGAGCCTTTGGGCACCCTATGACCGACAGCCTGAGCAAGTACCCTGTACCATCTGGCATTGGGAGTTTTAGACTTATGCAGGTCACATTATCCACATTTCCCCTCAAATGTTCTTTGTTTGTTTGTTTTTGTTTTGTTTTACAATTTAGCTCACAAAATTTCATATGTCTTTCCCATACACCTTTGGTTTTGGTTAGCCCTTCATTCCCACCCACTCAATTCCCTGTTCCCCATCCTCATCCCCGCTCCCACTTAAGTCCTTTCACCCCAATACTCCCTTCCTCTACTTTCATACCCACTGTGTTCTCCGAGTGTCTTTCAGATGCGTTCCTCATGACCAGTCAGATGTGTTGTCTCCATGTCCGGGCTCAGCAACAGTCTTTCAGCTTGAAGAACTCACCAGCTTTGAGCTTTTCAGTTTGAGAAGCTTGCTAAGCGGGTAGCTTCTGTCCTGTGTTCTTGGAAGAACTCAGGCAGCATTGCTTTACTCGGACATCTACTGACTGGGTGGCTGGGACAAGTGCTGAGTGGCAGTGCTATGGATGTCACTGCACTGTGCTGGGTGGACAAGGCTAGGATGCAGCTCCTAACGCCGTCTTATTACAACCTATCAGAGCAATGATCTCAGGCTACATGCTTTGCTAAGTATCCAGAAAACACTGGGGCTCCCACAGAGTTGGGAACTGGTACCTTCAGGGAGGGGAGAAGATCAGAATGTCTGTCCTTTCCACCTTAGTCCTAGGTGAGATAAAACTAAGCATGCTCAAAGAAGGGGAGGTTTGTTTACATAAAACTGTAGCCCCCTTACTAGAGAGAACACCTTCTAACTAAATAGGACTCCTAATGCAGGGAGGGGAACACCAAGCCACCCACAAAACTTACCTTGCCTATAAGATGTGTAGGGATAAAGATAAAGCAGTGATTGAGGGAATGTCCAACCAATGCAGGGCCCAACCTGAGACCTACCCCATGGGAGAGAGCCAACCTGTGACACTGTTAATAGTACTCTGCTATGCTCACAGACAAGAACCTAGCATAGCTGTCCTCTGAGATGCTGAGACTCACAGCCAAACAATAGGCAAATCATAGGTAGCGTTATGGAAGTGTGGGGGGAAGGATAGAAGGACCTGGGGGTGACAAGAGCTCCACAAGAAGACCAACAGGGCCAACTAACCAGGGCTAGAGGGGCTTGCGGAGACTGAAGCACCACAGGGACCTTGCATGGACTACACCCTTAACACAGATGTAGCTGATGGGCAGCTCAGGCTTTATGTTGGTCCCCTAGTAAAGAGGAACAAGAGCTGTCTCAGACATGGACTTTGCTGCAGTCTTTTTGATCACTCCTCCCGGTGGTGCTGCCTCCCCAGACCACAGGAGAAGATGTGATTGGATGACCTAGGGTGTGTTGGTGGTGAGGGAAGGCTCCCCTTTTTCTGAGGAATAGGGGAGAGTGAGCCCAGGAGAAGAAGAGAGAGGGAGGTATGATCGAGATGTAAAGTGAATGAATAAATTAATCTTTATAAAATGCGGTGTCCTTTCTAAGGCATTAAACAGGATTTTTAACCGAGATTGAAAGATACTTTGGTGCATAATGTGCTTGCTATGCAAGTATGAGAAGCTCAACTTCCAGCGGTTATATAAAAATCTGGCCATGGAGCTGTGTGCTTAAAACCTAAACGCTAGCTAGGTTGTTCCCTGCAGCTTGCTGGCCAGCCAACGCAGCCTAGTCAGGAAGCTCCAGGGTCTTAGCAGCCCCTGTCTCACAAAAAGAAAAAAAAAATAAGTGAGGTGCACTGTTCTTGAGAAATGACTCCCAAAGGTGACCCCTGGCCTTCACACACATGTGTACCCATGCACATACACATGCACACATGCACAGAGGGAAAGGTTAAATAGTATAGGATTTGGAATAAGAGCCTGTGTGAGGTCTCTCTGTGACCTTGCCTGTCAATCCTGCCATCGATTCTCCTAGCCCATCAATTGGGGAGTAAGGAAGACACCCTTGCCACAGGAGGATGATCAATAAATATTTCATACACATCAGCAGTCTGTAAGCATGACTAGGGAAATCCCATAGTGAAGTCTTTTAATAATGAATTTGGAATTCATTCTTTCAGAGGCCCAGCCTCATTCCAGACAGGATTTTCACGTAGTAAAGTTTTGGGACTACTTGTATATATGTCTATGATGAGCAATTACATTTTTGGTAAAGATTCTCTTTTGGATTATAAATTCTATCTATTGTAATTTTTAGAAACTTACTTAATATGTATTATGCACAAGGTGAGAGAATGCCCTGTATATGGAAAGACCCACATGGGTGCTTTCTGCCCTAGGTCAGGAATATGGAGCAAAATGGGCTTAATAGTCATTATGACACTAAAATAAAGACACTGTACAATAAAAATGAATTATATGAGTAAAGCTGAGACTTCTCTAAAACAAATGTTTATTATTCTTCTACTCTAAGTTTCATGACAGGATGCACGCTTATGGATTGACTCCAAGTCTTTCAGGAACCCTCGCTCCTGTAGAACGAGCTCTCGTACAACTCTGCAGAAGGACACTTGCGTCTGTAATTATGCAGCCGTTCGCTGTGACTTCCTTCTCAAGATCTCTTCCTGGTTGAAGTTGACAACTCTATCTCTAGCCATTATGCCTGCACTCCAGCCAGCAAGGAAAGAACTGACAACAGGCAAAAGCCATGTGCTTCTTCAAAAATACGCAGGAGCCCACGGCACTTGGCCATGCACATCATCATTTCATATGTGTCAAGAGCTACAAAATTAGTTGGAAAATGCCTTTTGTACTCTGGGTAGTAAGTCCCAATGTCTAAGGAGGAAGAAGATAAGTGACATTAAGGAAAAGCAATGCTGTTGTTTGTGGGAAAGATTAAGCTTTGTCACAGGTGGAAGCAGTCTTGGCGGGCTTTACCCTTGGGGCACACCATGAATACCTTGTGAGAGACTGTTTGGAGCCTTCCTGGGCTTGGAATTCAGGAAGCCTACCTGGGAACCCCACCGTGGCTATTGTTTTCCTAATTGACCCTCGAAGGGAGAAGGAGACCGCCCTTTATATGTGACTGGGAAGGTGGTGAGAAGACAAAACAACAGGTTGAGAGGAGGAGAGCGCGCGGAGAGGAGCCAGCGGCCGGACCAGCACGCTGGACGGAGAAACACCTTAGGACCCGTCCTGTGGAAGGGATACCGGAGGTTCACTCTTCTGTCCCTTTAACCTTTTTTTCCTTCTTGTGTGTGCTAGTTGGGTTGTATAATAAAGTTTAATTGTTAATAAACAGAGCCAACAGTTGTTGTTGTTAAACCGGTCCATAGAATAAGAAATCATTCCAGATGATGTAAGGTGCTTCTTTGCTCACCCAGACGCAAGCCCAGGGTTGTAAGTTTTGCTTATCTTTACTCTTCTCTCTCTATGAAAAGCATCACTATGCAATTAATATGTGGGATCAGGCAGTCTGCTTCTAGAAATGTCTGGTCCAAGATTCTGCACAATCCTTTCCATTGCCCTATAGCAAACATCATACTAGTCATTTTTCAACACTGTAATCAAATACCCCAAGAAAGTTCCCATCAAGGTAAAGGGTTTGTTTGGGTTCATGGAGTCAGCACTTTCATAAGGTCACCTGCTTCTACCTCGTAGTTGCCAGGAGAAAGACAAAGATGGAGAGTTCAGAGATCAGATAGACCTTTCAGAGTTATGTACCTAGTGACCTAGGCCCTCTAGGCAGGCCTTGTCTGCCATAACTTCCACTGCAGCACACCCAGCAATCCATTCAATTGTGCATCATTTAATAGATTAATTTATTGATTATGTTAGAATTCTCATGATCCAATCACTTCTCCATGACTGTATCGACCAGATGGGAGTCAACCCATTAGCAAAAATAGAAATACTATCTAGGTAAACTATAACATAGAGTTTAAATTTAGGGAATATTATTCTATTTTCTAAACAATGATTCTGGAAGAAAAAGAAATCACAGAAAGTATTTCCTTGCTTTCCTCATCTTTAAAAATGAATATAATAATACCTACTAAAGTTTACAATCTGGATCTTTAATATATAAAGTAGTGACACCTAGGCAGAGGAATGCAATACACAGAGGCAATAAATGGTGTTTCTATGTAAGACATTGGTTTTATTATCTTGTGTAACTGTTTCTGCACAGAGGGCATTTCTTCCTGGTCAGGTCACTCTCTAATGATTTTATACAAACAAGACACTTGTATCTATCTGACAAACAGAAAGTAAAGAGGAAGACACTCTAGGCAGGGACCAGCCATTGTATAAGAGCAGGACATAATATGGAGGAAGGATGAAAAACAAAAGGCTAATGTTCACGAATCTTTGATGGAGAGTAGTTGTTATTGTGCTTGCTTGGCCACTCTGCAGACCCTTCATTTCTCAGTGTTGTCTTTTGGTTACAGGGTAAGTCATGGCTTTAGCTGCTTCTGGTCACCATTATCTGGCTCCATCGGTCCAGCTGAAGAAGGAAAGAGATAAATGAGAGTAAATTATGGAATTACTTCAGAATTACAGCTGAGCCTCAGGAAGCAATCTGAGAGATGATCCAGTGAAAAATACAAAGGGAAACAATAGGAAAGGACAGGGGAGTCTGCTCAGTTTCCAAAGGTAAAGACTGAGATTGTCCAGCAGGAACTTTGACATAGTCCCATAGCCAGAGAATGAACAGATTTTGATTTTGTTATTCTTCTGCTTCTAAAATCATTCACAAATCTTCAGAAGACTTCATCAGAGATTTTGTGGTCTCTTAGCAACATGATCCTGGAAGGTGCAGCTAAGTTGTCATCTGTGGTGGCCAGAGACAGAGAAAGTATTGAGGAAAACATCATGGAGAGAGAAATATCAGTGAGAAAAAGCTAGGCTGATCCCAGAAAACAGAAGAATAAATGCTTAACAATTATTTGTTGTATTCTAGAGCTGGAAAGAATGGGAGGTCTTGGGGAACTGGGGCATTCTCTTGCAGGGAACTGTAAGTCATCAGGCTTTCTCTCTCTCTCTCTCTCTCTCTCTCTCTCTCTCTCTCTCTCTCTCTCTCTCTCTCTCTCTCTCTCTCTCTCTCTCTCTCTCTCTCTCTCTCTCTCTCTCTCTCTCTTTAAATTTTTCATTGATTTATTCTTGTTACATCTCAATTGTTATCCCATGTCTTGTATCCTCCCATTCTTCCCTCTCTTCCATTTTCCCCTTATTCCCCTCCCCTATGACTGTTCCTGAGGGGGACTTCCTCCCCTGTATATGCTCATAGGGTATCAAGTCTCTTCTTGGTAACCTGCTATCCTTCCCATGAAAGCCTTCACTTACCAGGAAACTGGGACAGAGGGGAGGACATCCTATTGGGACTCTAGATTAGAGAAGCATGGGAGAATAGGAAAGTAGAAAGATCCAGAGGGTCCTAGAATCCTCTCTCTCTTTTGATTCTCAACAAAGGATCTTGAGGTGAACCATTTTTTCCTATGGCTGTATGTAGAGACAGAAATGAGTCCAGGGGTCCTAGCCTGCCACATCTTAGAGGTGGGCTTCACCTAACTTAAGCTCTCTGAGTTTGTGTCTTCTTCCATCACATGGAGACAGATGGATTCTACTACTCAGAATTAGCATAGTTGATATTCTGTCCTTCCCTTTAAGTTACTCAGAATTAGCAATGCTAGCAAAGCGTCTCTGCCTGGGACTAGCTACATATGCACAAGGCAAGATATCCCTAAACTGTCATTAACTGTTCAGTGAAAAGCTTGGTCCTTCAGGCCTCAGATGATGTCCATGGTGAGCCGGCACAGGGCTAATCTTTGGGGAAAGGGTTGAATATAGATGAGAAGAACTCATTTCAGCAACTTCAAATTCTCTCAGAATTCATGACTTGAGCACTCTGAACTGAACTTGAACCCTCTGGCATTCCGATCGGCTTATGCAGTTTTGATTGCAAGAAAAGAGAATTTTAAAAAGTCATTAAACAAGGTGAAAAGCCTTATTGGACACGAATTGGCTCTTAAAGAATATTACAATGATATAAAGCTCAAATGGGTCAGAAATTTATGAAAGTCATTTCCCTTAAATAAAACATGATTTTAAATATTCAAGGGAGAACATTTGCCAGATGTACTCAGTGTTTTAAAACATCTGAATAACTGCAAGCTTTTGCTCATTCCAAAGACTTTGTGTTGGATGGTAGAATGCCCGTGTCATTCCTCTGGGCCCAAAGGCTATACATTAAGGAACATATATGGTGCTGTGACTCTAGGAACAGAGCTATGTTTACTGTCCTTTGTGTTCCTAGTCACAGAAGCCACCTAGATTTCGGGCATAAGGACTGAGGACCCTGGCTAGCAATGAAGTTGCCTGTTCTTCAAACAACATTTGAGTTTTTAAAATCAAACTGTAAGGATTGTTCAAAATTAAAATAGCCATCACTTAATGTAATGAGGCAATGGATTATCCAATTAAAAGACAAAGAGATGAGCAGTTAGAATGAAGGAAAGATTAAAAAAGATAGAACAGAAAGAAAGTGAACAGAGCAGTGGATGGTAGAAAAACAAGTAACGGAGTGTGTGAATAAAGATGTTGATATTTATTTGGGTAGATAGGTAAAAATAGATTAGATTATAGATTGAAATATAAATGTATGGATGGGTAGACCATTCCATACATAGTTGGATGCCTGGATGAGGGGGCTGATTTATGAAGGATATATAAATGAATAGTGGAGAGATGACAAGGAGCGGCAGATGGACGGATGGATTATGTGTGCATGAGTCGATGAGTGGGTGGGTCTAAGTCCTATGTCACCATTTCCAAAACAAAGGTGTTTCCAATACTGCGACTTGCCTACCAAGCAAGAGTTTCTCCTTTTCTTTCCTTATAGTATTTTTATTTGTTTTTCCAAGTCTCAGAGGGTAAATGACAGCTGGGCAATACCTTAGAACCAATGAGAAAAAGGGGGAAGGTCCAGGAACTCTGGAGATTAAGGAAGTAGCCGACTAGGCTTCTGAGATTTGCCTATTTCTTCTGCTTTGTTGTTGTTGTGTGGAATCTTATTCTTAGAGAGGCAACATCAGCTACTTTAAGCATGAAAGGAGAGCCATGAAAATTCACCCAGGTTGAAATGCTGCCTTGTTTCCTGAGACACACAGAAGAATGGACGTTATATACAGTGTCTTCAACCCACTGGGCATGACGCTGTATAAATGTATCCATTTCAGCTTCACTGTTGCAGATACAGTTGTATCATTCCACATGTCAAAACAAGGAGACATAGAATCTCACTCAAGCTGACAGTCAATACATTAAACAAACAAACAACAATTTAAAAAAAGCCCTAAAAGTATGTGAAGCATGTGACCACCACACCCTACTGCTTTCTACTGTCAGCTAAGTATTTCATTTTGGATGCAGTCCAGACCCGACTGCAAGTCATACCAACCTGTGTCACTAGCTTGCCTGGCCACTTTGAACACATGGTAGTGCCAGTCCGTCACATCATCTCAAAAGTAGTTTTAAGTCACATATGCTATTATTACCAACCATGTATATTTTGTGAAAGGAGAATTACAAAGGCTGAGTCACCTTCTAGACAAACAGAACAGGTAAGTGAGGGAGCTGGGGTGGGAAGGAGCCCTGGTTTGCTAGCTGTGAAGGTGATTCATACTCCACCCCGGGGCCCTGCCTTCCTGTGCAGTGCTCATTTCTTTGAACAGCATTAAAAAAATCCAAAGGAATCCTCAATGATATTAATGAAACCTGACTCCTCGGCTGAAAATAGTTCTGCAGGCCAGGAAGGGAAACTGCTAGGAGACAGGGTATTCAGTATTGCCTGGTGTCCCTGAGGGCAGTTCTACTCAGCTCCAACCTGGAAAGGTCATGCCTTTCCCCAGGTCTGGGATTCAGAGGGGGGGTGGTGGAGGGTGCTCTCCCTCTAGGGATGAGCACACCCCACACCCTTCAGAATCCCCATCTTTCTTCACCGTGACTCTTTCTAGTCCTGTTGCTGGAAAAGCAGAGTTAGTGCCCTTCTGGGTATCCTTGGAGTACCCAAAGCTTGGCCCATGTATTCAGGAAGGGCAGGAATGGAGTCAGAGAAGGAATAAGACACTGGAGAGCCTCCGAGACCAGCTGATGGAGCACCTTCAGCTACAGACAGTGGGTGTGAGTACGTGAGTACGAGGCTTGGAGCTCATTAATCGTCCTCCAGTAGGCACTGGGATGATGAAACTCAGCCATCCTAAAAAATAAAATAAAATAAAAAATAAATAAAAATTAAAAAAGTCTTAGGGAACCCAGAGGAAAAGCAAATATCAGAAAGAATAAACCTATGTGGGATGGAAAGATGAGATGGAAGGATTGGATTAAGAAAGGGAGGGAAAGAAAGATAGATGGGACAAAAAAAGAAAAGGGAGGGGGAAGGAAGGAAGGAAGGAAGGAAGGAAGGAAGGAAGGAAGGAAGGAAGGAGGGGGAGGGAGACTTGCCTATGTTCCCAGAGTGAGGAAGTGAATGAAGCAAAGTATATACGCAGGTAAGCTCTGCATGATCTCCAAGACCGTGCTCTTCCCAGTGACTGTTTGTGAGTATCTAAAGAAAGGCAGACAAGCAAAACCAGAAATCAAAGGAGGAGAGAAGAGGCAAGAGTCCAAAGGAGTTGTAAAAGTAGAGAAAGCCAGCTTGCAGGACCTGTTGTTCCTGACAGGTGCATATAATTGAGGCAGCTTCTGTGACTGGGGTGGAGAAGGACGCCATAACTTGATGGGATTCTCCCAGCATCTGTAAATTCTGTTAAATAACACTGCCTTAGTGAAATTAGGGGCTTAGGGGAACAACAAGCAGGGGATCTTTTCAAGTCACAGGACAAAGAGGTAAGAGAAGGTGCATGCCCTGTGTGTGTGTGTGTGTGTGTGTGTGTGTGTGTGTGTGTGTGTGTGTGTGTCCTGAGCATTGAACATTGTGTAGGTGTGTTTGGGAAGTGAGTATGAGGAATACTGTACGTGTGTATTGTATAGGTCTCTGCGTGTTATGCATTGTGTATTATGTATATGTATGTGTGCAACTGTATGTCCTGACTTTGTAGTGCATATAGCCATCAGTCTGTGTGCTTCGTTCTAGAAGGTTGAGTTTTCCTTGTAAGTCTAAGAAGTGTTGGTAAGTTGTCTGAGAAAAGATTGGAGACGTTAGACAAAAGAATTCCAAGTGGAAATGTGAATGTGCTGGGGATCACATGATACTGCCCTGCAATCCCCGTCAGTCGCTTGGCAGCTTGTGGCAGAGGGGCCTGTAACTGGCTTCACTGTATATGTTCAGTTACCTTGTTGATAGTATACAGTCAACCCACGAGCCATCTGCCTTCCCTGTGCAAGCCCTGGCTAACCATGGCATTCACCTTTGCCCTCTCCCTCTGACAGCTTTAGTTTATAGAGAGGAGGTCACTGTGATGCTTCTGGAGTCGATTTGTGCTTCCAGGTGCTACTCCTGCCTGTGGCAGTCATAGTGGCAAATCATGCCATGCTCTGAGGTTGTTTTTCTAACTATAAAATGAAATGATAAACACATGCTTTCCTTTGCCCTCCAGCACGGTCGGTTCCAAGGAGCTCCTCTCCTTTTATCTACAGCACGTTGGCTCATGCTGTCCCTCAGTTGGGAAGAGTCTTCGCCTCCCCATTTGCCCTGGTTGCATTTCTTTGTGGCCAGGATAAAATATTCCGATGAAAACAACTTAGGGGAGAAAAGGCTTATTTGGCTAAGGACCCTGGTGGTGGAGAATATGTAGTGACAGGAGCTGGAGAGAACTGGCCACGTGACATCCAGTCAAGAGCAGAGAAAAATGCATTAATGATTACATGTTACTGCTCAAGTCAGTTTCTCCATTCTTACATAATCCCATAGCCCCCCAAAGTGCTACTTCTAATGAACACCTCAATTAATGTAATCAACCCACTCCCCCCTAGACATGCCCTTCCCTGCTATTTCTAGATGATGTCCAGTTGACAATTAAAGGTAGCTACCACATATCCTTTATCACACAGCCTCTTAGACACTTCCTTCTGGCCTTTATAGACTTGTCCTAGCTGCCCTGGCAGATGACAACATGTCACTATGTCAACTTGATACAACCACATGCTCTCTTAGGTGGGAGAAAGTGTGTGAGCTGCCTTGCCACTGCAGGCTGAGATCAAGCAGCGTGCCTTTCACTTAGAGAGCATCTAAAACCTACTTGGAGAGCTATTGAGTGTACTTCAAAGATCCCAAGGATCAAAGAGTTCAACGTGGCTAAAAGGCTATTAAAAATGTTGGTGAGGAATTGACGAAAGAGAAAGCTTTCACACTGTTGGAGGGAATGGAAAACGGTGTCACTGGTATGGAAAACAGAAGAAAGATTCCTCAAATGTTAAAAATAGAACCGCCATGCTATCTAATGATATAATTTCTGGGTAATTTTCCAAAATCACTGTAGCCAAATTCTCTAAGGTCTTTTAGCACTCTGGTGTCCGCTGTAATACTGTTTGTTCAAAGTAGCGTAGAAACAAACTCAGTGTCCATGGTCAAGAGAACAGATAAGAAAAACATGGCACATACATACAATAGAATGCTGTTCTACCTCTCTTTAAAAGAAAAGTATACCATATGTAACAATGTAGATGAGCACTGAAGATACTATCCTGAGACAAGTCAGTCAGAGAAAGACAGAGTTATTTCATTTACATTCTAAAGTGGTTAATTTCATTGAACTCACTACAGCCTACTCACAGCCCCTCTCTACCCGGGTATTAATGCATCTCTCAGACCTCATCAGTTTGGGGGAGAGGTGCAGGGGACGGTGCTTAATGCAAAAACTCACGAATGGTCAAAGCACAGAGAATAAATGTTTGTGGAGTGCTGAGCCACAAATGGGATGTCTGAGTTACATCCCTTGTCCCCAAGGTTCAATGACCATGCCAGAAGTAGAGATGAAAATATTACATGAGCTAGAAGCTGCAGAGGGACAGATCAAAACAGTGTTTTCTCTGTGTAGCAGGACACTCATACACTCACAGATTTGGCGCTCAACCTTCCAGAATAAAGTAGCATGGCACTTATAAATCCCTACCACTGAGTAGGGGGCTATTGGTCCTATGTGACTGAAGAGTCAGTTTTACTTAAATATGTAGCCCCTGGTATGTTGCCCACACTCAAGTGGATGGTTCCAACCCCAGGAGTATATGAATAGCAAAAACTGAAATCAGCAGGGCATAAAAATAAATGAAGACAGGAAATTAGGGAGCAGTGGGAGGGTGGAGATTGATCGGAAGGAGTTGGGGGAGGAAGGAGTGGGAGGTGGATATGACCAAAATACATTGTTACGCGTGCATGAAAATTTCAACAAATTAACAAAAATAGCATGTTAAAATTAATAAGCATAAAATTAACTACAACATCAAAACTATGAATTTACAAATACGTATTTTGAGAGAACAAACATAGACCTGCAGTCACTGAGAGTTCTTGTTTCAGGAGCACCCTCCTCTTTTCTCTCTAGCTTGTAGTTAGAAGTGGAACATCTCCAACCACTAGCCATTGACATTGACCTTGAACAGGTGATGCAACCTGAGGGAGTACACAAAAGGTTCTAGAAACTGTACACCCTCAGTAATAGGTTCCTCCCTGTCCACCAACCCCATTGAGTATATGAGATTTTTGCAGAGAGAACATGAGAGGAGCCATCAAAACCCTTCAGGGGGAATTTTTAAAATTTTAGTATTTGTATTTTCTTAGGACATTTCAGACTTCCTTTTTCTTTTTCATTTCATATAATTTAAACATAAGGTTTCTTTCTTCTTTCTTAGACGAAAAGGCTTCTTCCCCATGCCCTGTCTCTTCCTCTGCTTTTTACTTCTGTCTAGTCTTTGTTTATCAGTTCTAGTCCTCTGGGTGAGCTCATCCACAAATATCTCCAGCCTACAGTGGCTGGTCTGGTTTTTCCTTGTGAGGAGTGAGATATGAAGGGAACCTGGGCCTGAGACTTAGACTTCCTCAGGCTGGGCTATACCTATATATAGGCAAGAAAATGTAATAAAACCTTTTGCAATCTCTCTCTAAGAAGTATTGTCTATTAGCCTCAAGTCTCCCCATCTGCTGATTTGCTTTTTTGTATTCCAATTGCTTCAAAACTCTGACAGGAAAGATAGGAACACACTGTGGACCCAACTCTACACATGGATTTCTTGACAGTGCCTGACACACAATAAGCAGGCAGTTGGGAATGAGAGACTGTGTTTCTATAACATGCCCAAAGCCACGCCTCAAGGAGTTACAGAGGAGAGACTGAACTCTTACCAGCCTGACACCACTACTCTACTCTAAAACACCTGATTTAAGATGTTCCTTTGGTTTTAGTACAAGGAAGCTATGAACATGCCAAAAAAGAAAAACTTTTTTTTTTTTTTTAAGAATCACAAACTGGTCAACTGGAATTGAGTGCGAGGGAGAAGTGTCTGTTCGTTCACATTCAACATTGTGAAAGCCATGGTAACAGAGAGAAAAATCTCTTTTTTTATATTAATTTACTTAAAAGCCATAAGTAAACACAGGAAGCTATAATTATGATGAGATGTGGTTTGTCTGAGAGCAGCTTCTCATTTCAGGGGTTGCATGCTAGGGGTCATGCTCAAAGCCTCTTCTGTGTGTAGACATGTTCATTCGGTTAGTAACCCTAAACATATCCAAGTCACCTCTGACAGGAGCACACAATCAGGGCCAAGCAGGAGTCATACCTGGTTCCCCTGATGTCCAGTGTTTCTTCTCCTTAAAACTCTCCTATCAATACCAGACTTTGTTCAAATCAATCTTCTGGATAGATACAGTAGGCTGTGTTTACCTGTTACGTTGGAAGATATTTTAAAAGTTCCTTTAGCATTAAAATTGAACCTTGACAAGAAACCTACTACTATATGCCCAGTGTCATGAAGATAGTACATCATAACATGACTGCCAACGAGAATGGGACCAGGATAAGTTTTCTAACTGAGCAGATGAAAAGAGTAAGTCTCTGCAAAGTCTTGTGACTGTGTTTGCACAACAGAGTCAAGATGTGTATCTCTGTACTTTGAGGATTGCATATTCCTTTTGCAGTAAGGTTTGTGGTCCAAACAATGAAGGACCTGTGTTCTGATTCACTGAGTTCAGTTCACCGAGAGTAAACTTGTCGTTGCTAGAACAAGAAATGGTGCAATCATTATACCTCAGATAAGCTTTATAACCCATAATATTACTTGCTGCCTAGAATCTAGCATATTGGCTGAAAGATCAATCGCAATGCTTCATGATTTCGCCTTGTTTCATGATTCCTGGGCTGCCCATATGCCAGTATCAAGGCTGTAGTCAATTCCACTTGATGTTCCAAGGCTCTTGACCTTTTCTGACCATTAACCCATTAACCCTTAAAAGGCTACAGCCTAGGAGTATCGGCAAACCGGGAAGACAAAGTCTTAGCTCACTAAACATTCAGATAATGAAGCAATGTGGCACTGAGTATTGATTAGACTTGATAGACAGGAATGAGGAGAAAGTGGTCCTCTTAAACAGGGCTGGTGAGAGAGCCAGCACAGTTAGTAACATCAAAATTATAGCTAAGTAAACATTTCTATCCATGGAATTTGTGAGTTGTGCGTCCCTATTGTCACTGCAGCACTGATTATAAACACAGTAAGAACACTGGACTTTATCACTTAAGAGCTTCATAATTGGGTCACCAACAGACTAAACTTCAGCCATGTTCCTCAACACACAGATCAAGTTTTACTTCGACTGAGGTAACTGGCCCTGGAGGATTGGCAGCAATCTACAGGAACAGAAGATGGGTATTGTATGCACAGAACAGTCGCAATTCCTCTAAGCCTTCTGATGAAAGACAAACCTCCTACAACCCTAGCCAGACATACTAAACACATCAAGATTTCCCTGCTTCTAAAGGACAGCACAAAGTGTGCCTGGGCCCATCACATGGCTCCAAATTCCAGTTAGGTTTCCTACCTGAGGGGAAAAGGCAGAAAAATGAGCATCAAACACTAGCCTTAGGCACCTACTGCGGGTAGATAAAATGCCCTGTGACCTGCTGGGAGGCCAGAGTTGGTCATGTGCTTTGGTGAACTCTATTTATTTTTGTTTTACCTGCTTTTCCACTCACTTACTGGTCTTTGCTCTTTGGGCCCTCCACTAAGTTTGAGAAAATGAGTCCCTTTGCAAAAGACAATCAAAACACTTGGAGGGTGATTAAATGACCCCACACTAGCACAGTTCAGTTCCTTATGAATTCAAGAACTGGCATGACTTGCTGCTGGCAAGAGGTCTTGAGTTGCATTTCATTAAATCCAAAGTGCCCAACCTACTGTCAGATAAGTGGACAGACTTGCCTTCTGGTTTCAGCACTCTCCTCCATGGGAAAGGCAGGATCCAGCTCCTAGTGGTCTCTACTGAGCGTGCAATCTACGTTACAATCCTTGGAAATCATTGTCTGGGAAGAACATTCTCCTCCAGGTCCACACAGCAAAGGCCATTTTTCACCTCTAGAGGATTTAGCCATTAGTATCAACAGAGGCACCCTGACATACTTTATTCTATAAAAGACATCTATATTCAACTAGTCATGGTTGTTTCATGTGTGAAAACAGTGTGAATTATCAAAAGAATTCTGAATTTATTGAAGAATAAATTATTGACTTTCCTCATATTTGAATTTATTTCATAACTTTACTATACATATATGTTTGTGTATACACATTATGTGGATGTATTGTGTGTGCTTGTGTGTGTGCCTGTGTGCATGTCTGTGCATGTTTCAGTGGGCAGGCTAACATTGTTCAATTTTATGAGCGTTTTCCCATTTATTTTCTTTGATTGTCATATGTTCCCCCCTTAGGGACTGCTATGTTATCTGATCTAGATTTAAACCTATAAATACAAACACTGGGTAGGCCCTCTGCTTCTGATGTCTAAGGAATAAAATAGTCAGACCATGGGCATCTTACTTCATGCTTCACAGAGGTGTCTCTTGGAGTCTTCTGTAGAGGGGGGACCTTCCAGTGTCATGGTCTGAGGAAATAAACAGTCAGAACTCAGGCTTTTCTGCTTGATAGAGGTATGTCTTGAAGTCCTCTGTATAGGCAAGACTCCAGGTGTTAATACCATGTGTCTGTGGACTTCCACATGCTGGAACCTCATAACACCACTAATTTTCACCAAGTGGGACAATATTTAAAAGGTCTCTCAGTCTTGCTCCCTGATTTTCTTCCTCCTTCACATCTGTCATCAGCCTAAATGCCACTTCATGGTAGACTTCAGGTGCTCTTTCAAGCTGGCCTGGACTGTGGTGACTGGTGCAGAACTCCCAACTTATGGAGCTGTTTTTTGGAGCTCTCAGGCATGGAATTTTATTCCACTCCAAGTCTGAGAAGAAAGGTGAATGGTTCAGGCATTTACTTTACTTGAAAACCAGGAGTGCTTTTTAAAACTGCTGTTTTGCACATGAAAGCTACCCAAAAGCTTTTTCTCATAAGAGTCTAGTTCACACTTGGATTCAGTGGAACAGTCTGGAATGTTTGATCTAGCTGCATCTTCCATTAGAAGAAAACTGACTTTGTTAAACAGAGTCCAGCTTGCTTAGACTTTGTACTAGGTGCTTTTCATACAGTCAACCTTCCTGAACTTTTTGAGACATGCTCCATAATACTGCTCATTGAAAGTATAGAGTTTGGAGTTTCACATCTGTTTTTAAGTGACTACTTTAAGCTAGTTGGGTGATTCTTTTTTTCATGACAGGGTTTCTCTGTGTAGTTTTGGCTGTCTTGGACTCGCTTTGTAGACCAGGCTGGCGTCAAACTCACATCGATCCACCTGCTTCTGCCTCCCAAGTGCTGGGATTAAAGGTATGTGTCATTTTTTTATTTGTGAGTTCATTTCCAAATGAAAAAAGAAAAGTAATTCTATAGCAGAAGAAGAAGAGGAGGAGGAGGAGGAGTTAAAATAAAAACCAGTGAGAGCAAAAACCATAATTAAACTTAATCTGTTGCCCTATAATATAAAAAGCACCTAAGAACTAAAAATGCAAGAAAAGAAAAAATGTGTTCTGTGTGTTACAGCTTCCAACTGTAACACTTCTTGGAGAACTTTCTAGTGCAGACAACTAGATTCAAATGCACACTGTAAGACACTTGGAGGGTCAGCTTCTGGCCACCTCACTGCTCCTGAGCATTGCGGGAAGATTCATTTCTTTGCTCACTTTTGTGGATCAGCCTCTGAACTCTCCTGCCCTTCTAGTATTTCCAGACTCTTGCAAAAGCTCTGCAGTGAACCTCTTTCTCCTTTGCCTTCCTATCTGTCTAGGATAAGAGTGTTGCTGAAGATAGTCAACTAAGGCCCCATGTGGTGAACACTTGCGCTATCCAGATGACACTCAGTGCCTGGGTCCTTGTCAAAGAGCAGGGCTGTGGCGGGCAGAAGCCCATCGCAGTAAGCCCTTCCAGGGGTTCTTGAGAGGCACAGATACCTCAAGGTCATCCAAGATTTCACCCCTCCCCAGGAAGCCTATACCAGGTGATATGATATTAGGAAAAAGTAACCTTCCCTTTCCTGGCCTTACTCAGAACGCCTCTGACTGGGTGACCTAGCTCTTGAAATTCTATAGGACTGGATGTGGGTGACCTAGCTCTTGAAATTCTATAGGACTGGATGGGACTGTCAAGCCTGTACCATAGAGCATCTATCTCCCTGACTTGTTCTTTGTCCATTTTCCCACTTCTGGCATCTCTATCTCAAGGCAACCCCTTTATTAAACATTGATTGTTAATGTACTTTTTTTCAGAGTTTACTTCCTGGTAATCAAGCTACAATGTATCTTTAAGAGGAAGGGAGGGACTGATGGAAACAGGAAGTAGGGGGTGAGAAAAAGAAAGTAGGAATCTATGGAGTAGGAGGAACTGGGGGGAAGGAAGCAGGAGACAGATGAAGAGAGTATATATCCTAATTAATAGGTGGGCTTCTCCTTCCAAGACCACCAAAAACTAAAAGTCTTCATGAGTAGTAGTTTGGACATTTGGTACGTACATTTTCCATTTAAAAGACCTTAATATATTTACTTAGCAATATCACCTTTTAAGAGTATCCATAAGTATGGTCTGCTTGCTTGGCTTTATGGCTACTTGCTATATGGCTAAAAGCTACATGGCATCCTCCCACTTGTAAACAAGCATTCCTATAGGGGTTCTTCAAAAGATGTCTAACATTACTAGAAATCATCTGAACTCGCACCGCAGGGTTGATTAGAATGGGGGGCCTGTTTCAGGTGGAGAGGATTCACGGAGTTCCTGAGGCAGAATGTGGCTTAGAGTAGACCAACCTCCCCTATGACTAGTACCTAAAAGAGGTACAACTAAAGGGTCTGGAGAGGAATCGGGTCATGTGAGGTAGTGGGATTTATCCTAAGGGCAAAGAGAAACTTTACTCCCATTACAATCCATTTACTAACTCCTGCAGGCAAAACCCATTTCTACAAAGCCTACCAGGAGACAGGATCCAAGTTCCAGAAGACTCAAAGCAGTGAAATAACAAGATCACAGTGAAAAGAAGGCAAGTGAGGAATCACAATCCAGGACAGCAGAACTCCTGATGTCTGGGTGCTTTTTTTAAAAAATATATACAATTTTTAATGTGTGCGTGTCCTCAAAGTGGAGGTCAAAGTGCAATTTGCAGCAGTCAGTTCTCGTCTTCCACCATATAGGTCTCAGATATGAAACCCAGGCTGTCAAGCTTCGTGGCAGGCACACTCACCCACTGAGCAGCCTTGCCCACCTGAAGCCTGAGCTGTTAAGTTTTGAAAAAACTGGCTTAAATTCATAGCAATGCAATAAAGAAACTGACTTACTGATGGGATAATTGCCATGTCTTTCAGAGCACTGAAGGTGCCTCAGAAAGACAGCAGACGGATAAATAGATTCCCAAGATTCATATTGTACAATGATTCTCATCTTTTGCCTAATACCAACCAAACTTCACTAAAGATGCCTACCATGAAGTAAGCTGAAGGGGGCAACTGCCACCGGATGAGTACGTTCAAAAGCATGCATTGTATGCAAGCATCCCCAAGAGCATGCCCTAAGCATGTGCTCTATGATCTCTTCCTCCTCTCACAGATTGTTCTTGTTCATTTTGTCCCAGTGGCTTTCAGGTAGAGGCAC
This sequence comes from Acomys minous, assembly GCF_964271855.1. NCBI lineage: Eukaryota > Metazoa > Chordata > Mammalia > Rodentia > Muridae > Acomys > Acomys minous. Next base: position 25,920,769 of record NC_140491.1, on the reverse strand, counting down.
TTGGGATGGGGGAAATATGACTGGGAGTTTAGCTCTTTCCATGTTCCATGGTGAGACCTTTGGAAGCCATTTAACATCCCAGGCCATAGCCTCCTCACTCCTCATCTCTAAAGCTCAGGTTCTGATTCCTAACCCCTGCACTTGCTGTAAACATCAGCACGTGAGATCCTGCATGTGCCACTGCTCACCACTGTCTGCTGATGCCCTTTACCTACTGTCCTTGTCACCTTCGAGGCTCACATGATACACATGCATTAGTCATCCCCTGCCAGGCAGCATACTCCACGCCTTACAAGCAACACTGCGTGCAGTCTTACCCATGCTGCAGTAATCTCATGAGTCAAGTTCCTCTGACATAACCACTTAACAGGTGAAGAAACTGAAACTCCAACAGATTAAATAAGAAATAAAGTAAAGAAAAGAGGGATGAGCCATAAAGTCTGAATTCTTAAGGATAGTCTGGCTTAGAACCATGGCAAAGAAGAAATAATAATTAAACAAACAAGCAAGCAAATAACACTAAAACTTACATCTCTTTAGTCTTCTGCTCACAAGAAATACTCCAGTTTCTGGCCACCAAGCAGGTTATTTTCTCCAGACTCTCGTCTCACCTAATTCCAAAGCCCCAAAGAGAAATATGTGTGTTTACCTCACTAATCTTCATAGCCCCTGAGCCATACATGCCCCTGAGCTTCATCAAAAGGCTGGCATTGCCAGGAAGCAAGTAAATCCCAAAGGCATTCCAGAGTCTATGTCCTAAACTGGCTCACAGTGCCGCCCATGCAAAGCACTCCTCTTAACATCTTCTTTGGAAGTTTTCAGAGCCTGGCCTCTGAGGAGGAAGAAGCTTTCCAGAAGACCCATGAAATCCTGCCCAAACTCAACTCAAGTAAAAACAAACAAGAAAAAACAAACCACCACTTCAGTCACCTCTAGATGTCATAACAGACACTATGAACCAAGTGAGATCAATTGTCAATTTCTTTTGGATAGTTCTTGAATCTCAGAAGCTTAAGGCCAAGATTGTCAGTATGACCCTTATCCCATAAGGGCTATCTTCTGACTATACTCTCCCATTCAAAGAAGACAGAGAGGAAACAGATTTCTTTGCATGAGGGCTCCAGTTCTGTTCTTGAGGTCTCTGTCTTCATGACCAAATCACCTCCTAAAGAGCTCACTTCAAAATCATCTCACTGGGAATAAGGATTTCAACATATACAGTTTGTGGGAATATAAACATTCAAGCCATAGCACTACTAAACCTGGGAATAAAGATGTATAGATGCTTTGAGACTAGACGGCAGAGCAGGTGAGCCCCAATGATTTCAAATAATGATTTTTGCTGTGGGCTTCTAGTAGAATAATATAGACAGGGTTTGTAGTAAATAAGTAAAAAGCCCAATCAGAACAACTGATTCAAGGTGTTTGGAGATGATCCACACCTTAATAGTTGTTAAAATCTCCTTGAATGATTCTAGAGCATTCTACATTTAAGATACACTAATGTGCCCTGCTGAATATTCTTCATAGATGAAGAAACTAATGCCTGGAAGAGGAAGTTGTCCTTGTCTAGAAATAACGATTGCCACTATTTTTAAACCAACCTCATCCCATTAGCCTCAGAAATCAATAAATGATGGTCAATAAAAAGACAACAGTACAAGTGGAAACCAGGGGAACCAGTCAAAAATGTATCTCACCAACTCAACTACACTGAGGCTGACTATATTACACTATCTTTATCTGTCCATTTTTTATCTAAGTTACCCATTGAACTCATAATTTCCTTGCAAATCAGAACTATGACTTATTCATCTTGGAATCCCTGTTCCTGATACAGTGATTGGCCTAGATTATGGGTTGAACCCTATGGAAGATAAGAAAGAAAAGGAATAATACCACTACCGTTCAACAATGGATGGCATCGCCAGAAGACAAAAAGGAGCAACATCAACAACAACAAAAATTCTTCTATTTTGACTTCAAAGGAAGCCTAACTTTACCAACACCTTGATTTAAGATGCCTAACTTTCAGACAGTGCATCTCTGTTTTCTTATGTCATATAGTTGTGGGGTGTGTGTGTGTGTGTGTGTGTGTGTGTGTGTGTGTGTGTGTGTGTTAAAAGTCAGCACTAGAAAATATCTATGCCAAGTATCTTGATAACATATTTAGTTCAACTTCAAACAATGAGTCAAGCAGACAAATTGTTGAGATTCACAAGGTAACCTTTCCTCATGTTATATGATAGCTATGAGTTTGTTGAAAAAAAACTGTGTAAATTCCCTAAATTTGTCTCTCTACTTCTAAAACAAGGGAAAAGATAGCATCCATGTCAAAGATTTGTTTGAGCTAATACATCTAAGAAGCCTAGCACAGTACTTGGCCCACAGTAATTGTCAGCTAGTGGTTATAGATGTCTTATCTCCACCTACACAATATCTACCTGGTGATCTTTCTCTGTATTTGCTGATATACATAATAGGTAACTCCTAGAATGGGTCTTTCTGGTAAACAGAAATTGTGATTTCATGTTTTAGAGGCACATGCTTCAGCCTACTATAAAATGGAGCTTCAATATAATACACGCTTTGTGTGCCTCATTTGCATGCCCATGTAAGCCATGGTGTCACTTGCATATATTTAATACACACATCAAATGAAGATGCATCTTGGCTTCAGTGTGTTCTCTAGCTATGGGATATGCCTACTGGCCCTGGGGCCAGCTGGACATGTTAGAAGCTAACCAGTGGAACAGCACAGTAGCAACCCTCCCAGCCCCTGCAGGTAGAGATCTGACATTAGCTTTGGGACTCTGTAGGATAAATCTGCAATAGTATGTATTCAGTATATCCCCAGCTGCCCCAGAGGGAGACCATCAAGGTCATGAGTGAGTCATCAAACTATGACCCAAATCTAGCCCAAAACTTGATTTTATAAAGTTTTACTGAAACAGTCATACTCATTAATTTGCATGTTTCCTATGACTATCTTTAAGCTTCAGGGCCCACAGGCCCAACATAGTTACTAGGTGATCTTTTGTAAAAAGGCTAAAGACTCTGTCCAGTAGCTCATATCACTAGTTTCTCTCCCTTCTTTGACTCACTTCCCTATTCCTTTGTACCAAACCCCCCAGCACCAGGTAAGATACTTGTAACCACACTCTGTCTACTTGGCTCTTAGAGGAACCTCAAATAAGATCTTTCTAATATCTTCCTGACTTTGATACCCAACACAATGCTCAGCAAAAACAGGCTCTCCAGTAGTTGTTTTATGGTTGCACACATAGAAACTTGAAAGCAGATGGTAAGTCACCAAAATAAAGGACATTTCTAGACAGGGCATCATCTCTATGAAGGATGCTAATGAACAGAGACATCTGTGAAGCATTCCAGGGGCCCTTCCCTGGCCAGTTAGATCCCTGGAAATTCTAGGAACATTGCATCACAAATAAATTTTCCCTGTGGACACACTCTGTAACAGACCATCAACTCTCTCTCTCTCTGAGGTTAGGGATGCAGTATCCACACCAGAACTCTGACCCTTAAAACAGGTGCTTTAGTAAACTCCTAATCTAAGCCAAGGAGACGATCAGACAGAAAAGGAAGAGGATAGGCCTGGACCTTGTCCTGTGTCCACATCCCTCTGTCTGGAACTTCTATGCCCCTTTACTTCTCTCACCAGATCTACATAATAGGTAAAAAACAGCTTGAATGTATTGTCCCGAGATACAGGGAAAGATGGTACTAGGGACTTGGAATATTCTTTCTCAAATACTTGGGTATGCTGTAGTATTCTTAGGCATTCCTCATCATTCTCTCCTTGTACTCATCAATTCTTTTTCTCTTCACCAGTGTGAAGACCGCTTTAGCATAACAGCTCTGCCTTAAAAGTTTGGGTGACGAACTGTCATTTCAGACTCAAGTGTCATACAATTGCCACTGTGTGCCAGGAATCCATGCCAAATGTAGTAGTGGCCATAAGATACACCTTAAAAACCAGAAACAGAACTGAGCCTGGGCCCTAGCCGATGTCCAAACCCACTAGGGCATTTATGCTGATGCTTCATTAATACCATAACCCCACAGCTCTCTGACAATGATTTGGAGCAATGGCACCTAGGTCACCAGTAGACCCTCAACTCCAGAGGTCCTTTGCTGGCCAGCTGAGACTGAAGAAGTTCCCAGAGCCTTTGCTACCCTGTTAGTAGAGTAAACACTAGTCTGGGAAGCTTGAACTCCACTTCCTCTCTTTAGACCATCACTGGGCCTAAGTTTACATTGTCTTCTGATGTTCTCCCTGTCTTTCTAATGACCCCCCCATCCCTGCCCTTGGTTTCCTTTTTTATAGGCACTTCCAAAGAAAAGCCTTTAAATGTTTAATCCCATTTGCTGTATGCTTTGCCGTGGAGCTAAATGAGCCCAGGTTGGTTCATTGACATCTCACCACTTTTCTCTCCAGTATTTAAATAAAATCACATGGAATTAGCTAGCTTGTATCCAAGGCGTAATCAGGACAGATACAGTGCTTAAAGTGAGTGTCTTTACCTCAGAGTTTACGTTAGGACTGGGGATGTAGCTCAGAGGTGAGATATCTACCCAGTATACATAGAGACCTGTGCTGAATGTGCAACACCACAAACACCACAGATTACCAATGGGTAATTTGGGAAGAAGAAGGAGACCATCAAGAGAGGAGGGGGAAGAGACAAGTACATGGCAAAGTAGTCAACTAAGAACAAAATGTAATGATGTATAGGTATGAAAATTCCATAATGAAGACCATAATTTAATATGTTGACTTTAAAAGCATGCTATAAGGAAGTGTCAGGTACATTCTGGATAACTCTTGGAAAATGCAAAAACTAAGAAAAATAAATACAGTGTTCAGAGTTAACGTTTCAAATATAGGTAAAAAGACAAGCTGATGAGTTCAAAAGAGGCCATGAAAAAAGAACCATCACATACACTATGCGTCACATACACATGACAGAGGAGCCTGAAGCCCTTGGGAGTCAAGGCTCTTTAACAAAACACTGTAATGGAATGTCTCTACCACTGTTAGAAAAAGAAGACTAAGAATGACTTAAAAATCAGCGAAATTCTGATAATGGTCTCTGGTTTGGAGTCTTTTGTTAACCTTGGGATCTTATGCTACAGTTTATGAACAAGCAGGGTGACAGTGAAATGGAAACACCAAAGCCAAATAGAGGAAGTCTTCTGTATGTGGCCTGCATTCCTCCAAGAGACAATGCTTGTTGACTTCCAGGAGTCAGTGATGAAAGAGTAAATGCCACAGACAGCACAGGCCACCCAAGACTCAGTGCTTCATCTTTTGACCAGAACCTGCTCTGATTGGTTCCCATCACCAGAAACATTGATGTGTTTATAAGCTTATCTTTTCTAGGCCACCTTCCCTGACACTCTAAATGGGGTCAGCTGTCCCCCTCGCTCTCCCTTATATCATTATTCTTCTATCTTGTCCATCACAATCTCTGACGTCCTGTGTTACCTACATGAAGGTGCTGAGGCGGTACATCAGTTACTCATGAAGGTGATGATTGGTACAAAGGAGAATATAAATAAAAACCAATTAAATGGTTTACTGTGTAGACAGAAGTGGGCTTCGTGTATCATTGGAGGTGGCAACAGTTTGGGTTTTAACTCTGACTCCCATAGCCAAGGTAATTTAAAGGAGGTATAACATATTTAAGTATATCCTTTCCATTTGGCTATATATAAAAATGTCAGCGTGCTTTATTTCTGCCTGCTTTCACACCAGCTATGTGTCTAAGAGGCAATGTCTCCTTGAAGTCATGCTACAATCTCCACATGAGAAGGCAGTTCATTGATAAAGCCACTAACAGAGACATGGCATAGTTGCAAAAAGCAGCTTGTGGCTCTTATGTTGAGTTATTGTTTTAGGAGGAATTTTGGTGTTTGGTGCATCCTTGTCCCAGAAATATCATGTGTATTCCACTAATTTATCTTCATAAAAATTCTCTAAGGCAGTTCATTCTTTCTTTCCATTAGAGATGAATGTAGGGAGCCTGACAATCTTATGTCTTAGCAATAAATATGGTCAGGAGTCAAATTCAGAGGGCTGAAGAGTATTCTTCCAGATAAAAAGAAGGTTTGATTCCCAACCCCCACATGACACCTAGCATCCCTCTTAACTACAATCCCAGGAGATCTGACACTTTCTTCTGTCTTCTAAGGGCACTGCACTCATGTAATGCATAGATATACAGGTAGGCAAAACACTATCCCACATAAAATAAAATTAAAGAAATATTTTTAAAAATTAAAGATTAAAACTCAGGACTTCATTGAACATGGTGGCTGGCATAGGCCATTAATCCTAACATTTAGAAGACAGAAAGAGGCAGAACTCTGAGTTTGAAGCCAACCTGGTCTACAAAGTGAGTTCTAGGAACACCAGGGCTGCACAGGGAAACATCATCTCAAAGAACACAAATAAAACAAAACAAAACAAAAACAAACAAACAAACAAAAAACACAAGGCAAACAAAACACCCAGGACTTCCTAACTCTGAGCACACAGCTTTCTATCCTAAATTCCAAAGCAGGTCTCCTGACTCAAGGCCATGTTTGGTCTTCTCTCTAAGAGAAAGGTAGCCAGAAGACCAGCCCTCTGAGTTCCCAGTAAGGATAAAAAGTTGGAAGCCAAAGTATGCAGAAAGATGTGCGGGAGGGTTAAGAGGATTCCAGGAATGACTTTCCAAACACACTGGACAAAGGGCAAAGTGCCTGCATTCTGTGTGATAGCCATATGAAGGAATGCCCCAGCCTTCTCCCCTCCCAGCAGAGAGACATGCATGACTTAGCGAATAGAACGAACAATGGCTTCATAAAGAGTAGAACCGTGCTTTCCGTACCTCACTACCTTGTGTACCAAGCTCAGTAATCATTGACAGACTCACTGCAGCTTCAAGACAGAGCTTTGCAACTCCAGAATCTTTAAAAATAATAGTATTAGGTCTGGAGAGGTGGCTCAGAGGTTAAGAACACTGCCTGCTCTTCCAGAGATCCTGAGTTCAATTCCCAGCAACCACATGCTGGCTCACAACCATCTATAATGAGCTCTGGTGTCCTTTTCTGGTGTGCTGGCATGTATGCAGTCAGAACAATGTAAACATAATAAATAAATACATCTTTTTAAAAAAAATAGTAGTATTAGGAAAGTGAAAAGAGGGTGAGAAAACAAAATCCTTAGGATCTTGAGTGGGTCTAGAGTGCATACCAAGAGATTCATGAAAGAGAAAAAGTATTAAAGAATAAAGGCATAAATTTTGACTGGGAGACAAAATCCAAGGAGTGTAAGTCTACAATATTTCAAAGAGGAACATAACAGAAGGAAGAATCATTTCCTGTGGGTTTGAGCATGGTTTGTAGCAGTAGTCATTAGGAAAAGAACAACCTTGAGTGACTATGGACAGAAAGGTAGATCTGGAAAGGCAATTTGGGACTGGGAATTTTGAGTCCCCAGACTCCAGACTCAGCTCTCAGTGACTTGAAATAACCACCTCCCTCTTCCTCAGGAACTCATCTCTGCACAATTGCCAAGAGCCCTGAACATCCCAGGGAGCCTTTCTGCCTAGCAAAGCTCACCATCTTCTAAGGAAGAAAGAGTCATTAATAGCACAGCAGCACAGTGATGTGTTTCACAACAGGAGCTGCAGCAGGTCTTCGGTGGTTGATGTGACTTATGAAACAGGAAGTCGCCCCTGGGCAGGGGGTGGTCAACTGAAATGTAAGAATGAGGAAATACCACTGCAGACACACAGAGAAGGCTCCAGGAAGAGGGAGAAGAAACACAGGAGACTAAGAGGTCATAAGAACATGAAGGGAGTCCAGAAAACCAGGAAGGGTTTGGAATTTAAGGGAATTTGGTGACTCAGAGACACTCGGTCCAGGGCCACCTAGAACTGCTACACAGAGTGGCAGGAGCTTCCAGTACTTGAAGAGGATCGCACCTGTCTTCTATTGGATCTCTGAGAGTAGATTTGGTAGTAAGAAACTAGAGCCATCAAGTGGTTCCTGCAAATATGCTTTCCGAGATGATTGGCACATGAGCTGAAAGTATCCCAGCTCTTTCACAGCCTCATCATACTGCTGACTCATGGCTTATTCTTAGTGTCACTAGGTAAAAATGACAACACTGTGCCACTGAGAAAAAATGCTATGTGTATAGTGTGTTGTCAGAGGAACACTTGGAACCACATTCTAGAAATTTCTTGGATACCATATGGAATTTTCTCATGGTTTTCTTCTTCAGAGATCTCCATAAAGGATGACCTTGGGCCTCTCCAATTGGTCTGAATGAATGACATATTAAATGGTTCATATTACTTGAAAATGAAGTTGTTGTTGTTGTTGTTGTTGTTGTTGTTAATACAGAGCCAAGCAATATGAAGGTCCTACCAGCCAATTAATTTTTCTACTTTCTGTCTTACCTTGAACATAAACTGCCTCAGGATCTCTTATTGACCTGCTCTGCGTCCTGTTTCCTAGTCTGTTGTACAAAGTTAATAATGGCATCTGCTTTGTGGTGTGCTTGTAAGGGTCAAATGCAGCAGTGTGAGAAGTAGTTACGGAATATTTACTACCACTACTACAGTACTGAGGGTGATATGTATAGGGGCTACTAACTTTGAAGGATTATTTTACTAATTTACAATAAAGTTTAATGAGTTGGACTGTGAGCCTTGACTTTGGCATGTTTCTTTAATATATCTACCTGCGACCTCTACTTTCTAAAGCTGGGGTACCAGTAAAGTCAAATCTCTATGAGAGAGACATTTGTGGCAAGTCTTTTCTACCCTGTGGGGAGCCTGGAATAGTAGAGCAGAAAGAGTGAATCTGGTCTCTTCTCTTAATGCTAAGGTAAGGACACCCGGGGGAAGCAGTTACCAGCATGAGGTCGCGGAGCTAATAGGTGGAAGAGCTAGGTCTACACTCCAGGACTCTTGATAATTGGTTCTGTCTGTACTGTGTAATGAGGCTGCAATAAAGGGACACACACACACACACACACACACACACACACACACACACACACACACACACACACACACACTTGCCAGCCTTTCCTGAAGACCAACTTGCGCTAAGCCCAGGGATAGGAGCCTTGTATTCATGATGTCACGTTATCCTTACTTTACAAGTGTGAATATGATAATAACATTTGTAAACCTGCTGTCTTGAATCCATTTTCTGTTGCAATACATGAATATATAGGCTAGAAAACATTAAAAACTGAAGGTCCCATTTATTTAATGGATTTCAAGATGGTGGGGTTCTATGAGCAGGACCCTGGACCCGGATAAAGGCTATTGTTGTGTCATAACATGATGGAGATGTTGCATAGCAGGGGCAAGTCAGCATGCCAAAGAGCCTCGTATTAAAACAAGGCCATTCCTATAACATGAATCCATTCCACTCAAACAGGGCATTCTTGAACAGGTCACTTTAAAGCATCCTCACTTCTCAAACATCATTAAAAGATACTATTAATGATTAAGTTTTCATTATATGAAACTTGCAGGACAGGAATATCCATGCAGGCACACACACGTGTGTGTGTGTGTGTGTGTGTGTGTGTGTGTGTGAGAGAGAGAGAGAGAGAGAGAGAGAGAGAGAGAGAGAGAGAGAGAGAGAGAGAGTCTTTCATTCACAGGCTGAGTTAGACCTGTATTTCAACCACAGAGACCTAGGATTCAACTCTCTTCCCTTGCCAAGAACTCTGAAGCCGTGATTTTTCTTTCACCCACATATATCTCTGGTCTTCCTGGCTCTCTGGCTATGTTCCAGTACCCTGTGGTGTGACCAGATGACTCACCTGGCCTTTCTGGGGGCGTCCCTGAGCTTTTGAAGCTAGCTCAGAGGACTACAATCCTGCCAGGCTAGACTGCTGAGGCCAGTTGGTGCTATACTATAGATTAAGAGAAGAAAGCTTAATGTAAAAAAAAATATATATATATATATATATATCTTGCCCTCTGGCCAGGACACTGAGATCAGCAAAATGACTGCCAGGTGGGTCACTGCATCACTGCCATCCCAACATCTAAGAGTCCAGTTCCCATTCTAAATGCAGAGTATAAAAGCACATCTGATATGAAAGCAAGCGCCCAGTGGGTCACTTCAATTTCTGAGTTGGCACGCACATGCAGCCAGCACCATCTTTCTCCCTTTTGCGCCCCCCCGCCCCCCCGCCTCTCTTTCTTTCCATCTTTTATCAAGCTGAGCTCTCTGAAATGAGTGGCTGCCCAGGGTCCCAAACACTGGTGTCTGCCAAAGGCAGGCAAAGATGATCGTACTTGTCATCAGTGGAGGCCGCAGTACAGCTGGCGTGATGATGAAATCTGTTTGTAGTTGCACACCAACCCTGCTGCTCACAGCCTACCTAGGTGCCAGTGTTTGGATTTTCACTAGTTGCAAAGCTCAGCTCTTCTTCAGGGAGCAGATCCCTGCCAGAGGCAAGACCCCCTGATGCTGAGTGGCAGGACTTTTTTCTCGGGTGCCAGGCTCTTTCCTACTCCAAGTGAGGCACTTGGATCTGGAAGATAGAGTAGGATTTCTATGGTTTCATTCCATCAAATGCTTGGAGCATATTGCCTGTGTACTCTGGAGGCAAAGTACTTTTGCTTAGTACTCTGGAGGCAAAGAAAAAAAAAAGGATTTCAGTATAAGCATTTGTCTTCCAAAGAAAAACTGAGACAAGTGAGAGCCTCACTCATGCTTGTCTGTAGAGAAATGTAAAGGACAAAATGAGACGTAACCTACTAGTAGGCCCCAAGAGCCCAGTGAGGGAGTGAGGGAAGCAAATCTAGTCCAGTTTATAAATAAAGTTTTATTGGTACCATGCATGGTAGTGCACACTAATAGTTCCCACATTCAGGAGGCAGAGGCATGTATCATGGACTATATACTGAAATCTCAAAACACCAAAAATAAAAGTATTATTGGAACACAGTAAATATAATGATACCTCTTCATTTGTAATAGATTATTTTGCCTTTTATCTAATAATAAAAAGCTGTAAAAGTATATGCTCCCATAGCAGAAGGGATTTACTTTCAATGTAGTAACAGAAACATGTTACTCAAGGTCTTATTAATTGCTTTACATGTTTGCTTCCGTTCATTCATCAGAGCAACTCTTGCTCTGTGAGTACAGATCCCAGCTTGCACATGGAGATGGGAGAAGCAATGTCATTATGTCTCCGTCACATACAAGTGCCTAGAGTTGATCCAAAGAGACTTCTCTTGCTTTATACCTAAAAGCCAAGACTTGAGTTCAACCTTTGAGTGAGAGGTTTCAGAGAGCTGTGGGCTGAGGGAAAGACTGCAGAATGAAGGCACAGCCCAGATGAAGGCAGCGGCAGGAGTGAAGACAGCCGAGAGCATGGCTGTGTAGAAACGTCAGGCTTTCTGCGACAGGGGAACAAGTTTATTGACTGGAGCAGAAAGATGATGCAATGGGTATATTCTTGCAGATTACCCAGAAACAAAGACCTTACTGCTAGTAAACCCTGAGGCTTTGCTGTATCTAGGTACTTCGGGCCTTGACATTCTAATCCAAGTGTTTTCTGAGGGCTGATAGTCACACTCTCCATGAGCAGTGGCTAAAGCCAATAGTCTCTTCATACCGGAGTCAAAGTCAAACCAGCTACAGACCCGATGTTTGTTTTAACAACACACTCACATGTGACCGTAGTTTCTGTTTAACCAGGTGCAGAGAAAGGACACAGCCTTGGAAGCCAGCCTACCTGGCATCCTGTTTGTCACTGGTTCCCCATGTGACCTTGGATAAGTCACTTAAATGTTCTAGCTCGAATCACTGTATCATGTGTCAAATCATTCCTTATCAACACAGACCTCTCAAGTTGAAAGAAAAGAATCAACACAGAAACCATTAAGAACCCCAAAGACCACACATCAGCTGATTAGCTACCTTGGTTTTAGTTAGATATGATCCATAAAGTTAAGAATCAGGAGGGCAGTGTTTGAATTTGTGAGAACTTGGCTATCTGTGCCTGGAATCTAGGTGCTCATGCCATGAAGTGCATTAATTGATCTTAATGTTTACCAGGTTTTCACCTGGCTGTGAACAAAACAGAAGTAACAAGGCATCACAACAGTACAGAACGGCAAATGCCAGAACAGGAAGCAGCCAAGAGCTTTCCAATCATGTGACTCCAGAACCAACAAGCTTCGGTCCACAGACTGATCTTTCAATTAAGTGTTCATGCACCTCAGCCAATGACTTAGCTTTTCTGTGTCCGATGCCCTCATCTGTAAAACTAAGTAAAAAATAGTGTGTGTTTCGTGATTGTGGCGCAGGATCAATTCAGCCAGTGCTTATAATTGCTATTGGAACTGTTTCCGCACAGGTGAAGTGAGTGTGCTGTAAATACTGCCCGTGAGGATCTAGATTAGGATCAGGGCATATCAACACTCAAAGTATATCCATCAACACTAAGGCCCAAAGGGTGAGCAAGAGCCGGAAGGTAAAGGGTAAAGAGAACTGGTGAGAAGATTCTCCAGGCAGTAGGACAGAGCTAAGGACATACAGGAGTTTAGGGCAACCACAAAGATGGCTGAAAGGTAAAGCTGAGATGTTAGCCCAAGTCTTATTATGAAAGCTATCTACCTACCCTCCCATATACTCTACTGCATCCCTCATCACCCTCCCCATTCCACTCTGGCCTCACAAGAAGAGATGCATTAGGCTGTCATGTAATTCATCTATGACAAAGTGAGTGAGCCACACACCCTGCTTAAGAAACCACACCAGCACTGGACAATGGGACTCAACACGGCATTTGGTCCAGAAGGAGCTATCCCCGGGGCCTACAGACTCAAGGAGTCCACAGAAGCTGCTCAATACAATGAGGCTGACAAACTGAAGTCAAAGACAGCTGCAAAAAAAACAGAAAGAGAAGACGTAGAACTAAAAACAGCCCCGGGTCTGAGAGGTATGAAAATAGACTAAAGAGAAAGAAGAGAGAGATTAGGGTAGAAGAGGAGCTGAACCCCAGAGCCTGCTTCCATCACTTGCTTGATGCTAGCTAGAGTCCTGAGTGGCTGAGGGGCACTCTGGACCATTAGCAGCCTAGGATTGAGGGGAAGCAGAGCAAAGGCCTCCATGTGCAGTGATGACTGTACTCAAGCATAGCCCTGCACAATTGTTGCCACCAAGCCATCCAGTGAGGTTAGGAGGGAAAGCACAGATACTATTCTTAAGATACTAAGTCTACAAGCCCCACTGAACCTCCTTCTCATTCATGTGTAAATGAGGATAATAATAGAACTATCTCCAGGTGTTTTTATGACGGCAACATGGATTAATATACTCCAAGTGCTTAAAATAATACTTGAACCATAGCAAATGTTCTGTACTATTGCATAATTGCATTTTACTTTACTTGCCCCCATAAGAAATGCATTGATGCTTACCCCTTGATTCCATGTTGGTTGCTTAAAATATAAAGGTGACTAACATATGATTTGCACACTTAGGATCTTTGGTATCTAAGGAGAGCATCGGATAAGGAAAAGAATGAACACACAATGGCATTAAATGGCTGCTAGAGCAAGGAGATGTGGTGGCCCTCAAAAGACCAAGAAAGACAAGTGAAGAGGCCAGAGGCAGGAAATACGGAGATTGCCTGTAGAATGCTATGCCCTGCTCTCTCATACCTTTACGGTTTACTTGGGAAGTGAAGCAGGGACACACATCAAGAATAGCAGCTTTAGTAAGTCAGTTGGTAGATTAGTTTGCTTTGCATGCTTGAGTGCCTGGGTTCAATCACTACATTTCCAGAACACAAAACAAAATAAAATACAAAATAAAGATAAAACAAACATCAAGCAAGTAAGAGTAGTAAGCATGGCCTGAGCAGATATAGACGGGAGCCCTGGGAGCCCTGCCAAGCCATTGCCATGGACTAGAGAAGACATTGTTCTCATTTATGAGACAGAAAATGAGGACACTTAGCACTTTTATGCTTTGAAATAAATATGTATTTCAAAGACTTACCAACATGTCATGACCATGCCCCCTTCCCTTCCAGATATTCAGGCTGTTTATTGTCCTCTGTCGATTTGCTGATGTAAGAAAAAAATGAGACAATGTGGGTCTGCCCTGTGTGACAAAAAAAAAAAAAGAGGAGGAGGAAGAGGAAGAGGAAGAAGAAGAAGAAGAAGGCAGCATCGGTGAGTTTCAAATATATTCTTGGTTTACATTTCAAGTTGATATTAATGTTTTAGGAATTAAATACATTAAAGTTAGCATGGCTGTGTCTCTGTGAGGCTCATGGTGCATTTAAAGAGAAACACAAAGGCCTCTACCTATGATGTAAAGTAAGAGTGGAGGCAGCTACAGAACAACCGGAGAGCCCTCATTATAATTTAATTGGTGGTGGTTTATGTCTGCGGTAATAGACTGTTTGGTCCATTCCCACCTTCAAGAATAATTTTACCAACTGTTCCCAGAGAGACATGAATACAAATACATGTTTTTATTCGAGGCAGTGCTGGGGCGAATTATTTTTCAGTCATTTAAAAAACACTAGACATGCTCTTTGTAGCAGTGGCTCTCAACATGCCTAATGCTGTGACCCTTTTATACAGTTCCACATGATGTAGGGACCCACAACCATGAAAGTATTTTGTTGCTACTTCATACCTGTAATTTTGATATTATTATGAATCATAATCTAAATATCTGTGTTTCCCAATGGTCTTAGGCATTCAACCCTCCAGGGGTCTTGGCTCACAGATTGAAAGCTGCTGCTTTATATAAAATAAAATTTAAAAAATTGTGAAGAACAGAAAATCGTGACCCAGAATTCCAATTCCCAAGGAAAGTTCAGCTAATTTGGTGGCGGCGTTTCCTTACTGACAATATATCCTCATGAATGAACTCTCTTTATCTGCTTCAGGTAGTTAAGACTTGCTGCCTTTCCACATTTGGAACGCACCCTGCTAGAGGGGCGCTGAGAGATATTGTTAAACACCGTGCCCTTGTGACTGGCTGCTGCACCGCACTTTCTCAGGGCAATACAGTCCAGAATCTGAGTTAAGGGTTAGAAACTGAGTAGGATAGTAATGGAGCTAGTGAGGGAAAACAACATGCTTTCGGCTTTACTGTGAAGGACGGGATGTGAGGAGAAGGCATTTTCGTACATGAAAGGCACTGACTCATTGCTGGTTGGGGGCAGGCAGAACCAGAAAAAGCAGTAGGACCAGCCCAGGGAGAGGCCGCAGAAGAGGGTACTGAGGCTTCTAAAACCTAGAGAAACCCTCAGGTAGGCTTGCATTGCCTGGGTGGCAGCTGATGCCAGACCCTCTGAGACCATTTCCCAAACACACACACACACACACACACACACACACACACACACACACACACACACACACATCTTTGGCAAGTTGAGCAGGTTTTTTTCCTCCCGGCCCGCTGTGTAGGAATGCCAGGGATCACTCCCAGCCCACTGTGCTGATGATGCAGCAGGCCCGCCTTCTGAAGCCACCAACTAACTAGGAAAGGAGTCAGCAAATGTTTGCTATCAGGGCCCAGAGAATAAATAGGCTGGACTTTGTGGGTCACTTAGTGTCTATGTCGTGTGTTCTTTGTTTTTGTTTAATAGCCTGGAGACGTGGGATGGATAAAGCACCTTAACTTGGGTCACAGAACCGGAAGAGGAAGATCCCTGGTCAGAAACTCATTTCTCATCTTAATGAAACATAAAGATACCTCTCCTAAGGAGTGGGTAACATTTTCCAACAAATGAATGCAGAGCATAACCTAGTTTTTCTAATTAAATGTAAAAAAAAAATGCATTAGCTCACACAGAATTGGGCTTTATTTTTTTTTCCAAAGAAATTTGTTTTTAAAGTTTCTCTCTCACCTCTTGCTGCTTCCCGCATGGTCCTCTTTCCCCTGTAAACTTTTACCCCAGTAGCTTCCTTCCTCACCACTTCAACATCCCCGACGACCTTTTATCTCCCTGCTCCCGTATCAGAACCTCCTGCTCCTTTTATAGTCTCCTATCTTAGTCCATAGAACTAAATAAGAGACAAACCAAGTCTTAACTGATGTCCTAGGGAATAGTCAGCAAGGTGAGTGCCTGTGATCACACCTCCATCCACCACCGGCGCACAGGGAGTGCCTGACGGTGTTATTTCTAGTCTCCAGACTCAACACTTTTCTAATACTTAAGAGGATGTCCCTCAGCCTCAGACATGGCTAAATATGGCCCTCTACAAATAAGTAGTAGTGATGCAGTATTAGGAAAGAATCCTGCAAAGATGTTTAGTGTCATCTATTGTCACTTTGGCCAGGAACTCAACAAGGATCCAGATATATTCCTTTCCCTTGAAGAACTAATTGAGTTGACCTGAGAATTTTACCCAAGAGCTAATGAAAAGAAGATAGCGAACATGCAATTTGACAGTAACCAGAACATTTATGGAAGCAGAACAGAGACCTATAACCTTCAGCAGCCAGCCTAGGAATCCATCACTTACCATAACTAGCCCAGGAAGCCTGCCTTCTGCCTACAGTCAGATTTTTATGAAGTTGGGCTAGCAGTAGCCCATATTCTTGAGTAATTAATCCAGGAAGCCAAACAAGAACCATCAGAACAATTGACCCAGCATGGGCAGGCCTCTATTCATAACTTTGCCCCATCACCTTATAAAAGAGGAACGACAGAGCAAAGCTAAATATGTACTCTAATCACTTAGGGTGCCCTAGGTTAAGTTAGACTGTCTTCAGTTTCCTGACATCAACACCTCCAGCTGGGGAGCATGGGAAGTCACTGCAACCTCCCGATCCCTCACTATACAGCACCCCCATTCCTCTGCTGCCCCCCCCACTCTCCCCCCCCCCCCCGCTCACACAAGTAATAGTGGCCAACACTCCTGCTGCACATACGAGCTCATTCTTGTCCTTCACCGATTTCAACAAAGCTATTACTTGTTCCTCTGTTTTTACTGTCCCCGTGTTAGAACTTCACCCAGCACAGCACTTCAGATTACACTAGATTTACAAATAGAAAATAACTGAGCGTGCTCTAATTCACCACATTGCTGTTGTCAGTAAGGTCAGCAAATCACAGAGCGTCTTGAGCCAGTGCTCTGTCTGTGACGCTAGCTGCCTGGCTGGAGGCAACTTTGCTTCCTACAAGGCTCTCTGTGAAATCCAACAGAAGCCAATGAGTTGGTTGAATGAGGCTGTGTGTACACCCCTATGGAGGATGTAAAGATAGCAATGAAAGAGAAATAGGAACCTACAGGCAATACAGTTTCTAGAGTACAGACTCTAAAAATACACTGACTGCTATGTGAGAAAAAGAATGTCATAACAAACTCATTTAGAGCATGCTATGTAAAAAACAGTCAGACAAGATTTTTATTGGGCATTTAATTGGCAAAAAGGGAGACATTTTAAGTGTATTTCTAAGGATAATTGATTCTGGGGTTCACTCTAGGCAAGGCATCTTTTGGCTCCAGGATACACAGAACCAATCTTGGAAAATGCAATTGTAAAAAACTAAGATGTTCAGGGACATTTAAAATTTTTTAATTGAAAGGAAGCAAGCTAATGCAAAAGAAAATGCTACTTCCTTAGTAGGGCCTGGTGGCTCATTAAGGGCTTAGTGCATGTTAACATTTATTATCTCATTTCATTCTATCAATATCTCCCAGAGTCAGACACTATTAATTATCAGGACTATTTCACAGGTGAGGAAAGAGATAAATGAAAAAAAAGGGAAAATTTGCCCAAGAAGCATCTCCCTAAGAAAGCTCACTAAGCTGGCCATAAGCCTGCAACTCTCTGATGCTGTAGTGCAAGGAAGACAGAGGGTCCTTCAACCACTTCCATCTGAGGACAGAGTGCTCCCCTAAAGACTATTCCAAAGCAGTGGGAACAAGCCGGAATCAGCAGCACACGTGAGGTCCTGGACTCTCGGTACTCTGGCTTATCAAATGGCTGCAAGTATTGTCTCCAGTTCTATAACGGACTAAATCATGTTTCTCCAAATTCACACGTTAAACCTCTAAGCCCCGATCTGACTATACCTTGAAACTGGAGTTAATTAAGGTTGTGAGGCCATAAGGGCGGGGCTCTAACTGACATACCTGAAACCAAATCAGAGAAAGATTTCCCTGTTTTGATCTGACTCTCTTCTATCTCTCCCCCACACACCTAACATCATGTCACGTGAAAGACATTAAGAAACACCGTCTGCCAAGCAAGAAAGGCGTCCTACCAGAAGAAGAATCAGTTGGAATGTCACCCTCGCACTTTCAACAGAGAGAGAGAGAGAGAGAGAGAGAGAGAGAGAGACAGAGAGACAGAGAGAGACAGAGAGAGACAGAGAGAGACAGAGAAAGGGAGAGAGACAGAGAGAGGAGAAGGAGGATTCTGTCCAATCACCTGGCCTACATAATTTTAAGATAATAGACAGAGTAAGTAAGGCAACCCTCTCATCCCCCTTGTCTCAAAAGTTGATTATATTAGGAAGTAGAGCCTCTAGAAAGACAATTAAAGCTGTGAGCATCAGCCCTCGTTCAACCTGACGACGGCTGTCCTTGTAAGCAGAGTCTGGGACATGTAAAGAGACACAAAGGCAGGACAGCCATATGAAGAGGCAATACAAGAGTGACCTTCAGAAAGAGGCCTCAGATGAAACAAAACCTACCAGTAGCACATGATCTACTTTCTGTCGTCAATCATCCTGTAGTCATTCACCTACCCCCAAGTGACAGTGTGTCTGCTGCTTGAGATGGAACTCTAGGTACCTATTACAGGCCAGGAAGGGAAGATAAAAGCAAGTGCATCATCCACTCGATCCTCACAGTTCTTAATTCTTTACTAACACCCACCAGCTCAAGTTAGTGTCAACGAGATAGTTATCTTGAGGATATGGTGTTCTTTAGGAAATGACATTCACATGACCGGCAGCAGCATCATTGTGGCTTGCTCCAGTTACTAATGCTCTGTTTCTAAGCCTTTTATCTCAGAACTGGAAGAGAAGAGGACCCAGAAGGATGTCATGTCTTAGTCACATCCAGAAAGCCACTCCATGTCCAGTTTGGAGGGATATCTACTAGATGCCTTTCAAAGTGGCCTGACATCCTGTTTTGTACAGAGGGTTTCTTTGTGTGGTAGTGGTGTGTTCATGGAAGGCCAGAGCACTAAGAAATTAATTTTCACCTTTCATGATGGCTAATGTTTCTTTGGGAGGGTGGTTCAAGACAGGGTGTGTGTGTGTGTGTGTGTGTGTGTGTGTGTGTGTGTGTGTGTGTGTGTGTGTGTGTGTGTAATAGTTCTAGCTGTCCTGGAACTCTCTTTGTAGACCACACTGGCCTTGAACTCACAGAGCTTTGCCTGCCACTGCCTCGATAGTGCTGGGATTCAAAGCGTATGCCACCATGCCCAGCTTGGCTAATGTTTCTCAATGCACCCTATTTGCTAGAAAACAGCATCTACTTGTTGTTATATGCTAAAGCTCAAAGCAAAGCAAACGCTTTGCTTTCATGGTGTTCACAGTACAGTCAAGGAGAGAGACAATGAATGAGACTATCACAGTATGATAAAAGTGAAAGATGCTTATGGTCAAGAAGGGAAATAAAAGAGTTTCAGGTGCAAGAGAGCTAGAGATACAGTTTGGAACTCCTAGCAAGGATGTCCATGCCGATGAGTTGATGAGGATCAGAAGAAAGGTAGAGACTATAAGATAAGGACAGTCTTGTAGCCACTAAATCCTGATACACTCTACAACTAGATGTGGTGGTCATCCGTGTGCACCTATATTTGTCAACATCTAACCCAAGCACTTTATAAGAAACTAAGCATGTGGTCAGGGAGGCTGCCTGTCTCTGGATCTGCACATTTTGTAGGGTGAGTCAGTAAGCTGGGGGGAGAGGGGGAGGACAAGAGAGCTGTTGGTAGGAACAGTTCAAAAGCTGACTCCAGGCACAAGACCCGGGAAGAACTTAGGCTTCAGTTTCATTCACTCTAAGGCAGGAATAATTCTCTCTTATCTTGAAAAAGATTAGCTCTTGCTTTATGGTGGGGGTGTTGTCAGTTTTGTTTATTTGCTTTTAAAGAGCTGGGGATGAAAGCCAGGGCTTTGGGTATGCTGGACAAGTGCCTACATTGACCTTTACCCGCACCCTGCAAGTCATCCTTTTTACTCTGTTTACACCTACAGGTGATTGCCTAAGGCTCAGCTACAGCTACGGATGGCAGTTTGTTTAATTCACCCTACTGTTTCAAATGTTAGTCACATCCCAGAAACATCTGAGGTAGAATCCAGCCAACAAGCGGGCCACTCTGTGGCCTGGTCAAGTTGACAAAATTGACTAGCATGGCTGTAAATATTCACTAGAAAAATTGAGATTAGGGGTGTAGTGTGGCCTGGTATGTATGGGATGGAACAGTAGGTACGGGATGGGAGGATGTGGTATGAAATGGTACAATAATGATGTGGTATGCTATGGAATAAAACAGAATAAGGTGGTATCATCAGACCTCATCTTGTGTGATTTGCATTTTCTGACCCTCTGTCACTTTATTGACACTGTGGGACTAGTTGTACACGACCCCCACAACTATAGGGAGAATTAGAAGATCTTGTGTGGAAGATGCCTAACAGGACATCCAGATCAGAAAAGAAATCAGGAAGCTGTGGAGAGCTTCCTCACCAACCTTAAAGAAACTGCCAGGAGCTTCCTTCACCCAGTGCTGGGGGCTAGGGCTCCTCGTTAGAACTGCAACCATGCTCCCCCAGATCAATTAGCAGCTTCTTAGGATCCCAGCCTTTAGGAGTTTTATTAAGATTGCCATTTGCTCTTTGGAGGGCAGAGAATATTACAGTCTGAGGAGCAAAAGTGAAAAATCTGAGCAGTTGGGTGGTCTGCAATAAGGAATCAAAACCCTGTACTTAAGGCAAAGTTATTCAAGCCCTAGCAAAGCACAGGCCTGAGAATGGGGCCAAGTCTCAGTTTACTGGTTAAAATAAACTGAGAGCTCTCTTGGGCTCCTCAAATAGACTGCCCCAGAGTTGAAGTCTCTTAGCTTCCAACACACCTCCAGTGAGTATGTGAATGACTATGCAACGCTATCCTTTGTGCCCACCTGACAGCGCCCTGTGCGTTCCCAGCCTCCTCAACACTACGAGAAGACAGGGGACAAGGTCTCTTCCTATGGCCTGTGCTTGTCTTAGGAATGCCTGTCCCACAGCTTTAGAGGAAAACCCAGGTGTCACCACTATGATCCCGCCACTCAGCTCTCTGACC
Organism: Acomys minous; assembly: GCF_964271855.1. Classification (NCBI taxonomy): domain Eukaryota; kingdom Metazoa; phylum Chordata; class Mammalia; order Rodentia; family Muridae; genus Acomys; species Acomys minous. The sequence goes on along the minus strand of NC_140491.1, from coordinate 25,899,431 downwards.
TGTTGGACTTCCAGGGCCTTAGTTACTCCAGGTATAAAACAGGACTGACAATACAAACCTCTTAAGACTTCAGCTATACAGAGAATTGATTGACTCCTTATCATATCCAAGTACGATGGCCATGGCGCCTCTAATAAACTGCCCATGCCTCCTTGTGCACTACACAAAGGGTACTGAGCTCGGGAAGATCCCCTTGATATTCTTATTTTCAACAATTTTTACTTAGCACCTGGTTCTGCAAACTTTATTCCTAGATCCCCTTTTCTTTCTTTCACACATGGGAAAAATGTGGCCCACCAGGATTTATTCAATGGTCAAAAAATAGCCAGGAAGTGGGCCAACTAGGAAGTGAATGGTTTTTTGCTCCTTGAATTTTAAAACAGTTCTGGATGTGTATTCTATGGAATACTATTTACTATGCTTAGTAATCTAAGTGGCCACCACCCTTCATCAGGCTTACTTTCTACACCCAGTGGCCTTTGTCCTTGGACCAATAACCTTCAGCCTAGTAGCTATTGAGAAATGACTCCTATGTGCTGATGCATGTAACTGGGGAACACAGGGTCTTGTTAGACAGGACTAATAGTCACTGCTTTATGCCTTGGCTGGAACCAGTGTTTCATTTGAAGATGGCTGGGGTCTGATGGATACCTGTTATTAGTCAACTGGGAAAATGGGTAGAGCCTGGGAGCATTTCTCATCCTGGAGAGCCACCTCCCTGCGACAGGAGATGGTGATGTGGATGGATAAATTGTGAGTCACTCTCTGGGAAATAGCAGGGCTAGGAGGCCAGGACAGGAAGCAGACTGCTAGAGATTCCCCGAGCCACCAAGCTAGCCATGAGGAAACAGAGGACAAGTGTCCCAAGAGAGAATTAGGAGTGAAACTCGGCTTGTGAATCTTGCCTCGAGGCATAGGGGGTGGAGGGGTGCAGCAAGATCTGGGCTCTGCACTACCATCTTTTGGCTTGTTTTGTATTATCCTTCTCACCCTCTCCGGCTGTATCTGATGCATTGTGTTGTTATACTATTATTATTATTATTATTATTATTATTATTATTATTATTATTATTATTATTATTATTTTATCCAGTGCATTGAATTACATATAAAGGAATCAGAGGAAAAGTTATGGCTCTGCTTAGGGCAAGTTTTGGAAAGGACAAGAGCTGTACATGCCTGGGTGATTCTGCAGGGCAGAATGGTGGCCACTGACACAGACTCCAGAGAGGCCAAGGGAAAAATAACAGTTGAGAGAAAGAAACGTATCCTTCAGGTTACACAGATGTTCCTGGCCACCGCCTGTAAGCGCACACATTTTCAGGAACCTTCAGGATACGTAACCTCCACCAGGCTCTGGTCAGTAGGTCTGGGTAGGATCTGGGAGTCTGTGTTGTGCGTGGTGTGTATTCTGCTGGGCTACAGATCACTCTTTCAGCAGCAATGTCCTAAATGAGGGAAGTTCCGCCATCTTGGGTCAGATACATTATATTGTGAAGACCTCAAGAAGCGGGAAAATATAAAAATGCTGTCACCAGAGAAGAATGTATCACTTAAAGCTTAGAAATTCTTGGTCACATCACTGCAAAGAGACTGGCTGAGGAAAGAGACAATGGGTGTATTCACCAACAGGGTTTCTTTCTGTATCCAGATACGTAGTATGATTTTAAGGATGACTCAAATCCTAGCTACACCCAGTGTCCTGTGCCTTACTAGAGCATCTAAAAATCCAATAATGAGAAATGACTACATTTTATTTTATTTTTAGTCTCATTTTCATAAGAATGTCCCACATGGTGGGATAGGCTTGTAATCTCAACACTCGGGAGACAGAGGCAGGCTGAACTCTGTGAGTTCGAGGCCAGCCTGGTCTACAAAAGTACGTCCAGAGCAGCCAAGGATATACACAGAAACCCTGTCTTGGAGGGAAAACAGAATGCTCCACTTAAAACAGCTGTTCTAAGATATCAATTGACTTGAAGGAAAAGAAAATGAGCTCTGTGATCAAGATAATTAAGGAAAAAAGGAGGTGTAGGAAACTGAGTACATCTTACTTGTTGACTCTTCAGAGTATGGCAACAGAGCTTCGTGAATCACGGAGAGAAACCAAATGCTGCCGCATCCCCTTCCAGCGTTTGATTAAAGCTGCCTTCTGGGCTTGGTGGTACACACACACCCCTTTAATCCCAGCACTCAGGAGGCAGAGGCAGGTGGATCACTGTGAGTTCAAAGCCAGCCTGGTCAACAAAGCTAATCTAGGACAGCCAAGGCTACACACACACACACACACACACAAATCCTGTCTCAAAAACCAAAAAGAAAAAAAAAGCTACCTTCTCATTCCTCAGTTTCTCTCTAGCTTCCTTCTTTTATTTTCTCCTGTATTAGCAGATAAATGCAAATTACATCACCAAATACTGGGTGCAGGGAGACTATTCTGAGGTTCTCAATATTAAAGGCAGGACAGGAAAAATGAGCATCATATAAAAATGATGGCGTGTTCACATGTAGAAGCCATTTGGAAGGCTCTTTAAAAGTGACAAATAAGCCAAAAGGATTACTTATAAACTTATAAACAAATGCATTAATTTCTGTACATTTTTAATATTACCTCAAATATAAAAATCTTTTCCTAGTAAAGTTGTTTGTTCAGCCCTAACAAAATCTATGTGCCATAAAATAGGAGAATATTTAAAGTTATCTCTGATGGTTGTCTTAATCTTTTTTCTGTTGCTATAACAAACCACCTGAAAAGACTTAATTCCTAAGGGAAGATGCCTTTAGTGAGCTGAGCGTGCATCAGTGTCATGCTTGTGTATTATAAAAATGGTTCACTCTGAAGCACAGAAAAATCTAGTAAGGATAATAATCCAAGAAAAGCATTTTCAAAACCAGCCAATGTGTTAAAAATGCCAGTTTTTAGCATGATAAAAACTTTCGTAATTGTCAAATATTCCACTAAGAAGCATGTGTTAGCCCGGAGTGGTGATGCGCACCTGTGATTTCAGCATCCAGGAAACTGAGACAGGAGGATTACAAGTTTGAGGCCAGAAGGGGAAGACACACGAAAAGGAGAGATGCAGCCTACTCACTCCAACCTGTAGAAAGCTAACCAAGTGACATCAGAAGGAATAAACCCCACCTTTCTCAAATGCAGTAAGACACAATAGCATTAGTCAGCACAGTTCTCCCTCTGTCCTGTATTCCATAGACTTTCCCACAAGAAGGCGAGCTGTGGTGTCACCTCACATGGTAGCTTCGCAACCAGAGCAAACAGGACGCTATCCTAGAGATGCTCACAGAGGCACGCACAAGAGGACCACATCCTCCTGGGATGAAAGCTGTTTTATTGTGTATTAAGAAAGACTTTTGAAAGTAGATACAAAACTAGAAGAGAGGCTTTGTAGTTCCCCCAAAGTTTTCATTGGAGTACTTGCAAAGGTTTTATTGACCATGGCTTTAATCTCTACAGCCTCCTGTGGGCGAATGGCAAGCTTCACTGTCCCATTTACCAGGTGGAGAAACCAAGCATGGAATATATAGTAGGTGCATTTCTTCTTTTGTTTTGAACAACACAAAACAAGTGACAAATAAAACTTATTTTCCTAAGGATAAAGATAATATGATTTTTAACATGGACGAATATGTGTGCGCATATTTAAGGGACACAGAAGAGAGTGTAACTATAAAATAGGGATGTTGGTACTCCCTTTGGAGACTCTTGGGATGGTTTCTAGAGGAAGCACTCTCAGTCATTCCCCGTCACTGTGTCACTCCACCTATAAAAGAAGAATGTGGAGAGAATGCCTGAGCACCCCTGATTGACTCTCAGGTCAACTTGATGAGTATCTTATAATATGGCCGCAGAGCGACTGCCCACAGAAAGTCAGAAATGCGGGGATGGAGGTTAGGCAGGTGCAAAGGATCATATACATGCTATGATGGACAGCGACATCTTTTTAGAAAAGTCCTTATCCTCATGGAGTCTGTAAGAGACTCTAGATACCAGATGGGGACGGGAGGTAACCTTGAGCTCCTCCAGAGACAGCCTGGCCCCATTCTTTCCCTGACAACAAACAGGGATGAGAGTTCTCCAGCCTGCAGGCTATTCCCGCTGTCCAGTCCCTGCTCAGGGCGTGAATGCTTTCCTATGCACCCAGTCCACCAGTGTCTCAACTCCACATGCTTATGGGGGCATTCAGAGGCAATCCTGGTCATGTCCATCCAGAACTGGGTATGCCTTCAAACCAAAGGCTTCATCTCTCTCAATGACTTCACATGCTCAGAAGGAAAAGGGCCATAGTAGCTCCCTCACAGGGTTGAACACTGGGGCCGACAGTATTGTAGAGCTCTTAGACTAACTAACCCAGGGATGCCCAGACCACTGCTTCTCAGCTGTCATCAGCAACAGACTCTTTGTCCTTCTTCTTGTCAAGGAGTAGGGTGTAGTGATACCAAGGACTTCCTGTACAATGTTGCAAATGAGCCTCAGCACAGAGTGGAGATCCTCATTCCCATGCGATGAATAAAGGAAGTGCTAGCCATATCAACCCTGAGCCAGTTAGTCGCTGTTGTGAGCATGACTGCATTTGAGGTTACTAAAGAAACACATCTCCGTGTTTCTCTTTCTGGGAGTTTCCAGAGAGGGTCAAATGAGCAGGAAGGAGTTACTGTGAACGTACCTCTCCGGTTGTGAGTAAACAAGGAAACACCATCTATGATAAACCCAGTACTTCCCCCTCTTAACTTTGAGTTCCTTTAGCCCAGTGGTTCTCAGCCTTCCTAATGCTCTGACCCTTTAATATAGTTTTCCATGTTGTGGTGACTGCCCTACTGTAAAATTATTTTGTTGCTACTCCATAACTGTAATTTTGCTACTGTTATGAATTATAATGTAAATATCTGATATTCCCCATGGTCCCATAAAAGGGTTGTTTGGCTGATGAAGGGATCATGAGCCACAGTTGAAAACTACTGCTTTAGCCTGGGTGGGACCCTTGGTGCATGGTAAATAGTAGCGTACGCATTAAAGTGCAGACACCCAGCAAGGAAGCACATGGGGAAATCTTCAGAAGACTTCCATGGTATCAGTTTTTGAAGGATTACTGCTTCTTCTCCATTTTTGTCATTTCTCTCTGTTTTTCCTGTCTTCTCCTTACATTAGGGATCCATAGTTGGCTCTCAAATGTCAGTTTTTCCCTAGTCATCAACTTAACTTGTCCTTCTTTGGTCCGTACAGTTCCTCTGATGGCCACTTGTCCCATAGGCAGCATACAGTCAACATTTCCTAGTCCATAGTTAGTATTTCTACCCATTTTCTACCTGCCAAATAGTGCTTCTCTAGTAACTCCCTGATCTTCAAACAGTTCAGAGACCTTAAGGCACTTTTCCCACTGTACTTCCTCATTATCGCTACATCATGATATCTACCCATGATGCCTCACTCACATGCCCCTGTGAGTTCTCTTATTGTCTTTTCAGCTTCTCTTCTTATCACTACAGGGTGCCTGCAGTGTGGGCTGCTGTGATGCCATGTGATACCAAGTATTCCTTAAGTCCATTTTCTACTGAGGAAGACTGAAATTTTGAGAATAGGAGAGAGCTATCTACTTAACAAATGGATTTCTCTTTCCACCACAGTGATACCTTGGCTATGAAGAAGACCACAGTTTATCACTCCCAAACACGCTTCTTTGACATTTTATTGCCCATACAACAAAACTACCCTTTTATAGGAAGTGTTCAGATGCTGAGGGCATCATCGATAAGAATTTCCCTTCCCTTCTATTTTTGGTTGTGAGCCTAGGCTTTAACGGCTGACCCATCCCTTCCCTGCACCTCAGTGAGCAGTGTGATGAAATTACTAGATTTTCCTCAGTGGCAAGGGCATGGGCTTCTGTCCATAGGAAACACTTTACCCTTATTATTGCATATTTCCTTCGTTTCTTAGCATATCTTATCCTGCAGCAACACAGGCTGAATAAATTATAGACAACACTTGGTTCACTCCACCGTCCTCAAGGCTGAAGTCCATGTCCAAGCATGTTTTTTTTTCATTATGACATCATGTGATGGCACACATGGGAAGGAGGCATGATGAGAACAGGGCCTGAATTCATCTTCTTATTGGAAACTTCTCTCATAATTAATATACCAAGAACAAGGGTATTAGTTCATCCAAGAGGGCAGAGCTGTCATATTAGTTGACTTTTTATTATCTACATGAAATACCTGGGGAAGAAGTTTTCAGGTAAATGGGCAGAACAAGAATAAGTGGGAAACACAAAGGAAGAAAGACAAATGTCATGCCTGTCCAGTGATTTGTTGATGCTATACCCATCTTAAGATCTGACTCTATAACCTGAAGGCATTAAAGACACCAGGAGAGTGAAAAGAGACTAAGATGTGGGAGTTGGATAGGAGCGCTAGAGAAGGGAATTGTAACACACAATTCATATGAAGGAGGAAATGGAAAAAAACAGATGGAAAGACCTCCCTGGAGACAGGAAAGGGACCACAACAGAAGAAGGAAGCAGAGGGGACGAATAACACTAATGATGTTTGGAAAAGCCATAAGGAATTATATTATTTTATGGATACTTAAAATTACATACAGTGTGCATATAAGCATGGTGTATGTATGTCTGTGTGTGTGTGTGTGTGTGTGTGTGTGTGTGTGTAGCATTTGTTTACCTCTTATTGACTTACCTTTAGTTATAGAAGTTTGCCCCAAGTAAGAGCAATAAAGATGAAGAGAAGTTATTTTACCTTACAGCTGGCTTCCCTAGCCCCGCTTGCTGCTGGCTGTATCAGTGTGGCTGAGATGATTGTGCTCTGATGTGAATAGAAATGATTTGCCCACCTCCTGACATAATCCTTAAGCAATATCTACATGACTGTTTTCCATTTCCTTTCCTGGTCTGTAGGCTTGATATTAGTGGTCAGAGAGCTTTTAAAGCCATGGCTTGCCAACCTAGGTATATGTAACCAAGTTGTCATTGGTGTTGGGTCTCAAACCTGGAACAAATAGCTGAGGTGCCTATTTAACATATCAAAACCGACCAGACTGCCAGGTTCTCCCAGCATCCCTCAGTCCCTACCTGCTAGAGGGTACGGCTGGCATATCCAGCTCCCTATCCTAAATTTCTCAAGGCCAGGGTCTGGGCTCCCCTTCCTCCAGATGCCCTTCCCTATATAATTCAGCCATTTTGGTTACTCAGTCCTTTTCTCTATCCTTTTCTCTCTTGATCAGTTTCTTGGCCTAGGTCCATCTTTGTCAGCAGTTGTTTATCTCCCCTCTCCCCTTTCCTCACTCCTCTCTCCCCTCTCCCCAACATCCTCTCTTGCCTCCCACCTCTCCTCACATGGTCTGGTTCAGGGTTATGTTCACTCTGGACTTGTGTCTTAGCTGTGCTCTCTGTGAAGTAAACTTTCTCCTCTTGTACCTAGGAGCAGTCACATTCTTCTTCTTTTTCTTTTCTTTTCTTTTCTTTTTTTTCTGCTTTTCATTCAGCTGTCCTGCTGCACCAGCTCAGATACAGAACTTTGCTGTGGCTTCTATTGCTTCTGTGGTCAACAGTCAGGCATGGCAGGAACTATGAAGCCACCTCCCTTTGGGAAGCCAGTTTTTAAATGAAGCAACCCATTGAACAGTCCCACAGACAAGTCTTGGCCCAACCTAGAAGATTCCCACCAACTCACTGAGTGAGCTTCTGCCCCCTTGAACGCTAAAGGAAGCCTCTCTGTACTCTGTACTACAGTGGGTTTGTGCCTTCATGTTATGAACAATAGTATGGAGTTGAAAAATGCCCCATTTACCATTTACTCCTTTTCAGCCTTGAAAACCAAAAGGCTATTTAATGCCTTCATTAAAAGGGAAAAGCATTCACATCTCAACACACAGACTAGTTAATGCTGCTTGAAGAAGGAGAAATGACTTTCTTCTATCTCTAAAGAATCCACAAGAGAATAAAGTGAGGCACATAAGTTTCTGTATGACTGAGCTGTGTCACTCATTGTTTCGAACCCCTACCATATCATTGGTGCGAATAACCACTGTCTCCTGAGGAGATCATGGCATGGCTGTGACAATACATAGGTAAGGACAGAAGTGGAACAGCCTGAAGTTCAGGAAGGACTGGGCTCAGAGTGCATAGTAGCAAATGCCCAGAGCACATGCCTACCTTACCCCATCAGAGCACAAGCACAGCTGGACCAGGAGCAGCTGGGGAGAGAGAGGTGGGAGCCAGAGTGGGAGAGAAGAGGTGTGCTTCTTGTGCTTTTTATTTAATCTATAAACATGTACTTCCTCTTGTTAAACGGAGGCTAAGGGGAAGTCATTAAAGATCTTAGGCCTCACAGTGACAGGAAGATGAAACAACCTGGAAGAAAGCCAAGCCAGAGGCAGGGGGACCAACCAGTTCTGAGGCCCCTGTTCTCTGCCTTCCTCCAGGATGAGCCATCTTCTAATTATAATCTGACCCTGAAGCCACAAGGATGACACAGCATGAGGGGTCCCTGCGCTGGCTAGCATTTCTAAAGGCCTGATAGGACAAAGGGGTTGGTGCATCCTCGTTCTGCACTCAAGTGTTTTGAAACTGAGTGATCCCTCCATCTGCTTCCTCATTCTAATGCCTACATTGCTAATGAGCTCACAAGTGAGTTAAATGAGCTGAGATAGGTTGTTCTAGCACCCATTGTTTCGAACTTCTATCCCAAATTCACCAGAGGGCTCAGTCCTACAGTGTTTGTAGCTTGACCTCTTTGGAGAGGGTCAGAATTCAGAATGAGTCTTAACTCACAAGGCCTTGGGGGAAGGAGGTCCATGGGGTGTGAGTCACAAGAGAGGGGAAGACTCACCCGAATGGAATTTGAGAAAGACCTGAGTCTAAGACAGTCACTTCTGGCTTCTTGCAGGCCAGTTTGAAGCTCTGTGAGTTAAGACAGGCCTGAAACAAAGACTGCATACAGAAATTTTCTCTTATTAATGACCCTAGTTGTAGCTGCTTAGACCTAAAACAGAAGGAAAAGGAGGAAAAAATTAGAGACAAGGCCAGTCATGGGGAAATACAAACACAAGCTATTAGAAAAATTAAGTTGATACTGAGAAAGTATCTCAGTGACGGTGGGGCCAGGGTCACTGTTGTACCTCTCTCAGCTCTGCCACAGGCAACCTGCTGAAGCCCTCTGAGCCATGGCTTCCTTATCTATCAAATGTATGCTAAAAAAAAAAAATCATGGTAAACATTCTTGTTCTTTTTCCCATTCATGGTGTGTTTGTGTGTGTGTGTGTGTGTGTGTGTGTGTGTGTGTGTGTGTGTGTGTGTGTTCGAGCACTTGTATGCACACATTTTGTGGGGGGGGGGAGCACACTTATATGAATATGCATGTGTGTAGAGGCCCGAGGTTGATATTGGGAACTATCTTCAATCACTCTTGCACCTTATTCATGAAGGTAGGGTCTCTCAGTCAGACCCAGGGCTCATCGACATGGCTAGTCCTGGGAGCTCGCTTGCTCTTGAATTCCTGACTTTGCCTTTCAAGCCTGCCATTATAGGCGGGCTGTCATGCCTAGGCAGCATTTACTTGAGTTCTTGGCTCCCATCCTCAAGCTTGCAAACACTTTAACCACATAGTGGCCCCAATGACTGAATGCTAGGCACACAGTGTTTTATTTATATCACCTCAAAAATTAAACCTCCAGGGACTGGAGAGATGGCTCAGCAGTCATGAGTTCAATTCCCAGCAACCACATGGTGGCTCACAACCATCTAGAATATGATCTGACACCTTCCTCTGGCTGCAGGTGTACATGCAGGCAGAGCACTGTATGCATAATAATAAATAAATAAATCTTTTTTTAAAAATTAAAACTCTACAGAGGTCTGCGTGTGTTTCGTTCTCCAAAGACATATGTACTGGAAGCTTGGTCACAACTATGTGATGCCAAGGTGGTGGAACCTTCTACAACTGGGGCCTGGTAGGAGAGTATTAAGGCATTGTTACTGAGCCCATGGGATAGGACTAACTGGTAATGCAGAATCGGTGACTAGGGTTTGTATAGTCACCCCATGGACTTGGTCTGCTCTGAATATGGCTTTTCATGTCCTCTCCCAAAGTCCAGAAGATTCTTGATGCAGCCGAACATCATACTGTTTGGACCTTTCACCCTTGGAACTCATGAGAGCTCAGCAATCATGCAGCCCACAGCCTTGGGACTCTGAAGCAACACCACATGGTAAGGTGTGACAAGCTCAGACTAGGCCACCTGACACCAGCAGCAGCTCTCGGCCTCCCTCCTTTATCTGTGGCATTCTGAGTGTGACACCTTTGTCCTGTGCAGAGTCACGTGCTCCCTCTGCCCACACACACTTTCCTCCCCTCTCTTATTCTATTTCCCCCATCTCTTTCTCCTCTCTCTCCTTCCTCCTCCCTGCTCTGCCTGTCTGTCTTTACCTCTCTCTTTCTGAACATCGATAAGCAGGTAGATAAATGAATATATTCCTGCATACAATTGTTTCTTTGATGGAGAAACTAGCACTCTTTGTTTTCCCAGCAGCTAACTTTTCTTGTTCCCTAATACCGAAAAGTTCTATTTTATGGTTGGTTAATAGGGAAAGAAGCTCAAGAAAAAGAAAGTTAAGATTATAGGACAAATCTCAGACTTGTTAACCAGAGAATGATTTTGTTGTTACTTTTCTCCTGCCCACTTTTCTCTCAGCTCTTTCTCCTCTTCTGCCTTCCCTCTTCCCCTCTTCTGCTTTCTCTACTTCCTTCTTCACCTTCCTCATCTTCCTCTTTCACTTTTCTCTTCCTGTTCCTCCTCTCCTCTTTCTTCTCCTCTTTCTCCACATAGTCACCGGAGCAGCTATGTCTACTCATAGACATAAGTTGATATAATGAACAGCCCAGTGAGACAACATAGTAATCCAGCAGCAGAGTCTGGACTTTGGAGCCAAAGAATGTGGACTTGACATTTGATTCTACAACGTGCTATGTAGCATGTGTTTATGAGGTGATGAAAGTGAAGATCAGAGAACTTAATCATTTACCAGAGGTCACAACGCACATTTCACTGATAGTATTTACCTCCTTACCTTTGTAAAATAAAAAAAAAAAAAGAAAGAAAGAAACAACCAAACAAACAAACAAAAACAAACGGAAAAAAACCTGAAGCAAGGGAAGCATTTAGCAGACCATCTGAAAACAGTAACTGCACATTGATTTTTTTCCAATATCCTTAGGGTTGACCTCTTTTTTATAGATTAATATACAGTGTCAGGAGGCTGCGACTTCCCCAAGTCAATACACGGAGGAGCCCTGCACCACTCTGCAGTGAGGAAGAGAAGATTGGGAGGTCAACCAGCAGAGGCAGCCTTGGGAACCCACGTGAACTAAATGTAGCTCACGGGCTGCTTTGTCTTGACCTAATCAATCCTATGATATTCTAGTTCTCCTCATGTGTGTCTGCGACAGAGAAAATGGAAAGTTGGAGACATATGTGCTTCGCAAACTGATGAGCAGCAGGAATCATGTAGAATTGGGACTCTTGAGCACTGTCGAATGAGTCAGGGCCAGCCCAGTAGTGGCTGTGGGTGCAGGATGAGGGGAAGGAAGGACTAACTTACCCCAGGATAGGCAGCTAAGATGCACCCTATCAGAAAATGAGGCCTCCTGACTCTGAGAGCAGGCTCATGGTGGGGTGTGTCCTAAGAGGGAGGAGAGGAACACAGAGTGCACACTCCTACCAAAACCTCAGCCGGTCCAATCCTCCTCCCCCACACTCCTCCCCCACTCTTCATTTGTCACTCAGAAGAAACAGAAAAGGTCTAATGGCTGGTTAGGAAGAGCAGCTGCCAGGGTTTCCCTGACAGGAAGCAGACTCAGTTGTCTTTCAGACTAAGTGTGATGGTCCTAGCGTCTGTGGCTCACAGGCGTACTTCCACACTGCACTCAGGTTAGCAAGGCAGTGTCTCATCTCTTTTCCATATATGGTCACTGAGGGCCACAGAGCTGGAGAGACTTGTCCAGAGCCACCAGGCAGCTAGCGTCAGGAGCACACCCTGACACAAAAGCCAGCTCACGACCAGCCATATCCTGGATATATGGCAAGCCAAGAGTCCAGGTGTCTGATGGGCCACATTCTTCTTCCGCTGGTTCCATATCTCCAGCTCAGTTCCATTAGCTAAGCAGGAGGACCACAGCAGAACCAGGGGACTCTGTCAGCCATAACTGGGAGAGTCTTGTGAGCACAACCTGAAAGCTCTCTGTGCTGTTCGTCCATCATTATCAGTGCTCTCAAAGATACACTCTGACAACTGCTGAGATTCAGATCCAAAGTCAACCCCAAAACTGACATCTTTCTTTGCCTGGGTCATTTTATCTCTTGGTTTCCTCATCTTTTAATGCAGAAAAGGACAGATAATTATCAACTTATTTAAGGGTTTCTCTAAACAATTTTGCAGCTTCCCATAGTAGATAATGCTTGCCTGTGAGGTCACAGGCTCACCACTGGACATTTCCAAAGATACATGTGGCTCAAAGGCTCAACTTTAGGAATAGACATTATAGGGACAAACTGAACCCTGTGTGAGGGCATCGATGAGAGCACTGGCTCCCAAAAGCTTAACTTATATTCACCCAAGGAACATTCAGAAAGTGCAGAATTGTCATCGCCACTTCTGCGGGTCCTGATGGGAGTAGAGGCATCTGGTTGGTCCTTAGAAATATTTAGATTATTAGTTAACTGGCACTGCTACAACAGAGTATCATAGAGATGGTGGCTGATAGAACAGAAATGTATTTTCTTGCCATTCAGTGGGTCCCATGGTCAGAGATCAAGACATGGTCAATATAAGAAAGCATCGTCTTTGTCTCTCTGCTAGCATCTGGTGTTGTCACACAATATGTAGCATTCCCAGAATTCTTTATGCATCACCTCCATCTCCAGCTGCATCTTCAGAAGGCATGTTCTTTTCTGAATCCATGTCTAGACATCTCCTTTTGGTATAGGCATAACTGAATTGGGTTAGGGACCACCATACTGTCTTCATTTTAAATCGATCATCTGTAATTTCCAAATAAGTTGACATCCACTAGCTCAGGGATTAGGACTTCAACCTGTCATCAGCCACAGGGTTGTTTGTTTGTTTTGGTTTTTGTTTGTTTTGTTTTTTTAAGGGTAGCATTTTTTTTTTTTTTTTGGTTTTTCTAATGATAGGGTTTTGAGGGAGGGTATGTATGTATGTATGTATGTATGTGGGTTGGAGATTGAGCCCAGGGCCATATCCATATGCATGGTAGGCAAGTATTCCTCCAAGGAGTTGGGTCTCCAGTGCTCTTTTTACCATGTATTTTTAGAGAGGGATATACCAAATAGTCCAGACTGGCTTTGAACTTGCAATCTTCCTGACCCAACCTTCTCAGTAGGTGGGCTATCAGGCCTTGCCACCGGGCCCTGCTTTTCCAGTCTTGGAAGGATATAAGTCAACCCACAGCCCCATGGTCTGATCCTTTAAAATAGAGGTACCGGTGGGCCATGAGTGCATATCACAGAGGCACAGATTCTGTTTCAGGGGTTTGTGGCACTGGAGTCTGTTTTTGTAAGCAAGAGATGCTGCTGTTGTAAGTTCAGGGACCCTACTTTTGAATCCTGTCGGCTTTTTTTCTTTTTTTTCAAGATAAAAGCCTCTCACAAAAACCCAGAAATGATTATTATCATGCAAAAAGAAGCTTCTTCCCAGTCTCAACCAGAAGAGTTGCTTTTAATATTAGGTTGGTTATTCTGTTGCTCTTTATTTTATTATTTCCTATCATTTATACTTAATTTTCCACCCACGTCATGCAGGAAAATAGTGGCAAGGATAACCTGGGATCCTTCATGCCTGTCCACAGAGAACAGCCTGGTAGGCAGCTTTTGTAGACAGCTTTCCAATGCCCAAGCTTTGGAAAACATTCTCATTATTAGCTGCAGTCCTGGCCTGTTTAATCTTACATATTCAGGGTGATTTTATTATCCTTATGCTCTGCCCCGACTCACTTCTCAACACTACCATCTGTCAGCCCCAGCCAGCCTGAGCCCAGCACAGTGCAGCTGTCTCCCAGGAGGTGACCCCAGGCAAGTCACCTGTGAGGGCCTAGTCGGAGCCTGAGCCTCAAGGCCCACCAAGGCCAGCACACCACTGTGGAGCAGCCTGGCCTCCATAATGGAGCTTGTCCCCAGATGCCTTGGAGAAGAAGGTGTACCCACCCTCCCTGCATGCACCACCCAGGTTCTGGTGCAGGGGACTTGACAATGGCGCAGGGGAAACCAGGCACAAAGACGACAGCTGTGCAGCAAAGCTGGAAGAGGGACAGCCTCCCTCGCTGCACAGCCTTATTTATTTATAGATGCGCTGGCTCTTTATGCGGCCTAGTTAAAGACGCCTTTCCATAAATACATAGAAACGGATGTTATTCTAGAACCTACCGATAATATACACAGCTGTAGAGGTTGTCACTGGATTAACAGCCCCACCTTCCTCTTATCACCCCCTCCCCCAAAAATAGAACAGAAAATGAAAAGTGCATGCACTTTGGTTTTGATGTTTGTGTGCAAAAGAGAAATCCTATTTAAGAGTGACAGTGTGTGTGTGTGTGTGTGTGTGTGTGTGTGTGTGTGTGTGTGTGTGTTTCTGTTTTGAGAGCCAAAACAAGATTTCTTAGGGAATAGAAAATTAGGAAGCAAGGCTACACCTTTGCAAAGCAGAGGCTGGGCCTGTTCTCTTCCACCCGTCCCTGGGAGCATCTATTTAACCCCAAAACAATTCTCTCCCTTTAGAGGCTGCACGTGGCAGTTCATTTCCCTGCAAAATACCATCTGCCAAACAGAATTCCAGCTCTTTCTGACCCGTTCACTTCCAGAGCTGTGAACAAGCCGCAGCCCCTAGCCCTTTGTTGTTTCTCCCAGTTTGTTCTACAGACTCTTAATTCTATTATCTGGCTGTAATTTGGCTCTGTGTCTCTCCAACATTCTTCCCTTTATTCTATCCCCTTTCTTTTTAATCGATTGATTCATCTGTAATTGGATTTGCTGTGGCTCTTACCAGCTATTAAAAGTAGCTGTGCCTGCGTGTATGTGAGTGAGTGTGCTTTTTAACTAGGCCATGCTTTCAGATGCCTAACAATCTCCCATCCTGCCTGGCATTTCCAAGTCTGAATTCAATTCCCTGGGCCCTAGTAAGGCAGCAGGGATCAGCGGAAAGACCATAAACTTTTAAAGCAGAGAGATCCACGGCAAGTTTTTGTTTTGTATTGTTTAAGGCTGACATTTATTAGGCCTGCACTACATTGCCAGACATTGTTCCAAGCATTTTATATAAATCATTAATAATCCTCACCACGTCCTTTTAAGGTAAGCCTGGTAATTTTTCCATTTTACAAATGAGAGGATAACTGAGATGGCATGGGTTGGGGGGAAATAAAGAACTTGATCAAGTCTCCCCACCCCCCAAAAAAAAACTGGTGGTCAAGTTCTTGATCGAGATTCAGTGTTGTCAAGCTCTACACTACGCATTCAAATCGGTGGTGAGTTTGGACAGGGCACGTTTTCCTTGCCTCTTTCATACTTGCCAAATTAGTAGAAGGTGGCTTCCTTTGCAAGGTGACTATGATGAAGTCACAGGAGGGGATCCTCAGGAGAGTCTAAGTACACAGCCTATCCAAGTATGGGGACATTGCTAGTCAATAGCTGTTCCTGAACTGATGACTAAGCCAATGACTCAATAAGACAGTTTGGGGAACACAGGAAGAGAAACAAAATGGTCTCTCTTTCTGTGTTCACTAAGCCCTTGTGGTGTGTTTTGATGAGGCAGAAAAAGGCAAAGCCAGAGAGAAGCACTGTACTGTTGGCCTCAGTGGTACTTCTGACATAAGAGTTCTACACTCCAGCCCTTTGTTTCCCCTGATGTGACATGGTGGCAGACTGTATCCCCACTAGCCACCAACACTCTCCCGCAACTAGAGGAGAAGATGTCCTCCCTTTTCCCTCCTCATATGGGCCACCTCTGCTAAAAGCCACTAGGAAGTACAAAGTGGTTCTCAGCTTCAATCCAGAGCCAGTTCTTAACCCTTACCACAGAAGCATAAAATGGTTGCTCAGATCTCCATGGTGCAGATTGGGAAACTGAGTCATATAACACTTTCAGGACTTGACCAGGTGTAGGTTCAGAGACTGGAAAGACGAGTGGGCTGGCTGCAGGAACAGAGCCAGGCACTATGAAACAGAAACTACCAGACAATAGATGTGCCAAATGGACACCGTGGAATGCTTGCTACTCAAGCATTGCTTACACTGCACAAAATTTTTGAATCCGTTATTTTTTATTTATTTTTCTCTGATTGAAAATATATTTTTCATACAACATATTTTGATTAGTTTCCCCTCCCCTTATTCCATCTAGCACCTCCCACCTTCATCCAGATCCACACCCTTTCTGTATCGTGTTAGAAAACAGATAGGCATCTAAGGAATAATAATAAAATGAGATAAATCAAAAACAAACAAATCAGAACATGACAAAACAACCAAACAACAAAAAGAGCTAGAAGAAAAGTACAAGAAATGAATATAGATGCAGAGACACATATTCTCCCACACAGTAATCACAAAAAAAAAAAAAAACTAAGACTGGACCTTTAAGCTAGAAAAACAGCAACAACAACAAAAAATGACATAGTATATACTTACTTATAAGTGGATATTAGCCCAAGGTGGAGAGACTCCACCAGCAGGGGATCAGAACAGATGATGGGACTCAAAACCAGACACTGGGGGATAACAATAGGGATGTGATGTGAATAAGTTATAATAAATTAAAAAATTAAAAAAAACAAAGATTCATATAAAGGTTCAAATAAAAAAAGAAATGAAATCATGAAATTTGCAGGCAAATATATGGAACTAGGAAAAAAAACATCATCCTCAGTGAGGTAACTCAGATCCAGAAAGACAAATATGGTGTGCATTTGCCCTTGTGTGGATATTAGCTCTTAAGTCATTGATAAGCAAGCTACAGTCGATGGAACCACAAGGTTAGGTAGAGAGTAACTGACTCCAGTTATTTGTTTGTTTGTTTGTTTTGGTTTTTCGAGCCAGGGTTTCTCTTGGCTGTCCTAGACTCACTTTGTAGACCAGACTGGCCTCGAACTCACAGCGATCCACCTGCCTCAGCCTCCTGAGTGCTGGGACTAAAGGCTGACTCCAGTTCTTAAAGGAACCCATGGACAACTTTGCAAGACTATTGATGAAAATGATTCATGTGAAATGCCTATAGTAACACCTGACCTCATATGTCATAACTTCCTAATCAGGAATGATACTATAATTATTACTCTTTAAAAAGGAATAAACATTTCAACAAAGTTTGGTTTTCATTCTTTTGTTCTCAAGTGTTGAGTTTATGCAGGTGTTTAAATATAGTTAAACACCAGATTCCTTCTGTATTACGTTAAAATATTTTTAAACTTTAATTAAAATAGCATTATTTCACTTTCCTCCCTCTCTTTGCTCCCTCCATGCCCTCCCACTGTTTAATTGATAGCCTAGTTCTTTATTGTTGTTTAGGTTGTATTTATATATTTTTGAGTATATATACATATTTGTATAATAATAATATCAATAATAATATCAATAATAATAATAATCATATATATATATATTGAAAGTAAAAACTTCCAAAGAAATTCCAGAAGCGCTGAGCAGAATTAGTCCCCACACTATTCAGAAAGGCCCAAAGCACAACTTAGACTACCATTCAAGGGGTAGGGTCAGAGCTTTACCTCTGCTTGAAAATGCAGAGCAATATGATTTTGTACTTTACAGAGCCAGATAAACCCCACTGCCAATATTCGTCAAAGCAGTTTTGTAATGACCACTTTCATTATCAATTAAATCCTTTTGAATCCTTTTGCCAGGAAATCCCCCAAAGAATGTGCAAAATTCTGCAGATTTAGAGATTTATTTTAATTCTAACTTTCCCTCAAGCCATGTAATCTAAAATATGTAGCGTTCCTTCGAAATAAAAAGGGCATATGTGTTTTAACTCCAACATGACTGAAAAAACTCCAGTGCAGACGGGCATGATGGCATATTCCTTCTATCCCAGTGCTTGAGAGGTAGAGGCAGGCAGAGTTTTCTGAGTTCAAGGACAGCCTTGTCTAAATAGTGAGTTCTGGGCCAATTGGGATTACATAGTGAGACCATGTCTCAGAAGAACAAAAACTAAAGTACATCGTCATTGGATCACTGTGGTGTTCTTGCAAATCCTAACTGCTTATAAGCAACTTACATTTCCAACTTTGAAGAGGCAGGTCCAGGGAATATGAGACATCTCAAGAGCCCCTTGGTTATTCTTAACTGAGAGATGGCCAGACCAGGAGACAGGCATGGCTGCAAGCAGATAGGCAAGTTATAGAATTTGATAATAGGATTGCCTAATCTTGTGAGTATTAAAAAATGAAATATCCGTGTTAATAGGGGACATTTTAGGATATTTAGTTTTAAAAGGGGGCATTGTAAAAAGAAGGGCTGGCTGTTCTTTACAAATTAAGTGATTTAACTATGGAAGAATATCAGGGAAAAAGATATAGAAATATTCCCATAAAAATAAAATAATATCCAGCATATTTGGCGATGGGAAAATTATGGTACAAGTTAACAACTCAGACCAATTTTGATGAATTAAAATGACCATGTCTAGAATGTTCTAGAAGACTATGTAGCAAGTGGTAAACTGGTTATTTCTGGGATCATAAGTGGTTTGTGTTTTCTTTTTGCTTCTCTAATGGAGGAAGAAAAAAAAAAAAGAAATGAGCAAACAATTTGAGAGCAAGTGAAGGTATAGGACATACGGGGAGGTTTTAGTGTTCAATTTCTACTACTAAGTGCAGGTGAAATTGCCAGTCAAATCCACGTGGAGCCCTGTGTCTGGTGTCTGACAAGGGTCACCCATGGCCAGCAAGGGTACCTTTGTCCCAGCCTTCAATGATTCCTCTTGACTCTCCTCCTTTCTTTCACTTTCACTTAGAAAACACAGAGACTGCTCTCCTGGTGCAAGTCATATGCAAAGCCTGCCTCAGTGATAACCCTCTCTGATAAAAGTAAGCTAGTTGCTCCTCTGACCCACAAGATTTCTGATCTGTGATGAGTGATTCAGTTTGTTCATTGGTAAGAAGCCATAGCAATCCAAGTGCAGGAAAGGTAATGCTTGCAGACTCCGTACCATGTATTAGGTGTGTTTCTGGTGGTATTGATGTGGTGTGTAAACTTGACATCCAGCAAGGTACACAGGAGCTAAGTCTTTGGATTTGCTTCTGTCAAATATAGCCAGGCTGGCAGACCAGATGATGTCAACTGGCTGGGGCTCTGTAGGGCCAGCGCCTGAGTGCCATTGTGTCTGACTCACAGGAACTAAACTAACTCTCTGCATCTCTCCCCAACCCTTGTTCCCACAAGGCCCTGCAGCCAACTAATTATCAAAGTGAACCATAGGGTTCTGGAACAGCACCTATGAAATCAAATTGACCGTCTGCCAAATGACTCCCTTACTAAATTGCCAGTGCTCAGGTCTGACCTTCTTCAAGGAGGAAAAAGCCCCCAGCACACATTCACGCCATGTGCTAGAAAACACAATATGAGTGAGAAAGTGGGAGGGCTGGGAGTGGGAGAAAGCCTCTCTCTCTCTCTCTCTCTCTCTCTCTCTCTCTCTCTCTCTCTCTCTGTTCTCTTCCAACCAGGAATAGCTCCCTTGCCTTCCCCCTCCCCCAGCTCTGCAGTTGGTCTCATTATTGCTTCCACCCCAGCTAATTATAGTCACTGATTACCTAACATCAAGTCCTACTGTCACCTGCTTTGGCCTGACAGATTATGCCATCTGGGCCACGTGGCCAGGGTATGGGAAGCATGAGAGGTCACAGAGAGGGGTAAACAGCACTAAATGGGAAGAAATGTGTTTATAGCCCTGACAGCTGACTGGGCCATTAGAGGGGCTTTAGCTGCAGTGCTCCCAGCTGAAGCCTCTCTCCAGGGGCCTTACCACCCAGAGCTATTAGCTAATGGGATGTGTGACTGCAGGTTGCTGCTCCTCGGGTTCCAATCCTGGCCATGCGATGGGACTGCACCCTCTCCTAAAAAGGAAGAAAAAAAAAAGGACCCCCTCCCCCCCCCCCCACACAGAAAGCCTGGGCTTGCAGATTTGCCCCACATCATCATACGCCTAGGGAGTACATAGCTAGTTCTCTGAGAACGCACTGCTCAGCTCCCTTTGCCGCTTCGCCTGCTCATTGTGTGTTGTTTCCAATATATCTGCATGAAGCTCATTTATGAAACTAAGGAGATTCCAGGCGGTAACTCCAATTTATTACCAACTTTTGTGTTCTTAACAGGAGCACACGTGTCTGACGTTCATGTGCCCGTGTGACCTGGAAATCTTATTAAGATGCACGTATTTAATCTGTAGGTTTGGGGCGAGAAGCAATGCAGTTCTCTGTTTAGAAGGAACTCCCAGAGGAAGCTGGCCATGCTTTGAGTATCCACAAAGTGAATGGAATTCAATGACTAAATTAACATTTGACAGAAAACCTGCAGACCAGTATTTCTAAATCTATGCACAGGAGAACACTCCCAGACAGGCCGCTTCTATTCTCTGCTTAGCGCCCCTGGGAACTCACTGTAGAGAATCAGCAGACTGCTGCTCCAAATGCCTCCAGTGGCCAGCTCCAGCTCAGACATGACCCGTTTGTATTCAACTGAAAGTTTGGTGCTCCATGACCTAAATTTTTATGGCAACTCTTACTGAAGACTTTCCACTCCCCGGATTGCTTAACCTGCCCATTAACTTTAACTTCTTGATTTGGAAAATGCCTTCTCAGCCAAGTCTATTCACATGAAACAACACACACACACACACACACACACACACACACACACACACACACACACACACACAGATGGCTATTTGAGAAAGCCTTTAAGACTGAATCAATCCCTTTCTGACATGCTGTCAGAAAACAGAGGCATGTGGGCACTTGGTTTCCTTTGACAGTCTCTAGCTTCCCCCTCCTCCCAATCTGAAGAGGAAGTAGAAATGGCTGAGAAAACAGGCAGGCAGACAAAAACCCGCAGGAGGTGAGGAGCTAAAGACTGAATATGTAGAAGGTCAGAAGGGAGGCTTAACGTAAATGACAGGAAGGGTACAAAAGAGAGATCTTCAAGACTGATTTGCTTCAAGAAAGACACAGTTTGCCATCCTACCTTTCAAAAGTGATTTTTACATGACAGTAAGAAGTGGACCACACGAAGATGACAGAAAATAGAAGACAACGTGGAAGATCGCCATGGGATCACATTTTGTGTGTTCATAGGTATGTAAGTACCTGTGTCTGCGTATAATTGTACACACCTTTCGGGGAACTGTAGTGTAGTGACTGAGAATGTTGACCTTGGGAGCTGGGGGCAGGGACAGCATCATGGAAGAGATCTTGCTATGTAAGCACAGGAAGTGCATTTGGAATCACAGAGGCCACATCAGTACTGGTTTGTTATAGTGCCCCACCTGTAAGGCAGAAGCTGGCCACTCCAGCGGCAAGCTGGCTGGCGAGAGTCGCTGCAACCATGGCTTCCTGCTTCAAAGAGAGAACTTGCCTCAATACAAAATACTTATACAAAATACTTATACAATACTTATACAAAATACTTATACAATATATAAGTCAAGGAAGACATTTAATAGCAACCTCTGTGCTATTACACATACAACATCCATGACACCCACACCAGCGTGTGTACACAAATACACAAAACACACACACAGATGCCCATACGTGAGTGCCAGAGGGAAAAAAATCCCTCCCTCACAAGCTCATGGCGAAATACAGGAAGTGATGCTTTGTAAGTACCTAGCACATGGTTTCAAACAAAGCACTACTCACCAATGGGAGTTGTTATGATAATACAGCAAAGAAGCCTGGGAGGAATCATAAATTAGCCCTTCTTCCTGGGCTTGGTTATTTACTCTGACTTACCTGACATTACATGATTGTGTGACTATCTTCCTTTAGGGCTAGAAATTTAGCTATATGCAGCTTTGTATAAGGAGTCAATGTCACAGCAAACTGACTACCCTACTTAGTAAACATTTAGTGCCTAATACTTTTTTCCTTGGCACGGAGTATCACTCTATCAGCCCCATAATAATCATGGCCACCACTCTCACAAAAAGAACATTTGTTACAAATAGAATATGCATCCTTGGAGCCAACCAATCAGAATGTGGACACACAGTTCTTCGGGTACACAGCTGAGCAAACAGTGGGTGCCTATGTTCATAGGAAGAAGTTGCTGTTTCTCTCAAATGCAGGATCCCGAAGCAGACAGAACAGAGGCTGTGTTCCAGTTCCCACTCACTCCTCTGAGGGTCCTGTCCTGGCCACATGCACCACCACAGTTGCTGGTGGCCACGACAGCAGGCTGATAGACAGGACAGAGAGCTCGGTTCAGCTGTCAAGTAAGACATTTTAGTGAGTAGGGACTTATAAAATGTGCAGTAGGTGAATTAATGCATAAACGAATGGACAGCT
Source organism: Acomys minous (assembly GCF_964271855.1). Taxonomy (NCBI): domain Eukaryota; kingdom Metazoa; phylum Chordata; class Mammalia; order Rodentia; family Muridae; genus Acomys; species Acomys minous. Next base: position 25,876,817 of record NC_140491.1, on the reverse strand, counting down.
GTTACTCAATGAATATATTTTCTCAGACTGGCTGGATTAGTTAAATCATCCTCTGTGTTTCCCTTGTGTTTTTTCTGGTACCCTTTGAGTCCTTATTTAGAAAGTTCTCATGTTATTTCTCTGTGGGTTATTGAGGACTATGGCTGGTTTCAGCAAGTTGATTTCCTGGTGTGTAGGATTCCAAGGAAGATGAAACTGGGCCCTGGGAGAGCTTTTATGTAAAATCTTTTTTCCACCTTGGCTATGATGCTCCCAGTATGCCTTTGTCTCTTTCTTGTGCTTCTAAGTGAAGTCTGTAATATACCCTCTGCTTCAGGCAGGAAGAAGCAGTGATTACTGGCAGCCTCTCTTGGGTGTCTCATTAAGAGGATGGTGATGAGCAAGATCTGATCAGTGTTACCCAAGGTGCTTTGGGAGGCGCTCTGCTTTCCTGCTGCACAAGGGTTTCTATCGGGTGGATCAAATAAGCCAACCACCTGTTACAATTACCTGGGAAACTTCAGCAAATTACTTGGGGCCATTTCACCAAGGGCTCAGGCTCTTGCCTCCAGCCTAGGGATACTTAAATGTCACACATAGGCTTTTGCCATGTAGAGGACTTCTCTAAAAACCCTCTGAGGTCCATGGGCCCAAAGACAAACAGTATCATGACACGATGTGATATGATCTGAAATGTCATTGGTCTGTCCTTTCTTTGCCACCACCTGTCATTGTCTCTGGCCTCCCGTCTCTCTCTACTATTAGAAAAAAGTCTTACTGGGAACTCTATGCTCACTCCTATCTCTGCCTCAAAAATACTGGAACCAGATCACTTCTCTGCTGTCCTGCCACATCTGCTCAGCTGGACATGAGATCTACCAATGAAAATGAAGGTCATTTATTCATCAGTTTCCATATCACATGCCAGACAAAATCTCAGGCTCTAGAGTCACGGGCTTCATCACCCTTCACTGCCTGTAACTGACTATCCTAATGGAAGTTTTGTTTCTTTCCAAATCTCAGTTTTACCATCTGCAAAATAGAGGGGCGGGTTCATCCTATTTTACATGTGACCTAGCTCTGTGTGAGATGTATTGATGATCTAGATGGTGTCTCCGTGAAGTACCTAGCACACAAAAGCCCAGGCATCTCAAATTCTGTTATCGTGAGGGAATAGAGGAAGAATCTAGAGAAACACCGTGGCCTGCTGGTGGATGAAACTTCCTCTGGGTAGGGAGAGTAGACAAGGCTGGAGAGCTGATCCTGTTTGAGGTAATAAAAGGATCCAAGTGCCATGTCAAGGAGTCTGGGCAGGACTGAGGACAAGAGCACACAACAGGACATATCAACAGGGGAGACCAATCTCATTGACCTCTTAGACACTTCTCTACTGCTGTGACAGCAAAGGGAGACCTTAAAAATGAAGCCAGGGACCACTGTTATTATCTGACCCTGGCAGCTATCAGAGGAAAGGATTTATCTCACAGATGTTCCAAGGTAAACAAGATTTATTCCATGCCCTTGGGAAGTTCATGGTCTTCTGGGGCCCATTTCTTAGATAAGTGAGCTGAGAAGGCAGTAGGAGAATAACGGAGGAAAAAATGTGTGTTCCAGAAGCTAAACAACACGATGGCATCTGTATGTGGTGCTGAAGAGGCTCAGGAAGCCCCAGGGAAGACAAGGGCTGTGAGGCACCCTCTTTTCAGAAGGATCCTCCCAGCTGTCCTAAAAACGGCCCGAGTGTAACTGCCTGGACATCTTAGTACAGTCAAATGGCTCCCTATGCGGTGGACAAGAAGAGAGATGAGGTATTCCTTCTTGAGGCTAAGGTACCTGATCCACAAGTTTCTAACCCCTTCTCACACAATGTCAAGCCCTGCTACCTACCTTCCTCTGTACAAGCATCCTTGTCTTTCTTTCTTTCCTTCCTTCTTCTTCTTCTTCTTCTTCTTCTGTTTCTTTCTCTCTCTCTCTCTCTCTCTCTCTCTCTCTCTCTCTCTCTCTCTTTTAAAATCTATAGACCTGTTTTAAAAGTTTTTTTGCAGAGGCTTTCTTGCAGAAAACAGAAGCTCTGACATGAACTGGATTTTAATATCATTCCATTAACATTTTGAAAATTGCCAGCAAGAAGCTCCAAGTGTAAGAGAGAACAAATTGGGTGTGTTTGCCTCACACAGGTCCACCAGATACATACACACGCAAACACACACACACACACACACACACACACACACACACACACACATACACACACACACACACACACGCACACACACATGCACACACACAATGTTTCAAAGTACATTGTGTCATCAAAAACTATTTGAAACGATTCCGTCCCCACAATTATGGATTCAAATGACATTTACATTTGGCCAAATGGTCTCTAATTGAGCCGCCCATTAAGTGACTGCACGTAGAAGCAGTTGTGAAATGAAAGCTCATTTGCAAGCCGCAGAAGGGAAGGTGGCGATTAGTTCTACAAGGTAAGAAGCACAGGAGTCCTGATCCCTCCCTCTAGCTCTTTCAGAAAGATGTGCCGAGGCCAGTGATGTCCCCATCCTTGTCCACAGCACCAGTGGTAACCCCATCCTTGTCCGCAGTGCCTGCGAAAGCCCACCATTTCATGTAACTTCACAAATGACTATCTCATGAGCCGCTTTGGTCTCTGCACCTCGTTTGATAGCTGGGAAAACTGAAGAGTGATCCTTGAAGTGACTCACCAAAGTCATGCAACAAGGACAGGAAAAGGCCACATCCAGGCCAGCCCCCAAACCTATGGCACCCACCACACTATGTGACCCAACACCTTTACTAGTGCTAGTATACAGGGATAGGTTGGGTATTGGAAACAAATGTGTATATGTGACCAGCACAGCACCAGATATGAAAGTGACCACACAAAGAGTAGGTGCCCTGCGACAGAGCCCTCCAAGGGAGCCCAGCAGGATCTATTAGCACATGGGGCTCAGCAGATGGCCTCACTTGCTCCAAGGAGCCAAGAAGGAGGCCACGGGGAAGGATTGGACGTGCAGCCACCGACAAAATCCAAGTTATGGCATATGCTGTACAGTTTAGAAAATAATGACAAGAGGACTGACTGTACATTGCAGCAAGTCGCCATTGTTTTCTGAGTGTTGACTATGGCTTGTCTGAATGCCCGGATGCAGAATCAACAGAGAAGGATGGCCAGCTTTATTGGTCTTTGAGGAAGTCCCTAAGGCAACACTGAGGATGCACCCATTGTTTGCATTGTTGGACTTAAAGCAGGAAAGACAGAGACGTGTTCAACTCGGAGCAGCAGCTCAAGGGCCATGCAAAGCACACAGACCAAAACCAATTTTGTCCCACCCAGGAGTGTGCTGATCAGGGGCCCTGCTAGTCCAGCCCATGCGAGAAACTAGGAGAACCATAGAAAACCCCATTAACACCCGAGCTCTCCAGATGCCCCCTCCCCCCCAGCTGGACTGGGGATAAAATGTAAATGCTTAGAAGGTTTCCCAATATTCAGTCAAATCCAACGCTGCCTTCTTTCCTCAGCCTCATGTCTTATCACCCCCTCAGACCTACACACATATCCACCGACACCCCACACATATCTCCACAGCTGCCCAAACCCTTAACTGCTTCACCACTTCCTCGGCTGTAGCCCATGCTCTTGTTTTTAAAGCTATGGTTTGTCCCAGCTGCACTTCCTCCCTCCCACCCCAATTGTTTACCTCCTGCTCGCCCTGCCCTTCAAGTATTGGCCTATAGGTCACTTCCCCTCCCCCCAGTGGGATGTAGCTTAGTGCACCTCTGCCCTTCCTTGGCTAGGTTTGCCTGCCTTCCTCTCTCACCTTTGCCTGCACCTCCCCAGCCCTCTCCATAATTGCTTCATTCTCATTCCATCCTCACCACCTGGCAATTACTGAGTAGAAACAGCAACTGCTCTCCTATTCACTATGGTAACCTCAAGCCAGGCACTGCAGTGTTTTGTTGAATGACGGAATATAATTAATTTTTTAATTAAGTTAGCCAGTGGTAACCTCTACTAAGCAAAACAAAAAGAAGGCCTTGCCCCTTTACAGGTGTTAAATTCAGTTGGTTTGAGCACCACTAAGATAATGGCTGGACAATACCTCTCTGTGACATAATATAACACATTAGAATCAAGATTCCGCTGGAAAAGAGGAAAGTGAGCAAGCATCCTATTTACAGAAGTCTGTCTTAAAGAGGCTTATTTCGAGCTGGGCGTGATCCAAGTTACTGAGGGCTTTAAATAATTGGGAAAGACATTATCTTTGGAAGCTAAAATCCAACCCTTGAATACCTTGGTTCTTGCCAAATATCTCCCACAACCCACATTAAGTGGATTACCCTGTCCTTAATCACACGCTAAATGCCTGCATCTGTGGCTGGCATCAGCTGAGTGTGCAGCAGCTGCAGTCACCACTTAACCCCCCCTGCTATCACAGCAGAATGCAGTGGGTGAAAAGCACCGAGCCGTGGGTGGGAAGTAAGACCGTCCAGGTTAAGGTCTCCATGCAGCCATCCATTCAGCACCTGTTAATGGTCAAGTATATTTTAGGTACAAAACAGAGAAGTCAGGCATAGTTCATTTTTTTTTTCCCAAGGGGAAAAAATACACAGGAAAAAAAATGTCCTTATGGAAGTAAAAGTTCTTTTGCATATGCTGGCACTCAGACTTGACGTGAACTTGAGGTTCTGATTCTGAATGTCTGCAGTAGGGCCGGAGAAAGTAAGCCTCTAATATTCTTTCATTTAAAGTTGACGCTATTAGCCCAGGGACCAGAGTCTGAGCACAGAGCTCAGATGCTCACAGGAACAATGAAATCCTTATTCCCTCAATTGCATCTTACAATGACTGTGGGAAGAGGTGCAGAGGGACTTACTGAGCCTCTACTGGTATGGTAACTTTTAAATTCTGGGTTCTTTTACATCGGTGGCTCACAACCTGTGGGGTCGTGATCCTTGGGGGGGTGTGTGTCACATATCAGATATCCTTCCTGCCTATCATATTTACATTATGATTCATAACCGTAGCAAAATTACAGTTATGAAGCAGCAACAAAAGTTTTTATGCCTGGGTGAGGCTCTGTGTTAAAGGGTCCCAGGTTTCAGAAGGCTGAGAGCCACTGCTTTACATAAGCCCAAAATCTGCAACTCCAGCTGAATCACCCTGCACTTAGCATTGATCATACATAGGCATGCCGACTTCTACCTCTGCACAAAGACGGGGCATTCACTGAGTGGTCGTTCAAGCAGAGGGCAGTGCACACTAGCAGCCATAACTGCTTCTCTGTGCTTGGTCTCTCTGCATCTTCAAGGTCTTGACGGTTGCCAGCACAGTGGTCTAAGGCAGTGGTTCTCAACCTGTGGGTCTGGATCTCTTTGGGGGTTGTATATCAGATATCCTGTGTATCAGATAGTTACATTATAATTCATAACAGTAGAAAATTACAGTTATGGAGCAGCAACAAAATACTTTTCTGGTTTTGGGTCGCCCTAACACGAGGACCTGTATTAAAGTATCACAGTGTTAGGAAGGTTGAGAACCATTCACTGCATGTACTGCCTGGGAAGTTTTGAGAGTACGAGGGTGCTTATCACCAGGGACTGTCAGCTAGCCATCTCAGCTCGTATCCGTCAATTGCACCCCATATCCGGTATGTCCTCACACAAGTTATTCACAAACAACGGCGCCCCGTCCCAAAGGAAATGGATGGGAATTGCACCTGGTGAGCATCTACTGTGTGCAGGACATTGTAAGGTCATTCTCTGAGTTCTCCTCCAGGAGATGACAGGTAAGTTACAGATGCAGCTCCTGGCGCTGAGAAGACGGCCCAGTGGGCAAGAGCATTTTGCTGTACTGTCATGAGGACCTGAGTTGGGATCCCATATCCCAAGTTGGGCATCCAGAGAACACCTGTTGCTCCATTTCTGAGGGATCCAACACCTTCCTTTGGCCTCCATGTGCACACAGGCACGCACACCTTCACCTGTATGGGTGTGCATACATTCACATTGGACACACACACATACGCGCGTGAATAAATCCTTGAAAAATATCATCGCATCTGGGCACTTGCATTCATTCGTCGTTCGTTAAGAACCAGATGTGCTTCAGGCATGGAGTAGCTATACACATAACATACAGTATCTCACTGTCAGGGATCCTGATGAAGAATAAATGCCGTACCTAAACTCACTGTCATAGGGAATGCTACCATAGGTGTTTTCCTCTCTCCAGCCTCAGTCCCTTGTTTTTCCAACCCAATGAATCCTTCAGACCATCAGCTGGTCAACTAGGGTACATAATAATAATGCAAATATTATGACTCACTTGGTCTGTAACAGGCCTAATAGGCAATCTTCTTAACATGTTAAGAGAATCTGATAAGAGGAAATTTCATATTATACTTGAAGGAAAGCAGCCCCGATAACTCCTGGAGACAGACAGGTAAGCACTGCCCGTCTAAAACCGTGATAAAAACTGGCTTGGTGCAGAGAGCAGACAGCTCCACCTTAGTGAGACCAAGATAGTTGGAAAGAAGCATGCAGTTATTGCATCCAGCCCAGTTTGGAAGCAACATGACAAGAATTACGTGTGAGGCCAGGAATGCAGCCTTGCTAGAACGCTGCAAGGGCTAGCAGGGTGTGGGTAGGTGGGGCAGCTCCAAAGCACTACCCCCACGCTCGCATCACACCGTGTTATTATGACCAGTGCTGCTCTGCACTGAAATCCTGCCCTGTGATTACAGCGTTACGGTCTCAGGCCCACAATCATAAGGGGATGGGTCACTTGGGCCCTCGGGTAAAGAGATGCTCCTGGCAAACACTTCCCCTAGCAACTTCCCAGTCCCTGATTAGCCCTCCTCTCCTGAAGTCACCAAAACAGACTCAAAACGGGTATGCCATGGACCTATTTTGTCAGAGGTGCTAGAAACAACTGAGATAGTAAGGTCACTGGGCTGGGACATGAGTGGCCTGGTGAGCAAGGGTGGAGTAATGCTTGGGAGGTAGAACTTGAATATCAATACCTGGTGACTTAGCAAAGGGGTGGAAAAAAATCTTGTCTGGTTGGTACACACACTGATGCATGTCCTGAGCTAGAAAAACCCAGTGATGGAGGCAGTAGAGGTAGCGTGGGGATCATGGGGATCAAGGTCCTTTTGAATGTTTTGTGTTTGAGAAACTTTTTAGCTCTCAAAGTGGGAAGAGGAGGTGGCCAGTGGGCATCTACAGTTTATGTCATAGCTAGAGACATTGGCACTTGAAGGCATGAAACTTGATGTGCTCACCAAGACAAGAGCAAAAGAGAAAAGATACAGGACCAATCATTGGGACCTCTGATATTAGGAGATACAAAAAAAAGGGGGGGTAGGGGGAGAGTGAGTAGAAAGAGCCTGTGAGGTGGACACATAAGAGAACCTGGTTTAGGGAAGCCAAGGTCCCAGGTGGGATGTTGTATTTTGGGTATGAAAAAGGCACACATACTTTCCTAAAGAAGTAGACAATTAGCCGATGGGAACAGATGCAGAGACCCACAGCCAAACATGAGGCAGCGCTCAGGGTACCTTGTGAAAGAATGGGAGGAAGGACTGAAGGAGCCAGGGAGGGCAATGATGTCAGAAGGAAACCTACAGAATCAACTAACCTAGGCCCAAAGGGGCTCATAGAGACTGAACCACTGACCAGAAAGCATGCATGGGACAGACGTAGGCCCCTTACACATATATAACACATGCACAGCTTGCTCTTTGTGTGGGACTCCTAACAGCGGGATCAGGGGCTATCTCTGACTCTGCTGCCTGCCTCTGGAGCCTCTCGCCTAACTGGGCTGCCTGGTCTAGCACCAGTTGAAAAAGATGCACCTACTCCTACTGCAACTTGATATGTCAAGGCAGGTTGATACCCATGGGAGGTCTTCCCTTCTCTGAGGAGAAAGGAAGGGAAGGATATGGGGAGGGGAGGGGAGAGGGAGAGAGAGAAGGACTGGGAGGAGAGGAGGGGGGCAGCTCCATCAGGTAATGTAAATAAATAAATTAATGAAAAGAAAAAGAAGTAGACAACTGTGCCCAACACATAGAAAGGGCAGATGAGGATTAGAAATGACCATGACGTGATGTCTGTATCTCTAGCACCTAGGATGAGGGAGTGATGGATGGCATGGAGTGGGTGGTAGAATTTGCACTAATTAACAGAAGGATGTAGCCCAGCAATGGGAAACATAGAACATTTTGTTTCTAGATCACCCTTTTTCATCCATTTTCCTCTCCTGACTCCATGATGTTCAGGTATTCAAGTATCAAGAAGTAGTTTCTCTCTCTCTCTCTCTCTCTCTCTCTCTCTCTCTCTCTCTCTCTCTCTCTCTCTCCTGAAATAAGGTCTCATTATATCTATGACTGGCTTAGAATTCAGTATGCTGGACGTAGACTCAAGACATCCCTCCTGCTTCAGCCTCTGAGTGATGGGATTACAGACGCAGTGCGCTATGCCAGCGCAGCACTCTGCTCAGCACCCACCAAGCAGCTGGAGTAGTCGGCCACATCCAAGCCTGTTTGTCTGTCCTGGAATGCACCGAGTAAGCAACATAGGACTTCACATCACAGTTGTCCAGTGTCACTGAAACAGCTTCAGATGGAGACTCAGACACCGTCATGGTTCTCCGAAGGGAGTTGCTCCTTAATTGGAGTTCAAACCAGACAATCCTTAAGGCAACCCAGACAGGGTTCTCCCTCTTCCCTAAACTGTAGCTGTTATAGGCACTGAGAAAAAAAAACACCTACCTAGTGTATGATTAACACCAGTGAACTAAGGTTTACCCTAACACTTCCTCCTTTGCATTTCTCCTCCCTCTCATCTTTATTGGCTTCCTGAAATGCATTTTCTGCAAAGGCAGACTCTCTTCTAAATCTCTGTCTATGAACACAATTACCATGTCTGCTTTTTCCACAAGGTAAAAATGAATCACTAGATGCAAGATATTAATTTATCCGCCCAGCCATAGGCAGGCTGTCTTCATCTCTAAATGATGCAATCCCCTGACACAAGATAGAAAATGACAGCTTTATTCTTCAGTCCACAGTACTCAGCGTCATGGAGAGACATCTGCTGTAGATGAAATTTGGGTCTTTGGAACATGAATACTTTGAAATGTATTCCCCTTCACCACCTGGAGGCTCGTGGGTCCATTTGTGGATGTTTCCACCTTGTGCTGCCTTGCAAACTAACGAGTGCTCGGTTCATGGGGAAGCAGGTTGTAAGCTCTGCTGGGCAGTCTAGACTCTTACATCCACACTGGAAGGAGAAGGGCAGAGATCTGACCATAGAGAGCCTCTCTGTGCTCTACAGTTCCCTCCTCGTTATCTCTCCTTCCACACACATGTCCCTTAGGTGAGCTCCTACAGTAATTTCTGGAATAGAATCCACTAAGGAGTAAAAGCTCTGCTTTCTTTTCTCATCAAGGGCTCATAAATGGGCTCCAGAAGGCCTTTGTATCCCTCCAAAGTCATGCAAAATAATGTGTGTGAGTTTTGTAATTTTCATCAAATTCTGAATCAAAAAAGTGAGGCACCAACAGAAATACAGTCCTGCCTTCTTTACATCACTGAGCACTGCCAGGCATTTTGCTTTTGTTTTAGTTTTGCCCTCAACTGTTCTAGTCTTAACCCTCTCTCTCTCTCTCCAGCACCAGCCTCTGTTCAAGTGACCTACATTTCATCAGCGAACTGAGAACAGCACCCCAGCTGCCACCCATGGCTTAGTCACCCTTCTACAGTCTGCTCTCCACAGAGCAGCCAGCTCATATTTTCAGATCTCTAATCTGATTGTTTTGACACTTTGCTTAAACCCCTTTAATGACTTCCCATAGCCCTGAGTGCAATCCCAAGCCATAAGTATTCATGTGAGCATCTGCAACCACACTCCAGCATTCTCTACTTTTTTTTTTTTTTTTTTGGCCTGGTGAACACTATTTCATCCAGTTTCCTTTCCAGCTTCAAATTCTCCACTCATCTCCCAACCCTGGCCTTGTACACATTCTGTATTTCCATGTTTTCAGAGATGTATTGTGATGGTCATTTCAACCTACTGCCTTCCCTCACTTTTCTAACTAAGCCGCATGCCATATCTGTACAACTGTGTGCTTCATGAACGTCTACATTTTCTGTCCAAGTCAGAAGTATGCATTATGCATGATCCATTGATGACGAGTTATCACTCATCCTTTAGCAAAACTAATTGTCATTATCTCTCTAGGGTTTAGTAGAATACCAGCCACGGGGGCAGCTGGGGCTTGATCCAACTCAGAGAACAAATGAACAATCAAACAGGCGAGTAACAATGTGGCTAATGCTGTAATAGAAGAAAGGGCACAGCTCTGTGCGAGTTCAGGAGAGTGGTGTCTCCTCAGCACAGCAGGCGGAAAGGAATGTCCCTCAGTCACCTTAAGCGTCTAGTTCAGGAAGCAGTGAGCATTGACTAAGTCCATGACATCGCAGCTCACTCTGCATGGGGAGCAAGGGGAGGCCTCAGGAGCACTTGCCTTTTGACATCAGTCATAAAGGAAAGCTGGAAGTACTCAGATCAAACAGAGAAAGAGCCAGGCACAGAGCCTTTCAAACACAAGAAAAAGCAACTGCCAGGCAAGCAGCCACTAAAGAGAGGGAAAAGCTCTGTGGGGCGAAAGAGGCTATGTGGAAAAGATATTGTGCTATCTTCTTGTATTCTGCTTCTGGGCAGGCAGAGCTGTGTCCCCAGCTGCTGGGCACAGAAGGATAAGCACCTCCCTGCTGTCAGCCCTCACCTTTGAGTGGCAGCTATTCCAAGGGCAGCCCACCCACCAGGACTAGCTGAGATGGGAGTGGCCACTTAGCTATTTGGGTTTAATGGAGACATTTCTGGTGTCTTCTTCCTTCAGAGCTCTGGGTGGAGATGGCACAGGTCACCACTGATCTTGTACCACTTGTAGCTTTTTCTTTGTCTTCTCAACAAGAAAGGCTGGGGCTTGATTCCAACCCCGTGGACAAATGAACGATCAAGTAGGTACCTAACAATGTGGCTAATGCTTTAACGGAGGAAAGGGCACAGCTCTGTGTTAGTTCAGGAGAGCAGTGTCTCCTCAGTACATCAGGCAGAAAGGGGGTGTCCCTCAGCCTTTATTGTTGTCTTCAGGGTCAGCTTCTTAGTGAGTCAGACTGCCTACCTGGGACAGGCCACCAGAGAGGATGTAGGCGGAGGCATCTGCTCATGGCATTCTGACTAAGGAAACAGAATGAGGGATGATGGGAGAGTGTCAAGAGGAACCTGGTTAAATCCCAGTAAGAGGAGATAGAGTAATGCTAGCCTGACTAACAGTGAGGACACAGGAAATCATCCTTCTCTAGGTGTTCCCAGGGAAGCAAGAATCAGACGTGACTGGAATGTGCTTGTGGCATAAAAACAGATAATTCACCAGCAGAGAGTCATAGCAAAGAAATGGACAGCAGATATTAAAACTTGAGTCTCTCTGCCTGATAGGACCAGTCATCAAGTTTGCCGAAGAATATTATTCTGTCAAACACAGGAAGCTTTAAAAAAAAAAAAAGATGAGGAACCGAAGTATGAACTTGAAAGAAGGGAAGCAAAATTCATTCAGCGTGAAGAATGGGACACTTCTTTAACAGATGTTTATTGAGTGTGGTCTATGTGTGAGCACCTAGAAGAGGGGCTGGGAAAACAGCAGCAAATAAAGCTTTATGGATGCCATGTCAAGAAGCAAGCCCATGCTTGGTGACATTTACTACAAACAGCGTTTCTGAGTTCAGCGTGGTGTTGCACTTCACCGTTGTTCCAATGCCTTTCAATGGCAGTTGATGCTGTGTTACTTCTGAACTGGTTATTCTGAATGCTTATAACCATTCATGTTCCTCTCATTCATCACAGCATAATATAAAGAGTAGACAGCTGTATTGATGCTGCTCTGACCTCTCACTAATCATGTGACCTGGTGTAAATTACACATCTGCTCAATGGGGACAATTATACCAATCTCTAGGCATGGACTTTGACATTCTGTACTAGCTGGTATGTCATAGTGACATAGAAGCCTTTGACCCATGTGAATTTAGCTATACCAAATAAAAATGATTAGGACTGTAAGGAGATAATTGTTCAAAGACATAACTAGGACTTATTATATCATTTGGGGGAACTTGGGAGAAAAGTGAAACTGAGAGGGTCCTTGTTCACATATTACTAAAATTTTCAAGGTAAAGAATCCAGAGTCCTGGGGCTAGCACAGGGACCCCAAGTATGAGGCCTTCTCCAATTGCTTGGGTTGAACACTAGGATGCTGACCTTGGATCGGACTTCCCATATCTCAGTAGACATGGGTCCCTAGTGTCTCCTGAATATGCTCTATGACAACCTTGGTTGTAGACCTAAGATGTATGTTTGTTCCCTTGGTGGCTGTAAGTTATAGCCTAGCCACTAATATGTATAGCTTTTTTCTGTGAATAAAATTGTACATGTAGTCCTTTGACTTTAGATGTTTCCAAAAGAGAAGAGCAGAGAGAGAGAGAGAGAGAGAGAGAGAGAGAGAGAGAGAGAGAGAGAGAGAGATGTCCTGGATTTCTCAACCCCAAAGGAACTGACTGTACATCACAGAAGTCATATCTCTTGGGAGTGAGAGGCAACCTTATGCTAGAGTCTGAACTCCATCCAGTTTATGTCCCACACTACACTGTAGATAATAAAATTCTTATTACACCTGGATCAAGGATGATATTGTTCAAAATTAGCTAGCATATAAATAGCAGGTTCAAGATTCAAACTTGAGCCTTGGGACCCCCAAGGTCCATATTCATCCAATAATATGTGTTTCTTCCAACTCTTTTCTACAAGACTTGCTCCAAGCTTCTGAAATGAAAAATTGGTGAACAGAAAAACTTGGGTTTTTTCTATACCCCAGTAGGAGTGAATGTTCCGTAATTCAGTTCAGGCATGTCAGGCTAAAGGCAGAGCAACACATGAGGCTGTGTGTCTGAACTGAGCTTTGGGAGTTCTAATTGTCATATAGTGAAGGCTCAGGGCTGAAGTCACTAGTCTGCAGGCACCCAGATGTGAGCCTGTGAGGATGGAATGTTATGAGGGGGAAAACAAAGGTCATATTAGAGTGAGTGATAGACATAATTAATGTTACTGACAACAAAACACTCAGTTGCTGAGGGACAAATGAGTCAGCCGTGGCCTTGGTGTTGAAACTAAATGCTAGAGTGTTGCTCAAATGCCTACTTGTCTTGAAAAAAGATAAAACAACTTCTTGATCAATACATACAGAACATCAACTTGAGAACATTACATAAAATGTAGGGGGAAAAGCACCCCCCACCTGCCTCCCCCCCCCCCCCCCGATTACATATTCTTTAAATTTCATTGTAGCTTTGCCATCCCCACTGAAGAGTGTTTGAGGCCTTCCATAGCCCGACCTAAGTTTCCCTTTATATGACCACCATCTCTAGTCTCATCTCAATCCAGAGGCAGCTCTATCTGGGTGACAAGTCTGTCCTGTCTCCAGGTCAGAAACACAGATCATGAAAGGGCAGGGCTTGGGTCGGGGATGGTGAGCAGTATCATGGAAAGCCAACTTTCATCGAGGAATGTCTCTCTTACCTTGCTTCACGCAAGCCCTTTCCACTTGATTTACCTACTCTTGCTCCCTTCTTCAGGGAGTGAATAGGGTGCTGCATCTAGTTGGGGATTCAACATCCTACAGGAGACCATAGTTTTCCCAGACCTAGTAAATTCAAAGTATCTGACGCACCACAGAATAGTCCTGTCAACCTACCTCCAGCACAGAACTGTGGTATTCATGAAGATCTCACTTTGATATTGCAAGTTCATCTCTAGCACTCCTTATGTGCTAAACATATTGTTTTTAACAATGTAGGTTCTCAGCAAATACTCACCCTATTTGCATCTATCAGGATCACCTAGGATGACCAGCCAACAAATGTGTCATGTTTTGCATGACAGTTGGTGCTTCCTGGAAACAGAGTTAAGCTGATTATTTGACCAACTTGAGCTGGAAGTGGGGGTGAGGGGAAGGAGGGGTGTGCCTTGTAGGGCAAGAAAAACTATGTTCTGGATTAACACAGATGCCTCTGTTAAACTATTTAAGAATTAAAAAGTATATAGGAGCTGCAATTGACAGAGCATTGACATGAAAAAATAGCCCTGTGCATCTGTTTCCTGGTGACTAAAAATTAGTCTGGCCCATCTTGCTGAAGTGGAGCTGTTAACCAAGACTATTGGAAGTGTATGCCAATAATAAGAGAGCACTGCCTTTTGGTAAATTACACTGTGCTATGTGTTTGCTGAGCTAGTGCAGATATTACCACATTAAATCTTCTCTGCAGCCTCACAAGGAAGAAATTGTCGTTGCCATTATTATTATAATATTCCCACTCAGTATACTTCAGATCAGGCCTCAAAGAGGCATGATAATTTGCCTAAATTTGCAAAGCAAGTCATCGGAAAAACTAGATTTCAATCCAGACCCGTAGTTTCCAAGACTTAAAATGAACTTGACTAGATAAGGGAAGTGAGGGTTACTTGAATTATAAAAGGGTCCCCCTGATAAATGGCATATAACCTCCTTGTCCTGTAAATGATGAAAATGAGACCTAAAGAAAAGACAAAATGTTGGGCCTTAAGACATCATAGCTGAAACAGACACGTAAATTCATACAAACATTTTTACACCCAGCCGATAGCAAGTCTGTCTTTGTTAACAAAAGCATATAATTTGTATACTACCCAAGCCACTATGCTAGTTACAATCCAGTGGTCTTTATATAGTCACCTGATATATATCCATCACCATAAGTGCCTTGAAGAGCAATTTCATCACCTGACAAAGAAACCCTCTGTCCATATATGCGTTGTGTTACATTCCCAGCTCAGCATGGCTTCGCTAACATGCTGGTCTGACATTGAGCTAAGTGGGCCTTGGATTGGCCATTTTCCTTATTCATACTTTTGAGTGTCTGAAATTATAGGCCTGAATCACCAGGCCATGCCTGATGTCTATCAATGGGTCCACACAACACATGGTTGCTGGGGTTTTTTTTTTTTAAGCATCAGATATATTTATTTATTTAGTTTTTTTTTTTTCAATAAGTTGAGATTACTTCACTCAAGGAAGCAAGGAGTGACTGATAAGGGGACATTTCCTAAGTTTTTATTCACCTCAAAACAGGAACTATTCAAAATGAAAAAGAAACCCAAGTTAAAGCAAAGTTCTTTGTATGCAGTATGGGATAAAGTGTACCTCTCCCACACACAGGTAAATTTATGCATTGAGGTTCTGAGCCTAAGAATCTGGGAGCTCATGTGGAAATACAGACTTCACTGAAATAATTAATTTAAAATAAACCCATTAGAGTCAGCTTTAAACCAATATAAGAATTAAAAATTAAGATACATACACACGGGAGGGGGGCGGGGGAGAGAGAGAGAGAGAGAGAGAGAGAGAGAGAGAGAGAGAGAGAGAGAGAGAGAGAGAGAGAGAGAGAGAGAACGTTGTGTAGTTGTGTGAGGACTGGTGCCATGCTACCACAACCCAACGAAATATAAAAGATAGACTAGGGGCAGAAGGACCTAGCATTTCCCACACTTTGATCTTAGCCTTCTATCCTCCATAACTGTACAATAAGCTTCTATTCTTTAAGCCATCCAGTCTGTGGTACTTTGTCACAGAAGCATTAGGAAACTGACATGATATTGAAATAGAGCTTTATACAATTTCCCTAGGGTATCCATTTCCTAGCAAGAATATTACCACTACTATGTTGCTTCTCTAGGGTTTCACTAAAATCAAATATATGATTTCTTTTTCTGAGTCTCAGCCTTCCTCAAGAGCCTTTTTTAGCCAATGGTATATTATCTAAACAAATGTATAAAATATACAAGCCAGTATTTAAAAATTCATCATGGCTACTTCTTCATAGCCACACTTTCCTAACACACACACATACACACACACACACACACACACACACACACACACACACACACACACACACACTGAGGATAGCTTTGGAGACAAGCAATCCCAGTACTGTTTCAGATGTTTATATCTTTAAACTTTAAACTTGAAAATTCTTTATGTTGTCACTAAAATGTTATCAATACCTGAATAAATAAAATAAATCAATCACAGATTCTAAATATAGACTCCAACTAAGATATCAGGTTGCATGATCCATGCTGTTTAAAAGAATACTATGTCATGACAAAGCACAAATTAGTTTAGAAATGCGAGGCTGCTTCCCCTTCTGTATCAGGCCAGAATGTTATCACTTGGGGAAACTACAGAAGGCCAGTGTGACTTGCCTGTTCAAACACTGGACAGCATATTGCTCCACAGCCTAATCTACTCCTGCTATTTCTAAGTATTTTTTCATGGTCTTCCGGGAATCTTCACAGGTCCTTTGGCTCTGGACACCATGTTTTTCCTTCTTTATAAATGTGTTCACAGCTTTGCCAGACCCTAATCTATTGAAAAGTCTTTCTACAGCAAGATTCTTGCCAATATACATGGGGAAAATGCTCCCTGAAAACACCTACTGAAAGTGGCAGTTACATAATAGGCAAACAGACAACCTTTCCCACATAAGAATTGGAATTTTCAAGCCAAAAATCCAGTTCCTGGAAAAAGAAAATCCTGGAAAAATACTAAAAGCTTGAAGTTCATCCTAAGTAAATATACCACCATGATTATCTGTTGGTGTATAACCCTACCCTCTGAGAATAACAATACAAAGAATAAAATAACTTACTACTTGTTGGCT